>NW_026652283.1:38585918-39241664 GCF_009828535.3 Hylobates moloch | reverse complement strand
ACTGCACTCCAGCCTGGGCGACAAAAAAAAAAAAAAAATTAGCTGGCATAGTGGTGTGCACCTGTAGTCCCAGCTACTCAGGAGGCTGAGGCAGGAGAATCGCTTGAATCCGGGAGGCAGAGGTTGTGGTGAGCCAAGATTGTGCCACTGCACTCCAGCCTGGGCAACAGAGCGAGATTCTGTCTCAAAAAAAAAAAAAGTTACCCTAGGGCAATAGCTGAGAACCCCCACGAGGTCATCCTGTGATGGAACCCCCGCCCTGCCCTCCACCTCCGCAGCTTCAGACCCCCACACCCTCTCCTGCTGCTGTGTCTCCAGCTGATGCTGAAAGTAAAAGCAGCCACTCCCTGGCCGGTTACCTGCCCAGCACTCCACAGAGCTTGTTTTTTGTGACCTTCATGACAGCTGTGAGTCCCATTTTACTGATAAGGCCCAGAGGAAACTGGCCCAAGAACACACGGGTGGTGAGTGGTGGAGCTGGGATTTGAACCCAGGGAGGCTGGCTTTCCTTGGAAGGATTATACGAACATTTTAATTGGTTTGGCCCACAAGAATTGAATTGCCAAGGAAAGAGGCTTCCCAAGCCTTTCATCAGACCTTCCACAGTCTCTCTTAGCTGTCTTCAGCTCAGGGACGTCATTAAAAGGAACTTTGCAGCCTGGGCAACAAGGTGAAACCCTTTCTCTACTAAAAAAAATTTTAAAAATTAGCCAGTCATGGTGGCATGAGCCTGTGGTCCCAGCTACTACTTTGGAGGCTGAGGTGGGAGGATCACCTGAGTCTGAGAGGCAGAGGTTGAAGTGAGCCGGGATTGTGCCACTGCACTCCAGCCTAGGTGACAGAGAAAGAACGTGTCTCTACAAAAATATTTAAAAATTACCTGGGCGTGTTGGCACGTGCCTATAGTCTCAGCTACTCAGCAGGGTGAGGTGGGAGAATCGCTCGAGCCCAGGAGTTTGAGGCTGTAGTGAGCCATGACACTCCAGCCTGAGTGACAGAGGGATACTCCATCAAAACAAAACAAAAACCCAAAAAGGCCGGCGAGGTGGCTCACACCGGTAATTCCACCACTTTGGGAGGCTGAGGCAGGAGGATTGCTTGAGCCTGGGAGTTCTAGACCAGCCTGGGTAACATAATGAGAACTTGTCTCTACAAAAGCCAAAAAAAATTAGCTGGGCGTGGTGGCATATGCCTGTGATCCCAGCTACTTGGGGAGGGGTGCTGAGGTGGGAGAATCCCTTGAGGCCGGGAGGTCGACGTTGCACTCCAGCCTGGGTGACAGAGCTAAACCCTGCTTCCTAAAAAAAGGAAGTGAGTGGTGGGTATGGGGGAGGGGGATGTGTGGGCAAGGGAGGGAGGGAGGTGCACTTAGCAGGGGCAATGTGTAAGGAGTATGCAATGGAAGGGAGGCAGCCGGATGTCACTAGTCAAAGTTAACATTTATTATGGAACTACTGCATACCGGGCTCTATTTAAAGTGTTTTCAAGGTACTATTCTATTTAATCCTCACACCAACCCTATAAGCTGGGTTGTTTTACAAATCATCACTACGATGAGCAAAACAGGCCACTTGCCCACCATGACAGAGCTGGTAAGTGGCAGAGCCAGGACCATCCAGATGGCTCAGCTTCCAAGCCAGCAAGCCTCATCGCCATGCAGTTTGTCCCCAGGGAGGAAGGATGCTTCTGGTCCCAGGGTCCAGGATGCTCTACCCTCCTTCCTCTAGGATATCCAGGGGGCCAGTCTTTAGTGAGAGGAGAATGCATGGTCCAGCCTTCTGGGGGCACCCAGAGTGTCCCCTTCCACTCTCAGCTTCCCGCTTCTGCTCCACTGTCTCCCTGCAGGAGGCTCCGGGAAGGCAGAGATGGAGCTGTGGTCCGCACCGCCTTCTGTGGCAGCTCATTTTCATTCATTTTCTTTAAATGCTTCTCACTCTCTGTTTTTAAATCTAATTTTTCAGCTTCTTTTTTATCTTCACTCAAGTTGCTTTAATGAAACGAAAATGTGTCTGTTTCCCTCTGCTGGAGGTGCCCGGGGAATTTCAATATAAAACAAACAAGTTGGCTTTTAAAATTAAAATTTTATGGGTGGCATTTCCTCATTTAATGAGTGGCACAAAAGACTGGAGTAAAACCAATTAACATGGGGTTGAGACTCGGTGTTCAGAAAAATTAAACAACAGGAGCGCGGTGCGCCGGGAGCCAGGAGCAGTTGGAGCAGAGGCTGGGGAGGTGCATGGGTGAGGCAGTTGTGGAGGCTCCCCCCACTCCCTGGCAGCTGCGTGCACCCAAGTCGGGCACTAGCACATGCAGGGATGCCAGCCTCAGCTCCCCACCCAGCTCTACCCCCAGGACCCATGCCCAGGGGTTGGTGTGCACATCTACCTTGCACATTCAGACGGCAGGCGATAGTGGGGGCTGAGAACATGGAGGGGCGAGGGAGGCTGCCTTGGAGCCCTGAGGTCCTGGACACTGGAGTCTGGAGAAGCATTAGGAAGTAGCTAAGGCCTCTGCCAGGGCCAGAATTCATTCGGATAGTTATCCTCTGACACAATCTGAGTCCTACTCACGAGGGCCTCATCTTCATCACGGCTATGCCCCAGGGCCCAGACCACACCAGGAGTGTGGCAAGTGCTGCATAGATGCTGGATGCCTGGATGAATGAATTCATTCCGGCAAACAATGCTAATGGAACTCCTGCTCTGCTGTGACTCCCTCAGGGTGGGTGTCACCCGGCATAGGGTGTGTTTGGGGTAGAAATGGTGAAGATGCCACAGGAGATCTGAGGAGCAGGGGCACGCCTGGGTGGCGCTGCAGGGAGAGAATGGCTCTGTGGAACTGGCAAGGGCAGAGTGAACAGGGCTGGAGGAAGAGGCGGTCCGGGCAAGGGCGGGGTGGGGAGGGAGCTGAGAAACTGAGGCGGCTGAATCTGGCCTGGAAGGAAGTAGGTGTAGGAAGATGAGTCTGGAGAGACCAGTCGGGGCTGGCTTGTGAAGAGTGGCAGGTTGCTTTGACTTCATCTCAGGGCAACGGGGACTCGCTACAGGCTCAGAGCAGGGTGATGTGATTCCAGGTGGCTTCGGGGACACTGACTCTGGAGGCTGGTGGGAGGGAAAGGAGAGTCCCGCCAGGTGTGCTGGCGTCCCTGCAGGCTGAGCTGAGGACTTCAGGCTGGTTGGTTAAGGTGAACTGTGGCTGCTGGGGGTGGAGAGGGAAGGCAGGGATGATGATGGGGCCTTTTTCTGAGCTGGGGAGCCTGAAGGAGGAGCAGGTTGGGAAAGTGGAGGGGTTCATTTGTGGCAACATCAGCAGCCCCCCAATATAGACCCAACTGTGCTAAGGATATAGGAAGGAGATTTCAGACTGGCAGTGACAACTAGATCCCATAAATATAGGGAGGGATATGGTGCCACAGCCCCCTAGGACTCCCCCCAGCCCCACCCAGGAGCCTCCCAGGAATACAGCCTCCCAGCTTTGGGGCAAAGGGCTCAGGCCACCTCTTTTGTTCCCTACATCTCTTTCCTTCCCACACTGGCCCTTTCTGTCCCCCACTGGGGCAGCGTTCTCCCCACCCTTTCTGTCCTCTGACCTTTCATTCTATGGGAAGGACCACTCTGGTTACAGGAACACCCAGAGTGGCAAAAAGATGGGGGAGGCCAAGGGCATCACCTGCCCAGTGTCAGGAGATTGAGCTGGTTGTCATGGCTACCGCCAGCATCCTTAGTCCTCCCCAGTCAGGACTTCAGACCCGAAAATACACTCCCAGAGTCCTGCAGACTGTGGGCCCCGGGCTGACCTCCAGCAGGGGTGTGGCCAGTGGGTGCCAGTACTAATGGAACTCCTGCTCCGCTGCGACTCCCTCGGGGTGTGTGTCACTCAGGAGGGTGTCTTTGAGGGAACATCTGTGGTCAGAGGAAGAAGGGCTTCCTAATTCAGGTCTGTGCTGATCCGTTCCTGTCAAAGTCCATCCGAGGCGTGTCAGACAACCCAGGTGACGGTCTCTCTGAGAGCAATCTGAGAACCTGTCTGGGTTCCTTTCTTTGAGGTCTGCTTGAAGGCCTACAGACTGTCAGGGCTGGCCCAAGGGCCAGTAGCATAAAACTAATATGGATGGCCAAAGGCCAAGGCTGGCCCTGACCCTTCTCCCTTCATACAACAAAGAGTGAATCTGGCCAAGCTTGAAGTAGGTTCTTGTGGCTAGGGGGCTTGTGGAGTAGCTGGTGTTTTTCCTTTGATGATGGATTTTGTTTATTCCAGACCACAAAAAGGTTGGCCAAAGCCCCCGTTTCCCCCGACCATTTATCCGTACAGCTGGCTGGCTGACCTTGACATCTGGCAAAGGCAAAACACTTCTTGAAGACCTCACTGCCTGCCCACACCTCCCTGGGGAAAGATACACGGTTATGCCCTGTCTGAAATGGGCTTTTAAGTACGAATAGGGAATTCACCTGGCGAGCAAGGCCAGGAAGAGCAGTATTGACCGAGTGACACCAGTGAAGGCACAGAAATTCGAAACAGTTCTCTGTGGGCCAAGAGAACAACTACATCGGTTTTTCCGGAGTCCAGAACTTGCAAGAGCTAGACATTCGAGTATCACATGAAATCACGTAAGAGAAAGGGTCTTACAAACTAGCATACTGCACAAAACGAGGGCTCACTGTTACAGCCCGTCTCTCCTGTTTTTTATGGGAACCAAATGAGTCGAGATGTGTGAAGTTGCGTTGTAAGCTGGAAGAGTGTTTATGAAAATGTTAATTAATACATTTAGCGAGTAGGTAGATTAAGTGTGAGAATGTGGAGATAGAACAGACAATTAAAATATCTGCTAATTTTTCTCTTGAATTCACATTTTAGGAAATGTTTATAAACTGAGAATTCTAATTACTTTTCTCCTTCACACCTTTTTTCAGATGAATACATTGTAAGAGAATTATAGTATCTGTTAAAAATATTGCCAATCCCAGTGTATCAGTTGGGACTCCTTATAGAGAAAGGAATAGGAGATCCACTGCAACTTGGCTTAACCAGTAAAAGGAATGTGTGGTCCCTGTGATTTGGAAGTCTGGGGGTGTATTAGTCTGTTTTCACACTGCTGTAAAGATACTACCTGAGACTGGGTAATTTATAAACAAAAGAGGTTTAATTGACTTACAGTTCTGCATGGCTGGGGAGGCCTCAGGAAACTTACAATCATAGCCGAAGGTGAAGGAGAAGCAAGTACCTTTTCACAAGATGGCAGGAGGGGGAAGGAGAGAGGGAAGAGGGGAGGGAGAGAGACAGGGAGGGAGAGAGGGAGGGAGAGAGGGAGGGAGAGAGGGGGAAGGGAGAGAGGGAGGGAGAGAGAAAGGAGGAGAGAGAGAGGGGAGGAACAGAAGGAGGGAGAGAGAGAGGGAGAGAGGGAGAGAGACAGGGAGAGAGAGAGGGAAGGAGGGAGAGCGAAGGAGAGAGGGAAGGAGAGAGGGAGAGAGAGGGAGAGAGGGAGGGAGAGAGGGGGGGGGGGGGGGAGAGAGACAGGGAGAGAGGAAAAGAGGGAGGGAGAGAGGGAGGGAGGGACAGAGAGAGATGGGGAGAGAGGAAGAGAGACGGGGGAGAGAGAAAGGGAAAGAGAGGGAGAGAGATGGGGAGAGTGGGAGAGTGGGAGAGTGAGAGAGCGAGAGCGAGAGAGAGCATGGGCAGGGGAAACTGCCACTTTTGAACCATCAGATCTCATGAGAACTCCCTCACTATCATGAGAACAGCATGGGGGAAACCACCCCTGTAATCCAATCAACACACAGGGATTACAATTAGAGACGAATTTTGGAGGCCGGGCGCAGTGGCTCACGCCTGTAATCCCAGCATTTTGGGAGGCTGAGGCGGGTGAATCACGAGGTCAGGAATTCGAGACCAGCCTGGCCAACATAGTGAAACCCTGTCTCTACTAAAAATACAAAAAAAATTAGCCAGGTGTGGTGGCACATGCCTGTAGTCCCAGCTACTTGGAAGGCTGAGGTGGGAGAATCGCGTGAACCTGGGAGGCAGAGGTTGCAGTGAGCTGAGATCATGCCTTTGCACTCCAGTCTGGGTGACAGAGTGACACTCCGTCTCAAAAAAAAAAAAAAAAAAAAAGAAGAGCTGGGCGTGGTGGCTCACGCCTGTAATCCCAGCACTTTGAGAGGCTGAGGCGGGTGGATTAGGTGAGGTCAGGAGTTCAAGACCAGCCTGGCCAACATGGTGAAACGCCGCCTCTACTAAAAATACAAAATTAGCCAGGCATGGTGGCGCATGCCTGTAATGCCTGTAATCCCAGCTACTTGGGAGGCTGAGGCAGGAGAATCACCTGAACCAGGGAGGCAGAGGTTGTAGTGAGCTGAGATTATGCCACTGCACTCCAGCCTGGACAACAAGAGGGAAACTCTGTCAAAAAAAAAAAAAAAAAAAGAGTTTTGGGTGGGGACACAGCCAAACCATGTCAAGAGGTAAGACGAACCTCAAAGGGGATTTGATCCAGAGTTTGTTCCTCAGGCTCAGGCTGGCTTCTCCTAGGCTTTTCCCTCTAAATCCTGAGAGAGAGAGAGAGGCTTCTGCTTGGCCAAAAATTCAGCACAATTCCTGAGCTGCACTTCTGATGGGTCTAACTTGTCAGGAGCGGGGGGAATGCCAGGCCTTAGTTCTGCATAAAGTGCCCATCACTGAAAGTATCACTGTGGTACCAGAGGCGGGTGAAATGGGTGCTGGGAGCCCACCAGGATGCCTACTATTCCTGGTTGCTCAGGTAGACCACTGGGTTTCAGGTGTGCCAACCTGGAGTTGTGTTCAATTTCCTGCCCTCATTGCTGATTCATCATCTAGAATTTCTCTTCTCTGTAGTTCTTCCTTTGCAGCTGTGATCCTGGGCCAGGCCTTGTCCCATCAATCCACACTCAAACTACTACCATAGTTTTTTTTTGTTGTTGTTTTGTTTTGTTTTTAGCTACTTAGTCACTAGCCTCTTTCCTTGCCAATACATCTTCTTCCCCTATAGCCGCTCAAAAGCTTAACACATTTAATCACAGCAAAGAACACACAACACAGCTGATGTGATAAGACAAAAAACACAATTTCAAAATTTATGGGAAAACTGCCATCATGTGCCAGAGACACAATTTTATAACTAGAAAACTCAATAAAAGTAACTAAAAACAATTAATTATAGCAAATGAAAAAGTTTAGGCCAGGCATAGTGGCTCATGCCTGTAATCCCAGCACTTTGGGAGGCCCAGGTGAGAGGATCATTTGAGGCCAGGAGTTAGAGGGCAGCCTGGGCAACACACTGAGACCCCATCTCTATAAAAATGAAAAGAAGTTAGCTGGGCACGGCGGTGCACATTATTCAGGAGGCTGAGGTGGGAGGATCACTTGAGGCCAGGAGTTGGAGACCAGCCTGGGTCACAGAGCAAGACTCTGTCTCTATTTTTTTTTTTTTTTTGAGATGGAGTCTCGCTCTGTCACCCAGGCTGGAGTGCAGTGGCGCGATCTCGGCTCACTGCAAGCTCCGCCTCCCGGGTTCACGCCATTCTCCTGCCTCAGCCTCTCCGAGTAGTTGGGACTACAGGCGCCCGCCACTACGCCCGGCTAATTTTTTGTATTTTTAGTAGAGACGGGGTTTCACCGTGGTCTCGATCTCCTGACCTCGTGATCCGCCCGCCTCGGCCTCCCAAAGTGCTGGGATTACAAGCGTGAGCCACCGCGCCCGGCCTCTATTTTTTTAATTAATTTTTTTTTACACTGCAGAAAGAGACCCTGTCTCTTAAAAAAAAAAGTTTAGTAAGATGTCAGATACAAAATAATAAAAATTTAAAGCTTTTTTCTTTTTTTTCTTTTTTGCAATGGCACGATCTTGGCTCACTGCAACCTCTGCCTCCTGGATTCAAGCGATTCTCCTGCCTCAGCCTCCTGAGTAGCTGGGATTACAGGCGGGCACCACCATGCCTGGCTAATTTTTGTATTTTTAGTAGAGATGGGGTTTCCCCATGCCGGTCAGGCTGGTCTTGAACTCCTGACCTCGTGATCCGCCCGCCTCGGCCTCTGAAAGTGCTGGGATTACAGGTGTGAGCCATTGTGCCCCAGACAGCTTTTTTCTATAATGGCAATAATCAGTTTTAAAATATTGTAGCAGGTTGTCTGAATAAAAGGGTCTTTTTTTTTTTTTTTCCAACCTAATGAAGCTCAGGTGGGGATAGGTGTTTTCCTCAAGCTTCTGGGTTCAAATCATCCTCCCCCCTTGCCCTCCCAAGTAGCTGGGACTACAGGCGTGACCCACCACACCTGACTAATTTATTTATCTAGTTTTGTAGAGATGGTGGTCTCACTCTATTGCCCAGGCTGATCTCAAACTCCTGGTCTCATGGGATCTTCCCACCTTGGCCTCCCAAGGTGCTGAAATTACAGGCATGAGCCACGGTACCCAACCCCTTCTCCTCCCATTTTAATAAAATCACCAGGACAGGTCCTTTATAGGAATAAAGCAAGCACCACCTGCTTGTCTGGGAAGAGCCCTGGAAAAACTGTAAGTGGTGGAATGCAAACTGAGATGTTAAATATTCTGTTTTATAATGACTGCATTTCAAGCAGAGTTTGCTATGGATGTGACCTGGTTTTATGGCCTGGGAGGGAGCAGAGCAGAACAGGGATTTGCAGGTGTGGGGAGGCCTGAGGAAGCTTTCATTGGTGGCTGTGCTCTCCCATACAATAGGGACCCTGAGAATGGGTGTACAGTCCAGGGTCCCAACGGAACACTGTGTAGCTGTTTGCCAGTGTAGCCGTGTAGAAACCCTGACTGCAGCAAATGAAGACAGAAGGAGGAAAGACAGTGGTGGGGGTAGGGGAGCAGGGGGACAGAGAGAGAGACAGAGAGAGAGAGACAGACAGACAGACACACACACACACAAACAGACAGAGACAGACAGACATACACACACACAGAGACAAAGAGAGGCAGACAGAAAGAGACAGACAGAGAGAGACAGAGAGACAGACAGACACACACACAGAGACAGACAGACACACACAGAGACAGAGAGAGAGAAAGAGACAGACACAGAGAGAGACACACACAGAGAAAGACAGAGACACACACACAGAGAGACAGACAGACACAGAGAAAGAGAGAGAGACAGAGAGAGAAAGAGACAGAAATAGACGGAAACACAGAGAGAGGGAGAGACAGAGACAGACAGACACAGAGAAAGGGAGAGAGACAGAGACAGCGATAGGGAGAGAGACAGAGAGAGAGACTGACAGACAGAGAGGGAGAGAGAGACACACAGAGAGAGAGAGACAGAGAGGGAGAGTGGAGGGAGAGAGAGAGAGAGACAGAGAGAGACAGAGACAGAGAGAGGGAGAGTAGAGAGAGAGAGAGGGAGAGTGGAGGGAGAGAGAGAGAGAGAGGGAGAGTGGAGGAGACGCAAGAGAAGCTGGCAGGAGAAGCAGCGGCGAGACAGTGAGGTGAGAAGTGGCCCCAGGACTGTGTGTGGAACACACAAGCACCTGTCTAGATCCCCTGGATGCCAAAGTATAATTCTCAAAATATTAAAACCATAATTCTCATGCAATACACAGTGAGCCCCATCAAAATATTATTTAGCTCAATGAGAGAATCTTTGAACAAGGTGGTTCAAAGAAGAATATGAGAAACTCGCATGAAAAATGATGATGGAATAAGATACTAAATTAGATATGAAATTGGTTGACAGCCTATAGGACATTAAAAACATAACCTTTTGGGATTATTTTCTCTAGTGGATGGAAATCACTTGCCCCTTACCAGTTTTCTACAAGTAAACATCTAATTTTACAGAGCCTGGGCCCTAAGCAATAGTCAAATAGACTAGTCAAATAGAATGTCAAACATTCTCATTACTCTAGACAGGCTTGTTGGCCAATGCTTGGGGCGTGGAGAGGACTGAAACCATATTTTTGCTTGTTTTAGAATCTCATGGAGAAATAGACCATGTTTAGTTTGGGTTTCGGGGGCTCAAAGTCATTTTAAATGGACTCTGAGAAGAAATATGAGCCACACTTGGATCCCAACATGGTGAGGTGGGACACAGAGAAGCAGCGTCACGTGGTGCCCGTGGCCTGGGGACAACTCGTGGGGGTGAGGAGATGGCCTGTACCCACCGCTGTGCCGGATCTCGAAGCACCTCTCCTTAGACTTCAGAGTCGCATCAAGCTTTTCGTTTTCTGGAGGGTTTTTTTCTTTTAAAACTTTTATTTGTATTTATTTATTTATCTATTTACTTTTTGAGACAGGGTCTCACCCTGTCACCCAGGCTGGAGTGCAGAGGTATGATCACTCTCACTGCAGCCTCGATCTCCTGGGTGCAGGTGATCCTCCCACCTCAGCCCCCTCAGTAGCTGGGACTATAGGAAGGCACCACCACACATTTTTCTATTTTTAGTAGAGATGGGGTTTCACTATGTTGCCCAGACTAGTGCTTTTTTTTTAAATTAAAATTTTTAAATTGTGTTGAAATATACAAAACAAAATAGATCGTTTCAATATTATTTTATTTATTTATTCATTTATTTTTTTAGACAGAGTCTCGCTCTGTTGCCTGGGCTGCAGCAGCCTTGAACTCCTGGGCTCAAGTGATCCTCCCACCTCAGCCTCCTGAATACCTGAGACTACAGTTGTGCACCACCATGCCCAACTAATTTTTTGATTTTTTTTTTTTTTGATAGAGATGGGGTTATGTTGCAATGTTCTCAAGCTGGTCTCAAACTTCCAGGTTGAAGTGATCCTCCTGCTTTGGCCTCCCAAAGTTCTGGGATTACAGGCATAAGCCACTGCATCCAGCCTGCAATGCATGTTAAAAGGTTAAGCACAGGAGGAAACAGAGTAAAACAGGGTGAGGGGGGTTGGGAGCGTGTGACGGGGTATTGGGTCAGAGTTGCATCATTCAGAAGACATTCAGTAGTCTTGAAGGAGGTGAATTGTATTGGGAGGAAGGGTTCCGGATGGGTGAGAGTACATCATTATGTCTGAGGTCAGAGTGAGTGAGGGGGATGGGTAGTGGGAGAAGAACATGACCTTGGAGGCCATTTTAAGAACTTAGGTTTAACTCCAAGTGAGATGGGAAACCATGGTAGGATTTTGAGCATAGAAATGACATGATCTGACTTTTGTTTTATTTTTATTTGTTTGTTTATTTATTTATTTATTTATTTATTTATTGAGACAGAGTCTCGCTCTGTCACCCAGGCTGGAGTGCAGTGGCACAATCTCGGCTCACTGCAACCTCCGTCTCCTGGGTTCAAGCAATTATCCTGCCTCAGCCTCCTGCATAGCTGGGACTACAGGCACACACCACCATGCCTGGCTAATTTTGTATTTTTAATAGAGACGGGGTTTCACCATGTTGGCCAGGCTGGTCTTGAATTCCTGACCTCAGGTGATCCACCCACTTTGGCCTCCCAAAGTGTTGGAATTGCAGGCATGAGCCACTGCACCCAGCCTGACTTATGTTTTAAAGGATTCACATTGGTCTGTGTGTTGAGAATCAATTGAAGAGGGGTTGGAGAGGCAGGGACAGAAACAGGGAGACCAGTTAGAAGGCTGCCACAGTAATCCTGGGTCACAGGTACTGTGGTTCCAGTGGCTGGTGGATCATTACAGCACAGAGCCTGGCCCCTACCCAGCCTCCTCAGCAAATCTTCTATCTCTACCCCGGCCGTCATCTGCTTGAGGGGAAGCCTGGAAGAGAACCACTGTTACTGAGGACCTACTATGTGCCAGGCATTGTTTTAGGTGCCTTGTGTTGATGACCTCATTTAATCTTCAGAGAGACTTGTGAAGAAGTGGTTGTTCCACAGACATTTCAAAGCCCATGCTATGGACTGAATTGTGACCTTCCTAAATTCCTAAGTTGGGGCTCTAATCCCCCATGTATTTGGAGATGGGGCCTTTGGGGTATAATTAGGTTTAGATGAGCTCAGGAGGGGGTCCCTCGTGATGGGATTAGTGTCCTTATAAGAATAAACACCGTGGAGACTCTCATCCCCCACCATATGAGGACACATCGAGAAGGCAGCTGTCTGCAAGCAAGGAAGAGGGCCCTCCCCAGGGACTGAATCTGCTATCTGCTGGCACTTTGCTCTTGGACTTCCCAGCCTCCAGAACTGTGAGCAATAAATGTCTGTTGTTTAAACCCCCAGTCTGTGGTATTAGTTATAGTAGTTGGAGCTGACTAATAGAGCCCATTTTACAGATAAGGAAACTGAGGCTCTGAGGTGTTAGATGATCTGACCACTCAGTTGGGGGGGTGGCAGAGCATTGGGCTGGGCTGTGATAGGAGACTTGGGACTCAGAGAGATTAGGGCTTGAGGGAGACCTGCCTGTGGGGTTGGGGGCCCTGGCATTGAGGAGTTGCAGAGGGACAAGGCCAAGTCTCAGGGGTGTCTGGGCCTGGTGGACTCCTGCTTGGGGTGGGGGATGGGAAGGAGGAACTATCTGGGAAAGAAAGCTTCGATCTGGGTGGTTTTGGGGGCAGTTCCTACCTCAGCCTCTCTGTGCAGTTTCCCAGGGCCTGGCTCTAGCTTTTCCAGGCATGTGGGGGGTCTGCCTGGGGCCTACTGAGGCCCTTCCTGCTGCCTCTCAGCCTTGCTGGTGGCTCGAGCTGTCCAGGCTTGTCCTGGAGGTGGCAGGTGGTGGTGGTGGGGGATGGAAGGGGAGGAGGGAGGCACTAGGGGTTCAATCATGACTCCCTGGGGCCTGTTCATTGCTCACTCTCAGAGAAGGTGGTGAAGAGGGCAGAGTGTTAATGACAGTAATTGCTTTAATTATTTTTTTGGTTTAGAGAGTCATAAAATGTGGCAGCTCGCTTAGCGCTAATCATGGTAATTAGGAGGGGCTGGGGGCTGTGCTTGGACCTCGATTGTTAACTAGGGGGAAGTAACAGCCTGCAAAGACACAGAAGCAAATGCTCAGTCCTCCTTTCTCCTCTCCCCCTTTCCCTCCTATCCCTCTCCTTTCAGCCTTTTATCTCCTCACTTGCTTCCCTCCTTCTCCCTCTGCCATGCCTCCTCCACCCCGCCCCTTCAGAGGGAGGCCTCTTTGATAGTGGTGGCAGTGGGTGGCTGTAGGGATCCGGGGACTGACCTCAGGTCTGGGGATAGTAGCTGTTCTGGGGAGAGGGGGAGAATCAGTCTCAAGCAGAAGTCTGTTCTCTCCTGGGCAGCCTCCTGCAGAGCTCCTCTAGGTCTGAGGAGCCTGTGACAGACCAAGTGCCTGTGCCCTTCCAGATGAGCCAGGAGAGACAGCAGAGCTGCTTCCTTGGGCACAACTGGGGGCAGACGCAGGGAATGGATGGATGTTGAGCTACCCTCTTGCTTCTCTTTACTCATCGACAACCAAGAAGCACACACTGAGCCACTTCCTGAATACCTACTGTGTGCCAGGGTGGAGATTCTTTGAGGGAATCGGACTCTGCCTTGTCCTCAAGGAGCTGGTATGGAAGAAGTAATGACCATCCAGGGTGGCTTCAGAGGCACAGAGCCCAGACTGAGGGTGTCAACTCTTGGTAAGTCAGGGAAGGTTTCCTGGAGGAGGTGGCAGGGCCATCAGGGGAGACTTCCCAGAGGAAGCAAGGTTGTGCAAGGTGAATAGTGGTTTCCTGGATGTGAAGGGTAGGGATTTGGGTGGAGGCAACAGCATAGGCAAAGGACTGGAAGGAGGGTACAGGAGAGAGGAGAATGGGAGATACAGCAGGAGAAATGGCTTTAGGCTAGATTGTGAGGGGCCTCAAAGACCCCACCATAGGATTTGGGCTTGACATGCTAGCTTCTGAGACGCTATTTGCCTAGGGTTTGGGGAAGGGGTGGAGTCAGGAAGCTTTTTTTCTAAGGAGTGAATGAAAACATGTAGGCAAAGCACAAAGTGGGTGCTCTGTGGATGATGTTGACAATGATAACAAGGTGCTTAGCCAGGGATAGTGTTCCAGGGATACGTGGACACACTCCTGCAGAGACACAAGTAGACACAGACATGGGAGCTACCAGTACACAAAGCACAGAGACAAACACACACCTGTCCTCACCCCAGAGACATGTACAAAGTCAGGCTTGACACACCAGACGCACAACTGTGAGTTCATCTTTAAGGGGCTTGCTAAGGCCAGAGGTGTGCCCCGACTCCTTGGCCTTGTAACTTTGCTCCCTGGGACTGTGGGCTGCATGGCTGGGGCCGAGTCAGGGAGAACATCCTCGGCAGGTCACCCCAGCATTCCCTCTGCTCTGTCAGAACATAACCCTTGGCACTGCAGCTAGAGAGCCTGAGGCCAGCTATCAATAAGAACTGTCCGGCTGAGAAGCCAGTGGTGGGGCAGCTTTCTGCAGTTAGGGCTGCCACTTACCACCCCAGGCCTGAGTGACTGGTGAGGCAGACACACCTGGTTTGGGACGGGGAGCTGTTCTACCCCAGGCTGAACTCTTATCCTCTCCCAAGACCAGGGTCTCAGAGTCACCAGGGGCCCTCCCCTGGTGGGCTTAGACAGAGGAGACGTGAGCTCAGTGTGATGCTTTGTACGGGTGGTGCATGTAAATATCTGCTGTGGATGATAAGTGCCTTGCAACGGGAGGGATAGTGGTTAGACCTCAGGGGCTACTTCTAGATTGTGAGGGGGTGTCAGGAACAACAGAAGAGTAAAGGGAACCAGCAGCAAGGAGGATCCTGGGATTTGGTGAGGGGCTACATTCCTGGGAGATGTGGGAGAATGAGCTTGCTGTGTGCCAGGCACGATTCCAAAGCATTTACATGTGTTAACTCCATTAATCCTTCTAACACTCAAGGAAGCAGGTGTCTTGAGCATCCCATTTTACAGATGCAGAACTTAAATACTTTGTGCAATTCACACAGCTTGGAAGTGGTGGAGGCTGATAGCAGCCCAGACAGATGGGCCTCAGACTCTGCTCCATCATAGCACTCACTGGTGGTCTGGCCCTGTCTGTTTCTCCAGACTGGGAGCTCCTTGAGTACAATGCTAGTGACTCCTTCTCCCTTGTGTTCCCAGGAGCCAGCACAGGGGGAGTACCTGGTAGTTGCTCACCACGTCTGGAAGGAAGAAAGGAAGGACATAAGAAAGGGAAGAAGAGAGGGAGAGAGGAAGGAAGAAAGTATTGGAGGGCCAGACGTGGTGGCTCACGCCTGTAATCCCAGAACTTTGGGAGGCCGAGGCAGGCAGATCACTTGAGGTTGGGAGTTGCAGACCAGCATGACCAACATGGTGAAACCCCATCTCTACTCAATATACAGAAATTAGCCGGACGTGGTGGCGTGCATCTGTAATCCCAGCTACTTGGGAGGCTGAGGCAGGAGAATCGCTTGAACCCAGGAGGGGGAGGTTGCAGTGAGCTGAGATCGTGCCATTGCACTCCAGACTGGGCAACAGAGTAAGACTCCATCTTAAAAAAAAAAAGTATTAGAGGCAGGGGCTTGTCCAGAGGGTCTTGGGGCATTTCAGACCTCCCATCCTGTCCCTGTATGCATTCCCTGCCTGTTGGGAGCCCTCCTGTGCCTGCCATCACCCCTGGATCCTCCAGGCCTCCCGAAGCTCAGCTGCCTCCTTGTCCAATTTCATTTTCTCACCAGACAAATGAGGGGCTGGATCCGCCTTTCCATTCGCACAGGCAGTTGTCAGCTGCAGCGGCATCTGTTCTTATTGGAAAAATTAAGAAGGAAGTGAAAGAAGCCACAGCTCTAGAGCTGCTGGCTAGGGAATCTGGGTCTGGCTTCTCCCAGGAAGACCCCTCCTGTCTCCCATAGGAGGTGCCTGGGAGGCAGCTCAGGGCCGCAGTGGGTTCTCCACCAACATTCTCTTCCCTTGAGAGGGAAGTGTGGGCCCGGAGGCAGTGGCTCACATCTGTAATTCCAGCACTTTGAGAGGCCACGGCGGGTGATCGGGTGGATCATTTGATCCTAGGAGTGGGAACAGCCTGGGCAACATGGCAAAACCCTGTCTCTACAAGAAAATTAGCCAGGCATGGTGGCACGCACCTGTAGACCCAGCTACTCAGGAAGCTGAGGTGGAGGATGGATTGAGGCCTGGGAGGTGGAAGCTGCGGTGAGCCACTGTGCCACTGCACTCCAGCCTGGGCAACAGAGTAAGACCCTGTCTCAAAAAGAAAACAACAACAACAACAAACAAACAAAAAACCGGGAAATGTGGTTAACATGGTTAACAGTATGGCCTCTGGAGCCAACTCCTGGATCCCAGCTCTAGACTGACAGCTGTATGTTTGCTTGGGCAAGTTATCTAACCTCTCCGTACCTTAGGTTTCCCATCTAGCTCATAAGAATGTTGTGAGGGTTAAATGAATTGATATATGTAAAGCATGTGGAATCGAATACACATCTGGTACCTAGTAAGCATGTGCTTTAGTAGTGTCGTAGCTGTTATTATTTCTCTTCCTTGCCCTAGGGATTGCTCCTCTGAGTGAGGCACTCAGCCTACTGGTGTGGTGCAGCCAGAGGTGCAAGAGCCTTCTATGGACTGGGCAGGTTGGAGAAGGCTTCATTAATTCTACAGACCTTTATTGATCCCAGGTCCCTGAACCACCCCCTGCCCCACCGGGAACTCCCAGTCTAGAGGGGAGGGAGGCAGACACATTAACAGAAAATTAGTATAAGAGGCAAGTATGTAATGTTCAGGGGAAAAGAGGAGGAAGTGGCTAATGGGTATGAAGGCTGGTGGAGAGGGGAGGTCAGAGAAGGCTTCCTGGAGAAGGTGGCATAAGTAGAAAGTGGGACTGCCAATGACAGTTTGCCAGGCAGTCCCGGGGTGAAAGGCCTTCCGGGGGACTGAGAAGAGATGTGCTCTGGGCAGCAGGAGCCAGGCTGTGAGGGGCCTGGGCTTTATCCTAAGGGCAGGAGGGAGCACCAAGGGCTGTGGAGTAGCAAGGACATAGGCAGCTGGAGGAAGGTGGCTTGGGCAGCTGTTGGCAGATGGCTGGGCATGGGAGGACTTGTCGGTTCCCTTCCTTATTCATCTCTGCAGCCCCAGCTGCCAGGACTGGTCAGTACAGCACAGCATTGTTGGCTACCACTGAGTAGATGAACAAAGGAAAATACTTGTGATCATCTAGGCCTGAGATGGCTGGGACCAGAGAGGTAGCCGGGGCTTGGTAGGAGGGTGCAGAGCTGACGGATTGTGGACTCTTGGAGAGGGTGTGGGGACTTCTCTTGAGGGCCATGTGCTTCTGGCTCCCCTAACAGCTCAGCCTGGGTCTACCCTGTGTGGGAGAGGCAGGTCAGGCCGGCAGCTGGGCACGACCCGCTCTGTCCAGCAGGGGGCAGCCGCAGTGCGCAGATGGGCGCGCCCGGCACCTTTTCTAAGTGCCACCAGCACTTAGAAAAGGGTCTTCGTGATGGGCGGGTCGGACCTAGTGTGGCAAGGGCTTCCTCGGCGAGCTGAAGGGCAGAGAGGGGCACCTTCACACCCTCAGGATCTTGTTGATTGGGGCAGTCCTGCGGAGACCAGGGATGCCTGCAAGACCCTGGGAGGCCTCAGTAATTTTCAACCCTGGGAGCACATTAGAGTAGCCTGTAGAGTGTTAAAAACCCACCCGGGCCTGGTGCCCTCCCCAGATCCATGAATCAGAGTCTGAGGGTGGGGCTCAGGCACCAGTCATAAAAAAAAGAAAAAAAAAATCTCACCTGGCCAGGCGCGGTGGCTCACGCCCGTAATCCTAGCACTTCGGGTGGCCGAGGTGGGCAGATTACCTGAGGTCAGGAGTTCAAGACCAGCCTGGCCAACACGGTGAAACCCTGTCTCTACTAAAAATACAAAAAATTAGCCGGGTGCAGTGGCGTGTGCCTGTAATCCCAGCTACTTGGGAGGCTGAGGCAGGAGAATCGCTTGAACTCGGGAGGTGGAGGGTGTGGTGAGCCGAGATCGCGCCATTGCAGTCCAGCCTGGGCAACAAGAGTGAGACTGTCTCAAAAACAAAAAAACCCAAAAAACAAACAAACAAACAAAAAACTCCCCTGGCAATTCTCTTTTGTTTGTTTCTTTTTTTTTCTTTATTTTTTTTAATTGAGATGGGGTCTCACTCTGTCACCCAGGCTGGAATGCAGTGGCATGATCCCTTGGTAATTCCAGTACGCACTGAATTGCCCGGTGGCAGGGGTTTGAGAGGAGTGAGCCAACAAATGTCAGGGCCTTCTTTTTCCTCCTGTGGGGTAGGTCTGGGTCATTTAGATCTCATGCCTACGATCGTCACAGCAGGGGGTCCGAGGGCCCTTGGCCCCTGGCCTCAAGGCTGAGAGAAGGTGATGAGCAGGGTCGCCTGCAAGGAGATACCTGCTCCCACCTGCCAAGGACGAGGCATTCAGACTGGCCGTGGGGTGTGCTCAGGAGTGTGTCTCAGCACCCCTGCGTGCGGGGCCACATTCCCGTGTGCAGGTGCTGGGTACCTACGTGCATGCAAGTGTGTCTCTACAGCATATGCAGGGGCTTTTGGGGCTGGTTCTCTCTGCCTGGCACGCTGGCTTTTGCCTCTGTGCTTTGTGTATGTGTTGGGACACGAGTTCGCTCTGCACCAGCGGCTGTGAGCTGTCTCTGTCTGCAGGTCGTCTCCGCACACATGTTTGCTTCTGTGTCTTGTGTGTGTCATTGTGTGTGGCTATCTCAGGGCTGGCCTGTGCACATCTGTGTTCTTCAGTCTCTTAGAGCCAATGAGGAATTTGAAGCTCTGCTGTTGGAAGGTGTTTTTTCTCTTTCTTTCTCTCCTTCCAGCCTGATTGATATGCTGCTCCCGTGCAGCCTCCCCAAAGACCACACACCGGCGAGTTCTGTGTGGACAGAGTCAAGTGTGGGCTTAGAAAGATCCACCACAGCCCCTCTAGGAGTAATACCTCCAGTCACCCTCCCTCCAGGTGTGCAGCCGGTCTTGCTGGCCAGAGCCTCCTTGCAGCTGATGCAGCCAGCACCAGGCACTGCAGGCCCACCGAGCGTGCCAGGCCCACCGCCCCTCCCTGCCCACCATGTTGGAAAGGCTGTAGGAGGGACCTGAGCTAAGCAGGGCCAGATGGAGACAGAAGGATCTCCCAAGCGGGCCGATTTGCTGCCACTTTATGTCAATATTCTCTAAATATTTGTACAACATTTATTTAGTGGAGAAGGTAAAATGATATTCTGTTAGTTAAAAAAAAAACCCAGTATATCTGCTTATGATAAAAAATGGAATTTATTGCATGCACCAAGCATCACATACATGTTAACTTAGCCTTTGATATCAGACTTTTCCCATCATTTATAATCAGATGTACACTGTCATTCACTAAGGATGGAGGTAACTATTACATAGCTGTGGGTACACAGTTTGTTCCCAGAGACATAACTCTTTTTTTTGAGACGGAGTCTCGCACTGTCGCCCAGGCTGGGGTACAGTGGCGCAGTCTGGGCTCACTGCAATCTCTGCCTCCCGGGTTCAAGTGATTCTCCTGCCTCAGCCTCCTGAGTAGCTGGGATTACAGGTGCCTATCACCAGGTCCAGCTAATTTTTGTATTTTTAGTAGAGACGGGGTTTCACCATGTTGGCCAGGCTGGTCTTGAACTCCTGACCTCAGGTCATCTGCCCGCCTTGGCATCCCAGTGCTGGGATTACAGGCATCAGCCACTGCGCCTGGCCCCAGAGACAGAAGTCTTTATCAGGCATTGTTTGGTTTGAAAATTTCAGCCAGCTCTGCAAGGCCATGTTTACCCTAAACCAGTACTGCCTTTTTGTGAGTCAGACAAAGGTGCCTCGTTCAGGCAGCTCCAGCACCGTGGACATGGACATGCAGGTTTGGGAGTGGAGGCTGGCTGGGACCTCCCTCAGCCCTGTGTGTGGTGTGTAAGGGGCACCTGCCTGTGTGTGTGTGGTAGGCAGGCCAGCTTAGATGTGGGAGGGTGGCTGGTGTGTACTGGTTTGTGTGTTTTCATGGTGTGTCTGATGTTTGAGTACAAGGAACGTATGTTGTTTTGGGTGGTGTGGGTCTGGGTGGGGTGTGTGTTGCATGGAGTGTGTGATGTCTGGGTGTTTCAGGGGTAGTGAAGAATGGGTTTTGTGTGAGTGGTGATCATTTTTGGGGACATGGAGGTCAGTATGATATGAGTATCCAGCTGGTGGGATGTCAAGTGCGTGCAAGGCAGGTGCCACGTGTGTGATTGTGGCATGTGCCTTCTATTGGGTCAGGTGAATTGGGTGTGCCTGTATGTGTGAGGGTGTGTGGTGTGTAATGCATGCCTGTGTGCATGGCTATGAATGAGATTCCCTGGGACAGGTTCAAGGTCTCAGCCCTCCAGTCTAGCATTTGCAGCCTTGGCCAGGCCTCCCCAGGGCCCTTCCCATCCTCCCCAGGGCCCCTCCCAGCCTCGGGCTGCCACTAAGGTGGGGTGGGCTCTGAACTGCTGCTGCCCCAACCATACTGCCCTTGGGAGGCCAGCAGGGTCCTGTCTGTGGGCTTGAAGGAAGTAGTCCTTTAGAGTGGAGGGACAGTTGGATGACAGTTTGCACAGGAGCTGTGCCCTGGCCCAGGAGACCACCTGGCCAGGGCACAGCTCCTGTGCCTATCTGGGGAGCCCAATTGAGATTCCACTTCCCCACCCCTTACCCCAGACCGTTGTCTGGGTCACCACCACCTGAATGATTGCAGTCACTTTTAATTTGGCCTCCTTGCCTCTCCCCTGCACCCCTTCCCCTCCTTCTCCTATCCACTCTGCTAGCCACCCTGTGGCCAGTATGGTTTTTCAACACTCAAATCTGGGCACAGCCTCTTCACTCAAAACCCTTTTGTGGCCTCCCTACTGCCCACAGGATGAAGGCCAAGCTCCTTGGCCGGGCATTCAAGGCCCCTACAACTGGCCCTCATCTGCCTATCCTCACTCCTCCCTCCACGCACACCATGCCCATGATGCTAAGGGCAACCTGGCACCATCTCCTTGGATGCCAGTGCAAGGTCCAGCCTCCAGCTCTTTCCTGCGCTGAGCCTCCTACCCTTCTGGCTGGTGCCCTGTCCTCACCCGGCCTGGCCAAGCCCACAGCTTCCATCCCTGGAAGCCTCCCTTGCCCTTTCCAGGTGGAGCTGCTGGCTCCTTACCCAGAGCTAGCTTCAATCCTGGATGGAAGCTGCCCACTGTGCATAGTTACAGTCAGCTGGGGTGTGTGTCCTCACTGAACCTTGGCCTCCTCTGGGGCTATCTCAGGGACGTGCCTGGGTCAGCCTAGCCCCTCAGAATCTGACTCCAGATTCTTGGGGATCCACCCTGAGTGGGGCTGCAGGGCCCACTCGCACGCTGGTGAGGGCAATGCTTGGAGATGGTGAAGTTTTCTCTCTTGTCTCCGTTCAGGCAGGCGGCTGGCCTGAGCTGCCTTGAGACTGGAAGAGACTTTGTCTGCAAGACACTTCTCCATTCAGGTTTTATTTCCCTAAAGCTGAAGCCTCCCCTGGGAATTAAGCTGTGTGATCTGGTAGGAAAAGTGAGGGAACATTGAAAAGAGGAGGGATTCCCCTGACTGCAGGGAGGATTGTTACAGACTCCGGAGACTGGGAGGGAAGGAACATCTGGCATTGCCCAGGCTGAGGGGCTTGTGTCTGTTCCCTGGCAGGGCCTTGGAGGAGGCAGGATTTCCAAGGGGCTGTTTGGGTCCCAGCCTCGCCAATATGCTAAAGTAGCCCTGGGGTTCGGGGTTAGTGGGTGTCTGTCTCAGTCCATTTGCATTGCTGTAAAGGAATACCTGAGGCAGGGTAATTTTAAAGAAAAGAGGTTTATTTGGCTCATGGTTCTTCAGGCTGTACTGGAAGCGTGGTGGTGGCACAGGTGCTGCCCCAGGTGAGGGCTTCAGGATACTTCCACTCATGGCAGAAAGTAGACGGGGCCTGTGTGCAGAGATAACATGTGTAGACAGAGAGAGAGGGAGAGGGGGAGGGAGGGAGAGAGAGAAAGGGAGAGAGGGAGAGAGAGAGGGAGGGAGGGAGAGAGAGGAGGGGGAGGGAGAGGGAGGGAGAGGGAGGGAGAGTAGGAGGGAGGGAGAGAGAGGAGGAGGAAGGAGAAGGAGGAAGAGAGGGGTGAGAGAGATGGGGGAGAGACAGAGAGGGAAGGGGAGAGAGAGAGGAAAGGGGGAGAAAGAGGGAAGGGGGAGAGAGAAAGGGAGAAGGGGAGAGGGAGAGAGAGACGGGGAGAGAACAGGGAGAGGGAGCGAGAGGGGAAGAGAGATAGGGAGGGAGAAGAGGAGATGCTAGATTCTTTTCAACAACTAGTTCTCAGGGGATCTAAGAGTGAGAACTCACTCACTCCCACAAGAATGGCACCAAGCCTCACGACCCAAACACCTCCCACCAGGTCCCACCTCCAACACTGGGGATGAAACTTGGTGGGGCCAAACAAACCCTATTTAAGCCATAGCAGCATCTCACAGCATCACTGTTGAGTAATGACCACCATAAGCAAGTCCTCCCCACTCTGAGCCCTGGCACGACACTGCCAATTCTTGAAACCCAGGGTGCAGTGGTGACGGCACCTGTGTATGACGGGAAGTAGGCTGTGAGCAAGTCACCGTGCCCCATCTGTAAAACAGAGATAAGAATACGATCTGCCTCTTGACATCAAGATTAATGAGATAATAATGGTCATCTCTTAAAAGATTGTATCTACCAAGGGCTGTTCACAGAATAACACATCTAATCCTCTTGACAATCCTATGTGGTAGTTGCTATTATTACCCATTTTATAGAAGAGGAAGCTGAGGTATTGACTCATTCAAGTCTTAAATGGGGGATTGGATACAGGTGGTCTGGCCCCTCAGCCTGGATTCTTAACCACTGCCCCTCTGGTTGAGGGAGGCAGAATCCTTAAACATAGTAAGTGCACAAGAAGTGTCAGCACTGGGCAAAGGAGAACATCCACTTTCAGCAGCACTCGCCTATGATGG
Source organism: Hylobates moloch (assembly GCF_009828535.3). Classification (NCBI taxonomy): domain Eukaryota; kingdom Metazoa; phylum Chordata; class Mammalia; order Primates; family Hylobatidae; genus Hylobates; species Hylobates moloch. The sequence goes on along the minus strand of NW_026652283.1, from coordinate 39,218,735 downwards.
ATGAAAGCCGAAGGCTGTTGTCACCATGTGACATGTGCCAGATCCTTCCCGGACTGAACTGGAGACCCTGGACCTATGAGCAGTGGGATTTGCTGTGTCCAGCTGTGTATAACCACTGGACTCATCCTCCGTCCCACCCTTGGTGGAGTGCTAGTTTTCATCTATGAGTAAAAGAACCACAATAAACTGTCTTCACATTTTCTGGCATTAAAAAACCTTCAGGTTTTCCCCTTCAGTGAACTACTTGGTGAATATCTTCACTGGCACATGAACCTCTGGTACATTAAAATACTCAGGGTTTTTTTTTGTTGTTGTTGTTTTTTGAGATGGAGTCTCGCTTTGTCACTCAGGCTGGAGTACAGTGGCATGATCTCAGCTCACTGCAACCTCCACCTCCCAGGTTCAGGCGATTCTCCTGCCTCAGCCTCCCGAGCAGGTGGGATTACAAGCGCACACCACCACACCCGGCTAATTTTTGTATTTTTAGTAGAGATGGGGGTTCATCATGTTGGCCAGGCTGGTCTCGAACTCCTGACTCAAGTGATCTGCTTGCCTTGGCCTCCCAAAGTTCTGGGATTACAGGTGTGAGCCACCGTGCCCGGCCTGCTTTTTTTTTTTTGTTGTTGTTGTTTGTTTTTTAAAGAAATGGGGTCTAACTGTGTTTACCCAGGCTGACGTGCAGTGGCACAACTGTAGCTCACTGTAACCTTGAACTCCTGGGCTCCAGAGATCTTCCTGCCTCAGCCTCCCAAGTAGATGGAACTATAGGCACATGCCACCACACACGGCTCATTTTAAAAAACACTTTTGGTAGAGACAGGATCTTGCTATGTTGTCCAGGCTGGTCTTGAACTCCTGGCCTCAAGCAGTTCTTTTGCCTTGCCCTCCCAAAGCTCTGGGATTACAGGTCTGCACCACCATGCCCAGCCTTTCAGATTTTGTTTTATTTTGTTATTATTTAATTTAGTTCTCTGGTCTTTGTTTTGCTCCTTGATGTTTCTCAATAAATGTTAGCTATGGTATAGGAATCTCAATCTGCATACTTATGTATGCAAGAAATACCATATTTTTTTGCCTCTTTCTTTTCTTTTCTCTTTCTTTCTTTCTTCTCTCTTTCTGTCTCTCTCCCTTCCTTCCCTCCCTCCTTCCCTCTTTCTTTCTTTTTTCTTTCTTTCTTTTCTTTTCTTTCTTTCTTTCTCTTTCTTTCTTTCTCTCTCTCTCCCTCCCTCCCTCCTTCTTTCCTTCCTTCCTTTCTTCCTTCCTTCTTCCTTTCCTTTCCTTTCCTCTCTCTCTTTCCTTCCTTCCTTCCTTCCTTCCTTCCTTCCTTCCTTCCTTCCCTCCCTCCCTCCCTTCCTTCCTTCCCTTCCTTCCTTCTTTCTTTCTTTCCTTGATGGAGTCTTGCTCTGTCACCCAGGCTGGAGTGCAGTGCTACAATCTCGGCTCACTTCAACCTCTGCCTTCTGCCTCAGCCTCCTGAGTGCCTGGGATTACAGGCGTCTGCCACCAAGCCTGGCTGATTTTTTGTATTTTTAGTGGAGACAGGGTTTCACCATGTTGGCCAGGCTGGTCTCAAACTCCTGACCTTGTGATCTGCCCGCCTTGGCCTCCCAAAGTGCTGGGATTGCAGGCGTGAGCCACCGCGCCTGGTTTTTTTTGCTCCTTTCAAATGGATTTTACGATCTAATATTGAACCCCATTTCTTCCTCTAGGAATGTGTGAAATTCAGCCTCAGACCCTCTTGGGGCTAAGTCAGAGATGTGCATGTGTGTGTGTGTGTGTGTGTGTGTGTGTGTGTGTAAGAGGTGCAGGTGGGGGTTCCTGTAATAGAAGTAGTGTGAAGCTGGGAGCGGACAGGCACCTGAGGCTAGGGATTACTGAGGGTGCCCCCTTAGGAGGGTGGAGTAGATAGACAAGAAGCAGTGAGTTGGTGTAAGGCATGCCACTAGTGGGAGCTGCTGAGTTCATGATCCCGAGCCTCATGAACTGTCCCACTAAGGAAGGTGTGGCTTCACGTTTCACCTTGGTGATGTGTCTAGGACGCTTCTCCAGATTCGCCCATCAGAAGCACCCTGCCCTACTCTGATCCCTTCAGAGGACGCTATTTGGGCCTTTGTGAGGGCACTGACCACAGCCTTGGTTAGTGTCTTGGGCTGTGGTGTTCATTCTATATAATTCAATTCAATTCAGTTTGATTCAATTCAACAGTGCTAGACTCTGTGCCAGACACTGAATTAGACTTGACTCCTGCCTTATCAGGCCTGTAGTTAAGTGGGGCTCTAGGTAGGTAGACACAGGATTACTATGCACAGTACTGCCATGAGAGTGGGGTACCAGGAGCATCGGGCAAGGGTTTCTAACCCAGGCTGGGGGTCAATGAAGTCAGTGAAGATGCCAGATAGATGTGGTGCCTCAGCCAAGACCCAAGGGATGAAGGGGAGAAGGCTGTGGGTGACGCAGACAGGGATGGTGTGTAGTGGAGACTGGAGGCCAGAGAGTGTGGGGCCTGGAGATAACTTCTCTGGGTCACAGAAGGATCTGGAAGGTCATGGGGAGATGGTAAAGGAGGAAGTTAGAGGGTCGGGCTGGGGCCTTGGCATGCGAGGCTTTGGAGGCCTTACATTTAAGAGTTTGGACTATACCTGGGGGTGATGCAGAGCCCTTGAGAGAGAGTAATACATTTGCAGTCTTTAAAGAGCACCTTGTGGCTGGGCATGGTGGCTCACGCCTGTAATCCCAGCACTTTGGGAGGCTGAGGTGGGCAGATCACCTGAGGTCAGGAGCTTGAGACCAGCTTGGCCAACATGGCGAAACCCCATCTCTACTAAAAATACAAAAATTAACCAGGCATGGTGGTGCACACCTGTAGTCCCAGCTACTGGGGAGACTGAGGCAGGAGGATCACTTGAACCCAGGAGGTGGAGGCTACAGTGAGCTGAGATTGCATCACTGTAATCCAGCCTGGGCGACAGAGTGAGACACCGTCTCAAAAGAAAAAAAAAAGCACCTTGTGTGTAGTATGAAGGGTGGGTGTGAGGGTGTGCTGGTAAATGTCTAACAATGGCCACTTCAGAAAAAAAGCCTTTTGGCCAATTGCTGTGGTGTAAAATACTCCCACTGTGACTGATCTCAAGCTATCAACGTGATGTTGCTGAATACAGAGTTGGGATGAGATGATAATGGTCTGATCTCCTGAGCTGGCACAAGCTGGTTTCAGCACACCGCTGGTTGGAGTGGAGCAAGGAGGCCTTATCTATTTCCCTAGAGTGAGAGAGTGAGGGAGCTCTTCTCTCATTCCCTGTCTCCTCTCCCAGCAGCGACCATAAGCCCTGCACAGAGTTAGCACTGAGGCCAGAAGTATTTTGGAAGGACAAACAATGGAGAAGAGCCCTCAGGAACGTCCTATCCCATTTCCTGAGGGGATCCCTGAGAACTGGCTCTCAGGAGGAAGTCAGAGGCAGGGAAGTGTATCCATGTGATCAGATTTCAGGGCTGAGGACGGGAGGAGGGCATGCTGGGATGGGAAGCTGATGAGCTGATGATAATAATTATGACAATTATGCAAAATACACAAATAATAATTACAGAAAATCATGATTATTATTTGTGGGTGTGAGATGTCTCCAGCTTTTTGGAACTGCACAGAAATGTTGGATGCCCCTTTTCTTGTGGGTGTGTGAGTGTCACAGTCAAGCTTGGGCTGTCTGGCAGGAGCTGGGGTTTCCATCCCTCTCCAGACAGCTGTCTCCTGTCCTGGGTCTTGGTGGAATCCAACCTTCTTCACACAGTGCCAGGCCTGAGTGAGCCAGATCAAGTTCAGGAAAGGCAGGGCCTCCTACTTCTAGTTCCCACCTCAGAACCTCACTGAGGACACAGCCATGGGAGGGGTGAACAGGGATAATGCAATGATTAACCTAGAAGAAGAATTCAAAGGCTCAGGTGCCATGTGTCTCCCTGATGAGCTGGTCTCATGATTCATGGCTGATTAGATATCTGACCCAAATAGTGTCAATTAGACTCTCTTTTCTGGAAATATAGAGCTGGGACTGGGAGAGAGCAGGGTTTGTCTGTGAGTGATTGCATCTCTCACTGGGAGGCTGGGATTGGGCAGGTTCTACCCAGCAACCAAGTGGACTGCGGAGTGGGAGAGAGAAAGGACTGACATTCCTGCTGGCCTTCTGCATTCTAGCTCCAGTCCTAGTTCCTTGTATCTTTGTAGTAAGAGCCCCAGTGATATCAGCTTGAGCGGGTGTCTGTTACTTGCAGCTAAGATTCTAAGCAGGGTTGTATTGCAAAGAGCCTTGAATGTTTTGGTTTTATGGATCAGAGGTCCTCTCAAGTAGCTCACTCGAGACACTAGTGGCATAATAAGGGCACTCCTGTGGAAATCCTACGAGAGAAACTGTCAGGGCTGGGGCCCGCAGGAAACTGAGGCAGACTGGATTTAAGATGGCGCCAGGACCTCAGCATCAGGAGGGAATTTTTTTTTTTTTTCTTGAGACGGAGTCTTCTCTGTCCCCAAGGCTGGAGTGCAGTGGCGCGATCTCGGCTCACCGCAACCTCCACCTCCTGGGTTCACGCCATTCTCCTGCCTCAGCCTCCCGAGTAGCTGGGACTACAGGTGCCCGCCAACACGCCCGGCTAATTTTTTGTATTTTTAGTAGAGACGGGGTTTCGCCGTGTTAGCCAGGATGGTCTCGATCTCCTGACCTCGTGATCCGCCCGCCTCGGCCTCCCAAAGTGCTGGGATTACAGGCTTGAGCCACCGCGCCCGGCCGGGAGGGAATTTATTAACTCTATTAACACAACTTGCAGTCATTTCCTTGTGGCTGCCTTTCCTGTCCTGCTAACAGTTCACCAACTCTTCTCTTTTTCCTTCCGTTCAACCACCTGAGAGAAGACATTCAATTGGCTCAGCTGATGACTATTGTCTCTTTGTGGAGCCTTTTGTGTCAGGCCATGTGATAGGCTAAGGGATAGCCTATGGATGGGCCACCCTTGTTTCAGGTGCTCATTCATGGTCCAATCAGATGCCATCTCTCAGCTGGCCGTCTGAGCGGGGTAGTTTTAAACGGAAGTTGATTTTGTCAGCGTGGAGGCTGGTGAGTCCTGTGTGAATGCCAGGCTTGGTACGTAATTCAGCAGGTGATGGTGAGGCCTCTAAGGTTCTTGAGGATGTGATATGGTCAAAGCTGAGACTTGTGAATATTATCTGGTTGCAGGGAAGAGACTGGTTGGAGGATGAGAGTGTGTCCGGAATTGGTGGGTTCTTCGTCTCACTGACTTCAAGAATGAAGCTGCGGACCCTCGCGGTGAGTGTTACAGTTCTAAAGGCGGCGTGTTCGGAGTTTGTTCCTTCTGTTGTTCGGATGTGTTCGGAGTTTCTTCCTTGAGTGTTACAGCTCTTAAGGTGGCGCGTCTGGAGTTGTTCGTTCCTTCCGGTGGGTTCGTGGTCTCGCTGGCTCAGGAGTGAAGCTGCAGACCTTCGCGGTGAATGTTACAGCTCATAAAAGCAGTGTGGACCCAAAGAGTGAGCAGTAGCAAGATTTATTGCAAAGAGCGAAAGAACAAAGCTTCCACACTGTGGACAGGGACTCGAGTGGGTTGCCACTGCTGGCTCAGGCAGCCTGCTTTATTCTGTGCCCCCACCCACGTCCTGCTGATTGGTAGAGCCGAGTGGTCTGTTTTGACAGGGCGCTGATTGGTGCGTTTACCATCCCTGAGCTAGACATAAAGGTTCTTCATGTCCCCATCAGATCAGTTAGATACAGAGTATAGACACGAAGGTTCTCCAAGGCCCCACCAGAGCAGCTAGATACAGAGTGTCAATTGGTGCATTCACAGACCCTGAGCTAGACACAGGGTGCTGATTGGTGTATTTACAATCCCTGAGCTAGACATAAAGGTTCTCCGCATCTCCACCAGACTCAGGAGCCCAGCTGGCTTCACCCAGTGGATCCCGCACGGGGGCTGCAGGTGGAGCTGCCTGCCAGTCCCGCGCCGTGCGCTCGCACTCCTCAGCCCTTGGGTGGTCGATGGGGCTGGGCGCTGTGGAGCAGGGGGTGGGGCTCGTCGGGGAGGCTCGGGCGGCACAGAAGCCCATGGAGGGGGTGGGAGGCTCAGGCATGGCGGGCTCCAGGTCCCGAGCCCTGCCCCGCGGGAAGGCAGCTAAGGTCCGGTGAGAAATCGAGCGCAGCGAGGGTGGGTCGGCACTGCTGGCGGACCCAGTACACCCTCCGCAGCCACTAGCCTGGGTGCTAAGCCCCTCATTGCCTGGGGCCAGCAGGGCCGGCTGGCTGCTCTGAGTGAGGGGCCCGCCAAGCCCACGCCCACCCGGAACTCCAGGTGGCCCGCAAGCACCGCGTGCAGCCCCAGTTCCCGCTCGCGCCTCTCCCTCCACACCTCCCTGCAAGTGGAGGGAGCCGGCTCCCGCCTTGGCCAGCCCAGAAAGGGGCTCCCACAGTGCAGCGGTGGGGTAAAGGGCTCCTCAAGTGCTACCAAAGTGGGAGCGCAGGCAGAGGAGGCGCCGAGAGCGAGCGAGGGCTGTGAGGACGGCCAGCACGCTGTCACCTCTCAAGAGGACAGGCAGGGAGGCAAGGTAGGTGGTTGCTGCCTTAGTCCAGTGAGAGGAGATGAGCTGAGCTGGCCTGATCTAGAGGGTGGGCCAGGCCAGGACCAGGGTAGGCAAGTGAGGCTCTGGGGACACCACATTTAAGTGGCCCTGCTCCCTCTCAGGGCCAGCCCTTACAGGAGCCTCCTGAATTTTGCTTCACTCACCCCATCCTAGACCTGGCCCTGGGAAGGATGATGGAGAAGGCACCTGAATGTATGGGCTCAATAACTGGTGGGCTGCAGGTGGTGAGGAGAGGGACCCTCCTTTCTCTGGGGAATGCTGAGGCTTTTGGTGGTGTGGGCTGGAGGTCAGGAGGCCAGGCCCAGAGATGCGGAAGCAGGAGGAGGGAATTTGGGTTTGTGGAGGAAGCTGATAAGTTCACTTTGGGGTCTGAGGAGTTTGCGATGCCTGTGGGAGGTTGAGGGCAGGGTTTCTAGTAGACAGATGGGAATGTGGGTCTGAAGCTTGGAGAGAAGTCAGAGCTGTAGAGGTGGGCTTTGGCAGTGTCGGCATAGAGTTGATCATGAGGCACCATGTGCAGAGTACTGGGCACCGTACCTGGCACAAAGCATGTGCTCAGGAAATGTTTCATAAGTAATATGAGAAGTCATGGGAATCCACTTGATCTTCTGGGGAGTGTTGTAGGGAGGAATGGGTCTGTAATGGTGAAATGTCAGACAGCTGACAATAGCTTCAGGGTTGGGGGCATTTGTGAGTAGGAGGGGATTCTTTTGGAGCTCGTTACATGACCCCATGCTTGTATACCACGGATGCACCCTGTTCTCAAGGATCCCTGGAGCACAAATGCCTGGCTGAAGGGCTGAGGACTGATAAGGTTTGGCTCTGTGTTCCCACCCAGATCTCATGTCGAATTGTAATCCCCAGTGTTGGAGGAGGGGCCTGGTGGGAGGTGACTGGATCATAGGGTCCCCTTGCACTCGTGATAGTGAGTGAGTTCTCACGAGATCTGGTTGCTTAAAAGTGTGTAGCACCTCCCCCTTTGCTCTCTCTCTTCCTCCTGCTCCTGCCATGTAGATGTGCCTGCTTTCCCTTCGCCTTCTACCATAATTGTAACTTTCCTGAGGCCTCCTCAGCAGCATGGAACCGTGAGCCCATTAAACCCCTTTTCTCTATAAATTACCCAGTCTCAGGTAGTTTTTTATACCATTGCAAGAACAGACTAATACAAGGACCAAGAATCAGGGGACCTCCACCTTTGTCTCTGACTGTGACGGTTGTTGCTTCTTTAAGAAGTGGCTTCCTGGTAATTACCCAGAGGTTATGCCTGGTCAGCAGTGGAACTGGTAGCATAAACCCCCACACTTGTGTGAAGTCTTAGGTTTTTTTTTTTTTTTTTTTTTTTCCCAGGGTGGTTTCACATTCATGAATTCATTTGAGATCTATTACTCTCTTGTGAAGGAGAAAGCCCAGGACTCATCATCCCCATTTTACAGGTGAAGCAACTGAGGCTCCAAGAGGTTAAGTGGCTAGCTGAGAGCCACAAAGCTCTGGTCAGGGAAGGCTGGCTTGGAATCTAGGTCTGCTTAAAAAAATACAATCTCCTGAATCTAGAAGTCATTATGTACTCTAGGCTTTCCTTAGATATATAATAATAAGATAACATCGGAGTTACATAAATGGCTAATGTTTATTAGAGACTTAAATGATGGGTACTGTATTTTACATTTAAACCTCACAACAATTCTATGGGATAGGTACTATCATCCATCTATTGGCAAGAATGCAAAAAGAATGTCCAGTTCTGGCCACGATGTGGGAAGAGGGCTTTTGCATCCATCGCTGGGGATTGAGAATTGCCGTGAGTGCTAGGGAACAAAATCAGCAGTGGCAATTAAAATTTAAAGTACGAACACCCTTGATTCACAAATTGCTCTTTGGGGAATCTAGCCTGCGGGAATAAAAGCATCAGAACATAAGGATAAATGCACAAAGACATTTACTACCGCACCATTTGTAGTCATGAATGAAACAGTCGAACATCTATCAGGAGTGAAATGGTTAACTGATGGCTGCGGATGGTGACCCAGCTAATGACAGGAGGGAGAACCTTCTGGATACACTGACCTCAAGGGTGGTTCATGATGTGTTAAGTGAACAAAGCAAGTTTGGAGTAATGTGAATCCTATTTTTATTAGATGCATAAATAGAAATTTATTTTTTATTTTATTTTTTTGAGATAGAGTCTCCCTCTGTTGCCCAGGCTGGAGTGCAGTGGCTCAATCTTGGCTCACTGAAACCTCTACCTCCTGGGTTCAAGTGGTTCTCATGCCTCAGCCTCCCGAATAGCTGGGATTACAGGTGTGTGCCACCACGCCCGACTAATTTTTTATATATTTTTTAGTAGAGATGGGGTTTCACCATGTTGTCTAGGCTGGTCTCGACAAGCGATCCACCTGCCTCGGCCTCCCAAAGTGCTGGGATTACAGGCATGAGCCACCGTGCCTGGCCCCTTTTGCTGTCTTAAGTCCACTCCCCTCAGATGCCTCTGTAGGGAGAGGACCACAGTGGAGGGAATGTCTTGCTGCGGAACAGTCAGCTGGGCATGCTGTGACCCTTCTCAATCCCTCTGATCTGGCAACTCAGGCAGGACCACAGGCTGTGATGCCAGATCAACCTAGGTTTAAATCCCAGCCCTACCACTTACTAGCTGTGTGACCTCAGGCAAGGGATTCAGTGTCTCTGAGCCACTGCTTCTACATTTATAAAATGCACGTAATGATTGTCTCATAAGGTCGTTGTCAAGATTAACTGAGAAAAGGGTTACATATCGCATTTTCAAAGATCTAGAGACAAAAATATTTTCTTATTTCTTTATCTCCTTTTAGCTAGAGATGATTCTGGCAAACTCTTTGAACCTCTGATGTCTTGTTTCAGGGACTTCCTTCCTTCCTACCTAATACTGGACCTTGAATTGTGGGTTAGCTATAGTCAGTGCTCAATTCGCTGCATGTTGCAGGCTGCTTCTGCCCTTTCTTCCACTCTAACCCAAAGGAGCAAGTGAATCAAAATAACTCCAGGCAGCAGACCCAAGATGGAGGAGGACAGCTCTGGGATGGCTAGAGCCCGGGCCATCTCCCTGGGGTGGATAAAGGGGGTGACTTCAGGGGCTGGGGCAGACAGCTGAGGATTTGGAGGCACCACTCTCTGATAAGGGGGGTGTTTCCCCAGCACTCACAGGGGTCCTTTTCTGGCTCTGTGTGTATGTTATGAGGGACATACACACTGGAGAAGGCCCCTTCGTGGTGATGGAAAGAGTTATGAGTTATTAATGGTGTTTGTAGTTGTAAGCGCCACTAACGACCATAATCATGTGCATTGTAATAATGTGTGTAATGAAAGCTCCAGCAATGAATTAATAGATCCATCATGACTTTGATGACCATGTGAGCGTAAGCTAGTGTACGACTTTATGTTAACAGGCCCGGTACAACCTGGCAGGGAGACGGGTGGTTGAGGGAAAGAAAGGGCCTGGGGCTAAGAGGCAGTCCTGGAATGGGCAGACCCAGGCGTGCATGTCTGCTCAGTATCTTCAGAGCTGTGTGACATGGCACTGTTCTATTACCTCTCTAAGCCTCAGTTTTCTCATCTAAATTAGAGATGATAATATTCCATCTCCTACAGAGGTGTGATGGTTAAATGAGATAATGCACCTGAAATAGGCAACACCTCTCAGCACCTCCCTTGCTTACTCTCTCCAGCTAGGCTGGTTGCATTGCTGCTCTGAGGAATGGCATCTGTGCACCTGCTGCAGGCCCTTTGCACTGGCTGTTCCCTCCACCTGGCATGCTCTCCCCATAGTCACAGTCATGGGATGCTTAGTGATGGGGATAGATTCTTCTTTTTTTTTTTTTTTTTTATGTTTTGAGACAGTGTTTCACTCTGTTGCCCAGGCTGGAGTGCAGTGGCACGATCTTGGCTCACTGCAACCTCTGCATCCTGGTTTCAACTGATTCTCCTGCCTCAGCCTCCTGAGTAGCTGGGATTATAGGCATGCACTACCACGCTCGGCTGATTTTTAATTTTTAATAGAGATGGGGTTTTGCCATGTTGGCCAGGCTGGTCTCAAACTCCTGACCTCAAGTGATCTGTCCCCCTCGGCCTTCCCATGTGCTGGGAATTATAGGCGTGAGCCACTGCGCCCGACCCACTACTGTAGACTTTATAAACACCGTACACTTAGGCTACACTAAATTCATAAACTTTTTTCTTTTCTTCAGTAATAAAAATGTATCTTACTGTAACATTTTTACTCTTTTATTGATTTGTAAAAACTTTTGGACTCTTGTAATAACACATAGCTTAAAACATAGACATATACAGCTATATAAAATTATTTTCTTTGTTTATATCCTTATTCTGTATAAGATTTTTTTCTTTTCATATATACCTTTTGTAAAAACTGTCAATATAAGCTTTTTTCTATTATAAAATTATTTCCTTTCTTTTTTTTCTTTTTAGGCTTTTTTGTTAAAAATGAAGACACAAACACACACATTAGCCTAGGCCTACCTAGGGTCAGGATCATCAATATCACTCTTCTATATCCACATCTTGTCCCACTGGAAGGTCTTCAGGGGCAATAGCACACATAGAGCTGTCATCTCTTCTGATAACAATGCCTCCTGGAATAGCTGCTGAAGGACCTGCCTAAGGCTGTTTTACAGTTAGCTTTTTTTTTTTCATAAGCAGCAGGAGTACACATTGAAATAACAATAAAAAGCATAGCATAGTAAATACATAAGTCAGTAACATTGTCGTTTATTATCAAGTATTATGTACTTGTACATAATTGCATGTGCTGGACTCTTTTATTTATTTATTTTTTTTTGAGACGGAGTTTCGCTCTTGCTGCCCAGGCTGGAGTGCAGTGGTATGATCTCGGCTCACTGCAACCTTCGCTTTTGGGGTTCAAACGATTCTCGTGCCTCAGCCTTGCGAGTAGCTGGGATTACAGGCATGTGCCACCATGCCTGGCTAATTTTGTATTTTAGGCCAGGCTGGTCTCGAACTCCTGACCTCAAGTGATCTGCCCTCTTTGGTCTCCCAAAGTGCTGGGACTACAGGTGTGAGCCACTGCACCCCACCCATTGCGCTAGACTTTTACACGACTGTGGCAGTGCGGTAGGTTTGCTTACACCAGTACTACCATAAAGGCATGAATAATCTGTTGTGCTATGACATTCCCACTGCTTGACGTTATGACAGCTACCGTGTCACTAGCGATAGGACATTTTCAGGTCCATTATAGGCTTACGAGATCACTGTTTGTGTATGTGGTCCATGGATGACCGAAACGCTGTTATGTGACACAGGGCTGTATTTACATGGCTTGCTTCGCCTTCTGGCAGGTCACTCCTTAAATGTCACCTTATCAGGGAGAACTTTCTGACCTCCTTGTCTAAAACAGCAACCCACACTCTGTTCTCTCTGCTTTATTTTTATTCAGAGCTCTTACATATTTATATGTGGTGGTTTACGACTTTCCGGTCGGTCTCTGCCTGTAGACTGTATCACAAGAACAGGGACTGTGTTTTGCTTATGGTGGAATCTCGAGCACCCAAAACAGCACCCAGGGTATGGGAGGCACCCAGGAAATATTGAGTCAAGGAAGGGATATCTCCATGACAGGCATAGGGTAAGTGCTCAATAAATGGCAACTGGGGTAAAGCCATGTGAGCAAATGAACAGACACCATCGCAAAGGAGAAGCTATGAGGAAGCTCCTCTGCAAAGGCTGCCTCTGCACAGGAAAGCCCAAGGCATCTGGTTTTCTGCCATTCTCCCCGCACTTGCCTCCTTTGCAATTGTTGAGAGAACTGTAAAGCTGCCAGTGATCTTGGACAAGGCTCCCTCCTACACCACGGGGTAGGTATGCCAGTCTTGGGGGTTGTAGAGTGGTAGTGCAGAGGTTTCTGAAGAATGAGGTTCCTGGCCCTGAGCAGCGAGGAGAAGGGGTCTTAGGGTCCTCCTGCCAGACTTCTGGATTCTGTCTAAAGTGTCTCCAAAACTGGTGTGTGCTTGTGTATGACTGTGGGAGAGTGTGATGAGTCACCATGCGGATGCTGGGCTGTGTGTGTATAAGTCTGTATCCTGTGTTTGGTTCCTTGTACAAGTGTGTGGCTGTTTAGCATGTGCTTGCTTATATGTGTTGGGTGAACAATCGTGTGTGTAACTGTACATACGTGCTGGGTGCAGGCCTGTGTAGAAGGTATGACAGGGTGTGAGGGTGCGTGGGTGAGTATGTGTGCCTTTGCTTGAGGGTGAGCTGTGGGTGTGTGTGCATGAAGTTCATGGAGAGGTGTGTGTTCCTGTGTGAGCAGGTTTCAACATGTTTTATGTGTGTATTCTAGTTGTGAGAGGGTGTCGACAACCAAGTTTGCACACATGGATTGTGTGTGAACTTACCTATGAATGCAACTCTGTGATTGATGGATGAAGGGTTTCTGGGGCCAGGGGTAGTTTGTCCATAAGGACTTGGCTACTGAAGACACCAGTTGTATCATTTTGCTTGTGCTTGTGTTTCTTTTCTTTCTTTCTTTCTTTCTTTTTTTTTTTTTTTTCCTGAGACAAAGTCTCACTCTCTTGCCCAGGCTGGAGTGCAGTGGCGCGATCTCGGCTCACTGCAACCTCCGCCTCCAGGGTCAAGCAATTCTCCTGCCTCAGCTTCTCAAGTAGCTGGGATTATAGGTGCATAGCACCACACCCAGGTAATTTTTGTATTTTTAGTAGAGACAGGGTTTCACCATGTTGTCCAGGCTGGTCTCAAACTGCCAACCTCAAGTGATCCACCCACCTTGGCCTCCCAAAGTCCTGGGATTACAGGTGTGAGCCACTGCACCTGGCCTGTGCTTCTGTTTCAAGCTATCCTGACACAGGGCGTGGAAAGAGGAGTGGATCTCTTGGGAATATCTCTGCTGAATGCTGCCATTTCATTAGAAACACAATTATTTCGTAAGGCTGGGCTGACGGTGTTGGAAATAGCCAAGTGCAGCACTGGAGTGACATGGACCACATCCAATTTGATACTAATTGGTTTGATGATGGTAATTGTTGTATTGCAGACAGTTGTGACTATCTCCTAATTTAATATAATCAATAAGGTAACAACAGCTCAATGCAAATGAGATGTGGGGACCCATGGGGCCATTTGTAAGTTATGTTCTTAATGCATTTTCCTAATTAGCTGTAGCAGATCCCCCCTCCACCACCTTCTCTGGAGTGTGAGAGAAGTGATCATCTGAGATGCCATGCTTCGCTTTCTCCAAAGCTTCACTTTCAGAGAGGCTCAGGGAGAGCTCATCCTGGAGCTCCCAGGAGCCCCAAAGGCTTTCTTAGGACCAGCTGAAATGGAGTCAGGGAGTCAACAGTTCAATAGCATACTTCCCTTCAGATTCATGACACCCCCAGCTTGAACCCATGTTGCTTCTCTGCTTCTTCCATCTGATTGGAAGGTGCTCCAAGACAGGGGTTGTGCTTCTTCCCATCAGACTGGCCACTCTGTCACTCAGGGATTCATGTCTCTTTCACTGAGTAAAGGCTCCAAATGCTGCTGCTGGTGTTTTATTCATGACAAGCCCTCATGGATGTGCATGTGTACATGTATGTATATTGCAGTGTAGCCCAGATAGTGTGTCAGGAATGCAGCATGCCAGCAGGGATGTAACTTAGGTAGTGGTTAAAAGAGACTCTGGGCCAGGGGTGGTAGCCTACACCTGTAATCCCAGTGCTTTGGGAGGCTGAAGTGGGAGGATCATTTGAGCATAGCAGTTTGAGACCAGCTGGGAAACATAATGGGACTTCATCTCTACAAAAAATTAAAAAATTAGCTGGGTACGGTGGCGTGCACCTGTGGTCCCAGCTACTCAGGCTGAAGTGGGCCTGGGAGGTTGAGGCTGTAGTGAGCCATGATTGCACTACTACACTTTGGCCTGGGCAACAGAGCGAGACCCTGTCTAAAAAAAAAAAAAGAGTGGTTCCAGACTGCCTGGGTTCAATTCTCAGCTCTACCACTTACTAGCCAGAGTGACCTTGGACAAGTTACTTGCCCTCTTTGTGCCTCAGCTTCCTCGTTCTATAAATGGGGAAAATAATAGTACCTACTTATAGATCTCTTGTGAGATTTAAATGAGTTAATATATTAACTAATTTTAGTGTCTATTAAAGTTAAAAAAAGTTCCTTAGTCCCATTAGCCACATATAAAGTGCTCAATAGCCACATGTAGGCAGTGACTGGAGTCTTAGAGCAGATAAAGAATATCTCCGTCATGGCAGAAAGTTCTATTGCACAGTGCTGCTGTAGACCTTTGATGTGGAATGGGTTGAACTCCAAGGAGGTCCCACACTCCTCTAGATTTGGGTATGGATGTACCTGTGCTTTCCCCAAATTCTTATTCAGTGTGTTGCACAAACTCCTTTCCTGTTGGCAGAAAGAGCCCAGCTCTGTGCCACCTCTTGTCACATTCCCTGCACCTGATGCCCAGGTCTGGAGCCCCAGTTGCTGTTGTACCAGATGGCCCAGGAGTTATTAACGAGAGACTGTGTGTGTGTTCCTGTGCTGGATCTGTGTGCTGTGATCATCATTTTGGGGCTTTCCGTGGGGAAGTAACAAATGGCATCCCTGCCTAGGAGTCCTCTGGCAGGGACCACCTCATAAATCAGTGTGAAAGGCTCCTAGTCCCTGTGGAGTCATCCCACAGCCCCACAGCTAAGTGACCCAAAGACTCTGTGGCTGCCATGGCTTCACTTCCTACCACTGCCTCCCCAGATGTCTGGGCCTCTTGGGCACTGGGCTGCCTTGACTGTCAGCAGCCCCAGGCCCCAGTCCTGGTTCTACCATTAACCAGTGGCCTGACCTTGGAGGGGTCTCCTTTTCTCTCTAGGCCCCAACTTTCTCATCTGTAAAGTGGAAGAAGGGAAGGACCACTACATGACCTCTGTAATGCAGAACAGTGACAGAGCTGCCTCACATGAGGGTGATACCTGCCCCTGAGAAGTGTAGTATTTGGGATCCATAATCAGTGCAAACTTCCAGCCCAGAGAAAAGACCACAGGCCTGAGAGTCCAGGGCAGCATGGACCACCTGTTTTGGAATCACTTTCTTAAAATCCAGATTTCTGGGCCCCACTGTGGATCTGCTGACTCAGGATCTCTGTGGATGATGACTGCATTTTCATTGCATTGCCCCAGTAATTCTTGTGCATTGTAATGTTTGAGAACCTTTGGCCTAAGGGGACGTACTGCATCTCCAGTGCCCTTGCTTCTGGAGAGGGAAGGGCTGGAGCACATCACTGGGTGGAGGGTTGAGGGGAGAGACTGGGTGGGGGAGGGGTGGTGAGGAAAGCTGTGTCTTCAAGGGGGGCCTAGTCTAAAGCCACATTCCAGCCAGTTTGGCAAACTGGGGTCAGGTCTGGGGTCAGAACAGAGCAAAGCCAGTAGATCTGATCTGAGGGGACAAATGGGAGCAGAGGCCTTCTTTTGAGGTGGGGTTGCTTCTCTGGGTTTTTGGAAACAAGATCTGGCCCTGATGGGGTGGGCTGCAGTAACTAGGCAAGAGGGAGGTTGGTTAGTGTAATGGTCAAAATGCAGTTTTGGGAGCTACACAGCATTTGGTTCAGATCCAGGCTAGGTAGCATCTTAGCAGTGTGGCCTTGGGTAGGCCACTTAACCTCATCTGTGGAATGGTGACAGTGACATCTACCTCACTGGATCAAATAAGACAACATGCAGAGAAGCCCCAGGCACATTGAAATACTTACATGTTCTTCTGTTTCCCCAGCCAGCCTCCTGAATCCCCCTTGACAAGGATCAGAGTAACATGGAGACCTGGGTAGGATTTAGATAGTAATGATAATTGCCCCTTGCACCACATTCTAGAACTTACCAAGTACTTTCCTGTCCTTTGTCTCATGATAGTGTGGGGCAACCCTGATGGGAAAACTGAGGTTGAGAGAAATTCAGTGAGTTGCTCAAAGTCACTCACTGGGACATAGGAAAGGGAAGGGGTATACTTCTGCCCTGAGACCCACTGTGCCAACTGATTGCTGCTGGTGACAAAGCCTTCTGTGTTAGCCCATTTTGCATTACTATAAAGGAATACCGGAGACTGGGTAATTTATAAAGAAAACAGGTTTATTTGGCTCACAGTTCTGCAAGCTGTACAAGAAGTGTAGTGCCAGCATCTGCTTTTGGTGAGGCCTCAGGAGTCTTCCAATCATGGCAGAAGGCAGAGGGGGAGCTGGCATGTCACATGGCAAAAGAGGGAGCAAGTGAGGGGGGAGATGCTATCTCTTTTAAACAGCCAGCTCTCTCATGAATGAATAGACTGAGAACTTACTCATTACTATGGGGACAGCACCAAGCTATTTATTAGGGATCTGCCCCCATGACCCAAACACCTCCCACTAGGCCCACCTCCAACACTGGAGGTCATATTTCAACATGAGATTTGGAGGGTGCAAAACATCCAAACTGTATCTCCTCCCAAACCCCTTAAAGACAGAATTTGTGAGCCCACGTGTGGTGGGGTGGAGCAATAAGGAGACTCCCAGGGAAATTCTGTTGGTCTGGGTTCCTGTTTAGCTAGCTGATGTGTAGGCAAGGATTTCTGGACTGGGAAGCTGTTCTCTGCCATCCTGTTTAGGTTGTACTGGTCAGGGTAGGTGTGGAGGGGTGGCTCTGTTTCTCCTGCATCTGACCTTTTGGCATGGCCTCCTGGGTGCCCAGCCAAGGCCCAGTGCCCCTCCCTGTGGCTGGTTCACCACCTCCAGCTGTGTTTTTGGGAAATGAATGGAGAATCAGGCTGCCAGGCTGGGAAGGACTGGGGCAAATAGACCACACATGTAGGTAGCAGTTAGCATAACTGGCCGCATGGTTCTGGGCAGGCAGCTGGCAGAGGTGTTAGGCCAGGGCAATCATGAATTGGGGCAGGCTGGGGGGAGTCCTGGTCAGGCAGGAAGTGGAGCTGGGCAGGCAGCTGGCTCTGCAGTTGGTTGAGGTCGGAGAGGACATAGTGTGGGCTGACAGCTGGTGTGGAGGATGGAGGCGGTCGGGAGCCAGCCTCAGGGAAAGGCTCCAGCACACGGACAGCTCTGGGGAGGCATCGTTCTGTTGTTCAGATCCCGCCGCAGTTTGAGACCTTTACCTGAGAGTCACTTAAGCCCCTATATTTCTGTGGTTGTTCAAGAGCTTTGCACACCTCCTTCTTAGCATGGTCTTTAAAAAATCACCCTAACAGCTCTCCAGCTCTGTTTCCAGAGGAATGCCCATGACTTTGACCTATTTGGGGTTTCCCTGAGGGGTTCACATCTTTCAAGAGTCCAGTTTGTTGGTGGGTGATCCTGTCATCCTCTGGGGTGCACATATTTTAGGGCCAGGGCCTAGCCAGGGACCCAATCTTGATTGTAAGCAGGCCAGCGAAGTTTGACCTGGGTTGGGGGAGGGATTCTCTGCTTCCCCTCAGCCCAGTCATGGTCCCCACCTCCATCATGTCCCCAGTGCCCTGTACACATGAATGTCCCCCAGCTCCTCTTTTTCCTCTCCTTTTGCTTGTGACTGCTTGAGTGAATCAGGGCTGAAGATCAGAAGTCCCCAGTCAAGGAGCTTTCCCCACTAATGAGCTCTCCGAGGGCCTCAGACAGCCCCTCCCTTTGTCCCGCCGCACCCTGTTCATTTATTTATAACACAGGGTACCATCCCCCACATCGCCAGAGGAGAAAGGGCCAATCAGCTTGCAGTGCTGCCAATCAACGTGAGAACGGGGGAGGGCAGAAGAGGATGACTCAGAGAACTCGTGTGGGGGCAAAGTGAGAAGTACTATAGGCTCTATAATTTATCTCAGCATAATATCATCTAGCCCAAGCCTCTCACATTGCAGATGAGGTGTCTGAGGCCCAGAACAGCAAAGTGACTTCTTAAATCCACACAGCCAGTGATGACCAAGCCAAGAACTGGAACCTGGGTGTGTTCATTCCCAGTCCAGCACGACTTCCACTACAGAACGTCTTTAGAATGCATTTGTCTTGAAGACTGAAGTGAGGTCTGTGTTTCAATTGACAGCTTGGCATTTTTTTGTCTGTCAACACTTTGATAAATTTAGAAGAAATGGACTTATGTTGGCACATCTGCGAACTAGCGAAAAGATCAAGATTGTCACTGTGATGGTATCTTCACTCTACCACGTTGGAACAAAATAGGTGACATGAACATGTTCAAGGTGACATGGTGTCTTTAAGTTGTAACAGATTCCAACATAATTTGACTTGTGGGTACAAGTTACCATGGATATGCCTGTATTGAGTTGACCTGTAGATCAGAGTCACTATTCCTTACATAAGGTGCATAGCTTTTCCCACTATTGACAAGACACTTGGAGGAGGTGGAGAAGTCAGTCTGTGCTTTGAGGGGTTATCACTGTCATTTATAATGGTGGATAGAAAGGCATTTGGTGGTTAGTGTTCTAGTTGGACATAGGCCAGGAGAAGCAGAATATGGCACAGTCTATATAAGCCTGACATCCTAGGCCTTCAAAATCTCCTTTTCCATCCATGAATGCGTTTCCCTTTCACCATCAAACACTGGAGGATTGGAGATACCCAACTGTCCTAGGCCTGAAGAGTCTACTGGGGCTACTTGAAGATGATATCGATCCAGCTTCCTGTACTAATTTTTTCCCCCTACATAATCCCAAAGGCCAAAGGGTAGGAGCCTTGGGGGCTGCCTCTGGGGGTTTCTCTGATGGATTAGTTTCCATGATCCTGGCAGGAATTGAGGAGGGAGCAGAAGGGGCCTGAGTTTAGCAGCCTGAGTGCTGGAGTACAGACCACTTGAGTGGAGAGGACTTAGAGGGTGGTTTTTTCTTACGCTGTTTCCTTACATCTGAGAGCAGAACTGACTTTCCCCAGCGAGATTAAGCCCATTGAAATCTTCCTCCTGAACTCAGGCTCTCCTACCGGACACCCCCATGCAGATGTCCACATCATGTCTCAAAATCAGGTCATTTTCCTCTAACCTTGCTCTTACCCCTGTGAATCAAAACAAACAAACAAACAATAAAACCAACCAACCAACCAAACAAACAAAAAACAATCACTCTTGTCCAGGCCTGGTGAGTACCCTGGATGGATTTGTCTAAGGTGCCATGGGTGAGCCACTGGCACCTTAGAAGATGACATTGAAGCCCCCATTTCTCACTTTTAGCTTTCAGCCCCCTTGCTACCCTCTGTATCCCTTTGCCTTTTATCTAGATTCTCCATGTATTTTTTTTTTTTTTAAGTTTCTTTGACTTATTGCCTAGTGCTTATGATGTGTCAGGTAAAGTGCTTTAGATGTATCAATTCATTTAATCTTCATAGTAGCTCTATGAAGCAGGAACTATTATCTCTATTTTACAGATGAGAAAACTGAGACAGAAAGGTTAAATATTTTGCCTAGGGTTACACACTAAATAAGCAAAGTCTGCAAACTCTGTTCTCTGAGCACTATACTACATTGCCTCCCAAATGCCAAACCCATGAGGCATTTAGTTTTTTTTTTTAGATTCTGCCTTTCAGATGGATGACCTTGACTTGCCCAGTCACCCACCCACCCATCCGTCCATTCATCCATTCATCTCTCCATTCAACTACCCAGTTCTTCATTCAACAAATATTTATTGAATATATCTACTCTGTGCCCAAGATTCTGCCAGGTGACAGTGGAAGCAAAATCAGACACAGTCGTTGCTGTCCTAGAGCTGACAGACTTATGGGGCAGACAGATAATACATTAACACACCAATGAGTGTGTATGTATTTATAAGTAGCCATAGGTGCTCTGAAGGACAGGGTTGCAGCACCTTTGCATCACAGCTAAGGCTGCCAACCCAGGCCATGCATCCCACTTCCCAACTTTTTTTTTTTTGTATGATAAGGTCTCTCTCTGTCACCCAGGCTGGGGTGCAATGGTGTGATCATAGCTCACTATAACTTCAAACCCCTGGGCTCAGGCAATCCTCTGGCTTCAGCCTCCCAAGTAGCTGGTACTACACATGTGTGCCACCACACCCAGCTCATTTTAAAACTTTTTATAGAGATGAGGTCTTGCTATGTTGTTCAGGCTGGTCTCCTGGCCTCAAGTGATCCTCCCGACTTGGCCTCCCAAAGTGCTGGGATTACAGGCATGAGCCGCTGCATCTGGCCCTATTTTCCAATCATGACCCACATCTCTGAACTTTCATCAGATACAATTTCCTAAGCCTAATAGTTTTCAGGAGCTTCCACCAGTCCAGGATCCCAAGGTAATGTCCAAAGTGTCTTCCTTACCTGCCACAGTTTCCTTGGGATGAATAGTGTCTTCAGGTGTGGCCAATCCTAGCTCTTCTCCCAGCTCAAGGGAGGTAAAGTTTTATTGCCACAAACCTCCTTGGTTATTTGATCATAGATAGCATTGTTTTCCACTTTGAGCAGTGGTAGAAGCTTTTTTTTTGGCACGAATCTCTTTGAGAGGTTAGCAAAAACTAAGAACATTCTTTCAGGAAAAAATGCCTCCCTGGATTCCCAAGCTAGTCAAAAGTAGCCCCAAGTTTGCATCCCAGATTTTAGGACACTTTTTCTTTTCTTTTTGGAGTCAGGGTCTCACTGCGTCACCTAGGCTGGAGTGCAGTGGTGCGATCTTTAGCTCACTGCAGCCTCAACCTCCTGGGCGCAAGTGATCCTCCTGCCTCAGCCTCCTGAATAGCTAGGACCACAGGTTTGTACTACTATGCCTGGCTAATTAAAACAATTTTTTTTTTTTGTAGAGACAGCATCTTGCCATGTTGCCCAGGCTAATCTTGAACTCCTGGACTCAAGTGGTCTGGAGGACACTTTTTAAGGCTAAGTGGATTGTGCTGGCTGTGTAATCAGGTGATACCCCTGGAAGTTCACCTCCTGTTGAGATACAGGTGCTTCACCTCCCTCACCTTAGCAGAATTCACTAGTGTTACTTCATCTTGAGTGGTGATTAAAATCATTTATTGCCGGGCAGGGATCTCTTTGAGAGACTGACAAAAATGCACATACTTAGAACAACTTGTACATCATTTTGAGGGGTTTACAGGCCTCCTGTAGCTCATCCATGGATCCTAGGTAAAGAATTTCCAACCTGAGTTTTTCTGGCTTCTACCTCTTGACACAACTTCTGTACCCTTGGGCAGTATCAATGCTCAAGTAGCTGGTCAGTGTCTGGGGCATTGCTTGGGTTTCCCAGGAGGGTCTCTAAGATACCATTCAGGATGCCAGGGACTAGTCATGGAAGGGCCAGCGCTGATTCTCAGGGATGGAGATGCCGCATGGTGCTCCTATAGACTCCACTAGCTGGAGGTCCACATAACGTGGCTGTCAGCTTCATGTCTTCCAGCATAGCTGCTCATCTCCTGTGTGCATCTGCTGCTGTCTGTTAACTAGGCTGATTGAGAGACACCCAAGATTCATCTCACTAATTCTCAGCAGGCAGTCTGAGTATGCAGTACAGGGAAAGCAAGCATGAGATACATGTACTACCCCTCCCGACCCAGCACCCATGACACTCTGCTAATCAATCACAGCATTCATCCCCACTGGGCCCAGATATGGTCTTACAATCCTTCTCAAACAGTAATTTAGGTAGACACCACCAATCCATCAGAGTTGGCATGTAGGATGAAATATATTTGCCATCCTGGCTGCAGGTGATACGGGTTGGGCTCTAGGCCCATCCCTTACCAGTCTCAGATCCCACACCCTAGCTGGCCTAGAATGCCAGGCCTTTCTGTTGGTCTTGGAGAATCCTCAGACACCATCCATCTGGTTAGCCAAGATGTACCCCTGAGGGTGATCCTAGGTCTCCTTCTTTATTCCCCCATACTAATTTGCCCATTCTTCAGCTAAAATGTCTGCAGCATCTTTGTTCTCATCCCAGGCTCACTTTAGGGATCCCAGATCAGACCCTCATTACCTCTAATCTGGAACTGTCAAGAGTCTCTTAACTATTTCTTGTCTCCATTCTTACAACCCTTCTAATCCATGCACTATACTTCCTCAAACATACCATGCAACATATTATACCCCTTTTTGAAATCCTTCAGTCCTTGAAAAGAGGAAATCCATATATAGATGAAAACCATGGCATAGATAGCCATTTGCAGTCTGGTCCTGACTTCTTTTCCAGTTTCACTCCTTACCATTCCCCTGTGCTCTAACAAGATCTTGCAATGCACCATTTCCTGATATTCCAGACTTTCCCAGGCAATCTTGTCCTGGTGCATGCTGTTTCTTCTGTCTAGAATGCCTCATCTACTTCCCTCTCCCAGCCTTTTTCTCTGCCTGGTGGACTCTTCTTTCAAGACCTTTCTCAAATGCTGTCTGCTCTGTGAAGTTCTATCTGTTCCATGTTGGGTTTGGGATTTCCACTACCTCCTCCCTCACTCCACCAGCTTCCTGTGCATGTCCGTATCCTGAAATATTTAACTGTGTTTTGCTCTGTCTAGTAATTACCTGTTTACTTGTACAACAGTGTTTGATGCATCCCTGCATCTTAGCACCCAACCTGAGACAAGTCACAAAGCAGGGAACTTGCTGACATGTGCTGTGTGTAACTTGCAGTGGGTGAAGACCTCCAGTCCCCTCTCCCTACCCTAAGGCAGCATTTGCTCTATCATCATATCTTGCCAAGTGAAAGCAGCCTTCACCTTTCAAACGATGGCTTTTCTCCTCCCCACAGAAAGCGTTCCTCATTGAAATTCACCAGGAATGGGCAGTTTCTGACAGTCTCTTGGCTGGCCCGTGATATAGGTGCCAACACCCAGCACTCCTGGAAGCAGCAGGGCTTTTGTTCATAAGCCGCAAGCATACCCTTTACCACTTCCTGAGATCCCAGGGGAAAATAATCCTTCCCCTTTTTCCATTGGCCTCTCCAAGGCCCCTCTGGCTTCCCTTTTCTTGGCTGGGAAAATGAAGGATCTGAGGGGGCCCCCAATGATGGTGGAAATGGGAATGTGAGAGGCCTGCTCAAAGTTGGGGTTGGGGAAAGAGCTGGTGGACTGGGAGGGGTTGGGGACTTCAATTTAGAGCAGGGGACCCCAACCTACTGGTCCATGGCCTATTAGGAACCTGGCCACACAGCAGGAGGTAAATGGTGGGTAAGTGAGCATTGCTGCCTGAGCTCCACCTCCTGTCAGATCAGTGGTGGCAGTACGTTCTCATAGAAACACAAATCCTATTGTGAACTGTACATGTGAGGGGTCTAGGTTGCACGTTCCTTATGAGAATCTAAAGCCTGACAATCTGAGGTGGAACAGTTTCATCCCGAAACCATCATTCCCACCCCAAGTCCATGGAAAAATTGTCTTCCTCAAAACCAGTCCCTGGTGCCAAAAAGGTTGGAGACCACTGATATAGATGGAGCTCACGCAGGGCAGGAGACTCATCTGCATTATTTGACATAGACAGTGGGCTCCTCAGTGAGCCTAAGTGGTCTGCTGGATTATGGTAAGATGGTGCTTTTGGAGATAATAACAATAACATTACTAAAAATGATATCCCATCCATATAGCCCTGACTCCGAATGCTTTTCAGAGTGCTGCTGCTCTGAATGCTTTCCGTGTATTAACTCCTTTAGGTCCTTAGTGCCAACCTTTGTCATAGGTTTTAGTACCATCCCCCTCTTACAGATGAGAAAGTGAAGGCCACAGAGAGATAACCGTGTGCTAATCTTTCTCAGGGTAAATGGGGAAACTGAGGCTGACACCACTGGAGGGAGGTCATGGATGAGACTGTATTGTGAGCATAGGAAGAAGAGGAGGAGTGTTGGAAACCTTGGCAGCCTAGCTGTAGCTTTGAGAAACTCACTTCTGTAAACCTATGTTTTCTTCTATGCAGTAGGGTAATTATGCCTTCTTGGAAGGCTTAACATAAGGATTGGATGAACTCATATAAGTAAAATGCCCAGCACATTAAAGATAATCAATAAACCATAGTTGCCATTATTAATCACCTAGTCACTCCCTCCTTTGTGCCCTTTCTGTTTCATACACTTCTCTTCTAGAAGCTTATTAGACTATTTTAGTTGTCTTGCTGGTATTCTCTGAGCATGTCTGTCTTGCTGGTATTCTCTGAGCCTCTCTCAAAGGCAAGACCAGCTCTTATCTACCTCTGGGCTCTCTAGCTGGCAGATGGAGGTTTCATTTGAGAAAACAGGCCTGGAAAGGAAGCCATTTGCCCAAGTGGACAAGCTGGGAAGTGTCAGGACCCAGGTCCTGCTGCAAGATGCTGCGCAGACTATTTCCTGATCCACGATCAGGGGGCAGGAGGTGGAGGATCCCATTCCAGGGCCTGGGAATGCCTGGGTGGGAAGCCCCAGGTCCTTGGCACCTTCCAGAGGGGAAAATGGGAATGACAGTCAATGAGCCCTGCTAGGCCCAGGGAGGAGAAGGCTGATAGAGGCTGGATGAGACAGGGCTTAGTGAATGATCAGATGTGAGAGGGAGGGAGAGGGAGGAGTCGAGTTTGACTGCCAGGTTGCCTTGGAATACAGGACACAGATACAGGAGTTTGTGGAGTGGAGGAGAAGATGATGAATTAGGTTTTGAAAATGCTTGTGGGAAACAGTTCATGGTGCAGGCCCTTAAGGGTCTCCAGCAGGCATTTGACTCTGAGGGGATGTGGGCAGGGCACTGACATCTGTCCCAACCTGTGATCCTATGACGTGGTGCTGCACTGAGCTGGGTGAAGTATAGCACTGAAGTTGGATTGTAGGACTTAAATCCTGGCTCTATGTTAACATACTATCTGTGTGACCTTGAGCAAGTTACTTAACCTCTCTGAGCCTTAGTTTTATTTTTCTGTAAATGGGGTGATTAGAAATTACCTCCTAGCATGTTATTGTGAAGGCCAAATGAGATAAAATGGGTCAATGATGGTGCACAGTAAGAGTTCAATATGTAATATCCATTATTATTATTATTATTGACAGTGTCTTGCCCTGTTGCCCAGGCTGGAGTGCAGTGGTGTGATCTCGACTCACTGCAGCTGCAACCTCCCGGGTTCAAGTGATCCTCCCACCTCCACCTCCTGAGTAGCTGGGACTATAGGCACCTGCCACCATGCCTGGCTAATTTTTCATATTTTTTATAGAGATGGGGTTTCACTGTGTTGCCCAGGCTGGTCTTGAACTCCTGGGTTCAAGCAATCCACCTGCCTCGGCCTCTCAAAATGCTAGGATTACAGGTGTGAGCCACCACGGCTGGCCAATTTTTTTTTTTTTTTGATTTTTAGTAGAGATGAGGTCTTGCTATGTTGCCTAGGCTGGTCTTGAACTCCTGGGCTCAAGCAATCCTCCTGCCTTGGCCTCCCAAGGTGCTGACATTATAGGTGTGAGCCACCACACCTGGCAGTGTTCATTACTGTTATTAGCTGCTTCTGCCGCCAGAATGCTGACTTTGTCGCCATTGGCACCCTTTTCCGTTTCAATCTCTCCTATCCCACCAGCACTAGGTACCCAGAGGCCCATAATAGGTGCTCTCAACTTCTTCATCTTTCAGAGACTCTTGTCCTTAAAACATTGCCTCTGGCCCTTTTGGGCAACTGACCAAGGAGGAGCAGAGAGTTGTTATTGTCCTCTTCCAATGAGATGTCACTTGAGTTTTAACTGTGCCTTCATGCCTTGACCCACAGGTGTGACTAATGGTGGGAATGAAGCTATTTCAGGGGCAGAGGGGTCTTTCTGGTGCTGGTCAGACAAACATATCCAGAAGTTGTCTACTATGCCTTCGTGTGTGGACACTGATGATCAGTATAAAACTCAGACTAAGAGAAGATCTGGAACTTCTCACTTGGGATTAAGAGTGGGGTGCTTTATGCTCCTTTGGTTGAGAGGTCTTTTGGGGAGATCTTCAGTTCTCACAATAGGACTAGGGTACCCAGGCATTGTCCCATCTGTCCCTCTCTCCTGCCCCCAGGTTCTGAGAATGCAGGGAGACAGTGTACAACTGCCTGATGCATAGCACGTGTTTAGTAAATGTGGAAGAGAGTAAGGAGAAAGCTACTACCTGAGGGTCAGGAAGCCCACATTCAGGTCCTGCCCCTGCCTTTACCGGGCATCTGCTCTTAGACAAGTGACTTCTCTTCTCTGGGCCTCAGTTATCTATAACATGAGGGTGACAGTACTTGACTCCTTCAGTGGAACAAACGTTGACCAGTATGTTCACCTGGTTAATGTAGAAATAGAAGCCCAGACTGCAGAAGCGGCTTGCTCTGGGTCAGGAAGCCAGAGTTTAGCTGCAAAGTCAGTTATGTGGAAAAGCCTAGTCACGTGTTACAAGAGAAGAGGGATCACCTATCAAGGTGCTTAGGCTTTTGGACCCAGGGAAGGGAAGGAAATTCACCCTCTGTTAGATGACTTACAGCTATACTTTCAAAGCCAGTGGGAGTTTCTGAAGGCGGCTGTAAGGCTCAGGGAACCTGATGGCATGTGTGTGTCTCAGGGCACAAGCCCTGGTCATATTAAAGATGTAGGCTACCTTTGAAGCTCTTCTCAGTGACTCTCTTGCAAAGTTTTAGGTCTCAACTCAGCTGCAAAATGAATGAACTGCTCATCTTGCTAGCACAGAGCACATTTGGGCCAAACTCCTTGCTCAGTTTTATGGGGCCAATACATCTGCAGAATCACTTACCTGTCACTCTGCAGACGGAATGCATGATTTCAGAAAACTTTCTTTTCCCTTTTCCCAAAAAAACTTTTATTCCCTGGCGGAAATGGTTTATCAACGTCTTTAAAAAACCGCTTAGATCTTCTTGGCAACCCCTGATACCATAAAAGAGTGGCTGTACGAATGCAAATGAATTGGAGGGCATTAAAAAACTCTCTTGCTTCGGGAGCTGAAGTGGAGAAGGGCTGGATAATGGATAGCACGCGGCTTTCTGCTGAGCGATTTTGCTCTTTTTACGCCTGCCAATGGCTGATGTATTTCATCTTTTGTTTCCTTTACTGCCGCTTAAGCAACAACCCTCAGGCTGGGGGTATGCCCCTGCGCACCCACTTGTTTCACCCCCCGGGGAGGACTCCAGCCAGCTGTTCTGCATTCATCCCTGATTCAGGGAAGGCAGGGATGGCCCAGCTGGAGGGGGCCTAGAGGGAGCACCCCTCCTGGAACTGCTGAGCTTGGTAGAAGAGGCTGCTGAAGAGGCGGAAATCCTTTCTGCTTTCTCAAGGGACATATGCCTCATTCCACGCCACCCTACTCGTGTTTATTGAGGCCTACTTTGTGCTAGGCACTGTGCTGGGCTCTATGAGGATACCAAGAAGTGAAGGACACAGCCCTACGCTCCATGAACTTACCATCATTTTAAGGAGGAAACTCACCCCAGTTATACACACGGACATACACGTAGTGCAGCCTTCCCACAGGGACCCACACTTACCCCCATGTGCACAGGCACGTGCTTACACTCACCCACACACCATACAAATGCATGCAGATACCCCACCCCACACAGGTAAATAAGTGCACACATCTGAGCATGCATAGAAACACAGACCCAACAGCTCTCAAACCTGTGTGCATTCATACGCATGCACACAAACACAAACATGCTCCTGCATACCCAGAGATGAGGAAGTTAAGCAATAAAACCAAATTATGTGTGATTCAAAGCTGGAATGAGTGGACAGATGAGAAAGGATTCAGGGAGACTTGCAGAGGGAATAATGCTGCTGTGGGAAATTTAGTCTCAGTTTAGTCTCTTAGTACCTGTGTGGCCTTGGTCAAGTCTCTTAGCCTCTCTGAGTCTCAATTTCCTTATTTGAAACTGAGGTCCTTCCAGATGCAAGACCCCATGACCTTGTGAAGTCGGTTCAGAAGTCAGTGTGGGTCAGTGTAATAGTAATAGTGATAATGACAGCTAATCTGTATTGAGTACTCACCAAGTGCCACATCCTGTGTTAAGCACTGTATATACACTATTTTTTTTTTAATCCTCACAGCAGTCCTAGAAGATGAGTACTTTTATTAGCTGTGTTTTACTGGTGAGAAACTGGGACTCAGAAAGGTGTAGTTACTAGCCTATGGTTACACAGCAAATAGAGGTAGAGTCTGTATTGGAACACGGACAGGTTGGCTCCAGGGCCTGAACTTTTAGCTTTGTTGAACATACACTGAGTTGAACTTGTACTGGCACTGGGGACCAGGAGATGAACAACATACAGTCCCAGCCCATCAGAGGCCCACAGTCCAGTGTGGAGGTGGCTGCCTACCAGGCTGTCACCATGAGCTGCGTGGCTTCATGCTGGGGAAGTTTGAGCTCCTGGAGACTCATCTCTCCCTGAGCCATGTGAGAGAGGCTTATTCTGCCCATCCGGTTGATAGGGCGGCTACCTCAAGGAAAGAAGGTGATGGGGAAAGGCTATGTAACTGGGGCTTTTGCCCTGGCCTCGGTCTGAGCAGCTGGGTGCTCCCTGGACAGACTCCGGAGTGCTGGGATCTGGCCCTACCTTGGGGGACCAGCCAGGTTCCTGCGTTTTCCTGGTGTTTTCAGGACAAAGTCTGCCCAGACAAGGGGATGGTGAGGAACACCCTGTGATTGCTCTTTGAGTGATAATCGCCTCCTCTGGATCAACAGATTCTCTGTGCGCAAACTCTCCTTGACTCTCTGATGCTGGGCAAAGCCGACTGGTTCCCCTCCCCAGCCTCTGTTCCCCCTTGCTCAGTTTCCTAGGTGAAGATGGTGTGGCTGATTCCCCTCGCTTCCCTGAACATCCTTCTACCTGCCGGTCCCCACAGCCTTCTCGCCATGTGGTCTCTTTCTTGCTGTCTCTCCATAGTCTGCTGACCAATGATCCTGCCCAGTCCCCCTGTGTGGGTGCCTGTAGTCTCAGCTACTGGGGAGGCTGAGGCAGGGGAATCACTTGAACCTGGGAGGTGGAGGTTGCAGTGAGCCGAGATTGCACCACTGCACTCCAGGCTGGTGACAGAGAAACATTCCTTCTTAAAAAAAAAAAAAAAAAAAAAAAAAAAAAAAAGTTTATTGAGGTGGAACTCACACAACATAAAATTAACCATTTTAAGGTAAATGATTCAGTGCCATTTTGTATATTCACAATGTACAACCATCACCTCTATCTACTGCAAAACACGTTAGCTGTTAGCCACCATCACCTCAGACGAGAATCTCATACCCATTAAGCAGTTTCTCCACATTCTCCCCTCCTCACAGTCCCTGGCAACCACTACTCTGCTTCCTGTCCCCATAGATATGACTTGTCAATCCCATCCTAAACCCACCTGGCATTCCTCATTACTTCTTGGTGATGATTTTCTTTTCTTTTTGAGATGGAGTCTCACTCTGTTGCCCAGGCTAGAGTGCAGTGGTGCAATCTCGGCTCACTGCAACCTCCGATTCTCTTGCCCCAGCCTCCCGGGTAGCTGGGATCACAAGCGTGCACCCTGATGGTGGTTTTCTAACACCTAACTGAATAACTGGAAATTTAATATGTCAAATGGACAAAAGAGAAAAGAGTCGGCTCAGGTGATGCAGGAACCAGGGGCTTCAGCCCAGGTGCCCAGCATCTTCTTGCTCTGCAGAGCCACCTTGGAACCTTTGAAACCACTGGTCTATAATGAGCCCCATGTTCCATGGAAGGGGATCTGAAGCCAAGAGAGGGAAGGGACTTGGCTATGGTCACCTAGTGACTTAGTGGCATAGCGAGGACTGGAACCAACATATTCTGGCTACCTGGCTCCCTGTAAAGTGCTCTTTTTTTTCCCTAAGGAAAAAATTACAAAAGTGATATATTCTTGCCGTAATAAATTCAAACACTGAAGAAATATAAAGTAAAAACTGAAAATTTCTGTATCTCTATCGCCTACCCCAGCCTCTGGAGACAAGCAGTGTGAAAAGTTTGACTGTGTCCTTCAAGACGTTTTTCTGCGTGCACGCACACACACCCACCCACTCACTCACTCACCTATACACATACACACCTACATGAGTTTTTTGCTTGTTTGTTTTGCAAAAATGTGATTGTACTAGATTTACTGTTCTGTGATTTGCTTTTTATGGTAGTTCTTGAAGTTTGGAAGGACCCATCACTTGCCCTTGAGAGCTTACAACTGGAGTGATATGCCATGGAAGAATGGAAGTATCTCAATCACATTTATGTACCCAAAGAAAGGAACATGGGCCTAGGGAGCCTGAAGGCTGGGCAGGGTTTGTACAGGTGCAAGTAGCATTCCAGGTGGGCACCTGCTGAGCAAAGGCTTTGCAGTGGTGACAAGTAAGCTGAGACGGACTGAAGAGCTTGAGTCAGGGAGGCTGGGCTGAGAGAAGGGGCCAAACTATGAAGGGCCTTGAATGCCAGGGAGAGAAAACAGCAAGGTATCAACTAAGCAGCGGGGAGCCACTGGGAGAGAAAAATGGAAGTGGTGCTTCTGGGAGAAGGAATATAGATCTCTAATGTGCATGTATGTGCCTGTGTGTGCAAGTGTGCACACGCATTGGAGATGACAGGGTTTTTTTTTTTTTTTTTTGAGACTTGAGTCTCGTGCTGTCACTGGAGTGCAGTGGTGCAATCTTGGCTCACTGCAACCTCCACCTCCCAGGTTCAAGCAATTCTCCTGCCTTAGTCTCCTGAGTAGCTGGGATTACAGGCATCTGCCACCATGCCTGGCTAATTGTTGTCTTTTTAGTGGAGATGTTGACCAGGCTGGTCTCGAACTCCTGACCTCAAGTGATCCACCCACCTCGGCCTCCCAAAGTGCTGGGATTATAGGCGGGAGCCACCACGCCCAGCAGATGGCAGGGTTTTGGGTGGAGTTTAGATAGCACTGGCAGGAAGGAGCCAGGCAGGAGGAGACTGTGGCCCAGTCATGGGTGGTCTAGGCAGAGGCTATGAGAATGGATTCAGAGATGACCTGGAGGAACCCTCTGGACTGGTGGCCAGTTGGCTGCAGAGAAAGAGAACCAGACTGATGTTAGGACCCGATCTTGTATAAATGGCAGCAGGGGTGGCGTCACTGGGCCACTGGAAGTCAGGACTGGGTAGCGTCTTGGGGATGTGGCCTGAAGAGGGGAGCTGGGGGTTTTGGATCTGTTTGCCCCAGGTGGAGGTGAAGGGAAGCCAGGGTCAGCTGCCCCTGGGGCACAGAATCACATCTCCATGACTGAAAGGGGCAGGGCCAAGATGGGCTGACTTGAGAGGCTCTCAGCCTGCCCACTCTCTCCCTCCGGCCCCCAGTTTTGAGAGGGATTTTTCTTCTCACTCTGCTTCCCCTCCTGTGCTCTCTAAGGACTTACTCTGGCCTTGCCAGCCTAGTTTTCAGGACTCTGTGAGCCAGAATGGGAAACCAAGCAGAGACAGGACTGGTTTGGTGACACAGGGGTGGAGGTTCTAGCTGCAGAGTCCATTTCAGGGCTGTCTTTTGCTGTGGACAATGGAAGTAAGAGGGAAATTAGAGAACAAAAGAGCCCCAAACCTCAAACGTTTACATCAAGAATTGCTGAGAAAGAGGAGGAGAGGGGAAGAAACCAAGTGCTGGGTGAGAGGGGCAAGAATTTTAAGGTTTGGGGGATGTGAGGCTCTGGGGAAAGGAAGAGAAAAGAGGAAAAGGTCTTTATCAAAGAGTCTATGGGGTTTTAACTGGATCCTTTTTACACTTCGAGAGATTCAAGCAAAGATTGGAATTTCCTTTTTAATTGCTTTTGGCCATCAGACTGTTTCTTTGCGTGTAGTACCAAGGCAAGACCGGGCCACATGGGGCAGAGGAATTCATCTGGATTAAATAAGAAGTATTCCCCGCCCCTTTCACATTTTGTTTCTGAAGATGGGATGCATGTGAAACAGATGTACGCATTGTTAGTAAATGAATGATAGAATTTAAGATTAGTAGTGTCAGAGATAGCAAGAAACAAACCAGTTAGCATCTCGGTTGAAGGAATAGGAAACCACTTAAAGTAGCTCAGTTGTAAGGGGAACTTGGCTGTAAGGACATTGGGTGTTTCCTGGCGGGATGTGGCAGGTCCTTGGCAAAGGGCTGGAGCTGTCTGCTGGAGATACGCTGTCTCCTCTGTCTCTGCTCCTCACTGCCTGTCTTCACATCTGTGTCTTGCTTCTCTCCTTCCCTGCAGTCCAGCTTCCTTTGCTACTCTGGTCCCTGTGGCAGGGAACTCAGCCCCTTCAGCTCTGGCAGCTACATGGAATAACACCAACTGTCTCAGGAGGAGTGGAATGTTTCCCTCCGTTCCAGTCCCAGGTTCTTGAAGGATGATGCTGATTGGCTCTGGCAGGGTGAGGTGCCCCAATCTCCACCCCTGTGGCTGGTGAGGTGGAGGGGGCAGGATTACGGGGAGCCCAAGTGGTTGCCAGAGACTCTAGCTGCAGCCCCAGGACAGGCAGTGAAGAGGAGTCCTTAGAGACTGCCAGGGCTATGCAGGCAATTGGTGGCTGCTTCCTGAGACAGTGCTCCTTTCTTGAGTGCTTACTTACTATCCCAGTCAAGAATGACTATACAAAATCTGATTTTCCCTGCACTTGAAGACAGAGCTAGGTCCCCTTGGTTTCATCTGCGGCTCTGAAGGGGACCCAGGTGGCAGGCAGAAAACAGAGCCCCCTTTGGCTCCAGCCCTGCCGTTTCTCTTCTCAGCCCCACCTGCCGGCTTGGGTGCCAAGTGTGGCCCCAGCCAGGAAGGATTTAAGCCCTCGCCCGCTTGAGCCTCTCTCTGCATCCTTTTCTCTTCCTTGCTGCTTCTGTGCTTTCTCTGACAAATGAATCCAGACCCCGCCCCTGTGGTGTGGACCTGCTGGCCCTAAAGTGTGTCTAGGAGGGGCTTGGTTCCTGCCTTTCCCTGCCCTTTCTCAGTGACTAGACACTAACTCCAGGCCCTGGGGGCTCTGCTGATGCTCCCCCACCCATGCTCCTTGTAGCCATGGCTCTGGCACAGTGCCAGGTGCTGGCCTCAGAGGGTCGTGGTGGTGCCGGTGCTGTCTGGGGAAATGACGTTAATCCTTTTCATGACATGAAAAGGTTACTCACGACAAACCTGAGCCCATGCCGAGGGCAGCCACAAGCGGGGCCACCAGAAAAGGTAAAACACTCGGCATCAATGAACTTACCCAGAATTTTGCAATCTGAAAACCTAGAAAGCAGGTATTTTAATTTCAAGAGTCATAATAATAATAACAACATTTAATAGGCTTTCCCTCTGTGACAGGTTTTGCTCTCAGTACTTAATTTATATTATCCTTAATCCTCACAAACACCTGAAGAAGTAATCTGGCGTCGTCACTTTCTTTAAAGATGAGGACACTGAGGCACAGTAAGGTGAAGTGACTTGCCCAAAGCCGGGATTTAAATCCAGCCAGCCAGGCTCCAGAGTCCACAACCCTGATCACTGCACAGGGATTACAGTAGCTTTTGTAATTCCTGTAACTTTTTTGTCATTTCAAAAAAATCAAATTTTATTTTGAAATTTATAGTAGGGGAGGGGAAGGGAATGGTACCAAATTCTTTTCAGTTTTTAGGGCATCTAAAGATCCGACCTTGATCTTATCTGCTTTAAGCTGATTTGTTAGTTTTTGGTTAGAGGGACGTATGGGTTCCACTTCTGGCTCCCCCAATCCAGAACTTTCCTGTCCTGGTATGAAGCTCTGGCCAGGGCTCTGTCCCCTTCTGCTGAGGACCTTGACTTGGCCTCCGCCGTGTGGTGCTGACAGCTCATGTCTCACTGCGGGATCTCACAAGTGGGTAGGGGAAGAGGTCTGACATGGCTGTGCCCTTCCTGCCACTCCTGCCCTGCTTCAAGGAGCACAAAACCCTTTCACACCCTGCTCCTGTACCTTGCTGGCTCCCAACAGCTCTGGGCTAGTGGCAGATGGCTCAGCCTCTAGATGGAAGAGTCTGCTCCTAGGAGGCCCTGACACATCAAAAGCAGATTGGACTCCAGACTTTCGCAGCTGAGAGGCGAGTGTCTTCAGGAGGGATGTGTGTTTATTAAACACCTCTGGAGCCAGCAGCTCAGGTGAGGCTTCTGTGTAGGGAAAGTGCTGAGGCCCAGAGAACAGGGGTTGGGTCCCGACCGCCCCAGAGTGGTGAGACTTTTGTGGCAAGCTGTCCCTGGCCTCAACTCCTCATCTGAATGGTGGGGACAGTGGTCCTGGAGGAAGCAGGGAGGCGAGAGCCATGCCCAGGAATGACAATAATGGTGATGAAGATGATAATAATAGCTGACACGTATTGAATGCTTGCCATGTATAAACTCAGTGCTAAGAGCTGTACAGGCGTTATCCACTCAACAGATCTTTATTGAGTGTCTGCATGATGGCAGGCATTGTTGGAAGTGTTTGGGATAATGCCACAACCTTAGTAAACAGTGCTTACTATGAGAAGGCACCATTCCAAGCACTTAATGTATAATACATTCTTTAATCCTCACAACAGCCCTAAAGGTAGGTACTATTATTATCCCAATTTTACAGCTGTGGAAAACTAAGACACAGAGAGGTTGAGTAATTAACCCAAGGTCACACGGTTGGTAGGTGTTGGCATCAGGATTTGAACTCGGCAAGTT
Organism: Hylobates moloch; assembly: GCF_009828535.3. Lineage (NCBI taxonomy): Eukaryota > Metazoa > Chordata > Mammalia > Primates > Hylobatidae > Hylobates > Hylobates moloch. The sequence goes on along the minus strand of NW_026652283.1, from coordinate 39,183,555 downwards.
GAGCTCTGGTGTTTGTGCTCTTTAATCTCAAATGCTCTAGATGTGAATAAAGCTGCCTTCAAGGATCTGATAGCCATGTGGAAGGAGGTGTGTGTTAAGCAGCTATATATATCTATAAAATGTATTTTCAGATTGTTGTAATTGCCCTAAAGAAAATACACTAATACACTGAGAGGAATTATTTTTTATTTTTATTTTTGAGATAGGGTCTTGCTCTGTTGCCCAGGCTGGAGTGCAGTGGTGTGATCATGGCTCACTGCAGTCTTGAATTTCCAGGGTCAAGCAATCCTCCCACCTCAGCCTCTCCAGTAACTGGGACTACAGGCACATGTCACTACGCCAGGCTATTTTTTTTTTTTTTTTCGTGGAGAAGAGGTCTTGCTATGTTGCCCAGGCTGGTCTCAAACTCCTGGGCTCAAGAAATCTTCCCTCCTCAGCCTCCCAAAGTGTTGGGATTACAGGCGTGAGCCACCGTGCCCAGACGAGAGCGATTGTTTTAGATAATTTGGTCAGAACGTTCAGTCCTCTCCAGAACTTTATGATGGGTTTGTTTGCTGTCCCATTTTCCAGATGAGTATGGTGAGGCTTTGAGGGATTAAATACGGAGCCAGAAAGGAGCCAAGCAGTAACTCAGATTCAGAGCACTGGCCTCTAATACCTGTAGTCCTGGTCACTGCTGTGAGGCTCCCTGTGCTGTGCTTTGGCCAGGCAAAAGAGCTTTCTATAGGGCTTGGGGTGGGTGAGGTCTGTGGGTCTCTCCCAGAGGATCCAACCCTGTTCTTTGTTCCAAAGCATCAGGAGGAAATCTCCCGTGTCTCTGACTCCCTTGCTGTCAGCCTTCAGGGCCTGGCGTGTGCACGTGTGTGGCCTGTGTACCCGTGTGGGGTGTGCGTGTGCATGTGCATCCCTGCACTCGCTCATGTGTGATCGTGTGTCTGTCTCTCTCCTTCCCTGCAGGCTTCTGCTTCACAGACCATCTTGACCTTTTATTAGGTCACTTTATAATTGATTGAAATGTCCCAGGTACCTTCTCTTAACTCCAGGGTGATTATGACAATTATGATGATTATCAAGTAAAAAAATAAAAAAGAGAGTGAGAGAGGAAGGGGGCTGGGGGCTGGGGGTTGGGAATTGCTGGAGAGCTAGGCAGTGCTGTCATTAAGCGACATTGTGTGAGATTGTTCGCCTTCAAAAGGCCTCTGTGAAAAGGAGAGAGTGTCTTTAAAAACAAGGCCCATTATGCAGGCGGCACGGGGTGCACGGTGCTGGCGGGAGGACCGCGGGGTGTAATTAGGGCAGTGACAGCTGGAATTACACAGTGTCTCCGCAGTGGTGCCGCCTTTTGGTGGTGGGGGGGTGGGGTTGGGGGGGCGGTTGGAGGAGGGGACAGGTAATGGCTGGCAAGTTCTGGATCTTTGCCAGGAGCTAGAGTCCTTTGGCGAGCCAGGGTGACCTGGGATTGGGCAGAAGGGGCAGGGAGCGCGGGGCTGCCAGAGCCATTTATCTCTACCAGGAAGGCAGCCTCTTATTTTTGGAAGCCTTTTATGATGGCTCACCACCCCTTCCAGGCTTTTTGAGCATTCCCACCCCTACAGGGAGTTGGCAAAGAAAAGCCAACTGTAGGGAACAGAGGATGCAGATAAATAATCTCCCAGCCCCCTCTGCACGGGAGTGCAACAGCCTCCACTCGGCTGTTCTATGAGGAAGGGAAGCTGCACCTCCTGCTGGCCTGCCTGGTCCGTGTGGGGCGGGCTGGTGCTTATCTGCAGGGCTTGCTCCAGTCTCACCATTCCAAACCACAGGGTGGGATTAAGCAGCATTCCCATGGCAGGTGGAAATGTCAGATGCCTCAAACTCTTCCAATCTGCAACAGAATGGGGGTTCATGAGTGACCTAGTCTCTCCTCTTTTTCCTTCTAACACAGGGCCCCTCTAGAGCATCCTCCAGACCTGTGGTCCCACAGCCTCCACTTGTACAACCCCCAGCCCAGGGAACTTACTCCGTATCCAAGAGGCTCTGGAGCCCGACTGTTTGGGCTTAAATCCTGCCATTTATTATCAATGTGACCTTGGGTGAGTTCTGTCACCTCTTTGTGCCTCAGTTTCATGAAGATAATAATAATAATACTCATCTTTATGTCACAGGGCTGCTGTGAGGACTTTCCAAGACACTTGATACTAAGGACTTAACCCAGTGTCTGCCACACAATGAGGCCTCGATAAATGTTCTTCCAAGGCAGCTTAAGCAGATTTTACTGAAAGATAATTCTTCTCTTGCAGTGAGCTAAAATCTGGAAGTTTTTCTATTGATCCTGGCTCTGCATCCTAGGGCCATGCAGTTGGTCATTCATTAATGTATTCATTCAATAAATGCATATCGAGTGTCTATGATGTCAGGCCTTGTGCTGGTGAGGGCCTTGTCTGCAGAAAGTTGAGATGGAATTCCTGGTTTGTGCTTCTCCAGCCCCTTGTCTCCTCCTCTGCAAAGACACTGTGGTCTGTACGAGCCCAGTGGGAGGGGCAGGCCAGGCCACAACTCTGGTTATGACCTGACCTAAGAGTGCATGGAGAGGCAGGGGTGTTTGGGGGTGGGAGGGGCAGTGACAGCCCAAGGCCTGGGGCTTTTCCCTCTCTCGGAGCCACTAGGAGAGGGGTCCTTAGCACCCCTCAACCCCAGGAACCCAGGCAGCTACAGATGGGCCATTGGCCTTGGAAAAGGCCGAATGTCCCCAGCCCTGGGTCAATCCCCTGATGCTGTGAACATTCCTGCTCTGAGCAAGCTGCAGCCGACGGACTAAGGGGTCACCACTACCTACTAGAGTGGACGTTTATGTTATTATTACTTTTTTTTGACTCTTAACGAGGAAAGTCAGAACCTCTGTTTCCTGGAACTCCTTGCGCTGTTGTTTAGATAAGTTTAAATGAGCTGTGATTAAGCTAATTTTGAGGTAATTAACTTGGGGAAGGAATCCTTCACTTCTTAAAATTCTAAGTGACTGTTCATTAGAAGAGGGGGCACTCGCAGAGAAGCCACGCGGCTTTCAGGAGCCCCGCTTAATTAAAACGTAAGGAACTCAGCCACAGAGCAAGGGTTTACCGTCATTAATGAAAAATGAATATTCTTTATCTAATTACACAGCATAATTAATTGGAGTCTCCAACCATGGAGGTGGAGGGGGGCAGAGGAAGCCACAGGAAGGCAGAAGCTCCTGTTCCCACGGACCCCAGGAAGGGTTGGAGCCAGACTCTGGGATCCTGTTGAGGTCTCCTCACAGCTTAGGGCCCAGGCCAACCCTGGCCCAGGATGCAGAAGGGCCGGGTGGGGAGCAGACTTGGCCCCATCTTTGATGCCCCACAGCCATGGCAGCAGGTTCCTGCCTGGCCCCAGAGGTCTCTTCAGTGGCAGTTTGAGCCTGTGTCAGCCAATCTGTGTCCTAGCATTTGATTCTGTATTCAGTAAATTTATCTGGCACCTCGTATGTGCCAGACTGTGAATGAAACAGATCTAAGTGCTGCCCTTAGGAAGGGCATGGGTTTGAATCCTGGCTCTGCTGCTTTTTCACTGCAGTGATCTTGGGCAAGTTCCTTCATTTTCTGTGTCTCAGTTTGCTCATCTGTAAAATGGGATGAACCATAGCACATAACTCAGAGGGTTGTTATGAGGATTAAGGGAATTAATATTCATAAAGCACTTAGAACAGTGCCCGGCACATATAAGTGCTCTGTAATAAATGGTTGTTTTCTAAATAAATAAGAAAAATTGGGATGGGTGCTATGAGGAAAAAGAACAGGATGTATTAAATAGCAAGACAGAAGAACACGAGAGGACTGGCTTTAGAAGTGGCATTCAGAGGGAGGGTGAGAAGGGGATGTGGCTGCCTGACTGTGCCCCCTCCCCACCTGCCAGCCCCACTGTTGCCACCAGGTCTGGATATGCACCTTCTGGTGTCTCTACCTTCCTCTCCGTCTTCCTTCTGGGGACTTCCTAGGTCAGCAGCACATTTTGACTCACCCTCTGAGTGCCCCCAAAACATTTTGCCCAGGCAGGGAGTTCTGTCAAGGCCCAGCTGTCTACAGGTGAGGCCAGCACAGAGCACATATGAAAAGGCATTTTGGAGATGGTGTCATCAACCCATTTTACTGGTGAGGAGACTGAGGCCCAGGGGACACTGTCAGGGGGCTGGCTAGTGGGTCTGGCTTTCTGATTCCCAGCCCACTACTCTCACTCTCTGTCCAAGGTCAGCCAGCATCTTGCTTCTCTCAGTCTGGCTGGGCTGGCCATCCCCGAGTCCAAACCTGATCCAGGATCCTTTTGTCTGGTGCCTGAGGAATCTGCATTGCCCCGTGATTCAGTTTTCTGAGCTCTGGTTCAACGTGCTTTCCAAGAATTTCTTTCTCTTCCTGATTTCCTATCTCTTTTCATGTCTCCCTCTCTCTCCATCATTGCACAGAGCCAGGCACAGAGGCAGCTATTGGGGTTAAAAGATAAATGAGGTTGGCCAGGTGCGGTGGTTCACACCTGTAATCCCAGCACTTCGGGAGGCTGAGGCAGGTGGATCACCTGAGGTCAGGAGTTCAAGACCAGCCTGACCAACATGGAGAAACCCCATCTCTACTAAAAATACAAAATTAGCTGGGCGTGGTGGCACATGCCTGTAATCCCAGCTACTCGGGAGGCTGAGGCAGGAGAATCGCTTGAACCCAGGAGGCAGAGGTTGCAGTGAGCCAAGATTGTGCCATTGCACTCCAGCCTGGGCAACAAGAGTGAAACTCTGTCCCGAAAAAAAAAAGATAAATGACGTCTCACCCCGTTTCTGGGCAGGTGCATCCAATCTAGTCACATTCTCTCTCTCTCTGCATCCTTTGCAACCACCTAGCCCCACTTCTGTCTCCGTTTTGTTTAATCTGGTTTTGAGGGGAGCAATGGGGATGCTTTTGCCTATTGCAAGCTGCTGTGGGCATGGGCTCCAGGCCATGCCCACATCGCAGACCAGGCAAAGCAGTGCAAGTAGCATGGGGAGGGCAGTCACCAGGAGGTCACTTGTTACCTGTCTCCAGGGAGGTTACTTGTCTCCAGGCAGGTCACCTGTTTCCAAGCAGGCTGCCTTCTAGACCCGCATGCTGGTGACTCCTCAGAGTTCTCAGGGTAATTCTGTTCCCTGAAAAGGAGGCCATCCCTGGGCCTGCCAGGCCGCTGCTCTGGGGCCTTGCCCTCTGGTTCTCCTGCCCATTTGGGAGATCGTCTTTGTCATGGGAGCTGTGACAAAGGGGGTGCAGGAGGCTTCTGGCTGAGCTAAACTGATCATATTCTGGATACAGCTTTCAGTTAATCTCTGAGGTGTTTTGAGGTTGTCTTTGGGGAAGAGAGAGAAGTAGGCCTGGGGAGGAGCTAGGTGGCAAGAGAGAAAAGAGAGAGTGTATCAGGAGGGGCCTTCTAAAGATAGACAGATGATAGCTATGGAGAAGAGGCTGATGGGAGAGAGTTGTTAGCTGTCCCTGAGGATTCACCGCTCCAAAAAGAATTTGGAATGCCTGCAGCATTTTGGAAAGTCCTTTGTTCCTCCCTTTCTGGGGGAGCCAGAGCCTTCCCAGGGAATTCACTGGGACCAGGTCTCAGATGGGCCAGGAGAGGGGACAAGGGGACGAGAGTGCACTAGTGGCTGCTGTGCAGAAACAAAGCCAAGATGAGGACATGTCCATAGCTCCTCCTGTTTTGCTAAAGCACCTCCCAGGAGTCTGGGTCCCTTCCTGGCACAGTGCTGTGCAAACCGGGCGCTTCCCCAAAGCCATGGCCCCTTTCATGCCCCAGTTAACTGCAGAAAATGCGTGAATTTATTTCTGCAAAGCTAACCTGAAACAAAAAACATTATATTGGCTGGAAGGAGAAACTTTCCGGGCGGGAGAGGTGGAAAGTCACTGCTCCTGGCCCCTGGGGATCCCAACCTCTTCAGAACCAGCTGCATACAGCCAGAAGCTGGGGCTGAAACAGCCTCTCTGGTTCCTTATTAGCTCCAGCTTCTCCTTAATCTGATGATTCTTGAGATAGCAGGAAGCTCTTAGTTCCCTTCTCACAAGGACGGGTTTGAGTGAAATCAAATAGACTTCTAGCATCGTTTCAATCACCTGCCTGAAAGGCTTGATTTAGCTCTCTGGTCAGAAAGATGGGATTCAATCAATATTCATCCAAAAAAGCACATTCTTCCTAAAAAAATTACTTTGCATATTATTAAAGAGTAGCGACACTCCCATCTCCCAGGGAGCCCCAGCTTGCGTTTTGAGAAGAGGCACACAACACATGGGAAAGTTGTGATTTGTTTCTTCACTTTCCTTCAGATTCATTTCACGGCTCTTTTGGCAGATGGGACAAGTGGCATTTGACTTTCCTTTTTTTTATTTTTTGAGACAGGGTCCTGCTCTGTTGTTGGAGTACAGTGGTGCAATCATAGCTCACTATAGCCTCTAGCTGTTGGGCTCAAGTGATCCTTCTGCCTCAGCCTCCCAAGCTGGGTGACTATAGGCATGTACCACCATGCCCAGCTAAGTTTTTGTTTTTTGTAGAGATGGGGTCTCACTGTATTGCCCAGGCTGGTCTCTTGGGCTCAAATGATCCTCCTGTCTCAGCCTCCCTAAATGCTGGGATTATAGGTATGAGTAACTGTGCTTGGCCAACTTTCCTGAAGGGAGAAGGAGAAGGTACTAGTGGCAGGACTAGGGAGGCAGGGCGGTGGGGCTACTGGTCAGGCCTGATGGCACAAAGGTATACCCTGTCACAAAGACACATGCACCAAAGTGGTTTTCACGAAACAAGCCCAATCTGCACTGACTGGCAGGTCTTTCCCTTGGGAGACACAGCCCTGGCTTTGGAATTGGTCAGAATCCTGGCTGTGTGGCCTAGAGCGAGCCACTTTGGCCTCTGAACCTCAGTCTCTTTAATTGTCAAATGGGGAGAATAGCACCAACGTGGTAGGGTTGTGTGAGGAATAAATGGGACAACACACGTGCAGTTGCTGGCTCATGACAGGCGCTCAGCTAATTTGAGTTCCTTTTTTGGAAGGTTGCTGATAACGTCTTTTTCATTTCTGTATATTGAATGTGGAGAAGGCATTTACTAATTTGTTGAATAAATGGAATTTTTATGAAAAAGAAATTTGTTTAGCTCTGAAATTTTACTTCCGTTAGCTAGAGATGTGAATTGTGAGCTTAAATGGTGCGGTGGCTCATGCCTGTAATCCCAGCATTTTGGGAGGCCGAGGCGGGTGGATCACCTGAGGTCAGGAGTTTGAGACCAGCCTGGCCAACGGTGAAACCCTGTCTCTAATAACAATATAAAAAAATTAGCCGGGCATGTGGTGGTGGGCACCTGTAATCCCAGCTACTTGGGAGGCTGAGGCAGGAGAATTGCTTGAACCCAGGAGATGGAGGTTGCAGTGAGCTGATACGGTGCCACTGCACTCCAGCCTGGGCAACAGAGTGACACTCCATCTCAAAAAAGGAAAAAAAAAAAGTGCATGTTGCAGGCCGGGGGCGGTGGCTCACACCTGTAATCCCAGCACTTTGGGAGGCCGAGGTAGGCGGATCACCTGAGGTTAGGAGTTTGAGACCAACCTGGCCAACATGGTGAAACCCTGTCTCTACTAAAAATACAAAAATTAGGCCGGGCGCGGTGGTTCATGCCTGTAATCCTAGCACTCTGGGAGGATGAGGCGAGTGAATCACCTGAGGTCAGGAGTTCGAGACCAGTCTGGTCAACATGGTGAAACCCCATCTCTACTAAAAATACAAAGCTGGGTGCGGTGGCTCACACCTGTAATCCCAGCACTTTGGGAGGCCGAGGCGGGCGGATCACGAGGTCAGGAGATCAAGACCATCCTGGCTAAAACGGTGAAGCCCCATCTCTACTAAAAATACAAAAAATTAGCCGGGCGTGGTGGTGGGCGCCTGTAGTCCCAGCTACTCGGGAAGCTGAGGCAGGAGAATGGCGTGAACTTGGGAGGCGGAACTTGGAGTGAGCCGAGATTGCGCCACTGCACTCCAGCCTGAGCGACAGAGCAAGACTCCGTCTCAAAAAAAAAAAAAAATACAAAAAATTAGCTGGGTGTGGGGGTGCACGCCTGTAATCCCAGCTACTCGGGAGGCTGAGGCAGGAGAATCGCTTGAACCCGGGACGCAGAGGTTGCAGTGAGTCGTGATTGCACCATTGCACTCCAGCCTGGGCAACAAGAGCGATATTCCATCTCAAGAAAAAGAAAACAAAACCACAAAAATTAGCTGGGTGTGGTGGTGTGTGCCTGTAATCCCAGCTACTAGGGAGGCTGAGGCAGGAGAATCGCTTGAACTTGGGAGGTGGGGGTTGCAGTGAGCTGAGATAGTGCCACTGCGCTTCAGCCTTGGCAACAGAGTGAGACTCTGTCTCAAAAAAGAAAAAAAAAATAGTGCATGCTTTGACATGGATACCTTCGCTGAGGTTGGGGGTGGGGAAACTACAGCTCACAGGCCATACCTGCCCGTTTTTTGTAAGTAATATCACTACATCCATTTGTTTGCCTATCATCTGTGGCTGCTTTCACACGACAACTACAGAGTTCAGAGGTTGCAACAGGGACCATCTGACCCACAAAGCCCTTTTAACCCCTCCCTGCATTCACAGCCTTGCCTCTGTCATTGTGGGTGTAGACACCTGTCCTTTGCCTTTGGGCTTGGCCACAAGATTTACTTTGGCCAACTGATATTCCTACAGAAGTTCCAGCCTAGGCCTTGAGAGGATTCATATGTTTTAAATTGCTATCTTGTTTCTGCCAGCATCACCAGCAAAACACGTCAAGGCTAATGTGCTGGTCCAAAGTGTGCAGAACGGTCGTTAACCTAAATCAGCTGATCCAGCTGACAGATGGACATGTGATAATATATTACTGTTGTTGTTAGCCCACTGTGTTTTGGAATGGCTTGTTTTGGGGATGTTTTGTTACACAATAGTAGCTGACTAAGACTAACAGTAATGAGAAATTTGAGCTTTATTCTAAGTACAATGGGATGTCATTGAAAGTGTTTAACTAGAAGAGTGACATGATCTGGTTTATGATTGCAAATGATCTCTCTGGCTGCTGTGAGGAGGGTAAGGTGTATGGAGGAGGCAAGAGACCACCCTAAGCCATGTGTCCAGACTCAGAGCCCAGCACAGTGCCTGGCATAGTAGAGGTGCTCAGGAGCTGTTGTTCAGCCCTCCATAGCTGGAATGAACCCACCCTTTCCTGTATGCCCCAGTACTCTCTTCGGGCCCTCTTACCTGTGACTTGGTAGTAACGGTGCTCATTATACTCCTGCTGGGTTTGGGATTCTTGAGGGTAGAGACCTAGGTCCTCCTATATGTCTCCCGGGCCCCTGTAGGCTCAGCTCAGAGCAGAAGTCAATAACCTCCCTGAAATGAGTTAATGTAAAGGGTTTTTCTACAGCTGCTACAAGTTGGATTTTCACTTCAGTGGTCTCTAATGGATCCAGACACTTAAGTGACTTCTACCAGGTCATGGGGTGGCTTCCTTTAAAACCTCATCAGCGAAGAGGGACTGCTTGAATGGTTCCCCTTTAGTCCTAAGATGTGTGGAAGTGGATATTTCAGAGAGAGAGAGCTCTGAGGCAAGGAGCAACTCCTCTATGAAGGCTTGAAGAACTGGGCAGGAAAGCCAGCTGGAGCCTATTTACAAACCTTTCCTAAAAAACTAACAAACATGAGTAAACCCACTGTGGCAAGAACACCTGTTCTGTGGGGATGTTTCCTAACATTTTACTTAAAAATATCTGGAAAGCAAAAGCAGCCTGTACATACACTCTCAAACTTAAATAAGCAAATCTACTTTTTTTGGATGAATTTTGACTACCCTGGTTCTCACACTATTTACCCATGAGGCTCAGAGTATTTAACCAAAAAATTTTATGACTTACCCTAGGATTATATCCCAAAGAGCAGGCCAAAAATGAGGATAGACTGGATCCTTCTATCCCTGGAAATTTTATAGAAAGACAAAAGCTTTTTTGTCTCATATTAGTTGGTCTGGCTCAAAGGCAGAAACATTCCCCAGATAGCCTCTGTTGAGCTGCCTGTTTCAGGAAATGAGCTTTAACTAGTTCAGTAGTTCAACCCAGTGCATCAGAATTTGCTGAGCATCTAATATGCACCCCTCACTGGGCTAGGCAGTGATGGGTGGCAAAGATGCCTAAATGCCATTTTGGCCTCAGCAGTCTTAAGCTTGGTAAGGCAATACATTCATTTTTAGAGGAATTATTTAATTAGAGTCAGTTTCTCTGACTAGGTTGAGCAGGGACTGGGTGTGTTTTTTCTACAGCATGGCATTACCAATGCCTAATACAATGTCTGGCAGCACTTAGTTGGTGCTCACTAAAATTTGTTTTATAATCAAGGTATAATCTACATATGGTGAAATGGACAGATCTTATGGATACATTCCTGATGAGTTTTGGCAAATGTGCAACCAACACCCTAATCAAGATCTACAGCAGCGCTGTCCCCCTGAAATAGAATGTGAGCCACACAGGTAATTAAAATTTTTCTAGCAGCCTCATTACAAAAGTAAAAAAAGGCCGGACACAGTGGCTTATGCCTGTAATACCAGCACTTTGGGAGGCAGAGGCAGGAGGATCATGTTTTTAGGTCAGGAGTTTGAGACCAGTCTGCCCAATATGGTGAGACCCTGTCTCTACTAAAAATACAAAAATTAACTGAAGGTGGTGGTGCACACCTGTAATCCCAGCTACTCAAGAGGCTGAGGCAGGAGAATCACTTGAACCTGGGAGGCAGAGGTAACAGTGAGCCGAGATTGTGCCACTGTACTGCAGCGTGGGCAACAGAGTGAGACTCCATCTTTAAAAAAAAAAAAAAGTAAAAAGAAACAGGTGAAAGTAATTTAGTAATATATTTAAGGGATCCATTCCATGATGGCTGACTAGGAATAGCTCAGGTCTGCAGCTCCCAGTGTGATTGATGCAGAAGATGGGTGATTTCTGCATTTCCAACTGAGGTACCTGGTTCATCTCATTGGGACTGGTTGGACAGTGGGTGCAGCCCGCAGAGGGTGAGCCAAAGCAGGGCGGGGCTTTGCCTTACCTGGGAAGTGCTAGGGGTCAGGGGTTTTCCCTTTCCTCGCCAAGGGAAGTCATGACGGACTGTACCTGGAAAAACGGGACACTTCGGCCCAAATACTGTGCTTTTCCCATGGTCTTAGCAACCGGTAGACCAGGAGATTCTCTCCTGTGCCAGACTCGGCAGGTCCCACACCCACGGAGCCTTGCTCACTGCCAGTGCAGCAGTCTGAGATTGACCTGCAAGGCAGCAGCCTGGCCAGGGGAGGGGCGTCTACCATTGCTGAGGCTTCAATAGGTAAACAAAGCAGTGGGGAAGCTCGAACTGGGCAGAGCCCGCTGCAGGTCAGCGAGGCCTACTGCCTTTATAGACTCCACCTCTGTGGGCGGGGCATAGCTGAACAGAAGGGAGCAGAAACTTCTGAAGAGCTAAACATCCCTGTCTGACAGCTCTGAAGAGAGCAGTGGTTCTCCCAGCATGGCGTTTGAGCTCTGAGAATGGCCAGACTGCCTCCTTAAGTGGGTCCCTGACCCCCACGTAGCCTAACTGGGAGACACCTCCCAGTAGGGACTGACAGACACCTCATACAGGCAGGTGTCCCTCTAGGACGAAGCTTCCAGAGGAAGGATCAGGCAGCAATAATTGCTGTTCTGCAGTATTTGCTGTTCTGCAGCCTCTGCTGGTGATACCCAGGCAAACAGTGTCTGGAGTGGACCTCCAGAAAACTCCCATAGACCTGCAGCTGAGGGACCTGACTGTTAAAAGGAAAACTAACAAACAGAAAGGAATAGCATCAACATCAACAAAAAGGACATCCACACCAAAAACCCATCTGTAGGTCACCAACATCAAAGACCAAAGATAGATAAAATCACAAAGATGGGGAGAAACCAGAGCAGAAAAGCTAAAAATTCTAAAAACCAGAGTGCCTCTTCTCCTCCAAAGGATCTCAGCTCCTTGCCAGCAACAGAACAAAGCTGGATGGAGAATAACTTTGACGAGTTGACAGAAGTAGGCTTCAGAAAGTCGGTAATAACAAACTTCTCCAAGCTAAAGGAGTATGTTCTAACCCATCACAAGGAAGCTAAAAACCTTGAAAAAATGTTAGATGAATGCCTAACTAGAATAAACAGTGTAGAGAAGAACTTAAATGACCTGTTGGAGCTGAAAAACATGGGACGAGAACTTCGTGACACATGCACAAGCTTCAATAGCCGATTCAATCAAGTGGAAGACAGGATATCGTGATTGAAGATCAAATTAATGAAATAAAGCAAGAAGACAAATTTAGAGAAAAAAGAGTAAGAAGAAATAAACAAAGCCTCCAAGAAATACGGGACTATGTGAAAAGATCAAATCTACATTTGACTGGTGTACCTGAAAGTGACAGGGAGAATGGAACCAAGTCAGAAAACACTCCTCAGGATATTATGCAGGAGAACTTCCCCAATCTAGCAAGGCAGGCCAACATTCAAATTCAGGAAATACAGAGAACACCACAAAGATACTCCTTGAGAAGAGCAACCCCAAGAGACATAATTGTCAGATTCACCAAGGTTGAAATGAAAGAAAAAATGTTAAGGGCAGCCAGAGAGAAAGGTCGGGTTACCCACAAAGGGAAGCCCATCAGACTAACAGCGGATCTCTCAGCAGAAACCTTACAAGCCAGAAGAGTGTGGGGGCCAATATTCAACATTCTTAAAGAAAAGAATTTTCAACCCAGAATTTCATATCCAGCCAAACTAAACTTCATAAGTGAAGGAGAAATAAAATCCTTTACAGACAAGCAAATGCTGAGAGATTTTGTCACCACCAGGCCTGCCTTACAAGAGCTCCTGAAGGATATACTAAACATGGAAAGAACAACTGGTACCAGCCACTGCAAAAATATGCCAAATTGTAAAGACCATCGATGCTATGAAGAAACTGCATCAATTAATGGGCAAAATAACCAGCTAACATCATAGTGATAGGATCGAAGTCATATATAACAATATTAACCTTAAATGTAAATGGGCTAAATGCCCCAATTAAAAGATATAGACTGGATTCCTCAGGGATCTAGAACTAGAAATACCATTTGACCCAGCCATCCCATTACTGGGTATATACCCAAAGGAGTATAAATCATGCTGCTATAAAGACACATGCACACGTATGTTTATTGCGGCACTATTCACAATAGCAAAGACTTGGAACCAACCCAAATGTCCAACAACAATAGACTGGATTAAGAAAATGTGGCACATATACACCATGGAATACTATGCAGCCATAAAAAATGATGAGTTCGTGTCCTTTGTAGGGACATGGATGAAACTGGAAAACATCATTCTCAGTAAACTATTGCAAGGACAAAAAACCAAACACCCCATGTTCTCACTCATAGGTGGGAATTGAACAATGAGAACTCATGGACACAGGAAGGGGAACATCACATTCCGGGTACTGTTGTGGGGTGGGGGGTGGGGGGGGGCGGGGACAGCATTAGGAGATATACCTAATGCTAAATGACGAGCTAATGGGTGCAGGAAATCAACATGGCACATGGATACATATGTAACAAACCTGCACATTGTGCACATGTACCCTAAAACCTAAAGTATAATAAAAAAAAAAAAAAGATATAGACTGACAAATTGGATACAGAGTCAAGACCCATCAGTGTGCTGTATTCAGGAGACCCATCTCAAGCAAGGGTTGCAATCCTAGTCTCTGATAAAACAGACTTTAAACCAACAAAGATCAAAAGAGACAAAGAAGGCCATTACTTAATGGTAAAGGGATCAATTCAACAAGAAGAGCTAACTATCCTCAATATATATGCACCCAAATACAGGAGCACCCAGATTCATAAACCAAGTCCTTAGAGACATACAAAGAGAGTTAGACTCCCACACAATAATAATGGGAGACTTTAACACCTGACTGTCAATATTAGACAGATCAACGAAACAGAAGGTTAACAAGGATATCCAGGACTTGAACTCAGCTCTGCACCAAGCGGACCTAATAGGCATCTACAGAACTCTCCAAATCAACAGAATATACATTCTTCTCAGCACCACATCACACTTATTCTAAAATTGACCACATAATTGGAAGTAAAGCACTCCTCAGCAAATGTAAAAGAACAGAAATCACAACAAACTGTCTCTTAGACCACAGTGCAATCAAATTAGAACTCAGGATTAAGAAACTCACTCTCAAAACTGCACTACTACATGGAAACTGAACAACCTGCTCCTGAATGACTACTGGGTAAATAATAAAATGAAGACATAAATAAAGATGTTCTTTGAAACCAATGAGAACGAAGACACAACATACCAAAATCTCTGGGACACATTCAAAGCAGTGTGTAGAGGGAAATTTGTAGCACTAAATGCCCACAAGAGAAAGCAGGAAAGATCCAAAATCAAAACTCTAACATCACAATTAAAAGAACTAGAGAAGCAAGAGCAAACACATTCAAAAGCTAGCAGAAGGCCAGAAATAACTAAGATCAGAGCAGAATTGAAGGAGATAGAGACACAAAAAACCCTTTAAAAAAATCAATGAATCCAGGAGCTAGTTTTTCGAAAGGATCAACAAAATTGATAGACCACTAGCAAGACTAATAAAGAAGAAAAGAGAGAAGAATCAAATAGACTCAATAAAAAATGATAAAGGGGATACCACCACCGATCCCACAGAAATACTAACTACCATCAGAGAATACTACAAACACTACTACACAAATAAACTAGAAAATCTAGAAGTGGATAAATTCCTCGACACATACACCCTCCCAAGACTAAACCAAGAAGAAGTTGAATCTCTGAATAGACCAATAGCAGGCTCTGAAATTGAGGCAATAATTAATAGCCTACCAACCAAAAAAAGGCCAGGACCAGAAGGATTCACAGCAGAATTTGGCCAGAGATACAAAGAGGAGCTGGTACCATTCCTTCTGAAACTATTCAAATCAACAGAAAAAGAGGGAATCCTCCCTAACTCATTTTATGAGGCCAGCATCATCCTGATACCAAAGCCTGGCAGAAACACAACAAAAAAAGATAATTTTAGACCAATATCCCTGATGAACATTGATGTGAAAATCCCCCAATAAAATACTCGCAAACTGAATCCAGCAGCACATCAAAAAGCTTATCCACCATGATCAAATTGGCTTCATCCCTGGGATGCAAGGCTGGTTCAACATACACAAATCAATAAACGTAATCCATCACATGAACAGAACCAATGACAAAAACCACATGATTATCTCAATAGATGCAGAAAAGGCCTTCAACAAAATTCAACAGCCCTTCATGTTAAAAACTCTCAATAAACTAGGTATTGATGAAAAGTGTCTCAAAATAATAAGAACTATTTATGACAAACCCACAGCCAATATCATACTGAATGGGAAAAATTGGAAGTATTCCCTTGAAAACCGGCACAAGACAAGGATGCCCTCTCTCACCACTCCTATTCAACATGGTGTTGGAAATTCTGGCCAGGGCAATCAGGCAAGAGAAAGAAATAAAGGGTATTCAATTAGGAAAAGAGGAAGTCAAATTGTCCCTGTTTGCAGATGACATGATTGTATATTTAGAAAACCCCATCGTCTCAGACCAAAATCTCCTTAAGCTGATAAGCAACTTCAGCAAAGTCTCAGGATACAAAATCAATGTGCAAAAATCACAAGGATTCCTATACACCAATGACAGATAAACGGAGAGCCAAATCATGAGTGAACCCCCATTCACAATTGCTACAAAGAGAATAAAATACCTAGGAATCCCACTTACAAGGGATGTGAAGGACCTCTTCAAGGAGAACTACAAACCACTGCTCAACGAAATAAAAGAGGGCACTAACAAATGGAAGAACATTCCATGCTCATGGATAGGAAGAATCAATATTGTGAAAATGGCCATACTGCCAAAGGTAATTTATAGATTCAATGCCATCCCCATCAAGCTACCAACGACTTTCTTCACAGAATTGGAAAAAACTATTTTAAAGTTCATATGGAACCAAAAAAGAGCCCACATAGCCAAGACAATCCTAAGCAAACAGAACAAAGCTGGAGGCATCACGCTACCTGACTTCAAACTATACTACAAGGCTACAGTAACCAAAACAGCATGGTACTGGTACCAAAACAGATACATAGACCAATGGAACAAAACAGAGGCCTCAGAAATAACACCACACATCTACAACCATCTGATCTTTGACAAACCTGACAAAAACAAGAAATGGGGAAACTGGCTAGCCATATGCAGAAAGCTGAAACTGGATCCCTTCCTTACACCTTCTATAAAAATTAATTCAAGATGGATTAAAGATTTAAATGTTAGACCTAAAACCATAAAAACCCTAGAAGAAAACCTAGGCAATATCATTCAGGACATAGGCGTGAGCAAGGACTTCATGACTAAAACACAAAAGCAGTGGCAGCAAAAGCCAAAGTAGACAAATGGGGTCTAATTAAACTAAAGAGCTTCTGCATGGCAAAAGAAACTACCATCAGAGTGAATAGGCAACCTACAGAATGGGAGAAAATTTTTGCAATCTACCCATCCGACAAAGGGCTAATATCCAGAATCTACAAAGAACTTAAATTTACAAGAAAAAAACAAAAAACCCCATCAACAAGTGGGCAAAGGATATGAACAGACACTTCTCAAAAGAAGATATTTATGCAGCCAACAGACACGTGAAAAAATGCTCATCATCACTGGTCATGAGAGAAATGCAAATGAAAACCACAATGAGACACCATCTCACACCAGTTAGAATGGCAGTCATTAAAAAGTCAGGAAACAATAGATGCTAGAGAGGATGTGGAGAAATAGGAACGCTTTTACACTGTTGTTGGGAGTGTAAATTAGTTAGACCACTGTGGAAGACAGTGTGGCAATTCCTCAAGGATCTAGAACTAGAAATAGCATTTGACCCAGTGATCCCATTACTGGGTATATACCCAAAGGATTATAAATCATGCTACTATAAAGACACACGCACATATATGTTTATTGTGGCACTATTCACAATTGCAAAGACTTGGAACCAACCCAAATGTCCATCAATGATAGACTGGATTAAGAAAATGTGGCACATATATACCATGGAATACTATGCAGCCATAAAAAAGGATGAGTTTGTGTCCTTTGCAGGGACATGGATGAAGCTGGAAATCATCATTCTCAGCAAACTATTGCAAGGACAGAAAACCAAACACTGCATGTTCTCGCTCATAGGTGGGAATTGAACAATAAGAACACTGAACACAGGATGGGGAACATCACACACCAGGGCCTGTCGGGGGTGGGCGGCTTGGGGAGGGACAGCATTAGGAGAAATACCTAATGTAAATGACGAGTTGATGGGTGCAGCAAACGAACATGGCACATGTATACCTATGTAACCAACCTGCACGTTGTGCACATGTACCCTAGAACTTAAAGTATAATAAAAAAAGAAAAAAAGTATTTACCTAACCTAATATGTCCAAAATATGGTCATTTCAATATGTAAGCAATGTAAAATTTATGAATGGATGTTTTACATTGTTTTGCCTATCCTAAGTCTTTGGAAACCAGGTTTTATACTTAAAGCACATTTCAATTCAGACTAGCCATATTTTAAGTGTGGAATAGCCACATGTGGCTAGTGCCTACTGTGTTCGACAACACAGAATCAGAACCTTTTCATCACCCCAGGAAACTCCCATTTCTGCATGCCCCTGTGAGTCAATCTCCTTGTTACCAGATGCAACTGCTTTTCTGATTTCTATCACCATAGATTAGTTTTGCCTATTCTTGAACTTATAAAGAGCTCAAACTCGCGTGTTTGGTTTCTTTTACTCTACATAATATTTTCGAGATCCATGTTGTGTGTATCAGTAATTTGTTCCCTTTTTATTGAGGAGCGGTATTCCATTGTATGCCTATGCCATGTTTGTGTGTCCACCTTTAATAAATATTTGTTTTTGAATGAATGTCAGTGCAACATGGTAAGCTACATAAGGAGCCCCGTGTAAAGGACAAATTATTCTGTGGATTCAGGGTGGCAGGATGAGAAGAATTCAGGGGGTTTGATGGTCTAGGGTAGTGTTCTAGAAAAGGGGGGCATTTGGATTGGACTTAAGGAGATACTTAGAGTCTCGATAGGTGAAAGTGGAGGAGGGGAGGCATTCTTTGTGGAGGAAGTGTCTGGAGCAAAAGCCTGGACCTGGGTGGTCAGGACTGGATTTGGAGAATGAAAGTCTAGAAGAATGAAGGTAGGCTGGGGCCGGATCTGGAGGTCTTGAATGATGCCGTAAAGGAGTCTGATCCTTCGAGGAGTATGATCAATTGCTGCTCTGGAGCAGGGACACAGCCCTAGGTGAGAAAGATCTTCCTGGAAGAAGAGATGCTTGGCACAGGTCTTGACAGATAAGACAGGGTTTCACTATGTTGCTCAAGCTGGTCTTGAACTCCTGGACTCAAACAATCTTCTGGCCTCGGCCTCCCAAAGTACTGGGATTACAGGTGTGAGCCACTGCCCCCAGCTTGGATGAGCTTTTCTGTGATTTTCCCAGCATCCCTTTTGCTGCTCATCTTCTTGCTTTTGTCCAGGTTGTTACCTCTATCCAGACCATCCTTCAAGCATCTTCCAGGAGGAAAGCTTCCTGTCACTTCCCTGGCCCTCATCCCCGTGACGTGGTTTCCTCCAAGTCAATCTCATGCTATTGTTTTTCCATTACAGCAACGTATTAACCAGCAGCTGCATCTACCTGGGCCATACATCAGCCCGAGCCTGTCTCCAGTGAAGAGTTGGGTAGTGCTGGAGGGACCATTCATCACACCTGCCCAGCTTCTGGAGGCTCTTCTGGGCTTTGGTGTCTTAGGCCAGAGCTGTCACAAACATCCCACATTCACCTTGTCCCTGTGAGGGGAGGGAGCTCCAAGTACTCTCTGGCCTTGAGAAACAGCCCCTGATATTCCATTGCTTCAGCTATGACATCTCTGTAGCATCACAATTTATGCAACTTGGATAGAGAGAGGCTATGGGTCACACCATCAAATCTGATTGAAATTCATCTTCAATCAATCATGTTGATGTTGTATCTGGAGCTGACCTGGAAGCCTGAATATACCTGGTCTTATTTACTTCTCACACCAACCCAGCTATCCCCATTTCAGGGATTACAAAATGGAGCACTGACTTGCTCAGGGTTACTTATGCTGCAGAAAAGGGGCAGATCCAGGAGCTTGGGTCTGCTGACTCCAACTCCAGTGCTCGTGCCACAGAGCCAGCTGCCTCAGTGAGTGGCTTCCTGGCTGAATGCCTGGTTTCTCAGGGTACTGACTTGCTTTGAATGTCCTCTCTCCCTTTGCCTCCCCAGAGGGCGGCTTATTTCTTTAAGCTCAAGAAGAGGAAAAAGAAAAAAGGAGACGGTGAAATAAATTTATTGCCACGTTAGAAACATTGGATTGAAGAATTGATCCCTACGGCTAAGTAATTTCCCTCTTTCGTGCAAAATATAAATAAATCTGTATGGCTTACGCTGAATGATGAGCCCGGGCCGCCGGCTGGATTTCACAGCCTGAAATGCCCTTCAGAGTCTCAGGCTTCTTCTCCTTGACCCCACCAACGAGCTGTTCTAAATGGCCCTTGTGTTCTCCCCGAAGGAGGGATGTTGGCAGCTCCCTCGTCTTGCCAGTTGGGCAGACTTAGGGACGTCCCGCAGAGTCCTTCCACAGCTCAGCTCGACCCTGGCAGGTGTGGTCCAGAACGGCTGATTTCCAGAACCATAAATAGACCAGCTTAATTATTACTGTTATTCTTTTCTCTAGGCAAAAGGGGAGGGGGTGGAGGGTGGGGGTTGGTATCTCAAGTGTGTGATTATGTAACACAGAGTACTCCTTATCCCTAAAGGTTTCATCTAATTTCTGGTAAGAGATGGCCAGTGTGGCGTGTCCAAATTAATCACGGGGGGAAGCTTTAGTCATCCTGCTCTCGTTGTGGTTTAATTTTAGCGTGTTTCCCTGGGGTAGCCTTCCTTCCTAGCCTCTACCTAGTCTTAGGTAATTACAAGCCTGGAAAGAAAGAGGGAGTGTTGGCTGGCAGATGGCACCTGCTCCCTGGCTGGCTCAGAGACAGAACTTGGCCTCTGTACTCTCCTTCTGCCAAGTGGGCTCCTCTGGGCTTGGAGTGTCAGGAGAGGATTTTATAAGGTGTAGGAGTTTCCCAGGAGACAGATGTCCTGGCCTCTTTGTGTGGTTTTCCGTCTTGGAAGGGCCCAGGAGTGCAGATAGACAGCCTCTAAGGAGTTAGGAACTTAGGACCTGAGGAAGAGAATGAAGTCTGGCTTCATGCTGGGGAACTTGTGGTTGCCTCCCAGAAGGACTTCAAGTAAAGAAGCAGGAGCTTCCAGGGTATGTTGGGGTCAGGCTGTGGGGTGGGGGCCAGTCTCTCTTTGCCTGCTTGTTCTTTAGGACAAAGTCTCTGCAAACTTTGTCTTCAGCCCCTGCAAGACTGGCCATCCTGGGGGAAGGGAGGCAGCTCAGCTCATCACTTGGATTCTGCTGATGGCTTTGACTTTCTGTCCCCATCGGGAATGAGTGTGGAGGGTCTGCCCAGGTGGGACCCTCAAGTCCCACTCTTTGGTGCTGGAAGGAGTTTATGAGGATCCTTAGTCCAACCCCCATCACTCCTGGTCTTGTATTTACTGCTTCCTAAAACTAAGAGAGCCTTGACAAGGATAGAAATTGGTACCGGGAGCTGGGTTGTATGAAACCACCTGCAGTGAGCATACACCATACTTACTGGTCTTTTTAGCATCAGAACCACCTTCCCATGTGTATTAGTCAGGGTTCTCTTAGAGGGACAGAACTAATAGGATATGTATATATCCATATATATGTATGTGTGTGTGTGTGTGTGTGTGTGTGTATATATATATATATATATATATGTAGGGGAGTTTATTAAGTATTAACTTACATGATCACAAGGTCCCACAATAGGCTGTCTGCAAGCTGAGAAGCAAGGAGAGCCAGTCTGAGTCCCAAAACTGAAGAATTTGGAGTCTGATATTTGAGGGCAGGAAGCATCCAGCACAGGAGAAAGATGTAGGCTGGGATTTTCAAGTTTTTCTGCCTGCTTTATATTAACTAGAAGCTGAATAGATTGTGCCCACCAGATTAAGGGTGAATCTGCCCTCCCCAGCCTGCTGACTCAAATGTTAATTTCTTTTGGCAACACCCATACAGACACATCCAGGATCAATACTTTGTATCCCTCAATCCAATCATGTTGACACTCAGTATTAACTGTCACAAGTCCACCCCTTGTTAACTTAAACCCAGACGCACCTCCTGAGATCATACATAAATCTTCAAATAAAGACAATAACAAGGTCGTAATTATGGCTAACATAGTACAACTAGCCTTCGTACAACTGGAAATGCACCAATCCCCAACCCAAATACTATTACATAAAGTTAACAATACTTACATGCTGATATGAAGTCAATAAATCTTACGTCACATTATAAAGGAAAAAGGAAATAAAATGAAGATTTTTTTTTTGGTACAAGTGTGTACATGCACAAACATGTTTTTAACAAAAGAGGAAATACTCATGACAGTTACAGTCTTCGTTTCTGCAGCTGGTCATGCGGTTGTAGCTGGTATTGACTACTGCCTTCTACTACTACTCATTCTGTATTCCCTTTGCCTTCAGCAAGCACCTCAGCAGGTCGTGTGTGTGTGTGTGTGTGTGTGTGTGTGTGTGTGTTTTTCCTGGTGGGGAGTGACCCAGACCTTCATTCCTGAAGGGTCTGGGCCATCTGTAGTCCTGCCTGGATTGGGCTGTTGTAGTTTCCCATTGACCTTAATCACAGGGCATGGTAATACTAAGAGACACCCGAATGGTCTCCTGTATTCCATGCATACTCTTCCTTACCTCCGTTGTGGAGTAGTAGACAGATCTCATCTTGATAGTTGGGGTCAATCACCCCAGCCAACACTGTAACTCCCTTCTTAACCTGTTGACTTAAAGGTAGGAGGAGCCCGAAGTGTCCAGGTAGCAATCTTAACTTCCAGTTTAATGAGATCATTGTTGTGTCTCCTGGTGGCAGTGTTCCTCCCTCTGAAACTAAGACCTCTAGGCCAGCAGAATGTAATGTTGCAGGAACAGGAAGCAAAAATTTTTCTAGTGGATCACTAGGGGTGATGGTGAGTGGTGCCACTTCCACTTTCGCCCCTTGATTCCTGGACCTGTGAATCCTGGCTATGGGAAAAATAGTGCCATATACTGGACACTGATTCAGAGCATACACAGCCTTCTGGAGAACTTTGCCCCAGCCCTGTGAAATACTGTCACCTAGTTGGTGTGTAATTGCGACTTCAAAAGGCCACTCCACCATTCTATCAATCCAGCTGCTTCAGGATAATGGGTAACATGGTAAGACTAATGAATTCCATGAGCATGAGTCCACTGCTGCACTTCCTTAGCCATAAAGTGAGTGCCTTGGTCGGAGGCAATGCTGTGTGGAATATCATGATGGTGGATAAGTCATTTCATGAGTCCACGGATGGTAGTCTTGGCAGAAGCATTGTGTGCAGGATAGGCAAGCCCATATCTGGAGTAAGTGTCTATTCCAGTGAGGACAAACCTCTGCCCTTTCCATGATGGAAGAGGTCCAGTATAATCAACCTGCCACCAGGTGGCTGGCTGATCACCCTGAAGAATGGTGCCATACCTAGGACTCAGTGTTGGTCTCTGTTGCTCGCATATTAGGCACTCAGCAGTGGCTGTAGCCAGGTCAGCCTTGGTGAGTGGAAGTCCATGTTGCTGAGCCCATGTGTAACCTCCATCCCTGCCACCATGGCTACTTTGTTCATGGTCCCAGTGGGCGATGGCAGGGGTGGCTGGGGAAAGAGGCCGAGTGGTGTCCACAGAACAGGCCATCCTATCCACTTGATTATTAAAATCCTCCTCCACCGAGGTCCCTCCTTGGTGAGCACTCACATGGGATACAAATATCTTCATAGTTTTTCACTACTCAGAGAGGTCCATCCGTATACCTCTTCTTCAAATTTCTTTGTCACCAATTTTCCAAACATGCTTCTTCCAATTCCCTGACCATTCAGCCAAACCATTGGCTATAGTCCATGAATCAATACATAATCGCAGATCTGGCCATTTCTCCTTCCATGCAAGGTGGACAACCAGGTGCACTGCTTGAAGTTCTTCCCACTGGGAAGATTTCCCTTCCCCACTGTCCTTCAGGGATGTCCTAGCAAGGGGCTGTAGTGTTGCAGCTGCCCACTTTTGGGTGGTGCCTGCATATTGTGCAGAACCATCTGTGAACCAGGCCCTAGTCTTCTCTTCCTCTTTCAAGTAATCATAGGGAACTCCCCATGAGGTCATCGGTGCAGCCTGGGTGAGAGAAGGCAGGGTGGCAGGAGTGGAGATCATGGGCATTTGAGCCACTTCCTCATGTAACTTACTTGTGCTTTCAGGACCTGCTCGAGGCCGATCACATATATACCACTTCCATTTGATGATGGAATGCTGCTGTGCACGACCCACTTTATGGCTACATGGGTCAGAAAGCACCCAGTTCAGGATAGGCAGTTCAGGTCACATGGTAACTTGACTCATAGTCAAACATTCAGTTTCCACCAAAGCCCAGTAACAGGCCAAGAGCTGTCAAAAGGAGAGTAGTTATCTGCAGAAGATGGCAGGGATTTGCTCCAAAATCCTAGAGGATTCCGCTATGATTCACCTATGGGAGCCTGCCAAAGACTCTAAACAGCATCCCTACCTCCCACTAACATCTCAAGCACCATTGGATCTGCTGTGTCATATGGCCCAAATGGCAGAGCAGCTTGCACAGTAGCCTGGACCTGTTGCAGAGCCGTCTCCTGTTCTGGATCCCACTCAAAACTGGCAGCCTTTTGGGTCACTCAATAAATGGGCTGGAGTAACACACACAAATGAGGAACGTGTTTCTTCCAAAATCCAAATAGGCCCACTAGGCATTGTGCCTCTTTCTTGGCTGTAGGAGGCACCAAGTGCAGCAACTTATCCTTCACCTTAGAAGGAATATCTCGACAAGCCCCACACCACTGGACCCCTAGAAATTTAACTGAGGTAGAAGTTCCCTGAATTTTAGTCAGATTTATTTCCCATCCTCTGACACACAAATATCTCACCAGTAAGTCCAGCGTGTTTGCTACTTCCTGCTCACTGGATGCAATCAGCATAATGTCATCCATATAATAGACTAATGTGATATCTTGCAGAAGTGAAAAGTGATCAAGGTCTCTCTGAATAAGTCTGTGACACAAAGCCGGAAAGTTGATATGCCCCTGAGGTAGGATAGTAAAGGTATATTGCTGGCCTTACCAGCTGAAGGCAAATTGCTTCTGGTGGGCCTTATGGACAGGAATGGAGAAAAAGGCATTTGCCAAGTCAATGGCTGCATACCAGGTACCAGGAGATGTGTTAATTTGCTCAAGCAAAGAAACCACATCTGGTACAGCAGCTGCAATTGGAGTCACCACTTGGTTAAGCTTATGATAATCCACTGTCATTCTCCAAGATCCATCTGTCTTCTGCACAGGCCAAATGGGAGAGTTGAATGGGAATGTGGTGAGAATCCCCACCCCTGTGTCCTTCAAGTCCTTGATGGTGGCACTGATCTCCATAATCCCTCCAGGGATGTGATGCTGTTTTTGATTTACTATTTTTCTAGGTAAAGCCAGCCCTAATGGCTTCCATTTGGCCTTTCCCACCATAGTAGCCCTCACCCTACCAGTTAGGGAGCCAATGTGGGGGTTCTGCCAGCTGCTAAGTATGCTTATGCCAATTATGCATTCTGGCACTGGGAAAATGATGACAGGATGAGTCCAGGGACTCACTGGACCCACTGTAAGTCAGATCTGAGCTAAAACTCCATTAATTACCTGACCTCCACAAGCCCCTACTTTAACTGGAGGACCACAATGACGTTTTGGGTCCCCTGGAATCAACGTCACTCAGAGCCAGTGTTCAGTAGTTCCTGAAATGTCTGATCATTTCCCTTTACCCAGTGCACAGTTACCTTGGTAAAAGGCTGGAGGTCTCCTTGGGGAAAGATGGGAGAAAGATTCACTGCATAAATTGTCAGTAATGTAGTGGGGTCCTTCCTCAAGGGGACCTGGCCTCCCCTTCAATCAAGGGGGTTCTGGGTCTCTAAACTGGCTCAAGTCTGGAAATTGATTGAGGGGCCATGATTCTCTGTTTCTATAATTCAAATTAGTCTTTTGCCCATTTGACCTAGAAGTTTTCTGCTTGTATAAATTAAGTAGCAAAGTAGTAGGCTTCCTATCAATTTCACTTCTAGGAACACATTGATTAGTTAGCTAATGCCAGAGCTCTACATGAGTCAGACTATTCTGATTGCCACTTTGCCTCTGCTGTCCATTACGGTAGCTATGCTACCGTATGCCTTTGATGGTTGAGTGCTGCCAATTGGTCCCTGTCACCTCGAGATCCAATTACTCCCATTGTATTTAAATTTTGTAGTTGAGTGACTGTGGTTCCCACCATTAGATCTGACATACAAAGAAGAGCAATTACAGGGCTCTTCAAAGATGCAGGTGCTGCCCTCACAAATCTATTTTGCAAGGCATTGGTCAAGGGTATATCTTCTGGACTTTCCCAGCTGGGATGAGTAGGTCCAAAGTGACTAATCCACTCCACCATCCTAATCTCCCTAAGCCTTTGGATACCTTCCTCTACATTAAACAAAGGGAGATCAGGCATTTCCAGCTCACTCACAGTGGCCATCTTTTAATCCATATTTCAGCTAACCATGCAAATAAACTATTATAATTTTTTTTAACTCCCTGAGCTGCAACATTAAATGGAAAGTCCCTACTTAGTGGACCCAAATCAATAAATTCAGCTTGATCCAACTCTATGTTCCTTCCACCATTATCTCATACTCTTAATATCCATTCCCATGCCTGTTCTCCGGATTGCCGTTTATATAAATTAGAGAACTCAAACAGTTCTTTTCTAGTGTAGCACACCTCCTCATGGGTCACAATCTCAACCTCATTTCTAGGGGCTTACCAGGACTTTAGTGTGGTTTTAGGTCTAGAAGCAAACAGGGGTGTTGGGGGTGGCTCCTGAAGAGAATCAACATTATTTTGCCCGGCAACTGCCTCAGGGGAGGCCATCACTGTTGCCTCAGGCAGCACAGAGTTTATCTCCTCAGGCAAAGGTGGAAAGGCTGATGGCAGCATGGGTCTGGGAGGGGATGTTGTCACTACTGGGGATGAGAAAGCTGTTCCTTTTGGCAAAAAAGTTCATCAGAGTTCACAAACTCAGTGTCCCCAGCTTCATCGGGGTCCTCCCACATGTCCCCATTCCAAGTTTCAGAGTCCCATTCTTTTCTAGTCAATGCCCTCACTTTAACAGTAAACACCTGGTGAGGCTATGCCTGCACCTTTCATTGCAGGTCAGCCACTTACATGATAAGAGCTTGTGTCTGTTTTTCCACAATTTCAGCTCTTTCTCTACAGGAGATAAGGCTCTCACCAAGGGCAACCTTAGCAGATTTGAGGCTTAGTATCTGCTTTTGAAGCCAGGAGACAGAATCCCTGAGTTCATCATTTCCTTCATCACTTTGTCAACTGAACTTAGGAGCAGCCAACTAGCTTCATTATATTCCTTGGTTCTCCACATATGGTCAAAGGTATTATGTATAGAGTCACTAAGCTCCTTGCCTCTCACGAGTGGTGAATCAGGAGTGTCAAATGCATTTATTTTGCATAACTCTCTAAACAGTTCATGCCAAGGACTATCAGTGTTCTCCATACTATTAGAAGTAGAGTCCTTAGCATTTTTGGATCTAATCATATTAAGCAGTCACCTCTAGAAACCCCAGAACCAACAAAGGAACTCCATCCTTAATATTCTGTTCCTTTAGAACCACTGCTGGTACCAAAATCTATATTAGTCAGGTTCTCTTAGAGGAACAGAACTAATAGGATATCTATATAGATATAGATATATATGGATATATATATCCATATTTCAGCTAACCAAGCAAATATATATATATATGAGTTTATTAAGTATTAATTTACACAATCACAAGGTCCCACAATAGGCTGTCTGCAAGCTGAGGAGCAAAGAGAGCCAGTCTGAGTCCCAAAACTGAAGAACTTGGAGTCTGATGTTCGAAGGCAGGAAGCATCCAGCACAGGAGAAAGATGTAGGCTGGGAGGCTAAGCCTGTCTCTCTTTTTCACATTTTTCTGACTGCTTTATATTCACTGGAAGCTGATTAGATTATGCCCACCAGATTAAAAGTGGATCTGCCTTCCCCAGCCCATTGACTCAAATGTTAATCTCTTTTGGCAATACCCACACAGACACACCAGGATTAATACTTTGTATCCCGCAATCCAATCAAGTTGACATTCAGTATTAGCCATCACACCATGTTTGAGAATTCTTCCAGCTTTTGATTCTTGGTGGGAACCAGACAGCCCCAGTAGAGAATCTGAAAACTCACTTGCCCAACTTTCCTTGAGGTCAGGGCCTAGGCTTGGAACCTTGGCTCTGCCAAGCAGACACACCCATCCTAGACTTTGACTAGGGAGTCAAGAAACAGGTACCTACAGAAACCATTCCTGTGAGACAGCAGCAAAAGCAGCAGCTGCAACTTATTTCTGGAGGCGTCCATGGAGGAGGTTCTAGGAAACCTGAAATATGGAAATATGAAAATCGGGGCTGCTGGTGGTAGTGTGGGGCAGAGGGCAGTGGGACTCTCCTCCACACCCAGAGATGAAAGGATCACATCTGTGCTTCACTGCAGTGAGGCACCTAAGAAGTGATCCCTAGGAACCCAGATGTGTACCCACCATGGGGTGGCCAGAGACTTGGCAATGTACTCTGTAGGAAGAGTGAAGCAAGTGGTTACTTCTTTGACTTTAAGAGAAATACAGCAGGAAAGAGATGAGCTCTGGCCCCAGTTTTCTGCAGGGTGAGGCAAAAAAAGTAGAAATCATGTAATTCTGCTGCAGAAAGCTTTTTCTGCCAGCTGCTGGTTCTCTGAGACCCCTGAGGGGCAGGTCTAAAAGAGAATGCAGGTTGTTCAATGACAGCTTTGGCTAAGTTCTCCACTGGGCCCTGTTGCCAGGGTCAAGGCTCAGGGGATCCCCACTTCCTGCTCCTTTAAAGCTCTTCCAATGCAGTGTTTCTACTGGACATGGAAGAGCTGTCCTTTCTCTCTCTCTCTCTCTCTCTCTCTCTCTCTGTGTGTGTGTGTGTGTGTGTGTGTGTTTGTCTAAGACTTTAGCCCAGTATGGGTCTCTGCCCAATATGCAAGGACAGGACACATTAGGGCTTCCCATTGCTCTTAGGGGTGAAACCCAAATTCTGTATGACCCAAAAAACCCTGGGGCTTTGGTTATTACCCACTTCTCCAGCCTTAAGTCTGGCTACAATTTGCTTTCTCTCCTTAAGCTACGCTGGCCTTTCTTACAGGCCTTTAGAAAGAGTTAGCATTTGTCCTGCAGATACTTTACATATCTTTTCCTGCTGTCTGGAACACTCTTCTTGCCCTTTCGCTGGCTAACTCCAGGCCTTTCTCCATTCTTAAAACCTCTGCACAAAATCCAGTTTGTCTTTCTGAACCCAATTCTTTGATTGTGCCATTCTCTGTACGTTGAACAGATCTATTACCTCCTTTTGTGTAGGTGCTATACCTCTATTAATGCAGCCTCTGAGCACTAAATTATTTTTGGCAGTAGGTTCATGGGATTGACTCAGCTATCCTTACAAATGTTTGATGTCCCTGGAACTGTCCTGTCTTTCAAGGGCTATGAATTCAAGTTTGCTCATGTGCAGCTCATCTCTGAAAACAGCTGGATCTGGCTTCAAGGCTGGTCCCCATCCTGCTTGCTCTTATTCCAGGCTCTTTGGCTTCTCAAATGCAAAGCTGCTGTTTTGTGCTTCTTGCAGCTTACTCTGGCTCTCCTTGTGAGTATAATTGAAATTTCACAGTCATCAGTTTTTAAAATGATTTTCTGTGCTTTGGAAGTCAGTGCGAGTCACAAAATGTCTTCAGAATATTCTCAAAGCTTCTTGCAGAAGTGAATCTGTTTTCTTCCTGCCTTTCCACAAGCATTTGCTAAGCCCCTACTGTGTGTCAGGCTCTGAGCTCAGTGCCTGGAGGAGGAGGGGGATGGGAGGCAAAGGAGGATGGGGCAGGGCTCTGCCCTTGCTGCAGTCTAGTGGGGAACTCAGACAAGCACGCTTGCATCCAGGAGCAGAGGCAGCTGTGATAAATAGCAGGCAGAGCGTCAAAGTGCAGCGTGAACACAGAGACCGGCGGACGGTGGGTGGGGGAAGTGTGGGATGCTCTGCTGGCTTGATCTTGCCCCTGTCTGGAAACCATTGCTCTGAGTTTCTAGGTTACAGATGTGGAGATGTTTTCAAGGGACTGGGAAAGTTTTAGAATCATTCTGCCTGGAGACAGGGAGATGGCTATCATGACCTTTGTGTGATTTTAGTCCAGCCACTGCCTTCTTATCTAGACCTTGTCCATGCTCTCGTCTCCTTGTGTGTACATGCTGGTGCTGGTTCCCCTGCCTGGAGTAGATGTCCCTCCCTGTCACCTGTACAGATCCCTCCTTAGTCCCGCTGTCTCAGGGAAGCCTTTCTTGATGGCTCCAACTGTAGGGAGAATGCCTTTCCTGATGCTCTGGGTGCCCTAGGGGGCCACTGGCCCTTTAGCCCCACCTTGGACAGCTCCAGAATCCTTTCTCTCTGGGCTCTGTGCTGGAATCCCCTGTTCTGCCAGGCATCATTCTTTTCCAGCATCAGTGACATTGACTGAGAGTCACTGGAGTGTGGTGGTTAAAAGCAAATGCAGTCAGATAGTCACTCCACTGTGGAGAGACCTAGAAACACCAGCTTAACCACGTGGTCAAGGTGACAAGTCATGCTGGTGTCATGTGGCCCCTGACACAATGTGAGGAGAAGGGTGCCACACCTCTGTGGTACGCTTCCCCAAGTCTGTAACCTCAGACTATTCATGAGAACATACCCATCAAACCTAGACTAACAAATATCCTGTAAGATACCTGATGCTGCTCTTTAAAAGTGTCAGGGTGGTTGGGCGTGGTGCCTGTAATCCTAGCACTTTGGGAGGCCGAGGTGGGTGGATCACCAGAGGTCAGGAGTTTGAGACCAGCCTGATCAACATGGTGAAATCCCATCTCTACTAAAAAAATAAAAAGTGAAAAAAATACAAAATTAATTGGGCATAGTGGTGCATGCCTGTAATCCCAGCTACTCTGGAGGCTGAGGCAGGAGAATCGCTTGAACCTGGGAGACAGAGGTTGCAGTGAGCTGAGATCACACCACTGCATTCCAGCCTGGGCAACAAGAGCGAAACTCTTTTAAAAAAATAAAAGTGTCAGGGTCATGAAAGACAATGAAAGGCTGACAAATGGTCACAGATCAGAGGAGACGAAGAGACAGGATGACTAAATGCAATGCGGGATGCTGGATTAGGTGCTGAAACAGAAAAAGGACGTGAGTGGAAAAACTGAGAAAATCCTAATAATGTCTGTAGTTTGGTTAATAATAGTGTGCCATGTTAATTTTTAAATTTTAATAAACATACCATGGCTAGGTGAGACCTGAATATTAGAGGAACAGGGTGAAGAGTATATGAGAACTCTCTGCTCCATCTTTGTAACTTTTCCATAAACTTAAAATTATTTTAAAATAAAAAGCTAAAAAAGGAAAAGTATTCTGAACTAGAACACATGTCCTCAAATCCAGCCCCTCCACTTCCTGGCTGCTGGACTTTAGACATGAAACTCAACTCCCTGAGCCTCAGTTTCCTCATTAGGAAAACAGAGGCCTATTTTTCCTCATTTGGAAAACAGTGCCTATCTCAGTAGGCTTGTTGAAAGGATTAACTGAGCTAATTATGAGGTACGCACCTAGAAAGTGCCTGGCACACAAGAAGTAATCAATAAGGTTTCACTATTATTATTGTTATTGATGAAGGAGGAGGTCCAACTTCTACAGGGTGGGAGGGATGGGGAATATGCTGGGTGACAGAATCCAATAAGGTATGAATAATTCAACATGATTCAATTAAATAAACATCTACGGACTTTGTCTGTGTGCCACGCTTTGCATGAGGAGAGAGAAGTCAGACCTGATCCTTGCCTTGGCAGGGCTCAGACATGAGTTTGGGGAGTCAGACCTGGATGCAGATGATGACACTGTGGGGTACGTGGAGTCAATCAGAGGCAGGTTGAAGTGGCCGTGAGGTCAGAGGCAGGAGCTCTTTTGGAGTCTGAGACTGGGTGAGGAATCCGAGAAGGCTTCATGGATGTGGTAGCACTTGAACCAGGTTTTGATATATGAATAGGAATTTTCTAGCGATACAGATGTGGGCGTAGAGTCCTAGTAAGTACATTATGGGTAACTTAAGGCATATGCTTGGTGATTGACCCAAGTTATTTCAAATCCTCTTCACTATGCTGCAAAGTGGGTACTTTTATTACCCATTTATGATGGGGTAACAGAAGGCCAGGGAGGGAATGGGGTTTCTCCAGGTTATAGACCACTAGTTGGCAGAATTCCAACCCCATCTGTCTGACTCCCAAGCCACCTGCCATGAGGAAGGAGCAGTGTGCCCCAAAGTGTGGCGCCACTAGGAGAACAAGTGCTGGGGGTGTGGTGTGATGTCGTCTTCCAGGTATGGAGGAGGAGGAGGGAGACAGGCTGGTGAGACGGGGCTGGGCAGTACCTGGGGGACCCTAACTATTCCCAGGAGTTTGACTCTCTGACAGGTCCAGGGAGCCACAGAAGGGTTTACCTGGGGGCACAGGGTGGCCAGATCTGTGTTTTAGGCAACACACCCTGGCTTCAGTGTGGTGTGCCAGAAGGCAGCGTGAAGGCAGGGACCCCAAAGGAAGAAGGAGAGGGAGCTGATGGAGAGGAACAGGCAATGAGAAGGCAGCATCCCAAGAAACCCACTCCAGTGAAATGAAGGAATGTGAGAAAAATGTGGCTTTACAAAAACAACCGTGAAAAAACACAGGGGTCCTAGTAGACCGTGACCTTTGTGTGATCCAGCCGAGTGATGTTGCTGCCCCCAGGCAGAGGGACCTCTCATAAACAGAGAAGCAGAAAGGTGCCAGCCGCCCGTTCTTGTCACAGGCCACTTCTAGCTCTTGAGCTCAGTGCGTCTGGCTGTGTTCCAATGCTGTACTCCAAAGGGCCCAGAGACACAATGGGGGCTGTTTCACATGGGGATGGCCTTCCGAATCATACCCAGGAAAGGGCAGTCGAACCTGAGTGTTCAAACCAGAAGAGAAACAACTTGGCAGAAACAGAGCAAGGGGGCCTGTGAGCCCCAGAGGACAAGCAATGGGCGTGACAGTGAATCTGATTTGGGATTTCCCTGAACTCACCTCTGTTCCTCTCGCTTCATGCTGCTTTCTCTGAAGCTGGACGTCCTTTGCTTCTGTGGTCCACAGGGTGGGTGGAAGAGGCCCCATCCCACAGTTTCTGAGCTCCAGTTGCCCAGTGAGACTTGATCTCCACCCCGCTCCACCTCCAGTTTCCCACAGTCCTCAGGGAAGGGACTTATCGGTGCAGCTGGAAACAGGGCTGGACAGAACCCAGTAGGTGTGGCATAGCTCACCTATCTGAACCCCTCTATCTGGGCTCTTCCTGAGTTCATAAAGTCTTATTCACCAACCTGAAGTGGTTTTGGAGGAGGAGATCTGGAAGCAGAGGGTACGTCATTCCCTGAAGATCTGTCCTGCCTAGAGAAGCTGGGACTTCTCTCATTCTAGATCAACATTAGATCGCATTTGCTCATTATTTGCTCATTTTCCATGACTGGAGACATTTCTGATGTTTGAACACTGAGACTCTGTGCCACTGGAGTCAGGGCTTATGTTTGGGGAGCTGCTCTAAGCCACAGCCTCTGTGGCTCCTGTGCCCCTGGACTCTCCAGGGTGTCAGGTTGTGATGCTAATTAACTACAAAGAGTGGGCTTGAAATTGGAATTTTTCTGGGCTCCAGGTCCCTGGTCATAGCATTGGATGCTCATTAAACCACAGGTAGATGAATTGGCTCTGTGGATGCTGACTGTGCAACCTTAGGGAGGTGGCAGCAGCAGCTGGGATTCCAGCTCCGTGAGGTACTGACAACACAGTGGACAGAGTCGGTGGCACAGGTGTTGGAATGGTTTTGCGGTCTCGTGCAATGGGCCCAGATCCCAACCTCTCTCTGTTTCTCCTCCCCTGCCACCCCCAGCCCCCAACACACACACACACAATCCTGGGAACTGGGCATGAGGGATCCTGGCTCTCACTCGTCTCTAGCTAACTAGCTGTGTGACCTTGGGCAGCCTAAATTCTCAGGGCTTCAGTTTCTACAAGATGAGGAGTTGGATGGGAGGATTCCAGAGCCTTCTTAGCATAGGGTTTCCCATGAGATAGAGATGCCAAACATCGGATCAATCGTGTGGAGGAGGTTCTAGAATCCGAACCATTCAGACTGTACCAGCTGGGGAACACAGCCACCATATTATTAGTCTCTGATTGTAAGAGCAGCAAGCTCTATCTGCTTTTTGCGAGGGCTCCCCTTCCCCCTGAAGTCTCCCCTGGTTGGACAAGTTTGCTCTGTTGGGTTGCTGGGGGGCAGCAGGCTCTCCGATCTATGCCTTTTCTTTAACTCTGTTCTTCCTGGGGAAGCCCTCTGTGCACTGTCATTTGCAGGTGGTGATTGGCCACTGCTATGCGGCTCACTTCTCAGTGTGAAGACCATTTCCTGGGCACTCTGCCTGGCACAGCTGGCCCTGCTTCTGCTTCATCCCTGCTCCATGTCCCTTAGACCCTGCCGCAGGGCACCAGAGCTGGAGTGGAGAGAAGGCCCACCTCTCCTTTTTTCCTCCTGTGTCAAACCTGGCTGTGTGGGCACCAGAGCAGCTCAGCCTGGGCCCAAAGTCTCACACAGTCCTTCGTGAAAACAGCTCCTTCATCTTCTGGACTTTACCCCCTCCACTGAATTCAACCTCTGCCCAGCAGGTTGAGCTAGGGCAACAGATGCCATCTTACCCCATGCCTCTGCTGTTTTCTCAAACTTCCTTTCAATGCAGAAAAACACTAGAAGCTCCCAAGCCGATCAGCCAGCGGTGGGTAAAGAGGAGGTGATCACCTGAGCTGCCCCACTCGCTGGAAGCATCCAGTATCCTGCCCCAGCCCAGCCCGTCCCAGTCACTGCCAGTCTCTCTATTCGATTTCTGTCCCAGTGTTTACATCAATCAGAATTAACGGATGTTTATCAAGTGCTTATTGTGTAGCCAGCATGGGGGAAATTAGTCTTTTCTTAAAAAAAAAAAGACAAAACTTTTCTTCTTTCTGATTTTTTTTTCTCCCAGATCGCTCAGCCTTTTGGAAAGGCTGCCTTGAATTATTCAACCTGCAGTACAGATCTCTGGAGAACATAGCCTCACAGATACTTTAATCACTAGAAAGGTTCGGAGTCAGTTATAATCAGCTGGAGTCAACGTGGAAATGCTCATCTCTGGCTTGAAAATAAGATCAAAAGGAAGACCAAGGAGGAGATAAAATCTGAGTTGAGAAATGGATGTTGGTTTTCAGAAGCTCTTAGGTCTTTCTCCCATTTCCAAAGGGGGTCACAGATCTGAAGCCCCAGCCCCTGGGAACTCTACTTCCCTTGAGGCCCATTACTGTGGATTTCTCTGACCTTTTCTTATGTTACTGGGAAGCCAGTCACACCTCTGCCAATTCAGGGACAAGTTGAGTGAGACGGGACCTCTCTCTGATGGAGGTTTGGTGGACAGCTGTTATCTTCTAAGCATGTGTGAGTAGAGGGAGGTGGAGATGAAGATGGGGATGAGCAGGGGAGGGCTCTTTCTACCTTGAGCTAACCTGGGATTGGGCATGTTCAGGCGAGGGATGGGGGAATGGAGGGGCGGAGGGCTGGCTGGAGGGAATCTGGAGACATCACCAGGGTGGGAAAGCATCCCAAGGAAGGGGAGAGTGGGGTCTGCCAGCTTGCTCTTAGGGTAGGGGCAATTCTGGGTGCTCACCTGAGTTCCTGCCTGAGTCCTTGGAAAGTGATGGGGGAGAGGATTGCAAGGAGAAACAAGGAAGTGTGTATTAGTCTGTTTTCACACTGGTATAAAGACGTACCCAAGACTGGGTAATTTATAAAGAAAAGAGGTTTAGTTGACTTACATTTCCGTATGGCTGGAGTGGCCTCAGGGCATGTCTTACATGGCGTCAGGTGAGAGAGCTAGCAACAGCAGGGGAAACTGGCATATAAAACCATCAGATCTTGTGAAAACACCCTCACTGTCATGAGAACAGCATGGGGAAAATCACCTCCATGACCCAATCACCTTCCACTGGGTCCCTCCCTCAACACGTGGGGATTATGGCGATTACAATTCAAGATAAGATTTGGGTGGGGACATAGCCAAACCATATTGAGGTGTTTTTGGTAAAATCTCTTAGGTTCAGGATGGTCCCACTTGTGTCATCTGTGTCTGACAGTGTGGGAGCCATGGTCCCCAGCTTATCTCGAGGGCTTCAGATAATGCAGAGCAGTGCTGATGGGTTGAGGGCCCAAGTTGTTTGTCCCACTGATGGCTTGATGGTGACAGGCCCTCACCTGCAGCAGCTGGGGGGCACTGAGGCAGCTCAGGTGGGACTCAAGGAGACCTCTCCCCTCTCCCCCATTGCCCACCATACTCTTCCCGAAGATGGGTCAGCATTGAGGGCAAGAAACTGTGCCCCCTCACCACCTCTAAAGGAGGAATGATGCCTGTTGCCTAAGTGAAGGAGCCCCTGGAGACCACAGCTAGGGCTGGTGGGTGTGTCCTCGTCTCTCTTGCAGCCCTTGCAGGAGATAGGATGGAGTGTTGGGCAGGGCTGTTTCCAGTGGAAGATCCAGTTCTGTGCCTGTGTTTCTTTTCCCTCCACTCTCTCAACTAGTAGGTCTTGCAGGGGAGGAGTAGGGGCACTCTCCCTTTCTCCCATCTCACTGCTGCTTTCTCTCTGGTCTTTGAGGGCAGGGTGGGGGTGGGGCTTGTGCTGGAGCCAGGTCTTGTCTCATAGTAGTGAGGCCTGAGGTCAGGTTTGGAAGTGGGTGACTTAGCCTAGCTTAGGGAAAGGGGTCCTGGGTGGGTCCAGCCCAGTGTGCTTGTATTAGGGGTTGGGACTGGAGCCCAGCTAAGAAGGTGCTGGCCCTGGGTCTTCCTTGGTATGTCTCTTTTTCCTAAGGGCCTTTCAGGAGGAGGGAGGTAGCTGGGCCAAGGCAGGATTTGGGAATTCTGGAATGGCTTCGATGTCATCCTAACAATTCAATCTCAGTAGCACTCCAGTCATAAAACCCAAACCCAGTGGTGGTAGAGGGTGCTGGCAGCCTTGAGAGCTTGGGGCAGCAGCATTCTCGGCCCCCATATCTGTGCTCTCTGTAGTGGGTACTGGCCATGGCCACAGGAGCATGGGCAGTAGAGGCTGTGGCGTCAGCTCTCACTGATGGAATTGGATCAGGAAAGGTGGCAGATGTCAGCTGTAAGGTGGCAGCCGAGAGGGTGTGTTTATGGGCACATGTGAGTCGCCCATGGGGTGCCCAGGCTGTCTGGGGTCAGTCTCACTGAGCTCTGTCTCTGAGCAGCTGTGTATCCCTATCCTCTCAATGCCTCAGTCTCCTCACCTGTAAAGTAGATCGAAGATTGGACTCAGGATTAATAAGCGAATGCACGCGAAAGCACTTGGTGAAGTGCCTGGGATGTAGAAAACCCTCAATGAACAGCTCTTCATGCTCAGTTGTGTCTCTGTGTCCTCTTAGAGACTGGAAGTCCTGCAGCAGCACATGGAAGTTATAGCCAGAGGAATGCTGCTTGTTGCTGTGATTGTAAACTCCTTCGTACCCCACAGGCTTGGGGGTTGGCTAGAAAATATTGGGTAATTAGAAAAACATTTTTTTCATTTGCAGAGCAGTGAAGCCACAGCAAATGGATGGGCCTTGCCCTCAGCATTTCCCCATTTCAGTAGAATCAGCAAAAAGTCAATTACATCCTGTTATAAACATGTACTGCACAAATGAAAAAAATGAACGCTACAGAAGGGTATAGATTCCTCCACCCTGGGGGGCTGTTGGCAGTTTGATGTATTCCCTTCAGACCTACCCTTACATGTATGCAAACGTATGTCATATGCAATCACCACACTTCTGTCCCTCCTCCTTTCCCTCCCTCCTTCCTCCTTTCCCTCCCTCCTTCCTCCTTTCCCTCCCTCCTTCCTCCTTTCCCTCCCTCCTTCCTCCTTTCCCTCCTTCTCTTGCTTTCTTTCTCTTTTCCCCTTTCTCTTCTTTCAGAGAAGAATCGTACCACAAACATATTATTATTATTATTATTATTATTTTTGAGACGGAGTCTCGCTCTGTTGCCCAGGCTGGAGTGCAGTGGCGCAATCTCGGCTCACTGCAAGCTCCGCCTCCCGGGTTCACGCCATTCTCCTGCCTCAGCCTCTCCGAGTAGCTGGGACTACAGGCGCCCGCCACCACGCCCGGCTAATTTTTTTTGTATTTTTAGTAGAGATGGGGTTTCATCGTGGTCTCGATCTCCTGACCTCGTGATCCGCCCGCCTCGGCCTCCCAAAGTGCTGGGATTACAAGTGTGAGCCACCGCGCCCGGCCCATATTATTGACATTGCTTAGCACTGTGCTTCCCCCCCTCATTATTGTGTCAGGCACATCTTATATCAATACATATATTTCTATCAAAATCACCCCCACCCCCACCATATTCTCAGAAGATTTAAGGAATAAAAAGGGACAAAAGCTTTTCTTAGGGTTCAAGGAACAATCTAAGAAAGAAATCACTTTTATAAAAGCCTTTAAAATTATTTTCCCTGGTTAAAACATTAATGTACTTTTAACCCCCCTCCTGTAAAAACCATTATGTATCTCATAATCTCACTACTCATACATAATCATTGTTAACATTTTGGTAGAGTTCTTTCTAGTCTTTGTTCTATGTTCACTTTTTGTGTGTGCTTGTGTGTGTGTGTGCTTGTGTGTGTGTGTGTGTATTTAAACAAATTAGAATCACACCATAACATTTGTAATTTGTGTTTTCTACTTAACATTATTTCATAGATGTTTTCTCTCACAGCTATATATCATATGGGCCCAAATATCTGGTAGCCAAGCATATAAGGGCCCATGTTTCCCATCTGGAAGATTTAATAAAAAGTTTTGGGGCCAACTTGAATATATAAATATTTAGGGGTGGAGCTGAAATCATCAAATGCTAACTGACAATGTTTAACTGACAAATTCAGTTACACATAGACATTTAAAACCACATATAAAATATGTTATATTTAG
Source organism: Hylobates moloch (assembly GCF_009828535.3). NCBI lineage: Eukaryota > Metazoa > Chordata > Mammalia > Primates > Hylobatidae > Hylobates > Hylobates moloch. Next base: position 39,145,011 of record NW_026652283.1, on the reverse strand, counting down.
AAAGATTCATTTTTCCATTTCACATTTCACCAACTCTGCCAGCATCTTTGACATCTGTGCTTCCATCTTCCCTGGGGCTGCTTTATGAATTACCCAACATAGCTGTCCGGAGCACATCATTTTCCCTTTTGTCTAACTTGTTTGAGATTAAGATGCAATGCTTTTAAAATCTCTGTACAATGTTGTCTCTGGCAATTGTATTTAAAGCCACGAGTACCTATTTGCATAACATTAGGGCAGTCTTTTCATTTGTCCCATAAGTATGTATTTGTGATACCCACAACATAACTGCTTACTGGATAGCTTCTCAAAGTGATCTTTAAAGGCTTGTTTACAATGACAGCCAACACTTGCAATAGTGAGGTTGTAACCCTGAGAATAATTACTAAATCTCTTAAATTCCTTTGCCTCCTTTTTGCCAGTTCCCGCAGGTAACCCCTATAAACATCCCCAACTAGCATTGATTGAGGTCAGGTATGGCTAATGTGATTCCCCCAAACAGTACTTTGTTGTTTAAAATAAAGTAACTAAGAAAGAGTATGCTTAATAGCAAAGTCATTGTAAGAATTTGAATTTAAAGAGATTTTCTTTGTTCTGAGATAATTGTGGGAAAAATCCCCATGTTACGTTTGGAAATACATGATGTATTTTTAAAGACAAGATTAATGGAAGCATGGCTTTCCATCTTTTGACTGCATCCTAATTTATTTAATCATTCCTCTATGGTTGGACAGTTCAATTATTTCCACTTTTTTGCTATTATAAATAACGAGGCACGTTCTCGAACTTATATCTCTGGCACATTACGGATTATTTCCTCAGGACAAATGCCCACAGGGTCAAATGGTGTGGATATTTTTAAGAATCTTCATACATCATGCCAAATTGCCCTTCAGAAAGGTTGTGTCAATTTATAATCCCGCCAGCAGTGAATGGTGGTGGGCATTTTATAATAAATATGGAACATTTCTGAAATTAATGGGAAAACGCTTCTTCATAAACTCATTGGGCTTTTCTGTAGAGTCAATTTATTGGAACTATAGGAGTCTTTAGAATTTACCTGGTCCAGCTGGTTTTCCAATAGGCTTGCATACGTCTTGCAAGGGGAAACTCTTTACTCCAAAGGAGCCTTTGCTAGAATTGGATGGTTATGACCTTCTTTAGTTCAGCCAAAGTATGCTTCCCTATAGCTTGCACAATTAAACAGATATTTGCTGTGCTCCTCCAATGTGCACCCAGCCTAGCTCAATGTTGGACACACCCACTCATTGGAGTTGGGGGATAGGGAAATTGAGTCTAATGGGTACCAACTCTGAAGTCAGGCACCACAGCAGGCACAACTCCATGAAGCTGAGATTATTGTGCCATATTTTTGAGATAGAGAAATTAAGGTTCAGAGAGGTTGGGCAACTTGTCCAAACTCACATAGCTGGTAAGCTGGTGGGGTGGGATTAAACCCAGATCTGTCTTATTTTCTAAGACCCCATATTGGCTTTCCTAGGTCTTCTGTTTTGGAGCTGCTGAAAACAAGTTTGCCCTACAGGATAGGGCCTCCTTACCGGCCACTCCCTGCCATATCCAGAAAGCATACAAGCCACAGTTGTCAGGACAGCCCTGATTTCAAATCTCCTGTCTTGTTGTCCCATAAGTACTCCCACTGTGGTGGTTTGCAATGAGTCAACTTGGTTAATCTGCAATTCTGCTATCCTGTGTGGACTCAGGTTAGAGCTGGGCAAAGAGGAAGCTGCCCAGGATTGGAAGGTGGGAGAGAAGCAGCAGCCATCAGTCTCTGAGGTCGCCACAGTCAGATGGAGAGACAGATGAAGAGATGCCTGGTGGGTCCCAGCTTGTCCTCACTCTTCTCCCTTTGCCTCCAGCTCTTCTCCCTGGCTACCTACCCTGTTGGCCAATGGCGGCTCATGCTCATCACCAGGCATGTGGCTGCAGACACACGGAGCTGGGAGCCATGCAGAGGCACTGGCTCTTCACGACCCTCTCTGCCAGCACCCGTTTCCTGGTCCTCCTTTGATGTTGGGTGTGCTTGGCTTCTCCAAGTGACAGGTTAGTGGCTCCTATGGGCCTCCAACTGATCTTCCAGACCTTTGCTTCTGCAGCTTCCCTCAATTGTGCAAATTCTAGGTCTGATTCCTAGAATAAATACTGGATCTCAAAGCACTCACAGGATTCTGCTCCCCTGGCTGAACTCTGGCGGAAGTGATGTCATGTGACTTCAAAACTAGGCCTTAAGAGGCCTTGCAGTTTTCCCTGTCCTGAGGCCACATCATGCTGTGAAAAAACCCAACTTAGCAGAGGCTGAGAAGTTACACGGAGGAGAATGGAAGAGCCCTGGTCAATACACACAATTGTGAAAAAAATAACTCACTGTAGACATTTTTTTAGGCTGAGAAAGTATTTTTCTATTAATTGGTTGATCTGTCATTATATTCCATTGCATAGTCAGTGAAAATATAAAGTTTAGTGTAACCATATTAGAATAATCTAAATTTGAAGATATTTATTAGCTTTATTAACTTATACAAAATAAAATTCACTGCCTTTTTATCGTGGCAAAATATAGACAACATACAATTGACCATTTCAGCTACTTTTAGGTGTGCAGGTCAGTGGCATTAGGTACAGTCACATTGTTGTATAACCATCATCGCTATCCACCTCCAGAACTTTTTCATCATTCCGGACAAAAATTCCCCATTCCCTCACCCCTTAGTGTAGGTTTTTTTTTTTCCATTTTTTTTTTTTTTTTTGAGACAGGGTCTCACCCTGTCATCTAGGCTGGAGTGCAGTGGCAGGATCATGCTCACTGTAACCTCCAACTTCTGGGTTCAAGTGATCCTCCCACCTCAGCCTCCTGAGTAGCTAAGACTATAGACTTGTGCAACCAAGCCTAGCTTTTTATTTTATTTTTTGTAGAGATGGGAGGGAGGCTGGCCATGCTGCCCAGGTACCCTCAGTGTAGTTTTAGGCCACTAAATTTTGGGGTACATTGTTACACAGCTGTAGATAACTGAACATTCATACTTGGTGAGGTCATATGCTCTAATTTTCTAGTTTAAAAAATAGTTTCTCAGGCAAAACTGTAGAGACAGTAAAAAGATTTGTGTTTGTCAGGGGTTCTTGGGGTGAGGGTGGGAAGGGATGAGTAGGTAGAGCGTAGAAGATCTTTAGGGCAGTGAAAATGCTCTGTGTGATACTATAATGGGGATACCCAGAGTGAACCATGATGCAAACTATGGACTGTGGACTCTGGGTGGTGATGATGTTTCATTGTAGGTTCATCAATGGTAACAAATTCCTTTATACCAAATGGGTTACAGAGAAATGCTGGTCTAACAGAGGAGAAAGGTGCCCAGAGAGAGGGTCCTAGGAAAAGCATCTGCAGAGGGAGTTGGGTCCAGCCTTCTTAGCTTTGGGGAGGATAAGATAAGTAAACACAAGGATTCACTAACCCATTCATTCATGATTGCCATTCACATTCATTCACCATTCACAAGGATTCGCTAACCCATTCATTCACCATTGCTATTCACATTCATTCACCATTCACAAGGATTCACTAACCCATTCATTCACCATTGCCTTGCACAATGTTTGTTTCATTCTTAGCTATTTGCAGGGTGCTTACTGAGCTCAGAGTCTCCTGGTGCTCTAGTGGGGGGCATTGATAATGGGGGAGGCCAGGCATGTGTGGGGCAGAAGGCATATGGGAAATCTCTGTACCTTCCTCTCAACTTGGCTGTGAATCTAAAAAAAAAAAAGTCTTAAGAAATAACAACAACCAAAACATAGTTGCCCAAACTCTGTGTCTCCTCTTCACCAGCCCGAATAGCACTGGAATATTTTCTTCAGCTACTTCCCACATGGCGAGCTTTCAGATCCTCTCCACCCTGGTGAGTCGGCCCCGGGTCCTGGGCCTCGCCTATTTGCCTTAAAGTGGGGCCTGCAGAAAGAACATGAGCCTCTAAGGATCACGTGTTGGAGCAGCACAGTCCAGGGTAGAGTTTGTAAACTGATGGCCTGAGGCCTCATCAAGCCCCCACATACGTTTTATTTAGCACACACTATTGACATGCATAATGGTTGAAAATAATTTGAAATTGTTTTTAATGTTTAAAATTCTAGAGATTCACATACAAATCTGGATTTCTGGTTTCTCTCAAAATTAAGAAGATTGGGCCACACTGGACCACATTCCCATGAGACAGAGCTCTTGGCTGGCTGAGTAGAGGTGGCCCCTACTGGGGGCAGAGTTGTGCTCTCTAGCCTTTTATAATCCAGATCAGGCCCAGCTGTGCTGACTTCCCAATCCCTTACGCCAGCCCCTTTACTCATATGCTCTACGTGCTGCTAGGCACTTGGGCATTTGAGTTTCAACATCTAGTCTAGAGAAATAGCCACCTCCCATGAGTGGGCCTATGCTTCTGTTAATATGGCCTTAGGGTTCTAGCTGTTTGGCCTCTACACTCTGAGCTCAGAGTCTCCTAACCCTCTGAGCTTTTCTTGGGAACTTGTCCTATGACATCTTGGGCACTGTATTAGTCCATTTTCATGCTGCTGATAAAGACATACCTGAGACTGGGCAATTTACTAAAGAAAGGTTTATTGGACTTACAGTTCCGTGTGGCTGGGGAGGCCTCACAATTACGGTGGAAGGTGAAAGGCACATCTTACATGGCGGTGGCAAGAGAGAGAATGAGAGCCACGTGAAATAGGCTTCCCCTTATCAAACCATCAGATCTCATGAGACTTATTCACTACCATGAGAACAGTATGGGGGAAACTGCCTCCATGATTCAGTTCTCTCCCATATATGGGAATTATGGGAATACAATTCAAGATGAATTGCTGTATTGAATGGATGTATTGAATTATGGGAGTACAATTCAATATGAGATTTGGGTGGGGACACAGAGCCAAACCATACCAGGCACAATGCTTAAGGGAGGACACGGGGCATTGGCGAGGTTTCCACATTTTCTTGGAACTGAGGGAGAAAAAGAGATTGTGGCAAGCAAGTGCCTGGCTGAGGTTTTGTGAGGAAGGCAGGGGTTTGATTTTAGGACCAGACTCTGGCCTAGATCCTGGCCTGACAGCTCCTCCCACAGTGTGGAATTACTATTACCACGTCCGGGGCTCCCCGACTGGCCATTGCATTATGAGCTCTAGGAGGGCAGAATGGTGACTTCCTAGATTTCCTAGAGGCTGGCACTACAGTTTTGTTTGCTTGTTTGTTTGCTTTTTGTTTTTTAGATGGAGTCTGTCTCTGTCACCCAGGCTGGAGTGCAGTGGCATGATCTCAGCTCACTTCAACCTCTGCCTCCTGGGTTCAAGAGATTCTCCTGCCTCAGCCTCCTGATAGCTGGGATTACAGGCATGCGCCACCACACCCAGCTAATTTTTGTATTTTTAGTAGAGATGGGGTTTCACTACATTGGCCAGGCTGGTCTCAAACTCCTGACCTCAAGTGATCTGCCCACCTTGGCCTCCCAAAGTGCTGGGATTACAGGCATGAGCCACCATGCTCGGCTGTAGTAGAGTTTTAATAAGTGTCCGAGTAATACGTTCAAAGGGGGAAACACCTGAAAAGTTATAGAGGAATGCTGGCATGATAGGAGAACAGTGCCCAGAGAGAAGACCCCAGGGTGAGCATCTGCAAAGGGAGCTGGCTCCAGTTCTCTTAGCCTTGGGGAGGTCAGGATACACAGATGAACCTGGGACGTAAACACAGGATTCACAAACCCATTCCTGCATTTGTTCTCAGCTATGTGCAGGGTCACTGCTGGTTCTGCATGTGGTCACTGACACTCAGTGATGGGGCAGGGAAGGTCCACTTTGACTGAAATAAAAGGTCTGACGGAGCAGGAGGCTCCGAACCCGTGGAAATGCTCATACCTTCTCTTGGGAGCTTAGGGCATTGGTGGGCATCTAGCCAAGTGTTCTCAGTCCTGCCTTCAGAGTTAAACAGTCTTGAATCCACATTCTGCCACTTTTTAGCTGTGCGACATTTGGCAAATCCATGAGCCACAGTTTCCTCACCTGTAAAATGGAGAAAGTACTCACTTTCTGGGTAATTGGGATGATTTTCTGAGATATTTATTTGAAACACTCTGCAGAGTGCCTGGCTTGCCCCAGCCCTTCCATGAATGATGGCTTTTTTTTTTTTCCTGCTGTCATTAGAAGGCAGGGGGAAGATGCTGAGGGACCATGGCTGAGTGGTGGGTCCCAGCCTCCTGGGGAAGATGAAGGATGTGTCCTGGTGCAAATCATCACACAAGCCCAAAGGTGGGCAACCAGAAGATGGGAACAGCAAAGCCCTGGACACTTGCTGGACATCTCATTCGGTTGGACAAAGAGGCCTGAAGTGGTCTTGCCTGTTTTTGGTTTCTGAGAGGAGAGGGAGTGGCCAGGGGGAACTGGGTCTAATTCTATCCAAGATGAGTGGAATTAGTGATGTGGAAAAACACAAACTTGGAAAAACATGAACAAGTCAAAGTGGCGCCTGGAAAGGGGAAAGTCAGACTCTCTGGAAGTTGGAGCGGGGCTGCTGGGAAGTTCAGATACAGGTTGCTTGAAAGCCTAAGGCTGAGGCACGAGAGGGAGGACCAAGTGAGACAGCAGGTGGATCAAGAATGGGATTCTGGGCTGGGTGTGGTGGCACATGCCTGTGGTCTCAGCTACTCGGGAGGCTGAGGTAGAAGGATGGCTTCAGCCCAGGAGATTGAGGGTGCAGTGAGCCATGATCGCATCACTGCACTCCAGCCTGGGTGACAGAGCGAGACCCTGTCTCTATTTAAAAAAATGGGATTCTGTCCACACAATGGAGGATGATCTCATGAGTGTCAGGGTGACCAGTGGTGCCCCTGCCATGGGGCTCATCTATCGCTTGTTACTGACCTCTGGTGGGCGCTGCTCCGTGGGGCATATGTGCAGCAGGCCTCCTATGTGGACCTCTGGGCCTCTCCAGAGCGTATTCCCATTTACACAGCTGGAGGGAGATCACGAATAATCCTGTTGCTCAGCACCTCCTTCATCTGCACCTGCTGGTCGCTAAGCCCTCTCCAAGTGGGCGCTTTGCTCAGGCACAGCTCAGGACCCACTCATGCGGAGAAAGCTTGGTTCTAGGCCTGCCTTCCTCACCAAGCATGCATTCTCTCCTCAGGTTTGGGGGAAACTCTGGCACCAGGGCTGGCATTTCCTAGATGAGGCACACGAAGAAGAACTAGAGCTGGGGTTGTCCTCTCTTCCTCCCAGGATGACTTTTTTTTTCATATTTTTCTAAATTGCATTTTAAAATCTTATTTATGTTATTATACATTTGCATCTTAAATTCTTAAAAAAATTTTTTTATTTCCACAGTTTTTTTGAGGAACAGGTGGTATTTGGTTTCATGAGTAAGTTCTTTAGTGGTGATTTGTGAGATTTTGGTGCATCCGTTACCCGAGCAGTATACACTGAACCCAAAGCATAAGAATGATACAATTGACTCTGGGGGCTCAGGGGAAAGGGTGGTCAGGGGGTGAGGGATAAAAGACCAGGATGGCCTTCTGTAGAGTGTGGCACCTACTGTTTGGGAAATGAAGGAAGTACTCGAGCAGGGTGTCCAGCCGTCTCCCTGCACTCAGGAACTCTGCAGGGGTCTCTCCTGTCCCTCCACCTTCTCAGTGGGTCCTGCCAGCTGTCAGTAGCTGTGTCTGCCTCTTCCCTTGCTCCCATCACCTGCCCCAGACCCCCTTTATGGAGGGATGAGGAGCAGGTGTTCATAGTAGAAATCGTGATGCTTGTGTGTCTTCACTCTCTGGCCCTGCAGAGCACAGCCTCTCTTCCATGCTGATCTTCCGATTGTCTCAGGGCCCTACCAACCTGGGGGAAGAGTAGCCAGGCTGCTCATTGAGCAGATTCTTCATTAGTGCTGCAGGACATCTCCCCGCCCTCCCTATCTTGACTGTGGAGTTTGGCAGCTGAGGCATGGTGCTCCTAGTCTGATCCTGCTCTGTGTTGGACCCTGTGGCTTAGCTCTTGGGGATGAGCTTGGATAGTTCCAGTCCCAGGAGCCATGTGGATATCACCTCAATGGATGGGCAAAGTTATATGAACCCCTATGCCAAGGCCTGGGCCAGGCCTTCCTGCTGACTCTCTTTCCAAGCCATTATGCCAGCTCTGTCCTGCCCTCCTCCCCAATTAACGCCATTAGCAGTGAGAATGGAGGAGGTCCTCCTGGCTTTCTCTGTAGCCTGATCGTCCACAGCAGCTTTTCATTGCAACCCCCTTCCACCCCACCCCACATTCTCTCTTGCTTCAGCCTAGACCATTCCACCAGTCTTCTTGGTAAATACAGTAAGGATGCTATGGTTTTCTCCTGCCTTTTGATGCATTTTCAGAAATTCAGCTTCCAAGTCTCTGCTACTATCCACAAGAAAAAATACCCATTCAGGTGCTCTAAGGCAGCTGCCATAGGTCAGGAGGAAGTGGCCTCGAGCCCACGGGTAGGCTCTGCTCCAGAGTTTGAGAGAATTTCTTTTATTTCAACCAATTCTCAATCTCAGGGACCCACTCCTCTTATGTCAGGGTGCATAGTGGGGACTTCCTTTTCTAGGGATTGTCAGCCTCTGTTACGAGTACTCTTAGCTTTCATTACCTTTGGGTGCCATTGTAGCCTTATTATCTCTTTCTCTCTCTCTTTTTTTTTTTTTTTTTTGAGACAGAGTCTCGCTCTGTCACCCAGGCTGGTGTGCAGGGTGCGATCTCGGCTCACTACAACCTCCGCCTCCTGGGTTCAAGCAATTCTCTGTCTCAGACTCCTGAGTAGCTGGGATTACAGGCACCCGCCGCCATGCCCAGCTAATTTTTGTATTTGTAGTAGAGACGGCCTTTCACCATCTTGGCCAGGCTGGTCTTGAATTCCTGACCTTGTGATCCGCCTGCCTCGGCCTCCCAAAGTGTTGGGATTACAGGCGTGAGCCACCGTGCCTGTCCTATTTCTCTTTCTGGAGTCTCTCTCTGGGTCCAAACCCATAGAATGTATGGCACCAAGTCAAGTCTCTTTCTGGACTTTTTCTAGAGTCTTCGCATCATCCCGGTGAGAGTCAGTCATCTGAGCATCTGGCCTGCATCCCTGTCTCCATACTCTCTGGCAGTGCCTCTGGGATTCTCTCTTCTCCTTCGTCAGCACCAACACCCACCACCCCTGTGAATTCTTTCCTGAAGAAGGCCCACTCATACTGTCTTCTTTCAACCTTCTGAGATCACAAGACTCTAATGCTGCCCTCTTTCCCCATTAATCTCTCCATCCCCTGCACATAGCCTTTTGGCTCCAGTGTGTACCCCTAAATCTCACCCCCCAACTTAAAAAAATAGAGACAGAGTCTTGCTGTGTCACCCAGGATGGAGTGCAGTGGTGTAATCATAGTTCATGGCAGTCTTGAACTCCTGGGCTCCCGCAATCGTCCTGCCTCATCCTCCCATGTAGCTAGGACTACAGGTGTGCACCATCACACCTAGCTAATTAAAAAAGTTTTTTTTTTTTTGTTTTTTTTTTGTTTTGTTTGTTTTGGTAGAGACAAGGTCTCGTTATGTTGCCCAAGTTGGTCTCCAACTCCTGGCTTCAAGCAGTTCTCCTGCCTCGAACCCCCAAAGAGCTGGAGTTATAGGCGTGAGCCACTGCACTTGGCTCTAAATACCCTTTTAATCACCAAGTTCAAATTCCCCCAGAGATGACTGTGGCCAGCTCCTAGGATGGCTGGCTAGCCGGTGGAGTCAGATGTTTCCTCTTTGACCAAACATCTGTGGCTAGGTGGTGATGGGGTCATGTGATACAGAACATGGCTGGTCCCAATCAGTAGAAGCATGGGAGGCCGATGATGATGAATACCTTTAGTAAAGGAACACAGGCCAAACATGCCCTCCAAAACCCACCAAACAGCCAGGGCACATCCTGGCTCCTGCCCTCTTCCTGCTCACAGGGACAGGGCCTTAACACTTCCATGCTCCCAAGATAGGATGGTAGCAAAGCTGAGCAGCTAGTTGCCCACTCAGAAGGATCAGGTGGGGCACCCCCAGGGCTCAGAAGGGGACATGGAGGAGTGATTCCAGGAGATCCTGAGCATATTCACCCCTGCAGACAGGGACTTTCTTGTAGGCTTGCGGCCATGGGCTTCCAGTGTCTGTGCAGAGTACCTGCAAAGGCCCAGTGGCTGATTAATCCTGAAAACTGGAGGTGCCTACTGAGAGGCCTGAGGAGAAAAGGGCTGGCTTCTGGAACGGACTCTAAGAAAGTGGAGACTGTCTTATTTGCTGAGTAGGGTTGAGTTGCAGAGCCAATGACCCACCTAGATCTCCTCCTGCGGGGTCTCTAGGAATGCAGATGTCTGACAAAAGGCAGCAATGATTCCCTCCCACACCTCCTGCTTTCTAGTAACCATTTCCTTCTACAGAGGGGCTGAGGCAGATCCCAGCCCTTAGGGCAACTGAGCGGGAACTCCAGGTTGGCTGTGGAATAGGACATTCCAGACTTTGCTTATTCCGGGCCTGGTTTTCTTAATATAACTCACAAGGCTATTGGAATACTTTTTACACTTCTAAGATATTCTTGGAATGTAACTTGTGGGTGCATAAAGAAAACCTTCGTCCGAGAAACACAGACAGGGGTTCTAGTCCCTGGTCTTTCAACTTGCTCTGTGATCTTGGGCAAGTCCCTTCCTCTCTCCGAGCTTCCATTTTCCCATCTGGATAATGAAGGGATTGGAGGAGATAATCTGTAAGAACCTCGCTAGCTCTCAAGTGAGCATCATCACAAAATCATTCATGTTTGTTGAATGTTTCCATGTGCTATGTACATGCTTACGTGCCTTATCTCACTGAATCCTATAATTATTTGCCCATCTTTTTTCAGAGGAGACAACGACAGCTCAGAGATGTTAGGTAACACACCTAGGATCACACAGCAGGGATATGGTAGGGCCTGTCTGATTCCAGAACCTCGGTGGACCCTTCTAGAGGAAAGGGACTGAAAACCAGTTTCTCATTCTTGAAGGCGTCAACAGCTTTTGGGGCTGCTTATTGGGCCCCAGTGCTGTCCTTGCTACTTACAGTAGGACGGAGTCGGTGTGATTATTAAAACTCTGTGGGGTGTGAATCATCTTGCCCTGTCGTCAGATAATGGATAGTCCACAGGCCTGACAGTCAGACGCCATTCCGTCCCTGAACCTCATTTATGTCCTCTAAATGCCAGAGCTGGATGAGGTCCTATTTCTTTCATGGGAAGGCCCAGCATCCTAAGGAACTGCAGTCAGATGAGTCTTTTTCAGGCAGCACTTTCTTCATAACCCTCCAACATGTGAAATGGCCCTCTCACCACTTGCCGGCGCCGGGGATTTTTTCTTAAATTAAGAATTTGATACATTCCTTCAGTTCCCCTCTAGGGGTTACAGAGAGCAGAGAAAGTGATGCCTTGTGTTAATGTGCAGGTGTGGTTATGCATTTTGAAGGAGCTCTTGACAATCTCCAAGAAAAAAACATGTCCCTAAATGACCCTCGGCTTTTGGTGAGAATTGCTAACTTGTATAAGTGCTGAAGGGAAGTCCAAAGCCTTTCTCTTTGAGGGTCAAACGAGACCCTCAAAGTGGAAGCATGTGTGTGTGTGTGTGTGTGTGTGTGTGTGTGTGTGCGCGCGCGCACATCCATGTCTGTGTGTATATGTGTGTGTGACTGTGTAAGTGTATTAATAAATGTACATGAGTGTGTTCTTGTGTATATATGTGTATGCACATGAGTACACACAAATGCATGTGTTTGCAAGCTCGTGTGTGTATTGCGGGGTGTAGTGGCATTGGGACTGAGCTATTCCTACTGAGTGCTCTGCAGAGGAGGGGGCACTACACAGGCAGTCTGTTTTGCTGGGTGACCTTGCAGCCTCCCATGGGGCTGTTGTGAGCCTTCTTTGCCATGGCTCACTTGCAGAGGTGTCTGCCACACGGTACCCTGCTGGCTGTTCCGGGCTGGGGAATCAGTCACCCTTCCTTGGTGAGGGCAAACATTCAGGGAAGGTAGAAGGAGCAGGTCCTGGGAAGGGGGAGTGGCAGGAAGTAAAACAAACGGGAGCTTTATCCTGGCTTTGGCAAATTACGTGGCCTCTTCGTGCCTCAATTTCCTCATCTGAAAATGGGATATCATTAGTCCCTACAACTAGGTTGTTAGGAAGATTAAGTGAGTGCTGATGGAAGTGTCTGGTGCATGGCAAAATCATTATTAATTTTTTCCGTGCATGAGTTTTTATTGAAACTATACATATATATGAATTAATAGGCTTTGTTTTTTAGGATGCTTTTAGGTTTATAGACAAATTGATCAGAAAGTAAGGAGAGTTCTCATATATCCCCTTCCCATCAGTTTCTCCTACTATTCACATCTCATATTAGTGTAGTACATTTGTTACAATTGATGAACCAAGATTGATACCCTGTTATTAACTCAAGTCCTTAGTTAACACTAGGGTTCACTCTTTGTGTTGCACATTCTACAGGTTTTGACAAATGCATAATGCCATGTCTCCACCGTTAAGGTTCCACTGCCTTAAACATCCTCTGTGTCCTTTGTAAATCCAGGCAGCCTAAAAAAATAAGGAAAACAGAAAAATGAGAATAAAAATCTTCTGTGCTCTGCCTATGCGTTCCTCCTTGCCTCCAACCCTTGTAACCCTTGGCAACCACTGATCTTTCTACTATCTCATAGTTTTGCCTTTTCCAGAATGCCATAGAGTTGGGAACATGCAGTATGTAGCTGGTTGGGATTGGCTTCTTTCACTTAGCAGTGTGCATTTAAGCTTCCTCCATGTCTTCTCATGGCTCAATAGCTCATTTGTCTCTATCTTTGAGTAATACTCCATTGTATAGATGTACAAAGGTTTATTTATCCCTTCACGCCAAAGGACATCTTGACTGCTCCAAGTTTTGTCATTATTAATTTTGTAACACCTGGCAGGCCAGTGTCCTGGTTTGAGGGCAGGGACTTTAAAATCGGACTGAATGTCTCCACACTCTGCCTGTGCCACTAGTTGGGTGATCTAGGGAGTTACTTAATCCTTTTGACTTCCTCCCTCTGAAAAATGGGGATATGATAAGGCTACACTGCTGTTACACAGACACCTACATTGTGATGGCTCAAGCTAGATGGACGTTTTTCTCTCTCAGGTAATAGTACATGTGGGGTGTGCTTCAGGTCAGCAGGGGGCACTGTCCACACTGGGTCAATTCAGGGACCCCCGCCCTACGTTTCAGCATCAGCCTTCCACAGTAGCTCTAATGGTCACAGTCCCAGCCAGAGGGCAGGAGGTAGAGGGTGGGGAACTTACCCACTCTCAGCTGCCCTTGCCTGGAAGTGGTGGACATCACCCTTGCTCACATGCTTTGGGCAGAACTTGGTTGCATGGCCTCGCCACACTGCAAAGGAAGCTGGGCAATGTAGTCATGTGTCCAGCTTTAATTGTAATTAAAGGAAAGAGAGTAGTGTTTGGTGGGCAGCTGGCGGTCTCTGCCATGTAATAAAACCTACTTTGTAGGTTTGTGATGAGGATTAAAGGAGGGAATTTGTATAAAGCCCTTAGTTTAGTGCCTGGTGCATAGTTAATACTTAATACGTGTTAGTTTTTTCTATGATTAGTCGCTAGGAATTAAAGGGTCACAGCATTTCTGAGCTGGGGGCCTGTTTTAGTCTGCTCAGGCTGCTATAACAGAATACAGATACTCCTTGACTTATGATAGGGTTATGCCCTGATAAATCCATTGTAAGTTGAAAATATCATAAGTTGAAAATGCATTTAACACCCCAACCTACTGAACAGCATCACTTAGCCTAGCCAACCTTAAACGTGCTCAGAACATTTACGTTTGCCTATAGTTGAGCAAAATCATCTAACACAAAGCCGATTTTATTAAAAAGTGTCGAATATCTCATGTAATTTATTGAATACTGCACTGAAAGTGAAAACCAGAATAGTTGTACAGGTACTCAAGTAGAGTTTCTACTGAATGCATATTGCTTTTGTGCCATTGTAAAGTCAAAAAATAATAAGTTGAACGCTTGTAAGTTGGGGACTGCCTGTATCCTAGACTGGGTGGCTTATATACAATAGAAGTTTATTTCTCACAGTTCTGGAGGCTGGGAAGTCCAAGATCAAGGCACTGGCAGATTCAGTGTCTGGCCAGGGCCCACCTCCTGGTTTCTAGATGGCACCCTCTTGCTGTGTCTTCACATGGTGGAAGGGGTAGGGAGCTCTGTAGGGTCTCTTTTATAAGGGCACTGATCCCTTTTAGGAGGGCTCTGCACAAACATTCAGTCTACTGGGGTCTTTTGAAGTGATCTAGCCTGGTGGGTTTCACACTGTCTTCAGATGACCCCTTATAGACCTCTCAGAGACCCCCTGGGGGGTGCTGGAAGACCAGTGAGTGTCCAGCCCCCACCTGATTTCAACCAGAGATGCTCCTACCTTACCTATTTCACACACTGGGTTCTGTGTAAGACTTAAATGAAAGAAAAGCGTCTGCAGCTTAAAAAAATGTAAAAACTAGAAATACCATTTGACCCAGTGATCCCATTACTGGGTATATACCAAAAGGATTATAAATCATGCTGCTATAAAGACACAAGCACACATATGTTTATTGCGGCACTATTCACAATAGCAAAGACTTGGAATCAACCCAAATGTCCATCAGTGATAGAGTGGATTAAGAAAATGTGGCACATATACACCATGGAATACTATGCAGCCTTAAAAAAGGATGAGTTCATGTCCTTTGTAGGGACATGGATGAAGCTGGAAACCATCATTCTGAGCAAACTATCGCAAGGACAGAAAACCAAACACTGCATGTTCTCACTGATAGGTGGGAATTGAACAATGAGAACACTTGGACACCGGGTGGGGAACATCACACACTGGGGCCTGTCATGGGGTTGGGGGAGGGGGGAGGGATAGCATTAGGATATATACCTAATATAAATGATGAGTTGATGGGTGCAGCACACCAACATGGCACATGTACACATATGTAACAAACCTGCACGTTGTGCACATGTACCCTAGAACTTAAAGTATGATTTAAAAAATGAAAAAAAAAAAAAAAGAAAATGTAAAAACACTGGCCTAGGGCAAATTTTGGAAGTTACTCAGTGGGCTCTCCCACCTCCTGTGAGCCCCAGCCTCACTTCAACCTTGCCTCTTGGTTGGGATGGTTAAGGGCTGGCTCCAGCTTCATCAGGACCACCAGAGGAGACATGAGTGAGGACAGTGATGAGGACAGAAGAGACAGGAGAACAACAGTCCTCCAAGGCTGCAAGCTGAAGTCAGCCTGGAGTTCATCTCCAGTTACCAGCTGCCCAGCCCCCAAAGTGGGATGAGGACTTCTTAATCTGATTCTCCTGGCCCAGGGCCCGGGCGGGCAGGCCCGGGTTCTGGAAGCTGCAGAGTGCTCAAGGCCATGGGTAAGCCACACATCTCCTGCCTGTCCTTGGGCAGGGCTTTGCTCCCAAGTCCAGGACTTCACATCTGTGCCTGTGCATTCTGCCCTGGCATGCTGGCCCCATGCCCAGGGTACCAGCCTATCCAGATGGCTTGAATCAGCTCTATTGTCCTGAGTATTTGCTTTGTCTTCCAGCCTCATGGCATCTGTGAAAGTGATGAACTTGCCTCCCTGTCATCTGTGCTAACCAGAAGGCCACGGGGCACAGCAGTTAGGAGCATGGGCTTTGGGGTCAAGCAGACCCCATTTCAAATTCTGGCTTGTCCACCTATTTGTGTGTGTGACCCTAGGCCTTCAATTCCTGGTCGGGAAATGGGGGTAACACTACCTTTCCCAGAGGGTTCATGCGAGATTAAATGAGATAACCCATGTGAAGCCTTTAGAGTGAGTGCTCAATAAATGGCAGCTATTGTCGGTGATTTATGAGCCTTGCCAAGAGAGAAGGCTTAACATACTAAAAAATAAATTATAATAAAAATACAGACTTGCTGTAAAAGATACCCGGAGGATATAAGTAAAAGTCTCATCCCTGTCTTGTCTTTTCTTATCCACCCACCTCCGCATCCCTCTCCAGAGGTTATACTTCTTAAATCATCTTTAATGAGCCACAACCCCTCAGTGACTGTCAAAGAACCTTGTTACACTTTACCTTATAAACTCCCTCACCTCTGGCCCTGAGCTCCCTTTCCTCTCTCGCCTCCTGCCAATCCTGTCCCCTCTCCCCTCCTTCTCCTCCTTCAAGTTCCAGCTACATTGAACTGCTGGTCCAGATGCCATGTCTTTGCACGTGCTGTTTCCTCTGCTTAAAGTGCCTGTTCTCCCTTTCTTTTCATGAAACTCTTACTCACTCTTCAAAACCCAGTCCATGTGTCTCCTCCTCTTTGTGAAACCATTCTTCACCTCCCTTAGGCCCCACACCATCCTGTTCTGGAATGGTCCAATACAGTCCTCTTGACCCCAACTTGGCCAAGGGCTGCTCCAAGGCAGGGAGCTGGGTCTAAGCCTCTTCCTTTCTCCAGCTTGGAGCCGACGCAGAGGAGATAATCATAGATAGCCTTTGAAGGACTAATTTTCTTGAAGTTTATGTTTACATACTAACCAAAAGCCTTGTTGGGTTCAGCCTTGTAGTTCTAATTTCTCTTTTGTTGGAGGGACCTCTGAGCTAGGGCCAGCCGTAGCCCTGTGGCTCTGATGAAGCCAGTTCTTCCTGGAGATGGATTAGGGTAAATTTAGTGAAGTTAATGGCCAGGGAGATATAAAGGGCTTTGCCCCACAGAATAACCAGAGTGTGGACTCTGTCTCTGTGATGAATGGAGGATCCCCTTCAGTGGAGCCATGGGGAGAGAAAAGGAATGCTGGTGTTTCTCCTTCCATTGCTGTGGGCCTCTCGGTAGGCCCAGTTGGGTGGGGCTCAGGCTCCTAGTTGCCCTGGCCCTTAGAATGGGACTTGTGCTTGTGACTCTGGAGTTTGGAAGCAGTGTGAGGAGGTGCAAAGGTCTAGAACTTTCTGTCAGAGACCCTGAGGGCTCAGTTGCAGCTGATGTCTCCCCTGCCCCTCTTACATGGGTCTGGAGAAAGCCAGGTAGGCACGTCCCAGGTTGGGCTGGGTGCTTTGGCTGAATGCCTGTGCTCTGTTAGCTTGTCTCACCTTGACAACTCTTTGGCCCTGGGACAGTTGGCTTGCCATCTGTTGCACTCTTCCCTTCTAAGCATTCCTGCCATTTCTGCATGTCCAAATCCAGCTCATATTTCAAGACCCACTTCAAACAGTCTCCACTGTGAAGGCTTCCCTGATTTCCCTACCTCTCCCCCCATACTGGGATAGGTTTTTCCTTCTATCAATTCTCAGGACACTACACTTTGGGCATTTATGACCTCAAATCTACCTATTTTTTTAAGTTATAAAATTAATGCCTACTTATTTAAAAGGTCAAACAAAATAGAGATTTATACAATGCATTTTCTCCTCCCACTTCTGCCTCTTCAATTCCCCACTCCTCACCCAAGTCCCCAATAACCCTTGTTAAGGATTTTGAGTGTTCCTTACATGTCTTTCTCCATGATTCACATGCATGTGTACACTCATGCATACACACACACACACACGCGCACTCAGACACGCACACTCGCGCACACACACACTGTGACCAGCAGCCTTCTGATGTGGCTCCCAATGATTCCCACCTCCTGGTATTCATCCTCTTGTGTTGTCCCCTCATCTCACATGTGAGCTGGACCTAGTGACTTGCTTCTAATGAACAGAACACAGCAAAATCAACAGGATGTCACCTCTGTGATTAGGTTACAAAAGACTGTGACTTATGTTATCTTGGTGTCTTCTCCCTGGCTCTTCTCATGTGCTTACTCTGACAGAGAGGGCTACTTGGCAAGGAGCTGATGGTGGCCTGAAGCCAACCATCAGTGAGGAACTGAGGACTTCCATCCGAAGGCCTTTGAGGAGCTGAATCCTGCTAACCACCTGAGTGAGCCTGGAATCAGATCCTTCCCCAGTCAAGGCTTCAGATGACTGCAGCCCCAACAGACATGTTGAATGCAGCCTATGAGAGACCCTGAGCCAGGGCACTCAGCTAAGCTGTGCCTGGATTCCTTACCCACAGAAGTCAGGAGATAATAAATGTGTGTTGTTCCAAGCTGCCAAGCTGTGTGTGTGTGTGAGACAGGGTCTCACTCTGTCACCCAGGCTGGAGTGCAGTGGCGTGATCTTGACCCACCTCAACCTCTGCCTTCTAGGCTTAAGAGATCCTCCCACCTCAGCCTCCCAAATAGCTGGGACTATAGGCATCTGCCACCATGCCTGGCTAATTTTTGTATTTTTTGGGTAGAGACAGGGTTTCACCAGGTTGCCCAGGGTGGTCTCGAACTCCTGGGCTCAAGTGATCCTCCTGCCTCAGCCTCCAAAGTGATGGAATTACAGGTGTGAGCCACCATACCAGGTCTGGGTGATTTATTAAGCAACAATAGATTACTATTATACCTTCTATGCTGGTGTTTTTATTTCTATAGGATAAATTCATAACAGTGGGATTGAAGAGTCAACAGGTATATACATTCTGTTAAGAGATGGGATGATATTTCCTTCCAAAAATTGTAGCAATTCCTGTTTTCACCAGTTCATGCCTTTACATCTTCATCAAAACACAATTATTATCAATCTTTCACGCTTTTTGCTAATCCAGTGGGTTTCATGGCACGTTATCATTGTTGTAGTTTGAATTTCCCTCACTACTAGGGAAGTTGAACATTGGGAGCATAGAGAGATGGACAATAATTTTTTTCTTGTATTTTTTGTCCATATATATATATTTTTTTCTTTTTCTTTCTAAAAAAGGAAAAAAAGATGCATGTGCAGAACATGCAGGTTTACAAGATACATATGCAGAACGTGCAGGTTTGTGGCATAGGAATACGTGTGTCATGGTGGTTTGCTGCACCTATTGACCCATCCTCTAAATTCCCTCCCCTCACCCCCATCCCCAACAGGCCATGGTGTGTGTTGTTCCCCTCTCTGTGTCCACGTGTTCTCAATGTTCACCTCCCATTTATGAATGAGAACATGCGGTGTTTGGTTTTCTGTTCCTGTGTTAGTTAGCTGAGGATGATGGTTTCCAGCTTCATCCATGTCTCTGCCAAGGACATGAACTCATTCCTTTTTATGGCTGCATAGTATTCCATGGTGTACATGTACCACATTTTCTTTATCCAGTCTATCATTGATGAGCATTTTGGTTGGTGTCCAACTATATTTTATTAGACAAACATTTGTTGAGCCCTTACTGTGTGCCAGGTACTGTTATATAGTTGAGATATTAATAAGACATGGACCTTGCCCTCAAAGCTTAATGGGAAAGATGAATATATAAAAATATATGAAATGTCATAATAGGCACTGAAATAAACATTTGCACCCACTGTTCTGGGAACACAGAAGTCAAAAAGACCAAAAGTTTCTGGGGTTGCTTAAGAAGATAGGTGGAAGAGTGGGCATTTGAACAGGGTACTGAGGGAAATGTAGGAGTCTGTCAAATGGGGAAGAATTCAGAGCATGGGCAAAGACCCAGAGGCATGAACATGACCACAGGCTGGAGCACTCTTGCTGCTTTTCACATGCACATGCATGGGCTTCTCTCCTTGGAGCTCCTTAGAGGTGTCCTGAGGTCTTGGCCTTAACAGACAGATGACTTCCTCCTTCTTCTTCTTTGCTTTGGCATCTTCTCTCCCTAACCAGCCCTGATGAAGGTGGGAACCATCCTCCTTGTTATATCTTTAATAAGACTAGATGTTCTCAAGGAGGAAAGAGGATGAGCTGAAAGAAGCCCTTCACATTTCTCTTGTGCAAAAATCCTCCCCTGACAAATACAGTTCTTTCCCCTGTACATGAACCCCAGTAGATTTTCCCGTCATCAGAATCCCTCAGGCGTTGCCAGCCTCCTAATGGTAACTGCTGAAGACACACTGGACTCCTGTTGTTAGTGGGACTGCCAATGGTCATGGCTGTGTCTGTACCATTGCAGGATTAGAATAATTCTGCCAACAATGAAAAAACCTCTTATTTCTCGAGCGCCTACTGTGTGCCGGGCACTGTGCTCCGTGCTTTACATTGGTGATCTGGTTCGGTCTTCTTGATAGTCCTGAAACACTTGCATTATGATGATCAGCACTCCCACTTCACAGGTGAGGAAAGAGAGGTGCAGGGAAGTTAAGTAACCAGGCCAAGGTGATGCTGCTACCAGCAAGCGGGCCAGGACCTGTGCTGACAATGTCATCTTGCTGTATGGGAGCCCAGTGCTCTGTAGATTCACACAGAGGCTTTAACCAATTCAAACCCTCCATGGTGGGTTCTCATCAGTGCCTTAAAAGAATATGTTTGCAGATAGTACCAAGCTGGCCATTGGCGCACTGTTTCTCCATGAGTTTCCCCTTACAGGGACCGGGGCAAGGGATTGGGTTCCTTCCCTGGTGTTTTGTCCAGAGACAGATGAGCGAAAGGGGTTGGTCTGAGACAACAGCCCTGATGGTCAATCTACCCTTTAGCCAGAGGCAGGATGGGATTGTGATCCAGAGGTTTAGCTGAGCCTTAGACATCAGAAGGAAGCTGGGGTCCCAGAGGAGTGAGCTGCAGGCAGGAGAGCAGGGTCTGGGGTGAGTCCTGGAATCACAGTCAGGGGTCTGTCTGGGGAAGTGGGCACTGATAAGGGCTTACGGATCCCGGGTTGGAGGAGCAGCTCAGAGCATCTTGTGGGGCATTTATCTTCATCTTCATGTTTCTGATTTAGCTTTTTTTTTTTTCTCCTTCTGTCCTCTCTGCTCTCTTCTTCCTCCTCCTCTTCTTCTTTCAATATGGAAATATGATTGTTTTTCTGAACATAAAAGTTCATGCTCTTTGTAAAAAAAATCCAGACAGTATAAAAGTTTAAAGACAAATGTAAAAATAATCCATACTCCCCACCATCCAGAAATAGGCCCCATGACATTTGGGTGTGCAGTCATTCAGACTTTTCCTGTTTGCCAGAATGGTGTCAGATCATATAAACTGGATTCCATCCTAGCTTCTCACTTTGCAACAGGCCATGATTGCCCCAGCAGTATCTGTAGAGGTACCTTGTCATTCCATGCTATATGGGCTTCCATTTTTGGATGCATCGTTGTTCGTTTAGATCTTATTTGTTGTACTTCTTTTCTAAAATACAGATGTGTGTGTTTCAAGGGACTTGGTATGGAAAATACTCCTGTCCTCTGGCCACACATGTTTCTTCCTCCTCCTCTCTGAACTGCCCCTGGATAGAGGTCCCCAGGGTTCGAGACGGACAAAGAGAGGAGGGAGAGGCTCAGTGTCCTCAGAGAGCAGGGGAGTGAGATAATGAGAGAGAGAGAGAGAGTATTCCGGGCACCCAGCTGGCAGGATGACTGGATGTAGGCGAGGGGGACATCGGGAGGCGTTACTTGAGTGGGTAGCAGAGCTGGGGAGATGCCTGGGCTTTCTTGGGCAACTTGACATTCTAGATGAAAAAAAATCCCTGGGCCATGACAGAATGAGATGCCAAACTTCACTTCATCCGTCAAATATGCCTCTACATCCATCCTGTGTGCCAGGCTCAGTGCCAGGCACCAGAGATATGGAATCGAATAAATCATGGTCTGTGCAAAGTGCTGCATGGGAATGGAGAGAAGGGATGAACTGTGGCCTCTGTGGGGTGTTAGGGAGGATGGCATTTGAAGGAAGGTGCAGAGTGGAGAGGGCTGGAAATTCCAGACTAGAAGAATAGCCTAGATTGGCAGTTAGGTGGAAAAGCGGAGCTCATGACAGACATGTGGGTGAGGGCGAGGAGGAGGTGAGTGGTGGATGGCAATTAATCAGTTGAGGCTGATTAGGACCAGGTCTTGAAGAGCTTTAAATGTCATGCTAAGGGATTTATTCTGTTGGCCTCAGGGAGACTTTGGAGGATTTGGAGCATGCAAAAGATGTGATCCCTCTTGCCACCCATGTGGAAGATGGTTGGAGGGAGGAAACTGGGGCCAGGGGACCAGCTGGGCTCATGGCTCCACATGGCCCTCGGGAGACAGTGAAGGATTGGAACCCAGGCACATGCTTTGGGGGTAGAGACAACGGGGCCAATGTATGAGAAGATAGTGAGATAGAGGGGACTGGTTTTGGTGACTGAGCAGATGTGGGGGGCAGGGAGGGGGATGGGGAGGATGCAGGCAGGACAGATCTTTGACTTTCCAGCATAGGAGGCTCCTTGAGCTAAGACAGATTGCTAGGTGGTGTTCCAGAGACATGGCAGCAGGGATTTTGCTGTTCTCTCTCATGCGCCGCCTAGGGTGGTAGGAGTCAGCAAATGGCCCATCTAGGTTTGTGTTTTGCTTTCGCGGTGGCTCACGCCTGTAATCCCAGCACTTTGGGAGGCCGAGGCGAGTGGATCACTTGAGGTCAGGAGTTCCAGACCAGCCTGACCAACACGGTGAAACCCCGTCTCTACTAAAAAATTGCAAAATTAGCTGGGCGTGGTGGCGCATGCCTGTAATCCCAGCGACATGGGAAGCTGAGACAGGAGAATCACTTGAATCTGGGAGATGGAGGTTGCAGTGAACCAAGATCACGCCGTTGCACCCCAGCCTGGGCAATAACAGCGGAACTCCATCTCAAAAAAAAAAACAGTATTTTATGTACAAAGAGCTAGCATGATTTCTTTCCTTGAGTGGGTGCCTTGGCTAATCTACTCAAGCCCAGCTTCATGAAGACTACCTACATCCTCTGACAGAAACATAGCTGCACACATGGAGGCCATATTTCTGGATCAGACCCTGCCGGTTTGAGCAGACGTGACAAGAGCAAGAACCCTGGCCGAATTTTTGTTGGTGGCTCCAGTAGAGCTGCTGGTGACCCATCTTGCTTTCAGAAGTGCAACAAGGCAAAAGGAAAAGGTGCATTTTGTTTCTCGATCCTCATAGACTCAGAGGCTCACTATCAAGGGGGCATTGGAGTTCACCCCTTCATTTTACGGATGAGGAAACTGAGACCCAGAGAGGGAAGTGATGGGCCTAAGGTCACATAGCAAGTCACTGGAAAAGCTGGGGTCACATCCCAGGCACTGTGATTCCTGGGACAGGCTGGTTCCAGCTCACAGGCTGATGCCATGACCAGCTGCAGCAGTAGCTGTGGGTTCTGGAGCCAGATGCACCTGGCTCAGATCTGGGCTCTGGGCTTACTAGTTGGCGACCTTGGGCAAGTGCATTACTCTTTCCCCTCTGAGCTTCAGTTTCCTCACCCTTCAGGTAAAACTAGCAATCCTCATCTTACAGCATAATCGTGAGGACTGAACAGGACACGGTAAAAAGATGCCTTGTATTGCACCAGCCCATAGTAAGTGCTCAGGAAATGTTTTGCATCTCTTCTCCTTTCCCCTCTTCAAAGCTTGGCCTCAACGTTCCCAATCCCCCATTTCGGGGCCAACCTTTTCACTTTTAACCAAGATCTTACAAAGTCTTCTGAAATGGCCAGGTTTTGAGTTACCTTAAACTGCATATCTTCAGGCGAGCTTCTTTATTTTTACTAATTAATTAATTAATTAATTGTTGAGACGGAGTCTTGCTCTGTCACCCAGGCTGGAGCGCAGTGGCACGATCTCGGCTCACTGCAACCTCCGCCTCCCAGGTTCAAGCAATTCTCCTGCCTCAGCCTCCCAAGTACCTGAGATTACAGGCATGTACCACCACACACAGGCAATATTTTGTATTTTTAGTAGAGACAGGGTTTCACCATGTTGGCCAGGCTGGTCTTGAACTCCTGACCTCAGGTGATCCACCCGCCTCAGCCTCCCAAAGTGCTGAGATTACAGGCATGAACCACCGCACCCGGCCCAGGCAAGCTTCTTAAATTCTCTGGGACTCAGTATTTTTATCTCTAAAATGGGGAAAATAATCCCTACTTCCCAGGATTTTTTGGGAATTAAACAAGACAACACAGATGAGATACCTAGTGTGACGCCTAGCCTGTGGTAAGTGCTTCGTGAGCAGCAGACATCTCTGAGTAGTGATAATTTAAACTCCCAGGAGGCAGAGGCGAACCCATGTATGCCCTTGGTGGGGCCACACCTGCATCAGAAATCCTGGCAAGCATGCGCCTGGCATTTCATGGGACCCTCCAGGGTGCCCTGCAGCAGTTTAAAAAGGCTGATTTAGAAGGAATATTCTCTGCTGTGTCTCTTTTTTAACTTATTTTGCTTTGATTTCTCCATTTGCTACTAACCATGTATGAGTTACCTGCCTCTGTGATCTGTACATTAAATACAACTGTTCAGTGTGAGGAGGAGGCTGTGTTCGTTCATGGTTTTTTTTTCTTTCTAATAATAAAAACAGAGCTTTTAACATCCTTTGGGATACTGTGCAATCTATTGTGTGTTTTTTTTTCTGTCTCAATAGAATTGGAAGGGACTTTGGGGTGGTCAGTGACCTTGGACACTCTGGACTCCTTTGGACTCTGGATTATCATGTTTGGATTTCATACTGTGATTGACATCTCCTATTCTGTCTGCTCTAAAGAGCCATCTACGCTCTCACACTGAGAATAAAAGCCAAAGTCCTCAGCCTGTTCTGTTCTCAGGGCCTTTGCATGTGCTCCTCCCTCTGCCAGGAATGCCATTCACTCAGATATAATCCTATAACCAGCTTCTTTATTTCTTAATAAATATTACATGTAATATTACATATTACTTATAAAATTATATTATAAATGTTATTTATAATAAGACATATTTTCCTATTTTTTTTATTAGTGAGGCCTCTCCTAACCACCTTATTATGTAAACCACCTCTCCCATCTCTGTCCCCTTCCCCTGGTTTACCCTGACGGTGTCCTTACCACTGCCTGTCATCCCACTGTGTATTTATTTATTGTCTTCCTCTAGACTCTGAGTCTGTGAGCACAGGAACCGTGCCTGGTTTTGCTCATCATGCTATCCTCCATGCCCCGGCCAATTTCTGGCCCAGAGTAGATGCTCATTAAATCATTGCTGAACGAATGCTCAGCTGTGGGATTGGGGGTTGGGTGGCTGAGGAATGGCACCTGGGAGGGCTTCCTGCGGAGGCTGTGGGCCTGGTGGCTTCTCATTAACGCTTTTCTCACTCAGTCCTTGGGTCTTGGAGAGATGGGAAGTGGCAATTGACTCTGGGGCAGCTGTTTTAAGTCTGACATAGCAGGAGCCAGAAAAAAAGGTGGCCGTGCATGGGCGGCCATCCTGCCAGTCAGAGACGCTCTGTTACAAGGGCGGGGAGTTGGGGAGGGTCCCTGGGGCCACCCTACCTTCCTTCGCCCTCTGTTTTGTTTTGTTTTTTTTTTTTGAGACGGAGTCTTGCTCTGTCGCCCAGGCTGGAGTGCAGTGGTGCGATCTCGGCTCACTGCAAGCTCCGCCTCCCGGGTTTGCACCATTCTCCTGCCTCAGCCTCCCGAGTAGCTGGGACTACAGGTGCCCGCCACCATGCCCGGCTAATTTTTTGTATTCTTAGTAGAGACGGGGTTTCACTGTGTTAGCCAGGATGGTCTCGATCTCCTGACCTCGTGATCCGCCCGCCTCGGCCTCCCAAAGTGCTGGGATTACAAGCGTGAGCCACTGCGCCCAGCCTCTGTTTTACTATAATAACATCTCACCTTCACCGAGCACTGACTGGGTCCAGGCGAAGTTCTTTTTTTTTTTTTTTTTTGGTATGTTACTTAAGAGATAGAGTCTCACTGTGTCACCCAGGCTGGAGTGCAATGGGGTGATCTCCGTTCACTGCAGCCTCTGCCTCCCGGGTTCAAGCAATTCTCCTGCCTCAGCTACCCAAGTAGCTGGGACCACAGGCGCCCACCACCATGCCTGGCAAATTTTTGTATTTTTAGTAGAGACGGGGGTTTCACCATATTGGCCAGGCTGGTCTCAAACTCCTGACCTCAAATGATCCTCCCGCCTCGGCCTCCCAGAGTGCTGGGATTACAGGCGCGAGCCACCTCGCCTGGCCCAGGCACAGTTCTAATTGCCTTATGTGGATTAACTCACTTAACCCTCACAACGAGCCTTTGAGGGTAAGCACACATAGCATCCCCCACTTATAGGTGAGGAGACTGAGGCACAGGCACTTAAGTAACATACCCAAGACTACACAGCTAGTTCATGGACAAACTGGAATTTGAAGCCAGGTAGCTCTGGCTCCAGAACCCCTGAGCTCAATCACCGTGCTGGAGCGAGCCCTGCTGTGCCAGAGCCAGAGGGAGGAGGGCCTGGCCTGAGCTTCTTTGGGAGAAACTGGGCTAGAACTTAGGCCTCCTGACTCTGGGAAGGGACTCCTACCATAACCTCACAGAGGGTGGCTGAGTGGGAAGGGTGTGGGGTTTTCAATCCTGTCCCAGCCAATTCAGCAGCAGACTCTAGAATCCTGCTGGGCCCAGAGGGCTGCAAGCTGGAGCCCCTGCCCTTACAGCAATGGGCACTGAGGACGAGGCCAGGGTCACCCATGTTCCCTGGGCCCACCCTTTGTCCTTTGAGTCTTACTAGAAAGAACTGGGGCACAACCCCAGCCTCTCTGTCCTCAGCCTCTGAGCCTGGGGAAGGGGATGGCAGAGTTGACAGTGGCTTATCTAGGTGACATCAGAATTGCAGCCACCTGGGCTTAGGCTTCTCAGACTTGAAGCATCTGCTTGTCTGTGAGTTTTGAAGCTGCCCCAGCCCTAGCCACCCTGCTACCTGTCTCCAGGGTCTTCTTGCCTCAGGAAGTTCAAGGCGCCTGGCAATACTTTGCTATGGAGTGAGTATCCTGCCTGGAGCCGGAATAGCTGGATAGACATTAGGCTCTGACACCTGCTTGCTAGGTGACCCGGGGCAAGCTGCTCAGCGTCTCTGAGTCCCTATTTTTCCATCTCTAAAACTGTTTAGCTTTTTAAAGGGCTGTTGTGAGAATTTTCTTTCTTTCTTTTTCTTTTTTTTTTTTTTGAGATGGAGTCTTGCTTTGTTGCCCAGGCTGGAGTGCAGCGGTGCGGTCTTGGCTCACTGCAACCTCCAACTCCCAGGTTCAAGCGATTCTCCTGCCTTAGCCTACCAAGCAGCTGGGATTACAGGCACCTGCCACCATGCCTGGCTAATTTTTGTATTTTTGATAGAGATGGGGTTTCACCATGTTGGCCAAGCTGGTCTCGAACTCCTGACCTCAGGTGATCTGCCTGCCTCGGCCTCCCAAAGTGCTGGGATTACAGGCGTGAGCCACCATGCCTGGCCTATTTTGAGAATTTTATGTGATAAATTAAGTAAGAGCTTCTCCAGCTTTTCCACTAAAGCAAAACCTAATGGCAAAAGAGAGTAAGCTGTATCCTGGGGGTTTGAGGGTATAGCTTAAAGCAGAGCCACAAGCTCAGAATTTATTTGAAGTCTTACTGTAGCTTAAAAATTCAGGTGCGCTTTGCATTCTGCTCCATAATGTATCCATGTTGTTTCTTTTAACACAAAGACAGTGTTTTAAGTTACTTATCATTGGGTAATTTCAATGCCAGCAAGATGGGCCGTGTTTGTCATGTGGCTCTGCATACTCCCTGGGCCACGGGTGGGAGCCCCCAAGGGTTGTGTGTATTCAGTTGAAGAAGCATTCGTGTAAGTAAAAGTGCTCTAGAAAGAACAGAAAAAAAGCGACATAAAGGTCAGAGAGTTTTAATGTGAATGTTGGCAGTAATGGAAACACATCTATCAGTTAGCAAGATGGATGAATGGAAGATGAGAAAGGGAAGGCAAGGGGGAGAGGTGGGAATAGAAATGGGATGGAACGCTGGTCAGGCAGTGAATGCAAATCCCAAACGGGCCAGACTTGCCCCTAAGCAAACGGAGGAAAAGATTCAGAAACAGGGGTGGGTTGAAACCCAGGACACTGGTCAGCAGGCACTGGGGCCCCCTGGCCTGTCTGTTGTACCGTTGAGGAAGCCACTGGCTTCTACTGTTACAGTGAGTCATGTACTTACTTACTACTTTTTTTTTTTTTTGGGGGGGGGGCCTTAGGGTGGTTTTACCTGTAAGTCTTCTGTCTCCCCGCTCATCTCCCAGAGTGTCCTTTTTAGCACCAAGGGTGGTCTCTCTATATTCCTTTCATGGCCATGGGGCTTGGTACGCAAGGTCCCTCCAGCAACCTCCCAAAGTCCTCCTTGCTTGGAGACCCTTCGTGTCAATGCTCACCGGAGGGCTATGGCAATGTCCCATAATTCTTCAGGTGGGTATGCAGATTAGGCTCTGCTATGACCTGGGCACAGGTGCAAACCTTTAGTCTTCTTTCTGCTCCTTTTGGTATCTTTTTAAAAATTACAAAGCTTCCATGCAGAAATGTGCACACGTCACAATATTACAAAATGTCTGAAAGCAAATATTTCCCAAAGAATTGTGGGAACACAAGCAAACACCTTTCTTTCTTTCTCTGTTATTTCTGGATGAAAGCAGATAATGAGTTACCCTTTTCACAATCAATGTTCAGTGAATTTTTGGCTACATTTTTCGGAGCAAATATAAACAGGGTAAGTTAAAAGCATGGATTATTGCAAAATAAAATTGGGATACATGAAGCTTAAAAGTCTTAATTTTAAAACTGCTCCTCACAATAGACCAGAACTTGATCCTCTCTAATTCTTTGCAAACAGCGTTTGCATTTTATTATCGAATGTGTCTTATATCGGCGTAGGATGAGATTTGGCTCATGTTTTTGCATAAATATAATAAAAGGAGGCTTCCCAGTGAACATAGATTTGGGAAATAGTGTTTACTTATTTCTCTCAATTCGAAAGAGTGTGAACTGGAATTTTTTTGTTTCAGTAATTTTTTCTTTTGAACACAAAGGCTGTGTATTGTTTCTTTCTACAAAGAACACAAGCCAATCTGGGGACAATTATGGTTTTGTATTTCTCTCTGGGGAGCACAGGCTCATACTGTGAACTTGCCAATCAGCAAACCAGGCTCCATGCCACCAGATGGGATGTGAACTTGGCATGGGGATGACCAAAGTCCTGGGATCCAGGCTCAGGACAGGCAGCTAGCCTCCCCTGGGGCAGGCAGGGACCAGAAGAGCCTCCAGAGGGTCTTGTAGAACAGAGGCAGAGGAGGAGAGGACGGAAAGGACAGGGAGACAACCAAGGTATGAGGTGGGAAGTTCTAACATTCTTCTTTGTGCTATTCTGTCCTTCTAGGAATTACAGGTAGAGGAGATGCTGGTTTTGGGTGAGCTCTGGAATTTCAAAGAGGTTACCTTGGGTCTAGAGCAGATAGGAAACTATAGAGAAACAGTGAAGGGCCTGGAGTCAGCCAGACCTAAGCCAGACCTGAGTCCTTTCTCTGCTGCTCATGGTAGCTCTTGACCATGGGCACTTGATGTCAGCTCTTTGAGCCTCTGTTTCCTCGTCCTGTAGAATGGGATAATAATGGGACTTTAGAAGATTGTTGTGAAGGTTTACTGGAGCAAAGAAAAATGTGTAAGAAACACTTTACTTGGTGCCTGGTCCATATTTGCCATCTCTTGGTTGTTAGTTCAAGCTGAGCAGAAGTACCCACATGCAGCAGGATGTGGCAGTTCTGAACCTGGGCCTCAGTCTACTTTGCATTAGAGTAAATTATGTATGTCTGTCGCGATTATAGTTAGAAGCTCCCAGATAGTTGGAAACTCCAAGCTCAGATACCTCAAATACTAGGTAATCGTATTTTGAGTTGCACTAAATTTAATTCCTCCTTTAAACCAGTACTATCAGCTCCACTGGTTACCTTCCTTTTTTTTTTTTTTTGAGACGGAGTCTTGCCCTGTCACCCAGGCTGAAGTGCAATGGTGCAGTCTCGGCTCACTGCAACCTCTGCCTCCTGAGTTCAAACAATTCTCCTGCCTCAGTCTCCTGAGTAGCTTGGATTACAGGTGGCTGCCACCATGCCCAGCTAATTTTTGTGTTTTTAGTAGAGACGTGGTTTCACCATATTGGCCAGGCTGGTCTCGAACTCTTGACCTCGTGATCTGCCTGCCTCGGCTTTCCAAAGTGTTGGGACTACAGGCGTGAACCACGGCGCCCGGCCCCCTTTTCAGGGTTGTTTCTGGCAGGGGAGGGTCCAGGTTCTTAACCATTTGTTTTCTTTTTAGTACACTCTTCCTGCAATATGCACTCATTGGCACCAGGTGGCAGTAGAGTCCCAGGCCGCTTTGGGGAGCCGGGCCACAGCAGAGGATTTCCATCCTTGGGAGACATTTAAAAATGGATTTCTACTTATTAAACCAGTTCAGTGAGATTAACCTACTTACCACCCTCAACTTTAAGCGTGGCAAGCATCAGAGCAGCTAATGAGACAAAATACAAAGTGTTTGGTACACTCAATTATCTTTTCTTGACTAATCCCTAAAGAGCGTCTAATCCGGTGCTCCCATTCCTTAGGGAAGGCTTTCTCTTCTCTCAACACTCAGGTTCACTCCGCTTGGTGTCACCGCTCCCTGTAGCTTCCTTTTGCTCTGGCTTTTGTTCACTCGTTCAGCCAAACTTGAGGTGCATCTGCTCCGTGTGGACCCCATGCAGGGGGGTGCTCAGCCTGGGGAGGGAAGGGGAAGGGCTATGGAAACAGAGAGGGGGGTCACAAACCCAAGTGCCTTCCATGGCCAGGGTGGTAATGGAGATGGGTGAATTGGGTCTGGGTAAGAAGAACAGGGAGTTGGGGAGGGGCAACCTGGAGACTTGGGACCCCACCTACAGGGTGGCAGCTGCCACTCAGTTCCACCTGATTGTTGCAAGGTGGGAATGTGGCACAACACTGCCATATCTTCCTATTCTTCAAGATAAATTAAATGTTTAGGTTTTAAAAAATATATATAACATCTCTTACTTTAAAATTGTGGGCCTCGTTTGGCTCTCGTGCTGTGAGTTTGAGACTCTGAAATAGAGGCTTATGGCACAGTGTGGTAGAATGGTAAAGAAGCTGTGTCCAGAGAACTGTGGGAACTCAGAGGAGGGAGCCCCAACTCTGTCTGGAGTGCTCATTCATTATTCATTCAGTAAATATTTACTGCATTCCTATCGTGTGCAGAATGCCTGAGATTCATAGGCGAACAAGATACACAGAATCCTTACCTCCATGGCATGTACAGTCCAATAGGGGAGGCAAATACCGAACACTGAATGATGTTATGTATGATTTGGTTGGATATTGTATAGAATAATCTGAGGGACAAATGTACAGTGCAATGAGAGTTGGTGGGTGGGTCAGGGAGGCCTTCCCTGAGGAAGTGATGTTTGGTCTGAGATCTGAAGGATGAATAGGAGTATAACTTGTCCATTGACCAGGCCAGCCACTGGCCATTTAGTTCCAGAAATGAGCTAAATGCCCACTGGGGAGGGTATGACTCATAAAGGGCCATGATCTGGAGAAGAGGACACTTGCTAGGAAGGTGTCCCAGACAGTCAAAGTTGGACCTTTTTCCTCCACAGAATGTGCAGGACAGAGCAGAAATCCACTGGGGATGAGAGGAGGGAGCAGAGCAGCTTCCCTGCTTCCTTCCACCCAGAGCATGTGCTGTGAGAGCAGTGGGTGCCCAGGCCAGCAAAGGAGAGGCTTTGGGAGGGTCTTGGGAGAGTGGACAGCTCCTTCAAAGACCAGACAGAGGGTCTCAGGCCAGCATCTTGGGAAGGAAATTTGGGGCAGAGAATGGAGGTCCCCGGCTCTCAGGGCAACAGGATTCCAAGCTCCATCAGAAGGATGAGCAGTGCTCACAGGGGAGCTGAAGGCTGATGACTCTGGGGCTGAGGAGGCTCCGGGCCCACAGTTACAGCAGGAAGGCTTGGAAGTCAGGCGCACAAAGTTTGAGGTATAGGGGAACAAGTTCTCCTGATGTGGTTTTGTATTCTGTTTCCCTGCTGATAAGCTGCGTGATCTTAAGCAACTTGCTTAAACTCTCTGAGCTTCAGCATTGTCATTTGTGGGATGGACATTTTCTGTCTGTTTTGTGGATGGGGTGATTAAATGGGATTAGGAAGGTAAGGGCCTAGCACTGTACCTGGCTCACAGCTGATGTTCAATAAATTTGTGTTCCATTCCTCTGTCTCCTGCTCCTCTTCCAAGTAGAATAATTGCTCCCAGGAAACTCCTGTCTTCTGTTGCTCTCACATCCACCCACCCCAGGGCACAGCCCCCAGGACCTCAAAGCCACAGGTCCCCACTCCTGCCTGTGTCTCCTCTCCATCCTCTGCTTCATCCGGGGCTCACCCTGGCCACTCCTTTTGCACATACCTTTTTATAAAATAGACTACACATTCAACAGCAGACACAATCATACGTTTCCAGAATATCCTCTTTGGAACAGAGAAAAATAAGTCATGCTCTCCCCAGTCCTGGATCTCTAAGAGCGTTGGGTGGGGAAGGAGAGTTGTGCTGAATCCTGGCTCTGACATTCCCCAGTGTGCGACCTTGGGCACCGTAATACGCAGGAAGGTGAAACACTTTACAGATGCTACTGTTTTTATTTTGCAGGATGTTTTCTGATATGAATACTGAGATCAGGAGGTTTTCCTTAGCACTTACTACTTTTTCCTATTAAGTGGAGGACTTGGGTGGTTTCCACCCACAGGCCCGACTGTCGAATGAGTTTAACAGTCTCCATCAGTCCGCAAGCAAGTGCACCCTGGCTTTGCCGTCTGCTCAGCTGGTGTGAGGCTCCAGGGTGAGAGGCAGGCAAAGGAGATATTCTTACCAGAACTTTCTCTTAAGGAGCCTTCTGGAAGGCAGGCCACAGTTCTAATGCTGGATCCTCTGCTGGTTGGTGGTGGGACCCAAAGCACTTGGCTGCCCGGCCCTGACCCTCACCTTCCTCAGGGAGGACTTGATGTTGTTATAGACATAATGCTCACATTAGGGGCCGTTGGCTATCACTATTACTATTTATATAATGAGATCACATGTGTGAATCATACACACACACTTTACACAGAATAAGCGATCAATTTGCGGTAGCAATTTATTTATTTATTCCATACCCCTCACTTCTCCCCTTCCTGACCTCAGGTAACCACTAATATATTCTTTATCTTCATGAGATCCCCTTCTTAAGCTGCCACTTATGAGTGAGAACATGTGATATTTGTCTTTCTGTGCCTGATTGATTTCACTTAACATCATGGCCTCCAGTTCCATCCATGTTGCTGCAAACCACAGGATTTTATTCTTTTTTTATGGCTGAATAATATTCCGTGGTGTATGTATTCCACATTCTCTTTATCCATTCATCTCTTGATGGGCACTTAGGTTGATTCCGTCTCTCAGCTACTGTGAAGAGTGCTGCAACGAACACGGGAGTGCAGATTATCTCTTTGATGTATTGATTTCCTTTCTTTTGGATCTATACCCAGTAGTGGGATTGCTGATCATATGGTGGTTCTATTTTGAGTTTTTTGAGGAACCTCCATACTGTTCTGCGTAGTGGCTGTACTAATTTGCATTCCCACCAACATCTAGTGATAGCTATTTATAATAATCATGCTCATACTCATAATAAGTAATGTACTCAAAGTCCTTGGTGGGCACAGAATGGGTCCTCAGTAAAGATTCTTAAGAAAAATCCAGGGGGATTCTGATGTAGACCCTTTGCTACAGTGCTGTGCCTGCTGGTGGTGAGTGCATGGTGGTATCAATACTGATGATCGTGAAATGAGACCAAGTGTGTAAAGCACTTGCCACAGGGTGGGGCACATGCTGGGTACTTGGTGCATGTTTCATTCCATCTCCCTCCAGCACCAGGGGCGCATTCCTCAGACCAGAAAACTGCAGAGCCCTAGGCTGCAGCATCCCTTTTAGTAACTCCTGGGCACAAGGCATCCACCCTTCTCCTGCATCCTGACTGTCTCCCTGTCTGGCTCTTCTGGCCCTGGGCAGACTCTAGGCTGGTCAGGCGGCTTGAGCACTACCAGTACCTCCGTGGGCTGCCCCAGGGTTGCCCTACTTCTCCCGCCCCGTGGCCATCCTCAGATGGACATGACTCTTGTAGGCTTTAGTGTCAACCCGGAACTGAGTGCCCCTTCTGAGAGGGGGACCTTGAGATCCTCTGGAGCCCTGACTCTGCACCCAGAATCTAGGCTGGAAGGAGAGGACCTCTGGGCACTGATGCCCCCTTCCTCATTCCCAATCCCCAGCCCAGGGTGCATCCCCAGCCTCCCAGGAACCTCCTAGTTGTTGGGACAACCTTGGCGTGAACTATGAGGACCTAAGGGCCTGTGCTTAGGGCCACACCCACATTTTCAGGAGGGCTTGGGGACTGCAAGAAAATAATCACTGGTGGGGCCTGGGAAAGCTGGTTTTGTCAGTTAGACTCACTCTGTCCCTCTTCAGGTAGACACGTGAATGATCACATACATGCCACACACATACCCTCTCTATCATATGCACAGGAATGTATGCTCAGGTCTTTCCCTAGACACGCCCCACATACCCAGGCGCACACACACACACACACACACACACACACACACACACACAAACACACAGACACACCTAGGCCATTACCCAGAGACACACACACCCCCAGGCCCTTACCTAGGGATATACACATACCCAGGACCTCACCCAGAGACACACACACATACACCCAGAGACACACACATACCCAGGCACACACACACACACACCCGGCCTTCAGAGACACACAACTAGGGTTTACCAGAGACACACACAGCCAGGCCTCACCGGGTTACCCAGAGACACACACACGCCCAGGCCCTCACCCAGGGATATACACACACCCAGGCCCTCACCCAGACACATATACATGCACACCCCCAACAGACAGGCACACACACTCACTCAGGCCCTCACCCAGGGACACACACACACCTAGACACACATACACCCAGGCCCTCACCCAGACCCATACACAAACACACCCCCAACAGACAGGCACACACACACTCAGGCACACCCACACACACTTGGGCCCTCAGCCAGGGACACACACACATGCAGAGACACACACCTAGACCCTTACACAAGCACACACACACTCACACACCTCTACTCTTACACGCTTGTAGAAGCTCCAGGATCCTGAACACATATCTGAACCCCACCACCCTGCACTTATCTCCTCACACGTTGTAGGTATTAACACCCCCCTCCTGCCCTTGCTCACAGACACACACGTGCACTCACACATATGAGCACACGTGGACACCTCTACACCCTCCCAGACGCCCCCACACCCTCCCGAAGCACAGGCACATGAAGGTACACCTCCACACGCCTGTGTGAACCCACACACTCATCCTGAACCCATACACCATGGGCCTCCTCCCAGAGGCAGCTCTGGACCTGCCTGTGCCCACCCCCGCCGTCGTCCCCCGTAAATGTGCAGCCATCCCGCGTCCCCGCGCTGCCGCAGCCCCTCACTCGGGGACCTCAAAGAGCACGCTTATAAAAACATTCTTCCCGTGATGGAGTGCTTCCTTTGGGCTTCTTCGGCTTGTAACAGATTAAAGGCGAGCAGGCATTTGTCACGGGGAAGTGTACCCAGTTGTGCTGGAAAATGGACTTTTCGATGAGCGTGAGAGCTTGAACCTGTCACAGAGGGGAGAGCCTGTGTTATTGCAGCCTGCCGGGCCGCGGTGGCCACTGCGGCTTATCGGCTGTGGCAGGCATCACCTACGACTGAAGGGATCCCATTACGGTAAGTAATGGCTTAATCACAGCCAGTTTGTAATGGAGATGACCTCTCCGCGTCCCGCTGGCCTTTTCGGATGGATTGCACCTCTCCACACCGTGACTAACAGCACTCCGTTCTGCTTCCTGAGAAAGGGCCCCGGGGCTCTGCGGGACACGACGCAGACGGCTCCGGGGAGGCTGCAGAGAGGGGGGAGCCAATTCCTAAACCAACTCGTAGAGACATGAGGCTTAGATGCCATTGTGTGTGTGAAGTATCTGAAAGTGAACCTGCTACCTGAACCCTTCCACCGGGAGGAGGAAGGGCTCGGGCCCTGGGCACCACCGCACCCAATGTCTCACACAGGCGGGAAGCTGAGACGGGGAGAGGGCAGGATGACACACGCGGCCCCCGTCTTTTCAAGAGTGATAGTGACAGTGAGAGCTGCCATTGGATAGGTGCCAAGAGAGCGTTTGTGTTTCCCAGGCTTTATCTTGCTCCAGTCGTGGGAAGTAGAGTATTACCGTCACCTCTTTACAGATGAGGAAACGGAGGCTCAGGAAGAACAAGTGACTAGTGCAGGATCATGGCACAGACAAATAACGGAACTGGGGCTCAGCTTGGGGCTGGGCCGAATGTTCTTGGCCATTGTATCCAGAGAGAATCCATTCTGCTGTTGGGTGGGGACCTCTCGCCACCTTCCTTCTTCAGCAGGGCTGTAGCTGAACTTCCCTTGTCGGTGTGCTCTTGTACAGGGAAGCTTCGCTTTCTGCCTGTTTGTGTGTGTGCCACATATTTGAGTATCCCTCTGTAGCTGGCCATTGGTGGGGGTTGAAGGCCACTGCAGCCTCAGCCCAAGATCAGGAGGTCAGGAGCTCCATGGTGAGTACAGGAAGTCTTTGGATATCGCTAGACCGTGTGTTCCAGGGGTTGACTTGGGGGGATCCTGGAACTCGTTAACGGCCCCATCCTCTTTCCTCCACTAAGCCCTGCTCCTGCCACTGTAGCAACGATGCACCAGGGCACCAGGCAAAACATCTGGGGACTTAGTGGAAGAATAAAAGGACTCTCTTCTTTCCTGTTTTGTTCATTTCCTCAGAATCATGGTTAGCTCCTGAAGAAGAGTGTGGAGCTTAGAAAGATTTGGAGCTGAGTCCAGGCTCCACCAGTGGCCAGCAGCATGACCTTGAATAAGTCCTGCACCTCCTTGAGGCTTGACTTCCTCACTTGCACAATTCCTAAACCAACTCGTAGAGACATGAGGCTTAGATGCCATTGTGTGTGTGAAGTATCTGAAAGTGAACCTGCTACCTGGTTGAGACCAAGGTGCAATGCCTTTACCGAAGCTTGCTGGAGAGAGGACAGGAAGCAGTGGAGTTGGGTCCCAGGCATGTGGTCTATGTGTGGTCTTGATACTCTACCGCAGAAGATGGTAACCACAATGGTAATTACCATTTGATGAGACCTCACTGCGGAACAAACACTAGTGCTTCCCATGGATTTCTCATCTAATTCTCCTGAAACTCTAGGTGATAATGAACATTATGATGATTCCCATTTTATGGATGAGTCAAATAAGATCAAAGATCGTGCCAATGTCACGTAGTTAGGAAATGGAGCTCCTGGATACAAACCCAGGCTGTCTGGCTAAGTGTCAGTGCGTTTACCACTGCGCTTACCTGTGTTTGGGATTATTCAGAAAATCCCAAAGTTCTGCTCCCTGTGCTTTTGGAATACAATGCGAGCACTTCT
Organism: Hylobates moloch; assembly: GCF_009828535.3. Taxonomy (NCBI): domain Eukaryota; kingdom Metazoa; phylum Chordata; class Mammalia; order Primates; family Hylobatidae; genus Hylobates; species Hylobates moloch. The sequence goes on along the minus strand of NW_026652283.1, from coordinate 39,107,563 downwards.
CCCATTGCCTATGAACTCCAGTGTGTCCCACATTCCAGTCCAGGGCAGGGGCACGAGACTGGGCGCAGCTGGAGGGACAGGGCTGAACCTAAGCTATGTTCAGAAAGGCACTGGGCCACAGAGAAGAAGGAACATTGGTGGGACACCCTGACTCTAAGGCAGAAGGCAGAGAGAGCTGGGCTCGGAAATTCATGAAATGGTGTCTGGACATGGGGTCTGCAGAGAGCACTTTGTTTTGCAGACTGATTTTTGCCGCTATGCTTATCTGCAAGGCTTCCTGAGACAAGGCTGCTGCCCTGTGACAGGAGGGAAGTGGCTGCTGAGTTTCGTTTACTTAGCAATATCTTTTCAACGAATATTTATTAAGTGCCTACTATGTACCAGGCACTGGGCCAAGCAGCCATTGAGTTTCCTTTGCTTAACAACATTTATTCAATAAATATTTATTAAGTGCCCACTCTGTACTGGGCCAGGCACTAGGGATTCAGTGGTGAGAAAGAGACACAATTCCTTCCTACCTGGAGGGTGGCCAAGGAGATGCAAAGAAATCCCAGCTCAGCACCCTTGGAAGCATTTATCAAAGATGTACTCTATGCCAAAGATTGGTACATCACCCTATGTCATCCCTCATAACAACTCCATAAAGAAGTACTACCTTGATGTCCATTTTTTCTAATGAGAAAGCTGAGTTGCAGAGAGCTTTAGTGACTTGTCCAGGGTTGCACAGCTGATAAGTGACAGAACTGAGCCTTAAACCCAGGTCTGCTGAAAGCCTATATTTTAACCAATGTGACTGTGCTATCTTGTCTACTGGCAGTGTCCCTGCAGATCTGAGACCTTCCTGGGATGTGGAGTGGAGGAGGGGGACAGGGCTCTGCCCTCTTCACCTGGAAGGCTGCTTTCTTGCTTCTCTTCCTCGCACCCCTCCTCCAACGCAGCGTTCCCCAACCCCCAATGCCTAGGCCTTGCCTTCTCTGCAGTTGGGGAGAGCTTATTCTCATGCTAATTGCAAAACTAATTGTTCTTATTGCAAAATCCATTATATAGTATATTTATATTGCAGATAATGAGCTGTTTGGATTAAATAGCTCACTAAAAGTCAATAAAAAGAAATTTGCTTCCCTGTTCCTCCCCTCATTTTTCACCAGCACCGTTAACACAGCCGTTGTTCTCCCTGAAGGCTGGAATTCATTAAAGTGCCTGGAGCTGCAAGGGAGTGTCGCTGTGTGGTTTTTCCCTTTCTCTTTGAAAAGGCCTTTGGGGGAGAGAGTTGGAAGACAAGAAGCAGGTTCTTTGCCCTGGTTTTAGTGATGCAGGGGTGACTAACCAAGTTGAGTGCATCATAATTTCTAGCAGAATCGAAGAACATGATTTCTCCAGAACAAAAGCCAGGGCTCAGGGGGGTGGGGGCATGTGATGGGGGAGTGGGCGGGGACCCAGGAGTGAACTCACAGCCACTGCCACCCTCAAAGGAGGGGGGAAATATCCAAGGTTCTCGGCACTGAGCTGTTTGCCCCCAAAGGGCTTGGGGACTGGAATGAGGCAGGGAGATGACAACCCCAGGACATGCCCTGGGAGAGTGAATATCAGATTTGAAGCTAAGGGTCTGGATTTCCAGGTTCTGGCCCTTTCCAGCATCTCTTGTGGGCTCCTAGAATTTTCCTGGTCTACCCATTTCTCTGGTCTTGGTTCTTTTTTTTTTTTGAGACGGAGTCTCGCTCTGTCGCCCAGGCTGGAGTGCAGTGGCGCAATCTTGGCTCACTGCAAGCTCCGCCTCCCGGGTTCACGCCATTCTCCTGCCTCAGCCTCTCCGAGTAGCTGGGACTACAGGCGCCCGCCACCACGCCCGGCTAATTTTTTTGTATCTTTAGTAGAGACGGGGTTTCACCGTGGTCTCGATCTCCTGACCTCGTGATCCGCCTGCCTCGGCCTCCCAAAGTGCTGGGATTATAAGCGTGAGCCACCGCGCCCGGCCTCTGGTCTTGGTTCTAAACCTGAAGGTGTGTAATCCCAGCACTTTGGGAGGCCCAGGCGGGCGGATCATGAGGTCAGGATATCAAGACCACGGTGAAACCCCGTCTCTACTAAAAATAAAAAAAATTAGCCAGGCGTGGTGGCGGGTGCCTGTGTGAGGCAGGAGAAGGCTGAACCGGAGGCGGACTTGATGACCGGAGATCCCCATTGCACTCACCTGGTGACAGACGAGACTCTGTGTCAGAAGGTGGTTTGTGCAAGCTGAGACCTACCAGGAAGAGGGCTGGTCTGTGAAGTTCTGGGTTTATTGGCACAGGTCTTCTGGAATTACTGTTTTATTTCATAGAGTGTGGATTTTTCAGGAGGAGCTGACATCAAGACTTGAACCCAGGTCTGTGCACTTGACCTTCCATGGCACTGCTCTGAGTAATCAAAGTGGGGCTGAGAAGAGGGGCTGTTTCTTATTTTTTTTTTAGGAACTAATCTCGTGTTTGGTCTGATAAAATGGCATGATCAGAGTGTTAAGATGACCTGGCTGGGGGCTACCAGCTTTGTCAAACCCACTGTGATTAGCCTTTTTCTCAGCCATTCATTCATTCATTCATTCATTCATTCATTCATTCATTCATTCCATCCATCAGTAATATGTACTGAGTGCCCATGAGGGTCAATGTGGTGTGTTAGCCCCTAGTGATGACTCTGAATAAAATCAGGCAGGGTCTTTTCTCTGTCTCATGGAATTGTGGGGGCAGATACTAGCCAAATAGTCACACAGATGAGTGACTAATTAAAACCAAAGCATGTGCTTTGAAGGAAAGGAGAACACTTCTAAGAAAGTAATCCTAGGAAGACCTAACCTGGATGGTGGGGCCAGAGAAAGCTTCCTGCAGGCTGTGCTAGGTGGGCTGAGCCCTGCGGGGTGAATTCCTCAGACAATGAGGGAGGAGGAGAACATTTGAGCAAAAGTCCACCCCAGAGAGAGAGCAAGGGGCAGTAATGGGACAGCAAAGAGGGTCAGTAGGACAAGGCTGGGATCCCAGCACATGTGAAGCCGTTAAGCAGTTTAATTCTTTACTGTGGAAGCAATGGTAAAACATTGAAGGGTTTAAGACAGAAGAGTGGTGTGACTTGTGCTTTAAAAAGTTTTCTCTAGTTTCCAGCAGCATACCAGAGGTAGCATTGGGAGCATTAAGCTGCAAAGAAGGATGGAGGAGCCTGTAGAGAGAGGGGAGAGGAAAGAGGAGGGAGGGAGGGAGGGAGGGGGAGAGAGAGAGAGAGGGAGAGAAAGAGACAGGGGGAGGGAGGGAGAGAGAGAGATAGGGGGAGGGAGGGAGAGAGAGAGAGAGAGAGAGAGAGAGAGGAGGAAGGACCTTGGTGAGGATGGAGAAGAGGCAATTTGCCCAGAGAAAATCAAAGTTGTACTAGAAAGAGGAGGGAGATGCTGGCCATCTTCCCATTCAGTGCAGTACCGAGCAGACCATAATGTGGGGGGCTGATTTTAAACTCTCAGATGACAGTGATGTGGCACCTCACTCCAGCGGAGAGTTCCTCAAACCATTCATGGAAACTTTGGGAGCCTTGGTTACCTCCCCAGGGATGTTCAGCTTAGTGCTTGGGGAGCTGGCAAAGTCACTGTAGAGCTGTCTCATGGGAGCAAGGCAAACAAAGAGATGCCGGGTCATTACTGCATGAATGCCCTGGACTTGTGGAAGGGAGAAGCCTTGGCATTGGCCAGCCTGGAGCAGGGGCTTCAGGAACCTCTAGATGGAACAGACAGGCTAGTGGCAAAGGGAAGGCAGCCTGAGAAGGTCTCACTCCAGGCGGCTGTAATGGCTATAATCTACAGCCATCTTTACTTAAGGACTTCAAAGGGAGATGAGAAGAGCTAGAGAGACAGCTAGATGGTGAAGCAGCTTGAATGTGACGGAGATCAAAGGCAGTGGAAGGTGGTTCTGTGCACTTCCCCAACCCCTTGCCCCAGCCTAAGCATCCACAGAGATGCTGGGATGGAGGGATCCCTAGGAAGGAAAAAGAAGCACCAGGAAACTGAGTCCAGCAGAAGGGGCACAAGAAGCCCCCCAAAGACCAGACAGCCCCTCCTGGGGTGGGGGTCTGAGGAGCTTAGGGTTCCTACATTCTGGGGACCCCTGCTCCAGGCAGATAATCAAGGACTCCTAGGAGGAAATAATGACCTCTTTGAGCCACAGTGGTGTCCCCTGTGTGGGTTTGTGTGTGCCCCTAGATTCCCCTCCAGTCCTTCAGAAAGTTATGAAATTGGCGTGGCAGTTGGTATGTGGCATGTAAGTGGGAAACCAAACCGACGTGGTCAGGAAGGGCTGGTTATTTTTGCTGCGTCTCTGGGGTGGGTTAAGAGATGGAGGTTTGGTGGTTGCTCCCTTCTGCTTGGCAGGCTTGGGATCCATCGTTCTTGGGAATAGGGACATGGACCAGATGGCCCCTTATTGCAAGTTTTTCCTCCTAGGTCTTTAAAAAAATTTATTTATATTTTGTGTAGAGACAGAGTCTCACTATGTTGCCCAGGCTGGTCTCAAACTCCTGAGCTCAAGTGATACTCCCACCTTGTCCTCCCAAAGTTCTGGGATTATAGGCATGAGCCACTGTGCCTGGCCTCTTCTTAAGTCTTGATGGTGCCCCTGGATCTGGGCAGGAGTCATTGCCTGTTGACCCTGCAGCCAGCAGTGACCTGTTCCTATTTTGAGTCATCTCTCTGCTCTTAGATCTGGCTCCTCTGTAAGTGCCTGGGTCTCCATGGACAGCAAGCTCCATGACGCAGAGTCCCTGGAAGAGGCACTGACCATCCTTTTGGACACAGCTCGGAGCCAATAATAAGAGTTTGAGTGAATAAGTGAATGAGTAATGACTGACATTTTGATCGTGCTATGACAGGTGCAGTTCAGGAGAGGCTCCCTTCTGGGAGTAGGTAGGGATCTGGGTGCCTAGGTTTCTGGGCTTTGGGGAGGGTGAGACATTTAAGGGGTTTAGTTTCTAATAACCAGAATCCAGGATGGAGGCTTGGAGGAAGGTCAAGGGCTAGGTTTCTGGCAGCACAAGGTAAAAACTCCGTGTTTATGCAGATGACTGGGATAGGGGGTATAGGGGAACTTGTGGGAAAGGAGGGCTTAGGACAGTGAACAGGGCAGAAGCTGAGAGTCTTCAAGTGCTATTGAGGCAGAAGGGGGCAGCTCGGGATAATTCCAAAGGCTTCAGTGAACACAGGGCACTCACATAGCCTGTGGGTCTGGAGGCTGGAGGACTGTGTGTGTGTGTGTGTGTGTGTGTGTGTGTGTGTGTGTGATAACGGCTCTGAACTTCAGAGAAATGCATGAAGGTTCTGGGCCTGGGACCCCAAGAAGTATTTGTGGGGGTCTTTGGGAGATGCTGTGAGAACTTGGAGTAGAGGGCGTGGTCCCACAAGGTGAAGAGGTGCCTTGGGGTGCCTGGAGTTCCAGGTAGGGCAGACAGGGCCTCCGGGAGGGCAGATGCAGGGGCCTCTGGGATGTTGGGGGAAGGGGCATTCCTTTGAGCCCTATCTTGCCAGCACTAATTGGAGTGGCTGGCCAGGGAAAGGCTGGGCTTAGGGCTTTTCCCCCTTCAGTTGGGATGTAAGAGAATTTCCTCCTCAGCAACTCTGCATACTATAGAAAGCAACTCACAGAGCACATGTGAAACCACGTATACCCAACTGGCAAGGCCAGCAGAGGTAACTGGGGGAACCCACCCTCAGCTCACCTTGGCCTTCCCCTCAGCCATTCACCTGCAATGTAGGGGACCCAACACAAGAAATAGATGAACAGGCACCTGCCTTATGGGGCATGGGGCTGAACTCACTGGGGTGTGAGAGGGGCCCCTGGGGAGGAGAAGCTCAGGGCCTGGTAGAGCTGGACCTCAGGGAGGGTCTGAGAAGTGGTTTTTCTCCCCTGAGAGAAAGAAGTGAGTGCTCAGAGCCCTGACCTCAGTCCTGGAGGAGCTCACAGCTTCGTAACGAAGACAGATGGGAGTTTGGGAATAAGGTGAGCAAGTAAAGGCAATGACAGCAGATTTGTGAGAGTGTGTGTGTCACAGCAAGTGTGCACCTTTGTGTGTATATGAGTAAGTGTGCACCTTTGTGTGTATAAGAGTGAGTTCTGGGCACGGTGGCTCATGCCTGTAATCCCAGCACTTTGGGAGGCTGAGGCAGGCGGATCACGAGGTCAGCTCGAGAAGATCCTGGCTAACACGGTGAAACCCCGTCTCCACTAAAAATATAAAAAATTAGCCGGGCGCGTTGGTGGGGGCCTGTAGTCCCAGCTACTCGGGAGGCTGAGGCAGGAGAATGGTGTGAACCCGGGAGGTGGAGCTTGCAGTGAGCTAACGCCACTGCACTTCGGCTTGGGAAAAAGAGCGAGATTCTGTCTCAAAAAAAAAAGTGAGTTCCTCGGTGTGTAAGAGTAAGTATATGTCTCTAAGTGTGCAGCTCTGTGTGTGTATAAGAGTAAGTGTGCACTCTCACTCTGTGTAGAGGAGTATGTGTGTACTTCGCTGTGTGTGTCAGTGTACACCTGCACGCCGGCCCGTGTGCATTTGTGTGTATCCTAGGCAGGGTGATAGGGAAGATGTGAAGGAAGATTCGGTGCAGAGTACTTGTTTGTGTATTTGAGGGTTTTTGTGATGCACAAATGTGCATGAAATGTCTGTGAATGTGTCTGGGACGCTTGGGGTGTGTGTGTTTGTGTGTGTGTGGGCCCCTGCTGCATGGTCCAAGGACAGTGTGAGTTGTGCTTCTTTGGTGTGAAGGGGGAGACCTGGGTAGGGATGGAGTGTGTGTGTGTGTGTGTGTGCGTGCGCGCATGTGTGTGTGTGTGAGAGAGAGAGAGAGGGAGCGCGCGCGCGTGAGCATGCCGAGTGGCAGGAATGACAAATGATTAATCTATAGAAATCTATATTCTATTCTTCCATGCGTCCACTCCACCCTTCTCACGCGCCCATGCATCACCTCTGGAAATCTATCACCCGACTCCCAGCCAAGGACAGGCTGCGAGGAGCAAGTGCCTGCCTTATTGATGGGCTTGCCTGGTGCTTTTTCCACATTTGGATATGTGGAGAAGGAACGCTCACTCTGGCTGTGTCATTCATGCTCTTATTCACTTATTCGTTCATTCAGTCAGTCATTCATCCAGCAGATAGTACTGGAGTGCCTACTGCGTGCCAGGAACGGTCCTGGGTGCTCAGGGTGTGATGATGAATGAGGCATTTCTGGCATTAAGGGCCAGTGGGTGTCCCAGACAGCACATAGGCCACTTTGGTAGAATGTGCAGGGGGCTCTGGAATAATACAGGGGGTTTGGAAATTAACCTCGGGGCAGGGGGCGGTTCACAGAGGCTCCTGAAGGAGGTGACATCTACGGGAGCTCTGAAGGGTGATAAACCGAAGGGGAGGGAGAGGAGAGGGTGCACTAGGCAAAGAGATTAGCATCTGCAAAGGCCCAGAAGCAAAGAGAGCTTGCCTCTTGGGGAAAGCTCAGAGTGAGTCAGATGGCTGGGGTTGGAGTGTGAGGAAGAAGTGGTAAGAGATGATGCTACAGAGGTGGCTGGTGACTGGGGGCATCCAGTGCCTGTGAAGGAAGCCGGATTTCATCCCAAGGGGAGCCATTGAAGGGTCTAAGCAGGCATCACGTGGTGTTGCATTTTAGAAAGTGACCTCTGGCTGATGGTGGGGAGGCTGGACTGGAGGCAGGGAGGCCAGTTAGGAGGCTGTCATGGCAATGCCAGGGAGGGATAGTGGTGGCTTGGATTCCAGTGGTGGCAATGGGGGTGGAGAGATGTGGCAGAGTCCAGAGGTATTTTGGAGGTGGAACTAAGGGCTTGGTGATGGAGGGGTGTTGGCCTGAGAGAGTGGCAAGCATGACCCTAGGTTCTGGGGCAAGTCACTCGACCATGCTGAGCCTCCATTTCCCCATCTCTAAAATGGGGAGAACAATTCCTGCTTCTTAGGGTTGCTGTGAGGCCGTTTGGTTCACACTCAATGGACCACCATTGGAATCCACCTTGGAACGGAACGTCTAATCTTCCTTGTTTGGTTCATACTCAATGGACCACCGTTGGAATCCACCTTGGAACGAAAGGTCTAATCTTCCCCTCCCATTACATGAGCCACCTCCAGGTCTGCTCTTCTCCAAAAAGGTTTGGGCTGATCTACCCCCCAGTGGCTGTTTCTTAAACCACACTTTGGGCAACCCCTGGACTGTGGTGCTAGTCCCAAAAGCCCACTGCTTTGAACCCCTGAGGGAGACTTGGAAGTTGTCCAAGCCAGCTTCCAGTTCCAAGATGGGCAGCCAGGCACTCAGAGAAGGAGAGGACCTTCTCAAGGTCACCCAGCCATTTAAACTTGCTGGTGTTCAAGAAGCCACAGGCCATCCTCAGGCAGGCTGACCCCCTAAAGATCATCATGTCCCACCTTCTGCCTTCAGACCCAAAGTATCTCCGACCAGCAGGTGGCCTGCCTGTTCTTGGAGGTTGCCAGGGAGCTGAGCTTCCTTGGCCGAGGCATGTGATTCCTGGCTGTCCTCCGGGAAAGGGCACTGGCCAAAGTCCCAAAGAGGCTCCCAGAGTGGCTCATTTTTCAACTCGTCCTTGTGGGGTGCGAGGAGACATCCAGACACAAGTGTTTACTTCAACTCCCAGGGCAGCCAGACAACTTCTGATCTTGGAAGTCTCCTTGCTTCAATCTACTGCTTCTGTACATTTGGATAATGTTCCATTTTGCAAAACAACAAGTTCTCTTTAGACGCAGGCAGAGCTGACAGTTATCACAGCAAAAGCATTATTTTGTTTCTCTTTCCTCGCCCTCCCTCGCTCCCTCCTGAGCAAGCGTGCATGATGGTATTAGAATACTGCAGTGCAAAGGCGTCTGTTCTCTCTTCGGAGTGTGGCATGAGAGGCGCTCCCGCGTGGGGGGCCACGGGAGGGCGTCTTGGCCAGCATTCCCGCCTGGGCCTTTCATGCACTGCTGCATTTGCAGAGGAAACGACACTGGTGACAAAAGCAGACCTGGCTCTTCTGGAGAAGGCTGAAAAGTGCCAAGGAGAAGGCCCTGCACACTTAGAATATTTTCAAATTAAGTGACAGCGGGCACAACACGATGGGGGAGACGGCTTGTGTTTCTTTGGAGCATTCAGTCACAATTCATCATTATCCAATTTTTTTTTTTCCCTTGAGTTTTCTCTCTCACACATTTTTTATCCCAATCTGACAGCTAAATGAGGAATCATACTGCCTACGTTATGTGTTTTGTTCAGGAATTAACCCGTCGTCAAACACGGGCTGCCAAGTGGTTGGTATGAGCAGAGAGTGACTGCACCGGCCCTAGATGGCCCGTGTCACACGAGGCCTGTCCAGCTGGCCATCCTGAGGACATGCTTGGAAAAGGTGGCCGGCAGGAGACATACCAGCTTCTCAAGAAGGGCTGAAGCCCAACATGGAGCTCTGCATGTCCCCGAGCTCCGGCCACAGGCTTCTCGACCAGAAGAACTCTCCGGGTGCCTTGGCCTGATCTTTGTCAAGTTCACGGTGTCATCAGATGTGAGGTCATTCTGCCCCTCCATCTGCCTCTGGCAGCCTTGAGAAGAGAGGCATCAACCCCTGACCTCTATGAAGGGGAAGCTGATAGCTCTTCTTTTGGGAGATCCTTGAAATACTTGACTCTTTCCTGCTGCAGTGGGTCTACTTGCTTTACCTTCTCAGCATGTTTCTGGGTACCAACTCAAGCTTCAGTTCAGAGCAAGAGGGAAGCGAGGGATCTTTGGGGGTGCATCTGGTCTTTCAAAAATGGCCAAGTTTCTTTCCTTCTTCCCTTCTACCTTGTTCTTTCCTTCTCCCCGATTTCTTTTCTTCCCGACGTCACCTTTCCTTCCCTCCTTTCCTTTCCCCTCCTGTCCTTTCTCCTCTCCTCCTTCTTTCCTCCTCCCCAGTTTTTTTTCTACTCCAGTGATGAATAAGATCCTGCGTTGGATAAGACAGACCCAGTCTTTGCAATCAGATAGTTGCCAATGGGGTGAGTTTTCAGAAGGCGAGATGCAGGGCACTCCCTGCCTGTGTGTTGGGGAGCCCCTGCTGAAGACAGCTGCAGGAAGCTAGGTGATGGGCAGGCAAGGCTTGGAGACATGGGGAAGCCCAGGCAGGGGCATGCTCTCCAGGACCTCAGCTCTGCTGGGAGGCACACCTCACCCACAGACTGTTAGATGAGTGAGAGATGAACCATGCCTGGCTTTGTTCATCCGCATAGCCCAGCTCCTGGCACAGACCAGGTGGAGTGCTCAGTAGGCACACTAGGCATGAGGTCAACGAAGAGACAGGAGAGTGGTGGTGGCCATGAGCTGTGGTGCTGACCACATCCAACATCCCCAGTTTCCTTGGTGGCTGGCAATTTCTAGCCAATAACTGGTGCTCCCAAAATCTCATCACGTTGAATGACCCCCAGCTTGTGTTGAGGAGGGGAAGATGATTGTATGCTGGAGAGAAGGCAGTCCAGACAGCTAAAAGCACAGGCCCTGAGCCTTGTGGTGTGGCTCAAGTCCAGGTTCTGCTACTTCCTGTTTGTGAGGCTTTGGCAAGACCTGTAATCCCACTGAGCCTCAGTTTTCTCCTCTGTAAAATGCAGATGATGAGAAGAGGCTCTGTCTCTCAGAGATGAGACGAGGATTAAATGAGATGATGTGCAGCTGGTTTGACACACACCTGCCGTTTTCACCTATTTTAACAGCGGTGCTGAGAAATTTGCCCCAGCCTCCTCTCTCTCACTCTGGGCCCCAGGGTGTTCTTGTCCTTGTCCTTCTCTGGCCAGCACAGTGATCTACCTGTCCACGTGTTCTCTCCTTCCTTCCAGCTTGGCTAGGTGGGGATGCTGGTGAAGAAGCAGATGGCAGCCGGGGCTGAGTGTGACGGTGATGACACTGTGAAAGGGTGATAATTTATTCTGTTCAGCCTTGACTTGGAGTTGGAAGGAGAAATCTATTACTTCTGAAAGGCAAGACTGAGGGTGACCTCCCTTTCTGACCTCTAACAGGCAGCCGGCCCTTGGTCTCCTGGCTCCTGGAGAACAGGCCTGGAAGACCCCCTGGGGGCCCATCCCTGAGCAGGGACTTACAGCAAGGATTGGGAAGTGAGGAGCAGGCTGCAGGTTCAGCCCCAGAGAGAGGAGGCTGGGAGGCAGCAGGGCTCTGGCCCCATGCGGCAGGGATGCCAGGGGCAGGAGAGTGCTCTCAGTGTCTTTGACTTGGCCCGGGCACTGGGCTGGGCCTGGCCTGCACATGGGTCTTTTCCTCATTCATCCACTCGTCTTTCTTGTGAGTGGAGGATGTCTTCCAAGCAGTGGGGAGAAAGATGTAAAACTAATCCCCACTCTAATAAAAACAGTCTCCCGATTAAATATGTATGAACACATATTGATTTGGGGATTAAACAGAAAAGAAAATTGAGCCTGTAATTGAGCCAGGGAACATGTACAGGGTGAGACTTGGGATGTGCTTCTCCAAACACTCCTGCTGGGGCTGGGCTGGGGCTGCCCGGGCATAGGAAAGGGGCTGGGAAGCCTCCAGCACCCACTGGGTGCTCCCCTGCATGAGGGGTCGGGCCAGGCTCTGCCTGCTTTTGGAGAAGCCTCTGCCCTTTTCCCAATTTGGGGAAATGCCCAACATTCCAAAGGAATTTGGAGGAATGGGAGGGCTGTACTAGTCCTACAGATGTCTGAGTATGAATCTTTAGCTGGTGGGCAGCTTCCATCCTGTCTTAAGGAAATATGGATTATTGCTCACCTGCTACATGCAGGTCTTGAGGAAATGGAAGAAGCTGAGCCAGGATTCCGCCTACAATCTTTGGACTCTAAATCCAAGGTTGTATTTACTACAGGCCAGGGCTGGGCAGTCCAGTGACGTCAGAACCTGCAGTCACAGGATTGCGCATCCTCCAAGCTGCAAGGGCTTTGGCCTTGAGTTCAGCTCCTTGCCTGAAATTTGTCACCTTCCTTCACTAATAAAAGGAAAGTGATCAATTTTTATCACAAAGTCATCTAACTTCTCCTTGGATGTCTTCAGGGTTGGAGAGCTCCCTACCTTTCAAAGGAAGCTGGGAGCTCTAGGATGGAACCAAAGCCTGTCTTCCTACCGTGGCTATCTGTAGGCTCCACACCTGTTCCTCTGTCAGAAAAAGAAGGGAAGGGGAGAATAGATTGTTGAGTGCCTGCTGCGCATAAGGCCCTGTGCTTGGTAGTCTCAGGTAGACTATGACCTTTAAGCATTCCAAGAATACTGTGACATAGATCTGATTATTTTCACTTTATAGTCTAGGAAGTGACTCAGAGATATTTGCTAATCATCATAGTCATCATCGTAACAATGGAAACCATTTATTGAGCACCTGCTGTATGTCAGGCACTTTACATCCATTATTGCCAATCCCCACCATGACCTTGTAAAGTAGATCTATTACCTCCATGGTACAGAGAGGAAACCAAAGCTCAGAGGGCAAGAGATGTGGCCATTGCAGTGCACAGCCCAGCCACAGCTTGCCTGACCATGGCCACTTCTTGCATTGTCCTGGAGGAGTGTTGTCTCCAGGTACTCACTGTTAACTCCCCAGGTTGCCCCTGCCCCTGCCCCAGCCCTGTGTGGTCCAGCCAGAGTGTCTCTCTCTCCCAGAGCTGGGCTCCTGCCTCACAGATCTCTGCATGCTTCTTCCCCAGGAATGTGCAGATGCCCATTCATCATTTCCTAGCCCACACCCACTCCCCCTCTTCTTCCCTAATGCTCCCGGCCCCTGCCATGATGTTTGCTGGAATCTGACTTCCTGCAGGCCCACTTATCCTCAACGTACAACAAACTTTACAATTGACGGAGCATTTGCACATTTGTTATCTCATTCAAGGTTCACAATAACCTGATATCCTGTATGACAGATGAAGAATTTGAGGCACAGAAAAGTCAGGCAATTTACCTCAACTCGCAGAGCTAGTGAGTAACAATGGCAAGTCTGTCTTCCCAGGTGAGATGGCACTTGTCCCCTGAACAGGTACCTTTGTGGGACACACGAAGACACACTGACACCATGCGATGAGGTAAGAGGAATATACCATGTTGGGTTTAAGGTTTATATAGACTCGGGTTCCAGATCCTGTGCTCGCTCTAGCTGGTTGTGTGCTCCTGGGCAAGTAATGTAACCTCTCTGAGCTGTGTTTTTCTTTTCAAGCTTCTCTTGAACACTTCTCTGGGTTTGGAGCCAGAACCCATAGCAGCATACCTTTTAGAAGTGCCCCCAGGACTCAAGGTTTGCCCACATGGCTAATTGTCAGAGAAACACCTGGCAAGCCAGCTATCTCCTTTGGTGTGGCCCTGGGAGAAAAGGAGAAAGGCATCAGATATGAAGTGGAGAAATTGGAGCGCCTGGTATCCCATGGCAGTGCCCAGCTCATCAAGACCCATGGGGAGTGCTGAGAGCTCACACACTCCCAGCTGCAGCCATCTCTGCCCTGTGGTTATTAAAGCAATGACTTAATTTTAACGAGGGTCTAAGTGTTCTTCAGGAAGCTGCTTGAGCCCTGATTAAAGGAATGAATCAGGCAGGATCCAGCCTCTGCCTAGTGAGTCTGGGAACGGGAGCATTGGGCTGTAATAATGGAGGCCGGGAGTTGTGGAACCCAGAGTCTTCTGAGCTCTTTTTCGGAGACTCCAGCATTTGCTGAGGGAACCCAGGCTTTGGGGCTGCATTGTTCTCCTCTTAGATAGGAGGTCTGGTGGTGGAGGGCCAAGGCTTTTACCGCCAGTGGCCTGGGCTTGCCTCCTGGCTCTACTGCTGACCAGCTTGCGGGACTGGGTGAGGGACGTAGTCTCCCTGAGCCTCAGTTTCTTCCTCTGTGAAATGGATCAGGCTCCTGCTGAGATAATGTGAAAAAGAACATCAGGTGCATCTGTAGAGCCAGGGCCTGGCTCATGCGCAGGTCAGATGAGGAGCTATGACATGATATCCCATGTTATCAGTTTTCTCTCTCTTGCCTTAAAACCATGTTTGTGTGCATCTGCTACATTCAGGCTACGATTAGAACCCCAGGCTTCTGATTCCAAGTCTAGGGATTTTCTTGACTCCAACATTCAAGCTACAAGAAATTCAGCCCCCAGATTCTTCTGGAGGTCTTGTAGAATCTTCTTCTGGAAGTCCTGTTGATTGCAAATTCCAAGCACCTGTAGAACCTGCGGGGGTCTGGAGTTTGTCCTCCTGTCCTGGGGCCCTGACCACTCCCGCAGGTGAGTACACAAGTTGAGATGAGTACACAAAGCGGGGACAAGTTGCTCCCTTTCTTTTGCTTCTCTGTCTTAACCCTTATGATGGTCGGGAGAAGGGAACGTGTGGGCAGCTTTCCAAAACCACCTCTCCCACTTCTCAGCCTGGCAAAGCTGGGTCTGGGAGGGTTTCTGCCTCCTCCTCCACCTCTCCTCGGTAGCTCAGCAGGAGCCCCTCAAGGAAAGCCTCGGGCATTTTCTGATTTCTGAAGGCTGCCTACCTGGTGGAGGGAAACCAAATCCCATTGCATCTAGGATGGTCCTGTGTGCCACACTCATGGGGTGCAGGGCCCAGTGAGTTTGCGTCCCATGGGCTGGGGCCCCTGGGTTCTCTGAGATGGTTGGTCTCAGGGCCTGGGCTCCCCAGGAGATGCTCCCAGCTTCCTTCTCTCTCTCAACCAGCATCACCACATGCTTCTGGGAGGTGTCTGGTCTAGGCTGTCATGAGCAGAGCCCGTTGTCACCTCCCTGTGATGGAGGTAAAGGGTCCAGATGTGATTTTTGTCACTCTTCTTCCCAGTGTTTTCCCACTTGCCATGACTTTCAAGGTGTGACATGATCTGGGGGCTGGAGATTTCCTATTTCCCTCTCAAGATCCAGGCTCCCTCCTTCTCGTCCTGCTCTAGGCTTCAGGAGGGTGACCCATATGGACATTCTCTGGCTCCTGAGTGGCACTGGTGAGTGGGTGTCACCATAAGGAGGCTGGGGGCAGGGTGGACAGCCGAATTGGGACATTGGTTTCTCTGATGCGTTCCCATAGGGCCACCACAGCTTATGTGTGGTCCTCGAGGGAAGGTCCCAGCTTTTTTCAAGGCAGCCCCCTCTTCACAGATCTGTCTGCGTCTAGTAACAGTGCTCTCCCCTCACCCTCTTGCATGGGATTGTTACAGTCCTGCAGTTCTGCCTCACCCTTGAGGCTTCCTCATCCACACTTGTATAAAGTGCCCCTTTATTAAACTCTCCTCACCTGCCTCCTCACCTGGCTGTGTGGTCCTGGGCAAGTCACATAACCTCTCTGAGCTGTATTTTTTTTCAGGCTTCTCTTGAACACTTCTCTGGGTCTGGAGCCAGAACCCATGCAGCATACCTTTTAGAAGTGCCCCCAGGACTCAAGGTTTGCCCACATGGCTAATTGTCAGAGAAACACCTGGCAAGCCAGCTATCTCCTTTGGTGTGGCCCTGGGAGAAAAGGAGAAAGGCATCAGATATGAAGTGGAGAAATTGCATGGAGAAATTGCAAGTGGAGCTTGCATGAGTCATTGGTGTCTGCAGGACCCTGGCTGGTGCACCCCTGACTGCCTCTCTGATCACCCAGGATGTTAGTGCAGCAGGCGCAATGGCCAATTACAACTGGGTCCCTTCCGATTGGGCAGCGCCTGTGCCAGGCCCGTTGTTAACGATTTTGAATTTCATCCCAACTTTATTCCCTCATTCACTGCTTTCCAGACATGCTGGCCAGCTTTCCGTTCCTTAACAACCCAAGCCTGAACAACCCAGGCCTGACCATGCCCTGTCTCCCAGCACATCCTATGCCATTTACCTGTGTATCAGTGAGGGGCCCAGCAGGAATAGTAGGGCACACTTGACTGGGAATCTGAAGACTATGGACAAGGATAAGGGACCCTGCAGCTAGCAACTGTGGGAAGATGCTAGCACCTGGGGTCTGAGGAGGCGCTGGGAGGAAATGTGCTATCAGAACCTGAAGAGGGCTGAGCCAGAGTCACAGAAAGTTGCAGCCACTGCTAGAACCTGGGCAACATAGAAAGGAGGGGCAGGAGAAGACATGCATGAACTTCTCTCTCCTCCAGTGCTTTGACTTCCTGCTGGGGTCTTCCAATGCCTGAACCCAAGTAGAAGCCAGCCAGAGGCAAGGCAGCCCAGGGGTGCATTCCACAGGGCTCAGCCCCAGGGCATGGAGCAGATCAGAGCAGGGAAAAGAACTGAATGGAAGCCAGGGGAAGAAACTGAGAAAAGCCAGCGCAACTTTATGTTGTCTTTGTTGTACTTCTCACCACCTAAAATATTCATACTCATTTGGTTGGTTGATAGTTGATTGGCCTTCTTCTCTACTAGAATGTCGGGTCCACAAGGGCAGGGACCTTGTCAGCTTGGCCCACTGTGAGATCCCCAAGGCTGAGTGTGTGCCTGGCATGTAGCAGGTCCTCAAGAACTCCACCAAATGGAAGAATAGACAAAGAATGAGAATATGCATTAGGCCCTAGGTACAGCCCAGCGGCTCTGTTGCTCAGGGCTCCCCTGGGCCATCTTGGTCCTCCCTTGGGTTCAGGCTGGAGAGGGCTGGCAGTAGGCACCCCCGGACAGGGAGGTGGTATGTGTGGGCTCTGTCAGATTGGAATCTGGCATTGGCTCCAGCAGGCTCCACAGCCACTGTAGCTGGGCTGGGGTTTGTCCTGGTGGGTGGGTGGAAGCCAGAGCTCTAACTTCCCCATATCCCTGGCTCTGAGCTGTGGGCCCAGCTTTTGAAAGATTGTGAGGAGTGAACAGCCTGGGCTCTGGGAAGTTCAGGCTTGGTGAGAGGCTCCAGCATGAAACGGGAGAACTTTCTTTGTTTTCCTTCCAGCCACAAAACCAGAGACTGAAAGAGGAGACAGAGGGTGAGCAAGAGAGAGAGAGAGAAAGAAAGAAAAAAAGAAATAGAGAGAGAGAGATGGAATTGGTCCCTCTAATTGGGTCAGATGACCCATTTCCATTGCATCTGTGGTTCCTGATGTCTGCGACAGGCCCTGGGGGCAGTGCTGGGAGGAGTCCTTGGCAATGTTGGGTCCCATCACTCAGTGTATCTGGGCACAGTGTTATTCACTCAGTTCATTTATCTATTTGCTTAGCAAATATTCATTGAGCATCTACTATGCAGTAAGCCCTGGAGATAACTTGAACAAGTCACGGGTCTGCCCTTTCTGCACATTGCCTAGATTGCAAAGCCCCCAACAGTGGTATTACTCACATCCCCCAGCCCTTCCAAGATAGCAAGCTACTCCCTGAAACCTAACCTGACGGCGATATTCCCAACCTGCAGTGGACCATACCATGGACATTTTTCCACATTACTGTATCATAACCATTCCTCGTGGGAGCCTAATTCTGGCAGTGTATGTGTTACTTAGTGAATCCCAACACAGCCATTCCTTATCTTACTTGGTGCAGCCTCCCAGAGGCATCACTCACACTTCTCACTCCACCCTAGCGGTGTGCGTCTCCCAGGACCCTGCCTGGACCATGCACACTCTTTACACCATCGAGTCCCTCCAGGGGAAAGTTACTCTGCTCACCTCCACCTGGATCTCCCAAACCTACAGAGAAGTATTGTCTGTGGCTGCTGGTGGCAGTGGAAGGGGACAATGTAAAGGGCAGGAGACCGAGCAGAAAAGACAGAAGCCAAAGCCCAGATGCTCCTGGAGCAGGAAGAGACTTTGCAAAATGGCTGCAGCTCCTTGCAAATGATGTATGAAATGAGGAGCATATGCCGGGAGCGATCTGTGTGCAGGAGCTTGGCTTGGCTCCCCGGTCCCTCCTGGCAGTGCTGTCTGCTAAGGCCCTGCACTCCCAGTCCCCAGCATTCTGGGAGTCCTCTGAAGGTGGGCTCCAGGTTCCTCCTCCTTTCCTCTTCCCAAGACAAGGTGCTGCACACAGTAGGTGCCCAAGCTGTGTGGTGGATGGATCATTTCTGCCTGTCCTTGTTCTCTGAAGACAGAACAGGAGGGAGGAGGGCTGAGTGAGTCTGAGATCATCAGGCCCAATCTTGGCATTTCCCAGATGGGGAAGCGGAGTGCAGAGAGGAGGATGAGCTCTCAAGGTCACACAAGGAGCCAGTGTCTTTTGACCTCCAGCCGAGGTGTTCCTAATGTCACCTACAGGCAAAAGACTTACTTTCTCTTGGGTGGTTCGAAGTCTATTTCTAATTGTGTGGCTTTGGGCAGGCCCCATAGCTTCTCTGAGCCTCTATTTCCTCATCTGTAAAATGGGAGCAGCGACACTAATCTGACAAAGCTTTGCAGTGCTTAGCAACACAGTACATGTGAGCTTCCCCCTGTGCTTGGCTTATTGAAAGCATGTATTACCTGGGAGCTCTGGTTTCCCTCCAAGGCTCCAATCCCATGTTTCCAGCAGCTGGTGCCTCAAATTAAAAAGGAAAAGGCATACTCAGTTGAGTCTGTGCTTCCCATGATTGGGGCTGCTATCCTCCCCAGCTCCTGGGGAGGCGATCCCAGAGTCCTCTTTGTTCCATCTCGAGGCCCCACTCTCTGCTGCATCCAGTTGGGCACTTTTCTGTCCTCCCCCTATCTGTCCCTTCCTCTCTACTTCCTACCTTGCTACCTCTGGCCTGTTGGTTAGTCTCCGAATTACTCAATATTAAAAAAAAATTCCAAGTGATAAACCCTAGTTCAACTGGTCTTCAGCATAAAAGGCAATTTATTGGTTTACAGAAGCTCCGTTTTTCCAGTTTCTCAGCCCAGCGTCTGTGGCATCATCCTTGACTCCTTTCATGCCATTATACCCAACATTTAATCCCTTAGCAAACCCCGTTGGCTCCATCTGCAGAATATACCTGCAGTCCATACTCTTCTTCCACCTTCATTGCTACTCTTCTGGTCCAAGCCACCACAACCTTTTACCTGGACTGGTGCAGTAGCCTCTCAGCAGGTTCTCCTGCTCCTGCCCTTGACCCCTCTGAGTGGTCTCTGCACAGTACCCGGAGCTGTCCTTCTAGAACCAAAGTCAGATCAAGTCCTCCCTCTGCTCACAACCCTCCAATGGCTTCCTCTCTCACATAGAGTCAACTCTAAAGTCTTCAACACTGGGCCCCCCCACCTCTCTGACCCACCTTCTCCACTGCCCTCTCACCCCAACCTGTAGGAACATGCCATGCACAGACCAGCCTCTGGGCTTCTGCAGTTACTGATCCTGCTGTGTGGAATGCTGTTCCCTTCAGTGTTTGTGGATCTCATCCTCTCGCTTCCTCCCAGGCTCTGCTCAAATGTCACCTCTAGGAGAATTCCTGAACATCAGCTCAAAAGTTGGCACACCCTGTTCTCTTTTTCTTCTCACACTCATCATCACCAGACATAGGTTTGTTTATTGTACGTGCTCCTCCACTAGAATGAAGCTTCCATGCAAACAGGGATGCTGGCAGTGCTTGGCACATAGTAGGTATTCAATAAACACTTTTGAATAAGTGGAAGACTTAGTGCCAAGTCTTGTGCTAGGTGCTGGGCATACAATGGCAAACAAGACAGAGTATCCAGAGAGTTATACTTTATAGCTTGCTGTCCCATGGAGGTGATAAATACCAAGTAATAACACAAACAATGATTTAACTACTATTGAGAAATGTGCTACAGGGGCATAGCACAGGCTGATATGAAAGTGAATTAACTGAGGGCCCTGAAGCAGAGGAAAGGGTGTAGGGAGAAGGTGTATCTGGGAAGGCTTCTTTGAGGAGGTGATGCCTCAGGTGAGACTTGATGGACACGGAGTGGTCCCGGTGAACGGTGGGAGGAAAAGCCTTCCAGGGAAGAGACTGTTCAAAGTCTGTGATTGGAGAGAAAATTCAGTGCTTTTATGGAGCAAGAGGAAGCAGGTGGCCATGGCAGAATGGGGGTGGGAGGTTGGAGGGAGAATGAGCTCAGATGGGAGTGAGGCATTGAGTTCCCAGAGGCAGGTACTGCTGCTTATGTTTTGTGTACTTCTAACCTGAGCTCGGTCCTGGCACGTCTCTGTCAGTGTGATGCTGTTTGAAGAACAATGGACAAGGGGCCTGGCAGACCTGGAGTCTAACCCTCACTTGCTGTGTGTCCTTGAGGAAGCCCCATTGCTTATCTGAGTTCGTCTGTTCCTCACCTGCCACTGTAGGGATCAGTGGCCGCACCGCTGTCTCCAGGAACGTGCTGTATATCCTGTGCTGCCCGTGCAGGTGCACAAGGTTTTCTGCAGTGATGGTATGAGGCTGGTACGTGGGGCTGCCATTGCTGCTGCAACCAAGGAGCAGAGGCTCCTGGAGACATTTGAAACTTCAGAAATGTCCTCTCTGGGCATCTTCCATGATCCTTTGATAGAGCTGGGGTTTCCGTATCCACAGACAGAATCGAAAGCAAAACCAAACACCCTTCAGACCAAGTCACCTCTGACTCATTCTCATTCTCCGTGACTTGGAAAGTCAGGGAACCGTGTCATATTTTGCCCCTTCCTGTTTCCCCGAGAGGGATCGGCCTAAGTGTGCAGCCTGTCTCGGACATGGTTTGTGTCCCCTGCCTAAACCGTGACGCTTACAGTGAAATGAGATGCCTGCATCTTGCAAGGCTCGATCATAAAGGATGGCAGTGCCAGGCTCAAAGCAATAGGTCATGTTGATATTTTCACATTAGTTTCTATTCTTATTACATTTTGATGGATGGAGAGAGTGGGGATTTTATCGTAATCTCATTCCTGTCTTAAACTGCTAATTCATGCCTGAGTTCCCTCTTCCATTTTGTTTCTACAAATTCAGTCAAGTGCTGATGGGATGAAGATTTAATATGCAGCTGCAAGAAGAGGCACGCTGATAGGAAAAACGCTAGCTGGGGAGCAGTGTTTTTAAGAGAACGGTCTAATCAAGTCATTTTGTTATGAGAGCGTCTTGTTGCCCTGGGAGATTGGGGCTGCCTGTATATAATAATAATAAATACATAATAGTAAAACAATGTCTTACATTCAATATGCTGCTTTTAATTTTTCAAAGTGATTCACTCAAACATTTTTGGTTTTTTTTTCAATCCTCTGAATAGCCCTGTGAGGCTGGGAGGGTATTATGATTCCAATTTTATAGATGAGGAAACTGAGACTTGGAGAAGGGAAAGGACTTAGACCAATGCCTTTTAAACTTGAGCATACAGATGAATCATCAGGAGGTTTGGGGCAGAGTCTGTATTTCTAGCCAGCTCCCAGGTGATGCACGCTTCGAGGAGGAAGGGCTGGATGCTCTCTGTGTATGCACCTGTGGTGTTATGGGTCTTTGTGGCTATTCTGTGGCTCCCTTTCACCTGTTCTCCCCTGTACTACACATTTGGGCAGCTAAAACCTCCCAGTTACTCCTTCCCCAGGATCCTAGGCTATTGACAGGTCCCCTTCCCTAGGGTCACCTGGCTCTCCTCATTCTGTCTCACCTGCTTCCTCCCACTCTATTCTCGGTTTTTCCTTTCCCTTAGGGAGATCCAGTCAAAACCTTGTCTCAGCCCTGTTCACAAAACCATACTCATCCTGACTCTCCTGTCGCCTCTCTTCTCAGCAGCACCCACCCCGCCACTCCACCAAAACTCTCACCAGGGCCTCCTGCCCTGCTCTCGTCTTTTGGGGCTGTGTGGGCTGGGAATGCATTCCACAGGCTGCAGAAGGCCAGAAAGCTGTGTGTGGGCGGGGGAAGGAACTCTTCAAATCAGGGCACAAAGTAGAGACCCAGGTGTAAGAATCCTGGAACCTGCAGGTCCTTCTGTGCCTACAGCCGTCTACAGTTACAAAACGCCCTGGCATCCATGCACACCAGACTCTCACAGCCACCCCCAGGAGGTCCCTCTTCAGACACATAAATAAACTGAGGCTCTGAGAATTTCTGTGACCTTGGCCAAGGTCACAAGCCACTCTAGGCAGAGCCTGAACTCAAAGCTGGGTCTTCTGATCCCAAGTTCAGTGCTCTCTGTAGAGACCACCAGGTTTGCCTTGAAATACACCCCAGGTAGCTCTTTCTGGGGCATTTGCACAGTTTCCCACATTTTAGACCCATGGTGGAAGTCACACTGCAAAGCCGTTTCTGCCATTTCTGGCTGCTTCCTGCTGGCTTCTTGTGGCAGGTAGCATGAATTCCGTACATGCTGGCGAAGTGTATGGATGGACAGAGGCATGTGTGGCACGAGCCCCGCAGTCGTTCCCCAGCTCGCCACCTCTCTTCCAGGCGTCTCTGGCGTTCTCGCTCCCTTTCAACCACGCTCCTCTCCTGCTGCTCTCTCTGTTTCTCTCTTTGTCTCTCCTTGTCTCTCTCTCTTTTTGGAGAATAAAAATGACTGGACTTGGCATTATCTGCTGGTTTCCATGGTAATAAAATCTGTTTCTGATAATGGCCCTTCCCTGGTGTGGTTAGTTTTGGTAATTTTAGCAACACTGTTGCGCAGGCCACCTGCATTTCAATACCATGCAAGCTGGATTCGACTGCTGCTTTCAGGTTGAATAGAAATAAGGGAAAGTGCTTGCTCTAAAATTTCTAGGCTGGATAAATGCTCGAGAAGAAAAGGAAAAGTTATATAAACTGCCCAGACTTGGGTGTGCATGCAGCCTATGACTGGAGTGTGATCGTGTCACTCCTGCTTAAAACCCTTCTCACGACTGAACTTAACGCGTGCAGCATGAGTCCAGACCCTTATGTGGCCGGAGTTAGGGCCTCCTTTAACCTGGATTCCTATCGCTGTCTATGGCCTTGGATGTATGGTGCTGTTTCCTGCCTTTGAGTGTCTGTATTGATCGTTCTG
Source organism: Hylobates moloch (assembly GCF_009828535.3). Lineage (NCBI taxonomy): Eukaryota > Metazoa > Chordata > Mammalia > Primates > Hylobatidae > Hylobates > Hylobates moloch. The sequence continues at coordinate 39,084,751 of NW_026652283.1, read as the reverse complement.
TCTACCTGCAATGCCTTTTCTGCTTCAACTGCCTGGTGAGCTCCTACTCAGTCTTCAAAGTCCACCCCAGCATCCCTGCATCCCTGCATCCCTGCATCCCAGCATCCCTGCATCCCAGCATCCCTGCATCCCGCAACCAAGGTCTTCCTTCTTTGCGCCTCCCCTGCAACCCTGATTTGTACATTCTTCTGTTATGCAAATGTATCCTGTCACACTGGCGGCATTTTAGTTTACCTGTTCTTCTCTCCCGTGTCACAGTGAACTCTTTGGGAACAGAGATGCTTGCTGGATTCATCACTGTGGCTCCAGGGTCTGGCATATGGCATGTTATCATGAATTAAGAAATACATATCCTAACAGCTAGCAAGAATGGCTCACTTGGCCAGGTGCGGTGGCTCATGCCTGTAATCCCAGGAGTTTGGGAGGCCAAGGCAGGCGGATCACCTGAGGTTGGGAGTTGGAGACCAGCCTGACCAACATGGTGAAACCCCGTCTCTACTAAAAATACAAAATTGGCTGGGCATGGTGGTGCATGCCTGTAATCCCAGCTACTCGGGAGGCTGAGGCAGGAGAATCGCTTGAACCCGGGAGGCAGAGGTAGCAGTGAGCCAAGATTGCATCATTGCACTCCAGCCTGAGCAACAAAAGCGAAACTCAGCCTCAAAAAGAAAAAAAAAAAGCTCACTTTCTCTATCTTTGGGGCACTCGGCTAAACACTTTATTTGCATCTTTCCAGTGCTCCTTCCTCACCCTAGGAGGTAGCTCTGACTATTCTTCCCATTTTACAGATGAAGACATTGAGGCTCACAGGGGTCAACACACTGGCCCCAGATGACAGAGTTGGCTGATGGAATGGGTGTGAGTTCTCTGAACGTGCAGACGAATCAATTCAGGTGGAAAATTTGAACGACTGGCACTGCGCTCATGGCCTCCTTTCGAATCTGCCAGAAGATTTTCCTGTAAATCTTTAGGGGAAGCTGTGAGGGTGCTGCCTACAGGCAGAAACAGTTCTTCTCTTGTCTGGCTCACTGGGGAGGAGAGGGTGGTGGGAGGGCCGGAAGGAGGGGGATGAAGGGGGGGAATCACACAGATGTGAGGGGCTACACACACAGATTTTGCCGAGGCTGCAAACTTCTAGGGGAGAGTGTCAAGAAGACCTGGGAATGGCAGGCTGGCGCCTCCAGCAGCCCAGCCTGTGTATGGGCCAAGTGCTAGCCCTTGAGCCAGCTTGCCTCCTCTGAAGGCATAGGAGAAGATGTAATGTGGGCCCCTGGCCCCTGTGAAGACTTAAGACCTGTGAGCCCTGTCAAGCAGCTCAGGAAGGCTGGAAGAGAAAGAATGCAGGGAAGGACGCACCCAGCCTCTTTCCCCAAAGCTGTCGTTGCTACTCTGGCCACCTGGGCCACCCTGCTCTGATCTCTGTGCAAGCCCAGCCTGAGGCTCCCCAAGGACTGGCTCTGGTGGCAGCATCTGTACTTGGAGTTGAAACGGTTCTGCAGAGGCATTTAGTCTGGCCTGGGCCAAGGAGGGGGATAGCCGGGGCACTCAGAGCTTCGGGTTTTCTTAAGCAGGTCGCCCTCCACTCTGTTCCTTCCAAGCCTATGGGATTGTGGCAGGAATTTGCTGCAAGGCACAGAGCCCACGGCAAGGCAGAGCCCTAAGCTTTTATTCCTCCCATTCAGGGTCAACCAGGATAGGGCCTGAGGGGTCTTTCCACAGATCAAGCTCTGCGGGGAACAGAGGGCAGTAGACAAGGGTCCTCCCCAGCCTCTGCCTCCACAAGTGTAGAAGTTGAGCCAGACCCCCCAGCTCAACCTCTGACGCGATGCAGCATAACAACAGAGAGCAGCCTAATGTTCCCCCCTCATTTGACTTCATGTGAAATTGGGTAAACTGCCTTCTGAGCTCTGAAAGGAGGCAGGACTAGAGACGGTTGTTAGTAATAACAGCTGACACTTTTATAGCGTGATATGACAGTGAAGTTGGTCCTAATATCATTCCCATTTTAAGGTCAGAAAACTGAGACACAATAAAAATAAATAAACAAAAAAGAAAACCGAGGCACAGAGAGCTTAAGGACTTTGCCCAAGTTCTCATACATCCATGGTAGAGCCAGGATGTGAATCCAGGTATTGTAAGTATCAGTCAGGGACTGGTGGAAACGCAAATGAGACCTGAAAGAACATTCTTTCCTTCCTTTTCTTCCTGCTTACATTTTATAAGCACCATCAGTGGCCCAAGCCCGGGCTCCTCTGCGATGGTGGGAGGGCAGGATGATAGAAGAGGAGGGGCTGGTCCCAGCCTCTAAGGATGCTTGCTTGGGCTGTGCCCACCTTGGCGTTGCTGTGGGCTGATGGGGCTGGGAGCCTAGGGAGGAGCCTCAGCTGGGTTTTGGGATCATGAACCAGGGCTTGACTTCCAGCTCGGCTGCCTCCTAGATGCATGGTCTAGAGACCAGGACACCTTGCAGCCCAGGTTCTGCTTCCATCAAATGGGCAGTGCGCGCTTCGCACTGGCTCTCCTGCAGGCTAGCCTGTGTTTCTATGAGATGATAAATGGCTTAGTGTTTTACAAATTTAAACATCTCCCCCAGGGTGAGAGAGTTTTAGAAAATATGTGTTCTAGAAGGAATAGCCTACTTTTCTTCTATGTGGGGACCCTGACTGGGGATGTCTCAGAGGCACGCTGTGTTCCAGACATTGCTCTTCCCCCAACCAACCGTCTTCCTGGTTGTGCATCGGGAGGGACTTCCCTGCTTTACACATAGCTATGTCAATAACTATCGAATTGAGGCATGAGCTTGGAGATAGGGCAATTGTCAAATGGCTTCTGGCAGACACTGACAGTCTGGGACTTCTCAGATTCAATTTAGATAGACTTTTCTGGCATCAAAAGAACTGCAAAAAGTTCCTCCTCATTACTCCCATTTTGCAGAAAGCAAAACTGAGGTATCTGGAAGACCTGCCCAGCCAGTGCTAGGTCCAGAACATCTGGCTTGCAACATGGACCCGACACACCTCCGTTTATGCTTCAGATTTTGTCTCAAGCCAGGATCTTTTCCTGGGAAGGAGTTGATTCGAACTAGGACAGACCCAAGTGTCACCCCAAGGACGAGGAGCCAGATGCTGTCCTGACTGACTCTCAGACCCTTTCCCCTGTGCTGGCCTTCCCCCTGTTGGGACCACGCTCCCTGCTGGGCAGATGCCCTGAAATACTCTGCCCAACTGCCTCCCCAAACGGGATCTCCACATAGTAAAGGTCAGAACCAGAAGGGCCTTGCAGGATAAAGGGGGAAACTGGGGCCCAGAGGGGAAGAGGCTTTGCCCAAGGCTACTCTCCTAGTGTCCTCGGTGAGATCATGCTTCTCCTGGATTTCCTAAGCTGCTCTTTCTGGAAGGACCACAGCACCCTAATTCCTTTTCCCGTCAGGCAATAACTGTCTTGTTTAAACTGTCTCTAGGATTAGTCAAACAGTCAGAGATCACAGCCAACAGCTGCCTTGTTCTCTCATTACTGGGTGCCTATAATTAATATTTATAAACCAAGAGGGTGCTTGTCTTTCTTTGCTGAAAAAGAATTCAGTATTTCCAGTCAGTGGCTGCAAACATACAGCCTCTTGTTACCCTATCATGGAAAAAGAGCTTGACTACTTCAGCAGATGCACTTGTAATTGTAGCTGGCAGAGAACAGAGCCCGGGGTTGGCGGGGGGAGGACACTGGACAGGAACCTAGGGTGGAGGGTACAAAGAGGGAGGAAGGGGAGACAGACTGGGAGAGAGAGACAGAGATATGGAGGGTGGTAAGATCACAGACACAAAGAGACACACAGAGAGAAGAAAATGAGAACACGAGCAAGAGAGAGAAGAATCATACAACCCCAGAGAGAAAAGGGGGTTCATCCAGAGACCAAGAGAAAGAGGTGGGAGACTAGGGAGAGACATACATACAGGAAGCGGGAACAGAGACGCAAAGAGAGCAAGAGACACAGAAAGGCTCAGAGGCAGAAAGAGGCTGCCAATTAGAGAGGCTCGAAGGAGGGCACAGTGACTAGCAGGGACACAGAGGTGGTCAGAGTATTTCAGCCACTGGCCATCAAGTGGGTGGCACTTGGCACACAGCCTGCACATAAGAAGCACTCAATCAATCCATGGCCTGGCCCTTGTGGGCACTCAAAGTTGCTCACCCAGCATAGATCCTGGCATAAGCTCCCCACTATGGGAATTGACATCCAATAGATCTGCCCCTTACCCCCTAGCCCTAGCACAAAACCTGGCCTATGGTGGATGCCCCTTGCCTGCAGGTGACCTGGACACCTCCAGCCTCCAAACCTTTGCTTGTGCTCTTCCCTGCTTGTGACCAGCCAGGTGCCGGGGAATGAGCACTGGGCTGGGAGTCAGGAAATCTGGTTCCCGAGTCTGCCACTGAATGGTTGGGCAAGTCTCTTTACTTCCGTGTGCCTCAGTTTCCCCATATGTTAGGTGAGAAATGGTCTCAAATGGTCTTTGAATTCCATGACCTCAGGTTCTGACTCACTTCTGTTCACACCCTGGCCAAATGGACACCCTGTATTCCAAATCCAGCCCAGCTGCCCTCCCTGATCTCACCTGGGATGTGCGGCCGGGCAGTCCTGGCAAGGACAGGCTCTTCTTGGGCCATCTGGGGCTCTCTGATTTGCACATCAGAACCCAAGGAGGGCTTTTAGCTGTTCATGCCCCCGGGCCATGGTGAAGTAGGCAAAGCGGAAGCCACTGAAGAGGTGTCTTGAAAGTGGGGCTCATGGGAGCCATGAACTTGGCCCCGGGAAAGTGGATGCCACATGGTTATTTATGAGGGCTGAGGCAAAGGCAGAGCGTGTGAGAAGGGGAAGCCATTTTTCAGGAAGGCAGAAGAGGTACGACTGGGAAGTCGGGAGCTGCCATGTTTAGAAAAAAAACAGAGACCTTTAGGGGAGATGCTTCAACTAGCAGCCCCTTAATTTTACAGGTGGAGGAGAATGCTACCTAACAATCCACTCCCCAAACTCTATGTCCTAAAACAGCAATCATTCATTTCCACTGATCTGTGGGTCAGCAGATGTAGGCTGGGCTTGGCTGGGGGTGGCTTTGCTTCACATGCCCCTTCTCCTTCACCTCCTGAGACCAGAGGGATGGCCTAGGCATGTCCTCTTCATGGCTGTGGCAGTGGTGGCAGAGAGCAAGCAGAAATACACAAGGCCTCTTGAGGCCTGGGCTTAGAGCTAGCACACCATTGCTTCACCTCATTCGATTGGTCAGAGCAGCTCACATGGCCAAACTCAAAAGGAGAAGTGAGAAATCCACCCACCCACATGAGAGGGCACTGCAAAGTTCATGGCAAAAAGCATGAATACAGGAAGAGGCAAGCATCTGCCAGGTGCCAGTTACTGTGCCCGGAGATAGGGATTTACAGTAAACAGGACAGACAAGGTCACTGACCCCATGGAACTTGAAATAAAGATGTAAACACATGAATGAATAATAGTCATAGATCATGAAATTACAGTAAAGGAAATCATGGGTTGGTGTGGCAGGGAGAAACTGAGATATCCACTTTGATACAATAATCTGGAACAGCTTCTCTGAGGAGGTGGTCTTTGAACAGAGCTGTAAGGTGAGAATAAAGAGAGGGAGGAATAGCTTCTTGGGCTGAAGGAGCAGCAGGTGTAGACTCCAAATCCAGTGCTCTTTCCAAATGATCCTGCTGCCTCTTGAGGAGGGAGCTCCAGGGATCTTTGGGGTGTCACCATTTTCTCTATCACTGGCCACTGCCCTCATGAATAAGTCCCCCAACCAGGTTCTCACATGCCTCTGTCCTTCCAACCAGTCCGTCCCCCATCACAGAGTCCTTTGCAAACCATGAATCTGACTACGTCTTGCCACCACTCAAAACCTCATAAGGGCCCCTGGGAGTCTACAGAATGAAGTCCAAGCCCCTGAGCCTCATATTCTAGGATCTGTAGAGACCATTCCCAGCCCCCTCCCCATCTTCGTCACCTGTCCCATTCTCTTTGCTCCCTTCTCTCCAGCCAGGTCAAGACAGTGCTAGAGGCAGCATGAGAGCATGGGCATCCAGACTCTGAGTTCAGTGTGTTTTTTCTATCATCCTGTGCTGCCTCTGGGATGGGGGGACCCAGGATGGTTTTGGATGGCCCCTGTGCTTCATCCTGAATACCACAGTCTATGTCTGCAAGTAGACTATGAGTTATTTGAGGGTAGTGGACATGTCTTCATCATCACTACGTCTCTGTTGCCAGCCATCCCAAGGGTCTGCCAATTTTGGTGAGACTATATGAAGGCATTGGTGTATCCTGGGGTAGCACCATGACCTGCCCAGAGGAAACTCTTCAACTTTTCTCCAACTGCAGACAAATCTGCACTCTGTCCTCTATGTCCTTGTCTTGGTGGTAGGCAGGGACTTGGGCTGGGGAGGGGGAGAAAGGTAGGGCTCTTAGAGGAATCAAAGAGGCCTGCCAGGCTTCCTCTTGCCTTCAAGTCTTGGGCAACAGGATTCCCAGCCATGGCCATGCATATGGGATAAAAGCTGAGTCTTTGATCAGCCTTAGGGACAAAACTTCCAGGGAGCAGCAGAGGGCCTGCCATATAGTAGGGCTCCATGACTTGCTGAATGACTTGTAGGAAGATCCATGGATAATTCTGAGCCTGAAATCTGGTCCTCAACCCTGACATTAGAATCACCTGGGGAGCTTTTACAACATGTCGGTCTCTGGGTTCCATCCCCGATCAATTAAGTCAGAATCTGGGGTTGGGACTCAGGCATGCCTTTTTTCAAAAAGTCCTATATTAATTAAGGTCATCTTAGCGGCTGTAATGGATAAACCTTTAAATCTTAGAGGCCTCACTCGGGAGAAGGATTTCTTGCTTACATAGTCTATTGTGCCCTGGGCTGATTATGTTCTACACAGTCATTCAGGACCAGTGGATGGAAGCTCTGTTGTCTTCAACATGCGGCTTCCAAGGTGAGCTGGGTTTCTAGTCAGCAGATGGGGAAAGAGAGAGTGAAGGGTTGCTTGGGAGGATTTTTACCGGCCAGGCCTAGAAGTGAGGCACACCACGTCCACCCACACTACATTGGCTGGAGCTCCGTCAATGGGCCCATCTATATGCAAGAGAAGTCGGGAAATCTAATCTTTGGCAGGGAAGCCACTTTCAAGCAATGCTAGGAGGGAATCATAAATCTTTGGTGGCCAGCTGGACACCCTATCACAGCTTCCCTGGTGATTCTGATGTGTGGGCAGAGTTGAGAACCACTGGTCTAGAGCGTCACAGCTTGATTGGAATTTTGTTCCAATTTCTCACCGCCCAATCTCTAGTGCCGTGGGGGCTCCAGATGAGCCTCCTTGGCTACCATGCCTTCCTGTTTCATGTTTCTGACAGCTCAATCTGTAGGATGGGTGGGAACCCACAGGGAGTCTCAGTACAGTAGCCTCTTCTTGCTGGAAAGGTTTGTACAAGGGAGTCATGGGACTTGAGGCTGGAACAGATGGAGTCAGACCCTGCATGGCCTTAGAAGCCAGCCTGGGAGGCTTGGCCTCTGTTTGGAAGCCATTAGAGGGTTGAAAGTAGACAAGTGACAGCATGGTAATGAGCTGCAGGAGGGTTAATCTGGTAGAGGGTTGTGCAGAATCCTGGGGTAGGGGGAAGGCCGCCAGGCTGTCATGTTCAGCTCTCATTTTCTTCTCCAGACAGATCAAGCTTTATGTATGGTCCTGCCTGGTCTTGGCGGGTGGGCGGGGGGTCTGCTCAGTGCCCAAAGGAAAAGATGGTGCTTAAATCCTGCCTGACTTCCCACACCCCTTCCAGATCTTCCTTTCACTCTTCTTGATTGGCCACCCCTGAAACTATTCAGAAGAATATATTCTAGACTCTGGAAACAATTCCACAAAAGAAATTCCCAACATTTTATGCCATGGGGATGCTATTGTAAAAACTATTTATAGTCTCCCAAGGGGTTGCCTTTGTGGGGCAACACTCTTTCTGTTTACAAGGTCTGTTCTGTTTCGTTTGTAAGGGAAAATCAATACTTTACAGGTGAATTCATTCGTTCATTCATCCAACAAATATTTTTGAAGCCCAGGTCCTATGCCAGGCACTGTGGACACAACAGTGAACAGGACGGGCATAGAGGTCCCTGCCCTCATGGCGCTTGTGGTTTTACCCCCCTGCCTATACTCAGAAATGTGTCCGTTGGCAGATGAGCATGCTTGTTTCCAAATGCCCCATTACTAAGCCCCATTTAGGGCTTTCAAATCCAAGCAATACACTGGCATTCTTTGATAAAAACCTAATCAGAACACAGACACAAAAGTACCTTTACAGCATGTGGAGTAAACAAAATAATTTCTTCTCAAGAAAGTGTAAGGTATTCAGGCTTAGAAAATTGTGCCTGAAGATGTTGAAAGTCAAAGAACTAGTTTCTGTTCAGACAATAGTTTATTTGTAATACTCAATTTCAGTTAGACCTCATAGTCCTAGTAGTTTAAAAAAATATTTATTGTGTTTCTGATTATAAAAGTCATGTATGAACGTTGTAGAACATTCGGGAAACAAAAGTAGGAGGAAGAAAATAATGATCACCCATAATCTTAGCAGTGAGAAATAACCAGCAGTACCATTTCTGTGTTTTTCCGTCCAATTTTTCTTTTAATGCTTACATTAAATAAAGTTGCTATCAAAACACTACATTATAAAAATTTTCTTATTTATAGTATTAACACTTATCACAAGCATATATGTTTATCACAAGCATATTTATCAAAAGCATGCAGTCTTTGAATATATACTTGTATCATAATTTAACTAATTCTCTATGTGATAAACATTTATGTTGTTTCTAGTTTTTTGCTGTTACAAGCAGTGCTGTGCTGCCCATCTTCATGCATGAAGTTTTGTCTGCTTCTTTGATTATTTCCTTAGCATGGATCCTTTTAGAAATTAAGGTGTCCTGTTAAAATATGAGCAAACAATTTGAAGAGGCATTTCATAAAACAACATATGCAGATGGACATAAGCACATAATGATACACTGTTCAGTATCGTTACTCAGGATAGAAAGTACATTAAAGTCACAAAGAAATCCCACTAAACATTAGATGGGTGAAATGAAAAAGACCAACAGTATTAAGCATTGGTGAAAACGTGGAGCAACTGGATCTCTCATATGTTGCTGGTGCAGTTGAAAGTGGTACAACCACTTTGGAAAATGGTTTCTACTGAAGCTGAACACACACCTACGCTATAACCCAGCAATTTCACATCTAGGTATATACCCAAGAGAAATGAGTGCACGGGTCCATAACAGAATATTCATATATATTCTATTCATCATAGCCCCAAGGTAGAAATAATCTAAATACTCATCAATATGTAAAAGGATAAATAAATTATAGTAGTTTCATAAAAATGGAATACTACACAGCAACAAAAGAGGAAGAACTATTGGTAGATGCAGTTATATGGATGAATTTCACAGGTATTATGTTGAGTGAAAAAGCCAGGAAAAAATATGTTCCATATGATCTCATTTATAGGAAGTTCAAGAACAGGCGCAATGAATCTGTGTTTGTTAAAATCAGGACAATGGTTACTTCTAGGGGGAGATACAGACTAAGAAGATGCAGGATGGCTGTACGATGATGCCAGCAATGTTCCTTTTCTTGATCTTGGTGGTAATTACATGAGTGTATAGAAAAGTAAAAAAAGATCAAGCCATACAATGAAAACAAATATGCTTTTTATGTTTCACTGTGTGTAGGTTATCTTTCAATTAAAAAGAAATTTGGGTGGGATTTGGATGACATCAGAAAGTTTTACTGCCAGGAATTCAGAAATTCGAAGATCCATTCTTCCTGGTTACTGATCACCTGCCTTTGAGGTTTTAAAGAAGTGATACATAAGGAACAATAGCAGAGCTGGAATGCAGGTACCTCTTTATTAATAGTCATCCAAATGTGACCCAATGTCCCCAATTCAGAACTGAAGTACAAGGCTGAGTTGCATGCCTTAGCTTGAGGCTCAAGTGGGGTGCAACACTCCTTCTCCTTCTTGACAGCAGCATACCCAGGTATGCCCTTGAGCTCTGTCCATGGGATAGAGGCAGGAAGTACCAGCAAGAGAACTCCCTGGAGGTGCTGACCTTTTGAATATGGACTGATGGGTGCCTCACGCTCCGATCAGTCAGATGGCTATTTCTCCTTCTTTGTGAGGGCAGCAGGGAGTCCTAAAGGGATTGGGCAGGGGACATCTGGCATAAGGAGTATAGCTGAAGCATTTCTCCTCTCTCCTGATTTCCAGAAGGGAAAAGGGAATGAAGATTTTGTTTTTTTGTCAAGTTACCCTCCAGGGAGTTTGCATCATTTTCCACTCTCACCAATAGCACACAAGAAAGTCAATTTCACCACATCCTTGCAAGACTGAGTGTTACCATTTTATCAGGCAGGATATGGAGCCTCAGCATGCTTGCCTTTGACACCAGCAAGAGAAGCTGTTCTTTCCTGCCTAAGTCTCTCCGACTCTGAGGCATGCCTGGGTGAAACTAAACTAGTTGCTTCTGCCACACTGGATTAGACCTGGAATTGGTCCAAGAGCCCCAGACAAGACCTAAGGATGACCTTGAGGATGGAGCCAGTGTATTGGAGCCCAGGGGAGGGGCTCCTTGTTGAATGGAGAACCCATCAAGTCCTCTTTCTGGGTGTAACATTCAGGGGGACACAGACAAACCGAAGGCACTGGCTGGAGCTCAGCTGCATCCCAGAGCAGCCTGAGCGACTGCTTTGTTTCCACTAGACTGTGTGCCAACAGCCCCCAAAGAGATGGTTCCCCTGTGACCTGTTTCTCCCAGGTATCTTGATGATAAACTCCATCAGCAAAGAAATCTTCCCAGGATCTCACCCCTGCCTCCCTAAAGGCCCAGGTCAATATGAGTATTTTTTCCCTCAAAACCTTTTCTAATTTTTCCACAAAAAATGGTGCCATGGTTGTAATTAGGACTGCTTCTTTGACTGCAAGTGAGGTTGAATCTTTCTTCCTAGGTTTATTGGACATTTGTACCTCCACTTCTGTGAACTTGCTGTTTATGTCTTTGGCCAATTTCTCCCCTGGGATTTTCCTGATGGCTTTGGCTGGTCTCAAGAGCTTCCTCTCCTTTTTCAGGGTGGGGTAGATGTCTCTGGCAGTACAGGCCTCTTGGGTCTTGAGCCGTTATGAGTGTGTATGGATGAATTTTTGTGGTTGTTGGTAGCACTTGGCATTTTTTGTCTACAAGTACTTTCCCGGGAAGCTGTGTCAGCCCTGCAATTAGCTCCCTCAATCAGGAAAGCAGCTCATCGTGAGATTAGACACATCTCAGTGGCTGATTGCCTGGAATTTGGGAGCAAGCTGGCGGGCGATAATCTCCCACTTTCTCCCTTTCTCTGGGTCTCTTTTCCTTTTTCCATTTTAAATAACTGCTTGATTGTAAAGAGGGATGATTCACTACTCGAGATTTCTTCTGTAACTTTGTGGGGAGGTTAAGAAAAAAGAACTGCCTCCTCCTCTTTCCCTTCCCTCACCAAGTCTCAAATCTCTCCTGTGCCAGTTGCTCCCACAGAAAGGAAGGGAGAGGGAAAAAAGAATGCAGATCTGGCTACATTCCCACACTGCCCAGGAAAGGCCAGATGTCCTCCTTCTCTTTGACCACCGCTCTGGGAACCCACTTCCTAACTGCAAATCCCCTCCTACCCCCAGCTTCCTGCTCTACTATCTTACACCTCTCAGTGTCAAAAAATACTCCACTATGTCTAACTCCAATTCCTGTTACTGAATTTCATTTTGTTTGGCCTTTGGAGCAGTTATTCCCTATCCTGTCTGACGCCTTCTTCACCATGTACTTTCCAGCCTCCCCATGCCCTCCCCTCCCCTCCCCTCCTTTCCCCTCCCCTCCCTTCCTCTTCCCTCCCAAACTCCCTTCCTCTTCCCTCCCAAACTCCCTTCCCCCTCCCTCCCTCACTCCCCTCCCTCCCTCCCTCCCTCCCTTCCTCCCTTCCTTCCTTCCTTCCTTCCTTCCTTCCTTCTTTCCCTCTTCTCCTTCTGTCCCTCCCCCCTCCCTTCCTTCCTTCCTTCCTTCCTTCCTTCCTTCCTTCTTTTTCCTTTCCTCTTCTCTCCCCCCTCCAATTTTTTGAAAACTAGATGTGTCATACATGTCTGAACAAAGTAGATACAGCTCCTTCCTTCTTGGAGCTTACATTCTACTTAGGGGACCAAACAATTAAAAAATATACAAATACTTTTATAATGTAATGGCGGGTAGTGATCAACTTAATGAAAAAAAGTAGGGCAGGAAGGGATGCTCTGTTGCGGTGGGTAGTGATGGCCTCTCTTAGCAGAGAGATGAGTGAGGCGAGGGAGGCCATCACATAGACATCTGGGGAAAGAGTGTTCCAGATGCAGGGAGCAGCAAGTGCAAAGGCCCTAGGGCAGGAGTGTCCAGGTGTATTGTGGCCAGAGCATCAGTCAGAGGTGAAGGGCAGAGAGTTGGTAATGAGGTCACAGAGGTGAGCGAGGACCAGATTATGCAGGGCCTGGGAGGCCATGATGGAGGCTTAGTTTTTATTGGAAGTAGGATGGGAAGCTATTGACAGTGTTTGAAGAGAGGAGTGATGTGATGTGACTTAGGTTTTTGAAGCCTCATCTGGTTGTTCCATGCTGATTGGATGGTAGACGGGCAAGAGTGGAAGCAGAGAAATAATCCGAATAACCCTCCTCCCCCTCGGTGAAATAACCCCCTCCCTACAGCTGACAGCAGGGAGCAAATTCAGCTGGAAGTGTCACAGGCAACTCGGCGACTGTGCAGTGAGCCAGAGCCCAGAAGCCATTAAGGTGTAATTCATCTTTTACAAAGAGAGGAGTTAAAAGGACAGATTACAAAATTCAGCCCAGTGTTTTGTTTTTTAAATATGAGCATCTACTGTTTTTTTTCTCTTTTAGATGTTTTGCTGATCAAATTATATTCTTGACATGTTGGGGACCTTCTACATTTCCCCAAATGCTGCCTAATGATGCCACAGTGCAATTAAGACAATTTGTTGGCAGAAATGGTAGGAAGTTGTTCAGTTCTACAAAAGAACAAATCTCAGTGTTCTTATTATTATCCTTATTATTGAGGCCATTATTATTGCTAGAAACACGTGTCAAGCTGAAAGAAGCAGGAGGGAAGATGAAAAACATTTGGGAAGGGAAAAGAGGTGCCTCTGAGGAAGTCAGAACATTTGGAGTCAAAATTCCAGAGTTTGTATCTCCCCTGCACTACTGGCTCTTTGTGTAAGCTTGAACAAGGGACTTAACCTCACCAAGCCTCAACCTCCTCATCTGTAAATTGGATATATCAATATTATCTACATCATTGGATTGTTGAGGAGTAAATGAGATATTTAAATTATTTCCTGAAATATAGAGTATTGTAATTTAGGATTAAGTTTGGTTGTGACAAACATACTCAAAATAACGGTGGCTTATTTAAGTAGATGTTTATTTCTCTTTCACCTACAGAACTGATTTAGGAAATGCAAAGTGGGTGCTGAATCTATTCTATCATGTCTCTAGGGACCCAGGTTCCTATTGTTCCCTGGTCTAAAATAGTGGCCAAAGCTCTATTCATCATGGTTACTGTCCAGGCAGCAAGGTGGGGAAAGAGTGACAAAGAAGGGACCAAAGGGCACATGCCAGCTGCATTTAAGTAAGCTATCCCCTGACACATTCATTTACATCTCATTGGCTAGAGCTTAGGCACATGGCCATATCTAGCTGCAAGGGATGCAGGGAAGTGTAGCCTTTATTCCAGGAGGCCTTTTTGTCCAACCCCAAACTGAGGATTCTAATACAAAGGAAGAAAGGAAGTCTGCATTGTAAGAGGCTGCACATTAAGAGATAAGTGGAGGCCTCTCCAAAGGTGACCCTAGATTAAGGAGAAGGAAGGGAGAAGAGTTAGAATTATATTCTCATAGACACCAACCCAAATATCATATTTTGTCTCTTTTTCTCCCTCTCGCTCCTACCAGTCAACTACCAAGTCCTGCTGTCTCTACATCCTAAAATTCTCTTATATGCCCTTTCTCCTCCCAGTCTCCATGAAAACAGCCCTAGTGCAGACTTAATCATTGCTCACTAGGACCATTGCAAATGCTCCTCACTGTCTCTCTTCCCAATCTGTGGTCCCTCTTCTTTACTAATCCCAGTCTGTGACTGAGACCCAATGGAGTCCCACACTTCTTACTGGATGATGGCCAACCCCCTGAGCTCAGCCTTTTAGGCCCTACAGGATGGTCCCCAATCTCTTGTTGGCTCTGCTTATATACCTTTCTGGCAGCCAGGCAGAATATTTTGTTGTTAGTTGAATAAGCCACATCCTCTGCACTTCCCTGTCTTTGAACCTGCTCTTTCCTGTACCATTCTTCTCTTTCTTGATTGGAAAATTCCTATTCAAGCTTTAAAACCCACATCAAATGTACCCTCCTCTTAAGTCTTTAGTGCTGTGACACTCATTTTGCTGTTTGCCTTCAAACCCATCTCTTACTCTTCCCCTTCTCCACTCTACCATGGGGGTGTTGTGGAGGTGAAAGTGACTCCTGCAGAGTCACTTTCTCTGGCTGAGTTTAGTCAATAAGAGGCACTGGTGGGAGACTGGAGGGTGGAAGGAAGAAGGAAGCCAGGGCATTTCTCATCTTTTTCTTTGCCTGTGGTAGCATCTCTGGCAGTAAGTACATCTCATGCCAGACAATGGCCCCCTCTGTGGTTTCAGATTCTGCGGAGCAGGCTTCCCTGTAGTCTAGCTCCTTGCAGGACAACCCCAGCTCTGAGATAGAGTAAAACCATCTCTTTTCACTGTCCTTCCATTTCCAAAGGAGCTGGTGGCTTTTGGCTATTGCCAATTTTTTGGTGGTGCTAATTTGGCCTCTCAACTCTTCCATCATCTGCATAACCAGCTCCCTGCATTAAATTTCCACTGTGTGAAATACCTAGAATGGTTTCTCTTTTCTTAACCAGACCCTAACTGATTCAAGTGCCTGTCAGTACTGATTCAAGTGCCTGTCCGTACTGATTCAAGTACTTGGCACAGAGTATGTGTTCAATAAATAGCTGTTGAGTAAATACATGATGAATTGAGCTTATCTTCCAACCATGGTTCCCCAACTTGCAGGTGATTTATTTATTATAGCATGCATTGCACTTGTTTGTTGATGCATCTCTCTCCTCCTCCATGGTAGTTGGGGATGTGGACACAATAATCTATGCACCCTGACTCCTGAAAAGCATTTCTTTCATTTTTTGCAGCTTGGAGTTGGGAAGGAAAGGAGAAGAAAATACAATGGAAAGGGGTGGAAGGTTCTCTATGGGTCTTTCTGCCTTTCTTATTTTAAATACAGGGTGTTGCTTCTGGGTTCAGACAAGAATTTATGAGTGTATTTAGGCAGCAACACAAGGGGACCTTTGGCAAGAAATGTTCCCTGTCATGCTGTGACAGCCTACAAAGGGAGGCAGCTGAAAGCATCAGAAAGGAGATAGATTTTCTCAGACTCATAGAGGCTCCCAGCCCAACCCCCGCCACTCCTTTACATGTCACCTGGAAATGGTTGGGGGAAGAGGGGAAGCTACTATTTTCTGGCTGGGATGGTGATTTGGTGGAGAGGAAACACCATAAGTGTTCTCAGATTTTAGTCTGCTCTGAAGACAGAGCAAGGCAATGAGGTTTCACTTGCAGTTAGAAGGATTCGTATTAGACATTGGAAGGAACTGTCAGTCACCTCTTCCCTGATGGTAATGTGCAGTAACTCAGGTGCAGAACCTCATTAACATGATCTCCTACTGGTCTCCCAGTCCTGTCTGCTCTAGCCAGGCTGGTCTTCATTCTGTCTCCTGAACATGTCTCAGGACCTTTGCATTTACTGTTCTCTCTGCCTTGCCTGCCCTTCCCCCTCATTATTGGATCCTTCTTGTTATTCAGATCTCAGTTCAAACACCACCTCCTCAGGGAGGCTTCCTCGACTGCCCCATCTGAAGTGTCTGCAACCTAGCCATTGCATGGTTTCATTTCGTGATTCATTTGTCACTATCTGTAACCATCATATTTCTTTATGTCCATACCTGTTTATTTTCTGTCTAAACCCACTAAATTATAAGCCTCTTGGGGGGCAGAAATCCTTTCTATTGTTTTCCCTCATTCATACCTGATACCCAGAACCAGTGCCTGGCACATAGTAAGCACCCAGTAAATAATTTTTTGAATGGGGGAGTATATAGTGGCTTTAGGAATGTCTAAGAAAACTAGTTATTGCCAGGTGCTGTGACTCATGCCTATAATCCCAGCACTTTGGGAGGCCGAAGTGGGAAGACCACTTGAGGCCAGGAGGTTGAGGCCAGCCTGGGTAATATAGCAGGACTCTGTCTCTACAAAAAATAGAAAATAAATTTAGTTGGGCATGGTAACACTACTTGGGAGGCTGAGGCAGGAGAATTGCTTGAGCCCAGGACTTTGAGGCACAGTAAACTATGATTGCGCCATTGCACTCCAGCAAGACCATGTCTCAAAAAAAGAAAAGAAAAGAAAATGAGTTATCGTAGCTCAGGGGTGACCTGGTGTGCTTAGCTGAGATCAGTCTGGAAGGTCTTGTTTGTAGAGGAAGGGAGAGAATGGGCATAATCCTGGACTCACATTTAATATGAGAGTTAAATGACATGATACCTGCAGAGCACTGAGCACGAGGTCTGGTGCATAATCAGGGGCTCTGTGAATGTCGGCAGCTGAAGGTCCAGATGCACCCCCTGCCCTTCCACATGGAGACCCTCTTGAATGCTGGGCGGGGGGCGGTGTCTGGGCTCTCTGGGCTGAAGATGGGCTCAGTACAAGGGCTGGGTTTGAAGTTGCCTGAGGTAGCCCTACTGTGGAGGCTGCTGAGCTAGAGGCCAGGAGGCAGTTGTTCTCTGGGGCCTGGAAAGACTGTCAGCACCATCACTGAGCCTCCAAGGACCTTGTGCCCAGGCATGTAAAACAGTTGCTGAGTGGGTGGACTCTGGAGTCAGATACCTGAATTTGAATCTTGGCTCTCCTGTTTACTAGATGGGAAGGTAGCTTAACCTCCCTGTATGTCATTTTTCCCATCTAAGGAGTTGGGATGGTAATGATAGTTGCCTAATAGTACCTGCTCAAGTCTGTGAGGGTTTAGTGAGCGTATGTAAGCACTTAGACCTGTGTCTAGAATAGAGTGAGTGCCATATATGTGTTAGCTACCCAACAACAATGATAACTATTGTTACTATTTCTCTGAGAGTTTTTGGCTGAATTGTGTCCCCTCAAGTTCATATGTTGAAACCTTCACCCCTAATAGCTCAGATTGGGAGATAGAGTCTTTAAGGAGATGACTAACTTAAAAGAAGATGTTAGGGTGGGCCCTAATTTAATCTGACTGACTTTCTTAGAAAAGGAAATTTGGACACACAGAGAGACACCAGGGGTGCATGTGCACAGAGAAAAGGCCGTGAGGACGGAAAGAAGGTCCCATCTGCAAGCCAGAGAGAGAGGCCTCAGGAGAAGCAAAACCTGCCAACACCTTGCTTTTGGAATTCTAGCTTCCAGAACTCGAAAACTAGGAGATAAGTTTCTGTTATTTTATTTTAGTATTTAAACTGTCTGTGGTCTTTTGTAATGGCAGCCCCGGTGGACTAATACACTGGGTCAAGAAATTCAGAGGCCCAGAGAATGGGGCTGAGTATCTTCTTCACCCTCATGGGACATCCGCATTGTAGAAGCAGCTACGGCACAACCTCAGGCCTCCCTCTGCCTGCACCTCCCTGAGTAACTCACAGCCCTAGGCTCCAGCCCTTCCTCCTGCCCGGCAGTCATCACCAGTGCGTCCTTAGTCTATCACTAGGCCTGTCTGTGACTTGCTCAGTGGGTCAGGGCAGTGCTAAGGAGGCCAAAGCCAGCCTTCTTGAGACCTGTTCTTGTATGTGAAAAAAGCAAACAGAAAAGGTGACCCCCTGCCTGGACACCTCAGCAAACATGACCTGTTGACAATCGCCAGGGACAAGCTTGGCTTTTTCCAAGAATGTTATCAGTTTGTTTTACTTCTGTCACAGGAGGCCCTGAAGAGACTGAATGGGAGAGTGTGACTGCTCCCTGCAAACCCTCCCCATGTCTGGACTGAGGAAATAGCTCGAAGCACCATCCCTCTCCTGGTGGAGCAGCAGCAGCATCCAGATTAAGGACTCCTTAGACTGAGAGACGCAAAAAGAGCCAGTCTGGAGGGTGGTTAGAGACACACTTATATTATGGATGGAGAAATTGAGGTCCCAAGAGTGCTGGGACCCATGGACTCCTGCTCAGCTCCCACTTACAGCAACACCAGGCATTTCCAGGGCTATCTCACCCATGTGTGGTCCTATCACTTCCTCTCCCAATCTACTCTGACCCCAGGCTCATCCTCCACCCTGGTGGTTACAACATACAGGGAGTACTTATTAGCTTTCAGGGCAGTGACAAACTGGAGAGTGTTCAGAGGTGGAGGGTAGGATGGGAAATGGGCTTGAAGCTCTATCTTGGGAGAGTCAAGTGAAGACGCATGCAGGTCACCCCAGAGAAGGTCAAACAATTCAGAAGGGGTGCTGAGAGATGGAGGATGCCAGGCCACAAGGAAGGAGCAGGAAGAACAGCAGGACGATCCACAAAATGTCAGAGCCTGACTCAGTATAAGGGAGTCCCTTTCACAAAATAATCATAAACTTAGACTCCAATAGTCTTCAACCCCTTCTATTCCATCTCACTCCCAACTCCCAACTCTGCCTCGACCCTTGGAGTCTTATATCCCTCCTCTTCAGTCAGAGCCAATCCCAGTGAAGCAGGCAGAAATGGGCCCACCTGATTGGAGCAAGGGAGGTCTAAAGGCGGGTCCAAGTGGTTGACTGACTGGAAGGGCAGCTTGCCTTGGCTAGGGCTGTGGCTGCAGGGAGAGGATGGGCACTTTGCTGGAGGGCAGAGTGGGCAGAGGCTCCAGAGCAGCTGGTCAGCCGAGGGCCTTTGGCAGTGGCAGTAGCTCTGCTCAGCTGGTGAAGTGATGTTCTCCTCTGATTGAGCTAATTATGCTGATTGAATTTCCTCCTTCTCCCTTCAGTGCCTCCCGCCTCCTCCTCTCTCCTGTCTCTTCCCCACCCCTCCCTTTAGAGAGAAAGGGAAAGGTTTCCTTAATGTGACTGGTAATTGTTATGCACACAGTGTCAGATGTTAATGCAGACCCTGATTGACAGCTAATCAGCCCATCAGCTGTACAAAAAGAGTGAATAACTCGGTAATTTGATTTCCCCTGATTCCCCTGCGTGGGATGGCAGGAAAGTCTAAATTAGCAATCAGGGAGCCCATGGCAGATCCTGGAGGGTGGTGGTGGGGACTGAGGGGCTGCAGTGCAGCTGCAGCTCTGTAATGCCCGGTATCAATGGTGGGGAGAGCCCCTATTGGCCTCGCTTTGACTGGTAGAGGAGCTTTGTGAGCCACACAGGCTAAATGTGGGGGATAGAGAGTAAAGTCCCCATCCAGCGGGTGCCCCTTCCTTCCTTGGTGGTGGCAGGGGAGGTGGCAGGCTGGCCTCTGGGAGAGAGAGGCGGCCTGGGAGTGTCCTCACCTCCTGTTGTCTAGGAGACCTCATGGTGGAGGTGGGAGGGATGTGGCAGCTTCCTCCCCACCCTCCGGCCCTTTCGGAGCCGGTTGCCAGGGTTTCTACCATGTGACCCAAATTCTTCTAATTTAGCGAAATAGGAGTCCCCTCACTCAGCTTTTGGCAGATTCCGTTCAGGTAAAATGAAACACAGGAGAAGCACCTGTGGATTATTTGGTCCCAAATGAAACCGTTTCCAGCCTTCTTGGGCAGGCAATAGTAGCTGGTCACAGTTGGCATTTGCTGGGGACTCACTGTGGCCTGGGGACTGTGCTGAGTGTTGTCTGTATCCATTGCATAGAGGAAGAAGGATTGAACGCCTGGCTCAAAGTTCCACAGCGAGAAAGTGGTGGATCTGGGATTCAAACCCAGGGCAGCTCCAGCTTCTTGGCTATGGCCAGGGAGGAGGGATTAGTGGTAGTTTCCACCAGGGCCTAGCCTAGGGAGCCATCTTCTCATCAGAAGACTGTCCCACTCCCCATGAGCTCCTGCCCTAGAGACCTCTAGCCAGGGAAGTGTCTGGGTGTGTCTGTAGATCACAGACCTATGTGTGAATGTTTGTCCTTTTACAGATGGGGAAACTGAGGCCGAGGAGCGTAGAGGCTTGCCTGAGGCAATATAAAGAGCTAATACCCAGCCTAGGCTGGAACCCCGCTCTCCTGCTCCTGCCCAACAGTGCCCAGTGTGGACCTCCTCTCCTGCCCTGTCTCTCCCCTTACTCCTAGCCCCCTCCCTGTATTTCATCCCAACTGTGGGAGCTAGTGGTGGGGGTGGGGGCTGGAGCTGGGCAGCCAGCAGGGCCTAGAGATGCCAGGGGAGGACTCTAGGTGGCAACAGTACGTTGTTGAGCAGCAGCAGCTCCACTTGCAGAGGAGGTGGCTGCTGAGGAGGGAGGGGCTTTTGCTTTGCCCCCCTCAGCGTTCTAAGAACATGGTGGCCTGAGCCTGGGAGCTGGAAGGACTGCCTGTGGTGTGGTCCGTGTGTGTGCACCTAAGTATATCCAACCTGTGTTCACGCTGCATGCCCTGGCCCATCTGTGGGGGGCCAGGACCAGCCCATCAGGCCCCAGAGTCCGTCTCTCGCTGAGCTCTTCTGCCACCACCACCGACTCCAGGTAGATCAGGCATCTGGATGCTGAGAGTGGACGAGGGGTTTAGGGAGAGACTCGAGACAGGAGCTGTGGTCTTGTCCTCAGGTGGCTTGGGAAGCTGGGCTTATAGAGAGCAACAGCCAGAGGAAGCAGGAGTTGAATTCAAAGCCCAGGGATGGGGCGTGCTCTTGTGTGCGCGTGGTGAGGGAGGAGGTGTGTGATGGGAATGACGATGCCAGCGGTAGTGCTCTCACTCTTGTTGATTGAGCTGTTATTTGGTGCCAGGCTCTGATTAAGCACTCGACATTTATTAACTAATTTAATCCTCACAACAGCCCCATAAAGGGAGCCCTTATTCTCCCCATTTTACAGGTGTTAAGTAACTTGCCCTAGGCCACCCAGCTAAGCAGTAGGAGAACTGGCTTCTGAATCTGGGCTATTTGTGTGCTGGGAAAGAAGAACCAAGGGACTGCTGAGGATGCTGAGCATCTCCAGGGCTTTACCATGCACCTAGCACTGGGGACTTTGCAAAGCACTTGCTGTTCATCATGCCATTTCATCCTCCCTGCAATGCTGGAAGGCGGGTTAGGATCCCATCCACCAGAAGAGGCCAGTGCGGCTCAGAGGACATCGTGCAGCTTGTGAACCCCCGAGCTGACTCCCTGAGCTCCCTGCTCTCACTGAGGGGGCTGCAGGTGCCAGCTTCTGAGCTGTTGAGGCTGCCCAGTCCTATCCTCACCCTCGGTCCTCTAGGAGGCCCTTAGGAAGCAGACCCCGCTGGTCACCAGCTCTGAGGTCTGAGCAACATTTCTGTGGTCTGGCTGCTCTGGCCTGTGGGCTGTCGCCTGGGACCGTCTGCCACTTGGAAGGGCAGGGCAGTAGGGCCTCCACTGTTAGAGGTGTTTAGATTCAGGCCCCTGAACATGTCCCTCCCACTTCTTACCCTTCTCACCAGCAGCCGCCCCCACACTCTACCAAAGCAGCTGGCTGGGGAGAGGCTTCTGCCCTGTGTCAAGGAGACACCTGATCCCCCAGGGAAGCTGAGGTTCTGGGGTCCCAGACCCATGGCATCCATCTCTCGACTCCTGCTCAGCTCCCATTTGGAGCCTTGGTGGTCCCATGAGGGCCAGCTTCCCAGCAGCACCGGGCATTTCCAGGGCTATCTGACCCACGAGCAGTCCTGTCACTTCCTCTCCCAAGCCACACTGACCTCACGCTCATCCTCCACCCTGCTGGCATCAGAGAAAACCCTGCTGACCCGCACAGTGTCCATGGCATGTTACTATTCTTCTGATCTCATCTGACCCCACAGCATGTCTGGAAGTTGGTGCCACGTATCCATATTATCAATGAATAAACTGACACCCGGGGAGTGGGGTGACTTGCCTGAGGTAAGAAGTAGAGTGGACTTTCTGTCATCCAGAGTCCATGTTCTGGGTACAG
This sequence comes from Hylobates moloch, assembly GCF_009828535.3. Taxonomy (NCBI): domain Eukaryota; kingdom Metazoa; phylum Chordata; class Mammalia; order Primates; family Hylobatidae; genus Hylobates; species Hylobates moloch. Next base: position 39,062,507 of record NW_026652283.1, on the reverse strand, counting down.
AAAGATTGGCTGTTCCCTTGCCTCCTAGCCCACCTCCCAGCCCACCTCCCTTGGCCACAGACTGGTTGGAATCCCCAGCCCAAGGCCAAGCTCACCCAGAAGGCATGGGGCACTCTTGTTCCACTGCCAATCCTGGATGGCTGGTAGGGGGTGGGTAGGGGAGAGGTATTTAGGATAAATTCAGCCAAAGGCCAGGCACGTGGGGACTAGGCTAGGTCAGGACCATGAGCTAGACAACAAAGAGGCAGAAGGAGAGGGGCTGTCCTGCACCAGCAGTGCGGCCTGGAGGCTGGTCAGTGTTGCTAGAGAGCCCTCGCCCATGGAGGGGCTGCAGTGGGTAGGTCTGGGTGGAGTGGAAAACCACTGCGGCTCCTGCCCTTGTCCCATCTTCTGCCCACTTTCACTTGGGAATGGGGTCAGGGAACAGAGGTGTCTTGTGAGCTGCCTGAGGCCACATGGGCAGAAAAGGTCAGTCAGGAACAAGGCTCCAGGTGCCCTGGGTCAGCCCAGGGACACCTGACAGGCCCACAGGACCCTTCTTTTCCAGGGTCAGTCATCGAAGGCAAGTGAGGCTGGGCCTGGGGGAACTGCAAAGCACAAGGTCCCATTTGCTGATGGTCAAAGGCTGTGCACGGTGGGGAGGCTGGTCAGAGCAGCTGCAGCCTTGCCTGCGGAAACACACCCACAGCCACCCATGCTCCCATGTGGATGCATCCCACAAATACACACACACCTCACATATTTACACAGCTCACACGTGGTCATGAGCATGACCAATGATGTCACAAGTCATAGATGTAGACAACCACACCCAGGTGTGTGTGCACACATACACACACACACACACACAGCACAACCAGGTGAGCTGGAAGCCAGGCACCTGGGGCTCTGTGTTGTTTTGTCCTTGCTGTATGACCTTGAACAAATCTGGGTCTTGTTATTATTATTATTTTGAGATGGAGTTTCGCTCTTGTTGCCCAGGCTGGAGTGCAATGGCACGATCTTGGCTTACTGCAATCTCCACCTTCTGGGTTCGAGCTATTCTTATGCCTCAGCCTCCTGAGTAGCTGGGATTACAGGCACACACCACTACTGCCCAGCTAATTTTTGTATTTTTAGTAGAGATGGGGTTTCACCATGTTGGCCAGGCTGGTCTCGAACTCCTGACCTCAGGTAATCCACTCGCCTCTGCTTCCCAAAGTGCTGGGATCACAGGCATGAGCCACCACAGCTGGCCAGCTCTGGGCCTTATTTTAGAGCCCTTTCTGGTGGTTCTCCTGTCTCACTCTCCCCCAGAACTGACCACCCCACGTTGCACTGCCTCCTATCGGCACTCAGAGCTTCCTTTTTGCTGCTTGCCTATTTAGGAGTCTGCTGCCCTACCAGAGTGGAAATTCCTCCAAAGGGGGTTCTGGGGCCTGACAACGGTTAGGTGCTCAGCTGGTGCCCTCCAAACAGGTGACTGAGTCACTTTCCTTTTGACAGACTTTGACTCCACCCCCAGCCTCTAGCCCAGTGCTTCTCACCTAAGGATCTTGTTAAAATGTGTGTTCTGATTTTTAGGGCTGGGGGCTGAGGCTCTTTGTTTCCAACAAGCTCCTAGGTGATGGATGCTGCTGGCAGGTGCACCACACTGAGCTGCAAGACTTGTCCCTCCAGGCACCCCCTTCACAGGTTCAGCATCCTCGGTGCCATCTCCTCACAAATGCTGTGAGCCCTGGCTTCATCGCCTTTCATGGCAGGAATGTCACTCCCCTTAGGGTGAGGGTCCTTTACTATACAATTCCTGGCACTCAAATCCTTCTTCCTTCATGAAGCTGAGCTCCATCTCCCGGGAGCCTTCAGGGATTGCAAAGGTCAGGGTCTCTGGATTTGCTCTCCTCCTGGCTGACAGCAACAGTTCCTGCAGTGGGTCTGGGAATATCTCATTTGTACATTCAAAAGTTGGCGAGAAGCTGGGCGTGGTGGCTCACGCTTGTAATCCCAGCACTTTGGAAGGCCGAGGCGGACAGATCACCTGGGGTCAGGAGTTTGAGACCAGCCTGGCCAACATGGTGAAACCCTGTCTCTACTAAAAATATAAAAATTAGCCAGGCATGGTGGCATGCACCTGTAATCCCAGCCACTCGGGAGGCTGAGGCAAGAGAATTGCTTGAACTCAGGAGATGGAGGTTGCAGTGAGCCAAGATCGCGCCACTGCATTCCAGCCTGGGCGACAGAGTGAGATTCTGTTTTAAAAAAAAAAGTTGGTAAGGTGCCCCTAAAGTGTGGTAAGGACTACATGCAACACTCCAGGGAAGCGTGGCCCAGAAAGGTGCAGTGAGGCAATCATCTCTCTTAATCTATACAGCGTACTCCTCATGATAAAGCCTAAGAGTGAACTAAATTTCTTTAGAAGCTGCCTCACTTTGCTGGCCCATATTTGCCTTGTGGTCACCTAAGGACGCCAGCACTTTGCCCTCGCTAGTTCCTATCTTATAACAGTCTTAATAAGTGACAATTCTGTGACACAACAATCCTAAAGGATGCAATTTGTTTTTTAAGTTTTTTTGTTTCCATAGGATTTTAGGGAACAGGTGAAATATTTGGTGACATGAGTAAGTTCTTTAGTGGTGATTTGTGAGATTTTGGTGCACTCATCGCCCAAGCAGTATACCCTGAACTCAATTTATAGTCTTTTATCCCTCACCCCCGTTCCCACCCTTTCCCCTTGAGTCCCCAAAGTCCATTGAGTCATTCTTATGCCTTTGCTTCCTCATAGCTTAGCTCCCACTTATGACTGAGAACATAGGATGTTTGGGTTTCCGTTCCTGAGTTACTTCACTTAGAATAATGGTCTCCAATCCCATCCAGGTTGCTGCGAATGCCATTAATTAATTCGTTTTTATGGCTGGGTAGTATTCCATAGTATATATATACCACAGTTTCTTTATCCACTCGTTGATTGATGGGCATTTGGGCTGGTTCCACATTTTAGCAATTGCGAATTGTGCTGCTATAAACATGCGTTATTAGCTGCCACCAAACTCCGGTGTGCAAGTGTCTTTTTTGTATAATGACTTCTTTCCTGAAGGATGCAATTTGTGCTCAGTAAGAGAAGTCCTTCCTTTCTTCCCTCCTGACCATGTGCAGACTTAGAGGTCCTGCAGTTTCCTTGCTGGCTGGCCCATGGGCATATTCTCTTAGCTGGTTCAATACTCCTCCTGCATTTTTGTCCTGCCTGTCCCCCTACAGCCCACTGCAGTTCAGGAACTACAGACAAAATTCATTGCCTCTTTGTCTCCCTTGCCCTTCTAGAACCAGCTGTAGCAGGAGAAGTTTTTTTTTTTTAATTTATTTTTGAGATGGGATCCCAGTCTGTCACCCAGGTTGGAGTGCAGTGGTGTGACCTTGGCTCACTGCAACCTCCGCCTCCCCAGCTCAGATGATCCTCCCACCTCAGCCTCCTGAGTAGCTGGGACCACAGGCACATGCCACCACACCCGGCTAATTTTTTTTTTTTTTTTTTAATAGAGACAGGGTTTCTCCATGTTGCCCATGCTCATCTCGAACTCCTGAGCTCAGGCAATCCACCCGCCTCGGCCTCCCAAAGTGCTGGGATTACAGGCATGAGCCACTGCGCCCAGCCTTAGGAGGAGGTTTAAATTGGGAAACCTGATACAAATGCTGTCCTGTCTTGACAAGGAGTCAGTTCAGTACCCAGGTCTTGAAGAACTGTTCCCCAAAAACCTATATGCCATGCAGTGCATCCTACAGAGAAGGAGCAGGAGGAGGTGGAGCAGATTGGAGCACTTCATTCATGCATTCAGTCACTCAGCCAGTACATACATGTTGAGCACCCTTGCTTGCGTGGCACTGCTGTAGGTGCTGGGGAAGCAGGAGAGAGGAAGACAGACAAAGCTCCCGTCCTCATGGACTAATGGTGTCATTAAGGGGCAGGGGGGAGGGGCAGACAAAAAAAAAAAAAAAACAAATAAAGGTAGAGGGGAAGAAGCCAGGGAGGAAGATGGGGACAGGGTGTTGCTCCAGGCAGCATAGTACAGTGGTTAAGGACCTGAACTCTGAAGCCAGAATACCTGTGTTCAAACCTGAACTCTGGCTGTGTGGCCCTGGGCAAGTTACCAGCTCCGTGCCTCCATTTTCTCACTCCCCAGCTTTTATAAAGTACCCGTGTAGTGCCTGGCACGTAGTGAGTGCTTCCCATTAGGTGAGGTGATCCAGAGAGTCATCTTTGAAGAGGCGATATTCAAGGTTGAATAGGAGCCAGCCATGGACAGATCAGGAGAAAGGGAAACAGCAAGTGCAAAGGGTCTGAAGCAGGAAAAAGCTTGGCTTCCTGGGGCATCGAAAGAAGGCCCACGTGGCTGGTGAGGGAGAGTGGAAGAAGAGGAGGCCGGAGATTCAGGGGGAGCTGTTGGGTGGTCAGCTTAGAGGTCACTGCCAGTGGTTTGAATTATAAACTAAAGCCAGTGAGGCATCACTGAAGAGCCATAAGTGGCAACACCATCTGATTTGCCTTTCCAGGCTCCTGTGTGCCATGCTGGGGTGGCTTGCAGGGAGACAGGAGGAGGGGGCAGCCAAAGACTAGAATCTCAACCCTAGGCTTGGCTCTGAGCCAAGCCCATAAACCCAGCCTGGCACTCTGGCCAATAAAGGTAGTGGGAGAAGTGCCTCCCCACTGTTCCAGAATCTTCTTAATCCACCAGAGCCTTGAAGGGAGAAGCAAAGAAGCCTGGAGGGGAGCTTTTGAGGGATGTTATTTTGCATCTTAATTGCATGCTAAGTAGGCCCGTGGGCAGGGCCAGCTGCAGAGTATTAGCTGCCACCAAACTCCGGTGACTCAGGCCACAGAGCTTTAAAATATTTATTTTTCTCTGCATTTGGAATTCAGCATCTGCACAGGAGCTGCTGGCGGGAAGCGGAAGTGGGAACCTGTTGGTAACAGCAATCTGGAGACAACGCAGGGCTGCACGGGTCCCGCTTCCTAAGCAGGCAGCATCGCTCCTCTGTGGGGGCTGCTGTCTGTGCCTTGCTGGCTTGCTGAGCTCTCCCAGGTACCTCTGGGACAGCGTGGCTTCCTCCATTACAAATTGATTTTCCGCTTTACAGCCTAGGCCTAGAGTTTGCAACCTGAATCTCACATTCCTTTTGGGTCCATTTGAGGAAACAGTCTCGCTTTGAGTCCTGAGGACATGAGGATGTGCGTGGGTATACTCAGGGAGTGCATGTGTACGGCTGCATTAACATAACTGTCGGTCTTTTCCTAGGGGTGGGTGCCTGTGTGGGGGAGGTGGGGGCAGCAAGGGTGCCCAGGAGCCGAGTGGTTTAGGTGGTGGGGGTGTTGCTGTTTACTCCCACCACTTACCAGCACTTGGTGTACCTCTCTGCCCTTCATCTGAAAAATGGGACTAAAGCTCCTTCCCATCGTGAGCTTAAATGAGGTCATTCATGCCGAGCCCCTGGCCTAGTGAGCACCTGGCTTAGTGCTTGGCTGGTTCGGAGTCTCCCTGAAGGATGGGTATTGTTATGATTGGTTCCTCTGTGGGGCACGGACTCTGCTCAGGGCCTGACTCCCTTAGGACATGAGGGGAAGCTGGCCATGGGCTCTTGGGCACCTGGAGACTGGGGAGGAGGGGCTCAGGCTGGGGAGGAGGCCCAGGGAAGTGGGAGGACACACAGCATCACCCGCTCCTCGCAGGCCTGGCTGCTGGCGGGGGCAGCAGTAGGGGAACTGAAATGTTCGATGACTCCGATCCAGCTCTTTTATTTTGGAGAGTCTGCTGAGGCTGGAGCTGGGCTGGATTACCATGAAGTGCTTCTGATTTGCACAGAGAGATAAGGAGCTCATCATAACTGAGAGAGGGAGGGACTGCTGTTCCCAAGCAGCTGCTGCACTAGTCCTAGGTGAGCCAGAATCTCTGGCTGGGGGTGGGGAGCTGAGCTCAACCTGCCTTGGTGGCCCTGAATACCTCACCATGGCACGAGGTGGCAGGGAGGAATAGACCCTCCCAGGCAGAGGGGTCTGGGAGAGACACATGGACATAAAGAAGCCTAAACTTGTATTTCAGAAAATTGGATTAGCCACTGAGCTCTGTGAATGCCTATCCCTGCCCATGGGAGGCACAGCTGTACACTGGAAACTGGGGACTGCCATTTCTTTTTCTCCTTTCCCCACTGCCTCCAGCTCAAATGCCTTTAATCACTGGGGCTTGCTCAGCTGGGGGCCTGGGCTCTGACTGCTGGAAAGACACAGAAGAGCTGGGGCAGAACCTTCTGAAGGAGCATCCACAGGGGTCTGTGCAGTCCTGGCTTCAGGAGGCTTTTAGGGAGAGGCCTTTGCGCAATGCCCCGTTTCCTGCCTCTGAGCCTTGGCCTTGGGAAGTTGACCGATCCTGAACAGTAGGGAGAAGTTGCTGAACTTTCTCATTATTGGACAGAAGTCCAGTGGGCAGCGGAGAGGTCTGGGGGACTTCATTCTGGTGGGGCAAATTTCTCATATCCAAGCAAGGAAGGGTTTCACAGACATTGTCTTATGGGCTTCTCACAGCCATCCTGAGAAGAAGGAATCATCATCCACATTCTACAGAGAAGGACCCTGAGGCACAGAGAGGGCAGTAGTAGAAGGAGCAAGCTAGGACGGGAATGCTGCTCTTCAGACATGGAGTCCCAGTGCTACCTCGTCGGGCTGTGGATTGGCCTTGGGGGCTGCTGGGCCAGGCTTTATGCTCCTGCCTGTGGCTATAGCCTCAAGGAGAGGAGGCACCTCCAAGTGGTCAGAGTGGGGTCTCCCTTGGCTGCAAGAAGGACAGCTCTGTAGGGCTGGGGGTCCTGGAACTGAGAGACTGTGCAGCAAGGGGGGCTCATGGAGCTCATGGGAGCTGCCTCCCTGCAGATCAGTTCTGCACTCTTGTGGGCGCTACAGAGTGGGCAAGGGTCGGGAGAGTGCAGAGGGAAGAGCACTGGATTAGTCTTGGGTCCTGGGCAGGACTCCAACCTCCATTCATTCAACAAACATTTATTGAATGCCTTGGTATCATCCCTCTCAATCTTTTCACAACAGCTTTGTGAGGCAGACACCCTTTCTGTATTTCATTAATTATATGATGTACTCTTAGAAATGGTCAACATCTTACTATTGATGGGGTTATAACTGATAGCATTTTTCTTTCTTAGTGGTCTATACAATAGATCACATGGTTTTAAAGCCAATGGACAGTTCTGTGAAATATAGAACTAGCCCAATTTAAAAAATGGAAATAATAATCATGATAACAGTATTAGTAGATAATATTTGTTAACTGTTGGCCATATGCCAGGCACTAGATTCAGAATTTTGTCACTATTTTGATTATTATTCCCATTTTGCAGTTAGAAGACTGAGACTAGTCTATAATTATACTACCCTGAACGTACCCAATCTTGCCTGATCTTGGAAGCTAAGAGTTAGGGTCAGGACTGGTTAGTACTTGGATGGGAGAAAACTGAGGCTGAAGAGGTTTCTCAAGGTCACACAGCACAAATGGTGGAGCAGGGGTTGGAAGCCAGTCTGGCTGACTCCAGCTTCTTGGGTTCTGGACCCCTGGAGGATGCCACCTTCCTGCTGCTCTGGGTTAGGCCTATGCTGGGTCCTGGGGAAAGAGCCATGAGCCAGGCACAGGAGGTCCTGTCCTACTCAGACCAGCAGCAAAGTGTTGTGGGTGGGGTGGCAATGGGGCTGAGACCACTGGAGGTCTTGAGGAGCTGCTGGTGAGGATGGGACTAGGGAAGTGGGTAGAGAGGGTGCCAGGAAAAGTCTGAGAATGTGGAGGGATGCTCTTTACAAACGACCTCCACATTTTCCTCCCCTGTCTCTTTCTTTGCCACTGTTTCTTGTATACCACCATCTTCTCCAGGCAAGGAGGAAGGGCAGTGTGTCCACCCAAGGTGGACCCAGAAGTCATGGGACTCTATGTGCCTCCACTGGCTCTCACCAAGGACTGACCGAGGCCTCAAAATCCAATAAAGCCAAGCCCCTGAACAGGAGGGCTGTGGACAGGAGGCTAAGGGACTGATGGTGGAGTCTCACAGCCTGTGATTAGGAGGCCAGTTGGCTTCTGTAGTGTTGGGCTTCAGAGAGGGGGAGGGTGCTTGGTGGATAGAAACATGGGCTTTGGAGTCAGATGAACTTTGGTTGTAATGTGGGCTCCTCCACTTACTCGCTGTGTGGTCCAGGCAAGCTTAGTAAATTCACTGAGCTTTGATTTCCTTATCCACAAACTGAGAATAATAATTGTTTTAGTTACCTATTGCTGAGTAACAAATATCCCCAGAATTTAGTAGCTGAAAGCAATACACATTGATTATCTCACAGTTTCTGTGAGTCAGGAATCTGGACACAGCTTGGATGGGTCCTCTACTCAGGCTGTCTCACAGGACTGCAGTCAAGGTGTCACTGGGGCTGTAGTCTTATCTGAAGGCTCCACCGGAGAGGGATCTGCTTCCAAACTCATGCACGTGTTATTGGCAGGATTCAGTTCCTCAAGGGCTGTTGGACTAAGTGTCTCAGTCTCCTGCCTGCAGGCTGACCTCAGTTCTTACCAAGTGGGCCTCTCCCCAGCTTGTTTCATCAGAATAAGCTGCAGATAGAAGACTGAGACTAGTCTATAATTATGAAGAGCCAGAGAGAGAGACAGATAGACAGACTGGAAGACACACAATACACACCTACAGAGAGAGAAAGATAAGAGCAAACAAAACTGAAGTTACAGTCTTTTATAACCTACTCTTGGAAGCGGCATCCCATCAATTTTGTCAGATTCTTTTCTTTAGAAGCAAGTCACTAGGTCTGGGATCATCAGGAGCCATGTCAGAATGCAATAATATTTATTTTGTGGGTAAGTCATGGGAATTAAATGAGATACTAGGTGTGAGTACCTAGCATGGTGCCTAAGCTAAGTTGGGCTATATGCTGAACAAATGGACTATTATTATTGCTGATGTTGTTGCTATTCTCAAAGCGAGCTGGGCTGGGGCTGAGATAGGACAGAATCCAACAACTAGCCTCAGTTTCCATTGGCCTGACATCATGAGAGTGTCACAGGCTATAACAACCCCACCCAACTCCATCTCCATCTAGTCAAATCCTGCCTATTTCTCTGGGTTCACTTGGTTGCCTTCTACTCTAGGAAGCTTTTCTCCAACTGGATGATGTGAGCTGTGTTTCTCTGAATGACCCCCGCTTGTTCACAGGGAAGGGAGCCGCCACCCCAGGCTGGGCTAATTCTCATGAGGACACCACTAACATTGTCTGCGTTTCATTTACCTTAGACAGGCAGGTCTACAATGTCTGAAGTTTACAGATTCCTTGGATATAGCAGTGAAAGGTTTGTATTTTTTATCTGTAAGGAAAAATTGTGAAGTTTACATCATTGCAAAATAAACAGAACTGTGACTTCTGTTTCACAATTGGCGTAGTTCTTTTGTGTGCTTTTGACAGTTCTAGCATGTTACTGACAGTTACAAGATTTTTCCCTCCCTCTGGAAAATTGGGGGAGGGGTCACGTGACACCTTCCCACTCTGAATGCTGTGCTTATGTTAAAGATGCAGAAACTATGACTCAGGGCGGTTAGGTGACTGGCCCCAGATCACAAAACAGTTGAAGCAGGAACTGAGGTCAGTTATCTGATCCCAAGATCCATGGTCTTTGTATTATATTCATTCATTCATTTATTCATTCAATAAATATTCTGTAGTCCTTGCTATGTGCTAGCCTTTGTGCCAGGTACTAGGGATTGAGTGACGCATGAGCACGTCCTTGTCCCAGCCCTAAAGAGCTTTTACATTCCCCTTCTCCCCTGACTCCCACGGGATTACAACTTTGTCCAAATAGAAATCCACTTTCTCAGTACCCCTCCTTCATTGTGTCTGTCTACTATGGGGCTTTGAATTTGAACTGGGGACTGTATTTCAGGAGGGGGTTCTATCAGCCATTGGTGTGGGTGGAAACGTAGCAAGAAATGGCCTTAAAGTCCCAAGAGAGAAGGATCTGCTAAGATACAGAAGTTGGATGGAAGGTGGTCAAACGGAAGCCCCCATGGAAAATGGAGAATGAGGTTTACAGATTAAAGCAACTGATTGGCTTTTAACAGCAGATTCTTCTCCACCTCCCTTGCTAGCCCCAGGTCGCTTTCCTGTCCCGTGCATGGCACTTCAGGAGTTAAACCCAAGCCACTGCCTTCCTGCCCAGTGAGCCAGGTGATGGGATTGCAGTTAATAGTAATTTGAACAAGTTTGGTCAACTAGAAATACATAAAGAGATTGAAACATGAAAATGCCCTCGGAATTTATACAATTGATATATAGTAGCTCAGCCAGCTGTTAACTCCATTGTATGAGAGATGGCAGAAATAATTTGCAATGAGCCTGACATTTGTTTACTGAACCTTTGCAAAGGAGAACAAGGAGGAGTGGGAGGTGTCTCTAGGAATACCTCCCCCCACTGCCGTCATCCCCCACTGCCCCCTTAGCAATCCCTCAGCCAGTTATGAATCACTGCTCAGCGGGACGTTTGTGTGCCAGGCATTCTACTAGGCACTGGGCATGCGGTAGTGAACAAGATGGATAGAGTTCCTGTCTTCCTAGATTTTACTTTCTGGTGGGAGAGACAGACTGTAACAGACAAACATATGAGTAATAGAGCTATGGAGAAAAGGAGGCAAGGTAATGGAACTGAAAAAGATAGGGGAGGTTCCGGGGGTGGGGAGCAGAGGTCTTCCAGATGGGTAACTAGGGTCTTATGTAGCTCTGGAGGAGTGCCCAGCTATCTGCTCTACCACTTCTTATTCTGTTACTAGCTGTGTGTCTTTGGGAAAGTAACTTAACCTCTCTGAACTTCAGGTGCTTCATCTGTAAAGTGGAAATACTAATACCTGTCAGAGGATTATTTGAGAGAAAATGTGTCAAAGCTCATTGTCAGCTGTAAAGCATTCTATTTATGTGAGTTGTTAAGATGGAATTACAGTGCAAGATCACCCATTCGTTTATTAGATTTCTTTCCTTCACCAAACATCTATCAAGTGCCCTCTACGTGTGTTAAGGGGCACCCTGTTCCTGGTTTGTTATTCTGGCCCAAGCATGAAAAGTCTGGCCTTGTTGAGAATGGGCTGGAATAGTTAAACGACACTTTACCAGGGGCTTGAGTATGACAACAGGAACAAACACAGTGCCACTTGTACATTACGTGTAAATGAAGATGCTCACATGTCTGTGTCCCTGAGTGTGCACATACTTGTGTGTCTGTGTATCTGTGTATGCGTGTATGTGTGTTAGGGGATCATGCTTTATCCCCACGGGGAAGGAAGGTGGCTTTGCCCTACTTGGGGTTTGAAATATTTCCAAACCTCTTACACACCATCACCCCACGGCAGGGGACATCGCAGGGGCTGCCGTTCCCATTTGGGAGATGAGGACATGAGGCTGCTCAGAATCTCTGGATTAGAGAAGCCAGTGCCACACAGTGCACAGCTCCTGCCTAGTCTATGTCACACGGCATCCTGTGTCTCCCCCTCAACCTTCTGGGGCTCCAAAGACCCCATAGATTCTGTTTCTCTGAGGTGGGTGGGGGCCAGGCCTGGCAGGAGGTTGGTGCACCTTTTCCTCCATTAGAGTGACTGCCCTTCCTGGCCTCAGTCCTGAGCACATATAGCCCACCACAGGACAGCATGGCCCTTAGCCTAGGCCCATGGAAAGAGTTTTCAGTCAGACCCTGGCAGGGACCATGGGAGGGTCTTTTGAGCTCATCAAGCCTCAGTTTTCTCATCTTGAATGTGTCTATAAACTGCCCATGACTTGTAAGGCCATTGCTAGGTGTAAAGAGATGATGGTGTGAAGCTACCTCACGGGCCCAGCCTCTAGTAGGTGTGCAGAGAATACCCATTCACATCTCCCCCAAATACGGCCACCCATTCCCGGTCCGAGGGCTTTTTGGTTCTGATTCTGATGTTCCAAGACAACAACCCAGTCCTAAACATTGGCCCAGGAGGGTATGGCCCCAGCACGTCTGCCCAGTTCTTGCTAGGCTCCTCTTTCCTGGGGGTAGGGCCGCGCCCTGTCCTGGGCACCCGGCAACTGGCTGGGGTCCTGACTGTGTTCAGCTGGGGCTGCCTTGACCCCTGACACTCTGACTTGCCCATCCAGCTCTGAGTGTTGCTTCTGCCCAGAGATGCTGCTTTCACTGCCTCTAACCCCCATCCGATTTCCTGGTGGGCAGGAATCCTGGGGATATGGCTGACTCCTTTACAAAAATTCAGTAAACAAATGTAAGTTTGCTTGCAAATTATTTCCACCTCTGTGTGGGTCTTTCTGCTTGTCCGATCCCTTGGCACTGTGCTTCAATTGCTAATACCCTTCACAGAGAAGCCAGCCCTTGGCTCACTGTCGAGCCACTTTATGCCCATCCTCCGCTGGTCCACCAGGGTTCCAGCAACAGGATTCCAAGATATCAGGACAAACGCTTCCACCCACCCTTACTTGTTTTGTTCTCTATAGTCACACAAAATAAACGCCATCCCTATTGACCTGTGACATCCCTCTAGGCAGTGTTTCTCAGCCTTGGCCGCACATTAGAATCACCTGGGGGGCCTTTAAAAATATTAATATTTGAGTCCACCCCAGATCAATGGAATAAAAATTTTGGGGGAGGAGGCCTGGGCATTAGTATTTCCTAAAGATTCCCCAGATGATTCTAAGAAGGAGCCAGGTCTGAGAACCACTATTTTAGAGAATAAATGATCCTTAGCTTTGCCACACCCATCCTCATCTCCTGCTGAGTTCTCCCAGGAGCTACCTGCAACCATCATACAATTCAATTTTCAGACCTCTCATCATTCTAGTCACTGTCCACTTCATGTAGTCCATCAGGTTAATGCACTTGGGAAATGTGACTTCCTATACTGAACTGGACTGTCTAGGACAAGACGATCACCTCCTTTACTCATGGTATTATACTTCTATTAATATGACCACAAATCAAATGAGCTCTTTCTGTCTGTACCCCACTCTTAACTTACTTAAGGCCAACTAGCCTCTTCCCTTCAATAGCTCCTTCTCCATTTTCCTACTCTGTTTCCACCAACATAAGAAAGCCTGCTCAAGTAGGTGGTAAGGTTAATTCCACAAACACATGCAATTCCAGGAAAACCTTTTAAGACTCACTGCAACTTTCCACAAGGTTCAGAGTGGTCATTGGCTCTCTATCTGTTTCAACAGGTCCATTCTGAGGTTGGCTCCATCCATTGCCCCTGATATGAGAGGCTCATAACAGGTATCTAACTCCTATACATTTGATACCTGTTCTTCTTAAACTTAAATAACAGTTTCCATTAAAAGAGCATTAGCATGACACTCCCGTAATTAATCTTCCCTGGATAACTAATAGTTCAGAAGGCACGCAGAGGAGCAAGGGCATCATACACCACTAAGCTCATTTATCCTAATTGATTTATCTAAGAATTGCTGGGGCAGCTCGCCGTGTGCCTGTTGACTTGTGGCGGGGGCCCCATGGGTGCCTGAAATTGGGGGAAATGAGCAGGGTGGATGGATGGAGCCAGAGCCAGCTGGGGCTGGCTTCATCCTGGTCACAAGGCAGCAAATAACATAATGGGTTGGCCTCAGAGGCGGGCCAGCCCAGGAAGCTTTTAGAGGCTCTCAGCAGCCCTCGTAGCGCACCCAGATTACACACGCAGCTATTTCGCATCATTAAACCTCCCTATTCTGTCCCCGGGTGCTGCACGCTGTCTCTGCATCAGGCTGGGCTTCAAAGTAGATGCTTTGCCAAAGCAGGTGTAGCCACTGTGGCAGGCTGACCCTGGGGCACCGGGACACATTTGCTGGCTGTTTGTTTGTTTGCTTGCTGGTCTCCCAGCCCTGGGGCTGGGGCTGATGTGCTGGGAAAGTGCATCTGCTCAGCCTCAGCCTGCCTGTTTAGATTCCCACTGCAGTCAGTGCTGGGGCTGGAGAGTGGGCATCACTGGGCTCCAAGACCCTTGGAAGCCACTGTGATGATGATCTCCTTGCTCTCCCCTCCAGCCCCAGACCCATCCTTTCGCAGTCTGCCTGCCAATAGATGGGCACTGAGAATGATCGTCTAGTGGAAGACAATCCTGGGCTTTGTTTGACCCTGAAGCTATTTTCCTTCCAAAGCAGGAACCAGAGCATCAGTGAGGCAGCTCAGAGCCCCAGGGGACAGACCTGTGTGGTAGGTGATACCCTCTCTGGCCTCTGGCTCTCTTCTGGTAGGTGCTCTGCACTAATGCTGCTCCTTGCTAAGGCTCATCTGCTCTATCTCATAACCTCCTGTCTGGAGCTTTTCCTGATGTCCAATCCACAGTGTGTGCTTGATCCTCCCCCTGAACCTACCCCCAGGTGGTATCTGTGCTCTGCCTCCTCTGCCTCCAGGCTCTAGCCCATCCTGGTCTCCATTTTATCAGATTCTATACTTCCTAGCTCCTGCCTGGACCAGCCTCCAGACAGGCACAGGCTGGGTGGACTCCTGGACTGCAATCTCCACTGCCAGCCCCCTTCTTATTGCCTTGGTTTATTTGCCTTCTGCATGGATTTCCCGGTTGTGTCCCCCAGGTCCTAGCTGGAAATAGAGTCCTGCCCAGCATATCAGCCCATCTGTCTGGAACTCTCATGTGCCCAGTTCCCATTCAGCTTTTCCAGCTTTGTCCTCTCTTCCAGGCCGAATCCTGTTCTCTGTGTCTCTGGCCAAACCTGACATACCACAATAAATTATTATGTTGCCATCCTCTGCTCCATGTGCCTGTCCACTAGATCTGACAGATCCATGGATACTGGACCAAGGCCACCCCTCCTGGAACCTAAAAATGCTGGATCCAGTTTTTGCCCTTCCCTCACCTTTTCCTGATCTGGTCCTAAATTGTAGGAAGGCTGCAGAATGAGGGACATCTGCAAACTTAGTGGCTCGTGCCTATGTGACCTTGGGCAATTCCCTTTCTTTCTTTGAGTTTCCATTTCTTTATCTGAGAGATGAGAGGGTTGGAAATAATGATTCCCGGGGGTCCTTTTACCTTTGAAATATAATGGAAAACAAGAGACCCTGAAGACAAAGGGTATTAATACGGTGGTCAAATCAAGCTGGATCTTCTCTCCCCTCTGCCGGGGGCCTCCACATCATGCAGGACTTGGCAGTGGATTTACAGAAGACTCGGCACAAGGGCCCTGGGCGCTCACCTTTAGAAAATGGTGCAATTTAATGGTAATACAATTACAGATGTGCTGAGATTGAAACAGCCCATCTTATCTCAAACTCATCTTCCCCACCAAGTATCGGGGCAGGTGCTGATCCCTAATAGCTGCTGAAATGAATTCACCAGGCAGCTGGGGGCTCCTAGGGAGGGGAGCTGTGTGCAGAGAAAGAGAGGAGGGAGGGGGAGGAGAGATGGAGAAAAGGAGGACAGGAGCAGGGAGGGAGTGAGAGAAAGAGAGAGGGAGAGAGATGAAGAGAGAGGGATGGAGGGAGGGGGATGGTAGGGAAAGAGGGAGAGAGGGAGGCAGGCGGGAGAGAGAGAGAGAGAAAATGAGACAAAGCAGAGAGAGAAGGAGGGAGCCAGTGCGAGTGAGGGAGGAAAATAGAGGAAGGAGCAAATAGGGAGAGAGGAAAAGAGAGGACAAAAGAGAAGGAGAAATGAAGAGATAAAGAGATGGAAAGAATGAAAGATACCATGAGGAAGACAGATGGAAGAGGGAAGCCAGGAAGGGAGGAAGAGAGGTGAAGTAGGCAAGGCACGGGTTCCTAAGAAGTTGGAGATCATGGGAGGAGAGAGTAAAGTGGGAAGAGAAGAGGAACAGAAAGAGAAAACGAAGGGAGAAGACGAAGGAAGGCGTGAGAGAGGCAGCATGTGCAAATGTGAGCACTACGGAGGGAAGAGGGGAGAAGAGAGAGGAAGAAGGGAAAGAAAGAGAGATTGAGAGAGTGCCAAGGAGAAAGGAGGCGGTAGGGAAGGAACAGCCAAGGAAAGAAGGAAAGGGATGTAGAAAGGGAGGGGAGGAGCAAGGGCGGGGGAGCGGGGGAGGGGGGGATGGACCTGATGATTCAACAGAGAGAAATTGAGTGAGAGGAAGAGTGAAAAAAGGGAGCAGAGTAGGATCTGTGTTTCCTAAATACTGAGCTTCTCAGACCCACTAGAGCCTCTGTGCCATCCTGAGGACAAGTCCAAATAAAAAAGAAAAGAACAACAACAACAACAACAGCAGCAGCAACAACAACAGCAGCAGCAACAACAGCAGCAACAACAACAACAGAGAAACCCATGAAGTGGCTGGTAGGAATGAGCCCCTCACGACGAAAGCAGGTGACAGACAGGGCAAGAATGGGAGAAGGCACTTGAAGAAGTGGACCCAGAACTAGAGAGAGGATTGAGAGCTCTGGAAAGAAGGAAAATGTAATGATCCAAGACCCTAGAACAGGCACTGCTCCCCAAACAGTCAGCCAGTTCCATTAGCCAGCGCTCATTCGTACTGCCTGGCAATCCTGGGATAGCTTGGGTTCAGCACCACGGACAGCCTCCCTCTCACCACCCGCTGAGACTGATCTCTCCTGCAGCTCCCTCCCACGTGGGCCCCTGGCTGCCCCCGAAAATGGCTCCTTTGGGCGGCCGGAATGCAGGCCTGTGAGCTGCTGAAATAGATCAATTATTTTTCAGAACACGGTTTTGATCCCGTTGTTACTTCACTGGATCACTGAGTGGAAAGGGCTTGCAGAGAAAATGGCATTTTTTATAACCCTGGCAAAATGCTCCCTCACTGATGAGATGAGCCACCCAGCGAGCGCGCGCGCGCACATATGATACACAACTAACCAGAAGCATAATCTTCTAAATTGAAAGCCATAATGTTTGCTGTTGGAGCTAAATATTAACAGGGCGTTGTCTCCCAATGACCCTCAGGAGGCAGCTGGCTTAGCGGGAGGCTGTCGTCATATTGAAGCAATTTGATTAAATTCTTTTCTGCCATCAGAATTAAGAAATGAATAGTTTTATGACAGTCATGCCACAGAGGACAGGAAAATAAAATGCTCAGGAAACGGAGCGGGGCCAGGTGCTTGCCAGTACCTGCCTTGTCCTTCTGGAGGGAGTGATACCAGTCTTTCAGGATGGGGCTAGCTCAGGACTGCAGATGGACCATTGGGTCATAGGCGCTCTCTCCTCCCTCCAGGCATCGTTGTCAACCTATCTTTTCAGCCTTCTCCAAGTTCACTTGAGAGGCCAGTAGATAAACAGGGTCCTTTTCCGGAAGGCTCTCAATTATTCATACAGGAGGCAGTAAAATGTAGTGGCTTAAGTCATGGCCTCTGGAGCTAGACTATCCGGGTTCAAACCCTAGCTCTGCCTCTCAGTAGCTGTGTGATCTCAGTCAAGGCACTTAACCTCTCTGTGCTTAAGTTTCTTTGGCTACAAAATAAGTTTATAGTAGTATCTACTTTGCAGAGTTGTGATGATTTAATGAGCACTAAAATCCTTAGACCAGGGCTTAGTGTATAGTAAGCACTATATAAGCATTACTCCTATCTGATTTAGGTTGAACTGTATAAAATCGCTGTTTTGTAGGTAAAAAGAATCAGATATTAATATCTTAATATGAAGTTTATACGGTAAGATTTTTAGCAGCTGTGGCCACTTTCCTGCCCTGTGGCGCTCATAGCCCAGCACTATTCTAAATGTTCTTGTACTTAAAGAGGTACTAACAATATGCTATGTTTGTATTCAGAAAAAATTCATTTTTTATTAGAAAAATTCCAGTTAACCACAGACTCAGAAAGTTTCATCTGTGTTTCCATTGGAAGGGGGAAGGCAAAAGGAGTTATTTGTTGACTGCCCTACTAAGTGTCATGCACCATGCCAGCTGTGTTGCAATATTACGCTTGTTTAATCCTCTCGATAATCCTATGAGGTGAGTATCAGGTCCCATTTTATAGATGAAGAAACTGAGGTTCAGGGATGTAAAATGATTTTATAAACATTATATAGCTATGGAGGCAGAATAAGAATTAAAACCCACTATATCACTCTAGAGAAAGAGGGCAGGATAGAACTCATGTCTGATGAATCTCCATCCTTCCCTCTGTGTTTCTCCTCCAGCCTTCCTCTCAAACAATCCCTTCTCTTTGTGTCTGTATCTCCAACACAGGCTTCTTCCTTTTGTCTCTTGTAAAGTAATAAAAATATAAGATCGGGGACAAGACTGAGAACAGCCCCACAGCCTGTGCAGAAGACCTACTCTAAATTTTAACAACCTGGTCCTAGGAAGAGCCACCTCTGGGACACCTGCTCCTGAAAGCAAAATCCTGTCCATAGTAAATAGTCCAGAAAGAAGTGGGAGGTTGTGGGAATTTACAGAAACTGAGGGAGTAGGCTGGTGGGATTGGGGACTTGGAAAACAGCTGCCTGAAACATCATTTCTATTGGAAAAGAAAAAGTCATGGAGAATGGGAGGCAATGCATGAAATTCCATTTTTTCTTGCTTTGAGTCCATGTTGAGCCCCAGTGAGAAGTGGGCAGAGAGCATTCAGTTCTGACCATTAAAATGTCAGGTGAGCTTGACTTGGAAAACTATCTTTAGTTGTTCTTAAGAGGATGAGAGAGGCTGGAGAAGGACAAGTGCCCTATACAACCTTGGGGTGGTGGTGGGGTCAGTGGGGGCCTGACTTTCTATTTAGAAGGGTGCTCAGCTGCGGTGGCTGACGCCTGTAATCCCAGCACTTTGGGAGGCCGAGGCAGGTGGATCACGAGGTCAGGATATCGACACCATCCTGGCTAACATGAGGAAACCCCATCTCTACTAAAAATACAAAAAAATTAGCCCAGCGTGGTGGTGGGCACCTGTAGTCCAAGCTACTCTGGAGGCTGAGGCAGGAGAATGGTGTGAACCCAGGAGGCAGAGCTTGCAGTGAGCCGAGATCACACCACTGCACTCCAGCCTGGGCAACAGAGTGAGACTCCATCTCAAAAAAAAAAAAAAAAAAAAGAAGAAGGGTGCTCAGCCTAGGAGGGCCTGACCTTAGGAAGCATGCTAGGGGCAGTTGGGGACTTAGATGTGGGAAGAGAAAGAGACAAGTAGTATCATTTATGCTTTCACATCTTTATTTAATGCTTTTCACAACTCCATGAGGTTGGTGTTATTATCTCTATTTCACACAGCAACTATTAATCAAATAGTAATAGCAGCAGTGGGATGGTGGTGGTGGCAGTAGTAGTAACGGTAGCCACTGTAAGTACATGCTGAGCATGTCCTGTCTGCCTGAGGTATTTCTATAAGCCTCTGTGGTCTGCAACAGACATAACCAGGTGTCTGTCCACCATGGGGTTGTGCTCCCCTTCCATACTGTAGGGTTGTGCCTGGCAGTGTTGCCCAGCCTGGGTCTATTTCTATTCCTAACCCCCTCACATCTAAATGGTGCCCATGGCTTGGTCTCATTCATGGAACATGAGGAAGATGATGCATGTTCCACCTGGGTAAAGGTGGGTAAAAATAAGGGATGTCCTCCCCAACTTTGCGCTTCTGTTTATTGGCTAGATGCAGAGGGCTCTGTGCCCCTAGAGGATTGCAGAGACAGAGGATGGAAGGAGCCTGGGCTCCCAAATCACTGTGCAAAAGACAGCCACCAATTAAGAAGAAACAATCTCATTCAACTACTGTGTGAATGAGAAATACACTCCTATTGTAAAATGCTCCTGAAATAGTGAAGCTTATTTGTTACAGCAGCTACCATTATTCTAACTAACATGTGGATATTATCTCATTTAATCTTCATAACAACTTTTAGGGGACAGGTATCAATAACTCATCTAAAAGATGAAGAAACCTAAACTCAGATGTTAAGTGATTTGTCTAAGGCTGCACAACTAGTCAGTGCTACAGCCAGAATTTGGAACCAGATCCCTCTGACTCTAGGTCTACAGTGCCAGTTGCCTCACCGTGACCTTAAAGAGAGGAGTGAGAACAGAAAGGGTGAGGGATTTTGGGGATTGGACTGTGGCAGAAAGGCTGTCCTTGCCCCAGAATGAGAACCAGCTTTGAGTGTAGATCTGAGAACAAACTTCCGACTCATGAGCACAGACCACGTGCTGGGCTTAGGTCAGGAAAAGGAAGGTAGGGAAAAGAGGGTGTTTTGTGTGTCCTGAACGTATGGAGCAGGCTAAAGGGACCTCCAGGAGGCTAATGTAAGGGCTTGAAACCAAGAGCATGAACCTGTCCTTTCTCCTCCAGGCCCCTTCCCCTGAGACATGGAAACAAGAATAAGCAGCATCATAATTATAACAGGAGATGTCATAGTAGGTATAGTGGGAACTGGTACTTACATAGCGCTTACTTTGTGCCAGGCAGTCTTGTAAGTTCTTTACGTATGTAAATGTAAACCTCAACATAGCCCCATGAGGTAGGTACTATTATTATACCCATTTTACAGAGGGGCAAACAGAAACACAAAGGCACTAGTAACTTGCTAAAGTCACAAAGCTGTTAAGAGGGTGGTGCTGGTTACAGGAACATGACTGGGGCCAGCACTGTCTGGAGAGAGGGATCCAGGCCTGGCCTCAAGCAAGGCCACCTCATAAGACCAGTGAGAAGGTTTGGTGTCAGTGCACCTGGGCTTAGATAAAGCTGACCTCAGTGACTGCCTAGATTTGCCTCTGGGCCTTCCAAACTCCAGCTTAATTTTCTTGGGCAATTGTTTCTGAAATCCTAACTGACTTCATGTAGGGTCCCTACAGGGGCAAAGAAAGGAGAGCACATCAGTAATTGGGATTTACTAGGAAAGAGTGTTTATGGAGTATGAGAGGGTGGATGAAGAAATACACCTTCTATGTGTCCTGAGAACAGAGCTTCAGAACTCAGCAAGGCCAAATATTTGGGGTGGAGAAATTGCCCAGGCTGGATCGGGGCTTGGGAATAGCAGAGTCTGAGAGAGGGTGTGGGCCTGACTGTGTATGGAAACAGTCCCTGCCAACAGCCCTCCTACAGTGAGGAGTGGGATGCTCTATTACTCCCTGTATCAATGTCTTAGTCCATCCGGCTGCTGTAAAAGAATCCCGTAGACTGGGTAGCTTACAAACAGCAGAAATTTATTTCTCACCATTCTGTAGGCTGGAAAATACCAGACCAAGGTGCTGGCAGATTGGATGTCTGGTGAGGGATGTCTTTCTGGTTCATAGACAGCTGTGTTCTCACAGTGTCCTCACTAGTGGAAGGTGAAGGAGGCTCCCTTGGGGCTCTTTTATAAGGGTGCTAATACCACTGATGAAGCCTCTGCTCTCACGATCTAATCACCTCCCAAAGGATCCACCTACAAGTACTGTCACATTGGGGGTTAGGTTTTAACATGAAAATTTGGGGGGACATACACATTCAGTCCATAGCAATCGGTTAGGGTTAGTTTTGCAGTGTAACAAACCATCCTGGCTCTTGGCAGCTGAGCGACTCTGTGGCCTGGGCTCAGCATGGCTGATCTCAGCTGAGTCACTTGTGTGTTGGCTGGTCTGGATGGACTCCAGTGGCCTCACACACGGGTCTGGTGGCGGATGAGCTGTTGACCAGGGTGATGAGGGCGACTGACCCATGTGTCCCACATCCTCCGATAGGCCAGCCTGAGCTTACTCACGTGGTAGTTGAAAGAATCCAAGAACAGCATGAGGCATGCACTTTGCAAGTGTCTGTGACGTGTTTCCTATACTGTCCCACTGGTGAAAGCAAGTCACATGGCCAATCCTAGAGTCAGTGTGCAATGGGGAGTACCCAAGGGTGCAGATACAGGGAGACATGAACAAATTGGGCCATTATATTTCTGTGTTTCAGTATCTACATCTGTGGTAGACACTATACAGTTCAGACCAGGGGAGCTCTTAGGGAGACCGTCCCTGAAGAGCTTTGGAGTCAGGGGATGTAGGGTGGAGTCCTGGCTTTATTCGTAAATGTCTTAAGAAAAGCAATCTCAGTTTCTCTGCCTGTATAGTGGGCGACAGGGTTATTGTAAAGATCAAATGAGATACTTGAAGAAGCCCTTTGCCAGCTTTAAAACACTGTAAAAAATGCAATTTGCTGCTATTCTTCCCCCCAAGGAATGTTAGGTGGGTCTTAATAATTTCTCAACTTGGAATTGTCTACTTCGTGGCAAAATCTCAACTTCCAGGATGACTTCCTGGCCCACCTCTGGAGCAGCTTCGCTCAACACCAGTGTGCTTGGGGAATGCAAAATCACTTTAATATTGGCTGGAGACAAACGTAATTAGGAAGGTAAATCTGCTGAAAAAATAATCATATTATGCAAATGTGATTAGCAATGACTTTTGGGTTCTTTGTTATTTGAGAGTTTCTGTTCCTTGGCATGCATGTGGAGAGTTGGCTGCTCTGTGCGTGGGGTGTCTCTTAGTAGGTGCTCAGGAAATGGGAGCTTGTGAACAAAAAAGTAGGGAGAGGAGCGTTGGGAAGGGACTCCTCCACCAGTTCCCAAGGAGAATCTGTTGGTCCCTCAAGGTTCTGAGCTGATTCCTGTCAAGGAGGTCCAGTGAGTAGACCCCAGTTGATGACAAGGGTCCCTAAGAGGGGAAGGGGCTTTCTTCTTCCAGGCCGGGGCTGGACTTGGAGAATGAGCTGGAGCTGTGGTCCAGGGGACAGCTGGCTCTGGCAATGGGGCTTCTCTTATTGAGGGGCTGGTGGGTTTGGGGGTGGGACCTGGCTCTGCCTTTATGGGCTACCAGGAAGTGGTCAGAACCTGGAGCAATTTCATGCCTGGTTGGGGTCTGGTGTATTAATTTATAGCAGGAATGTTCCTTCCCAGTGTTGGAACCAACTGGTCTCTGGCAGAATCAAGAGTTTTCCACTGGTCATGGCTGGAAGGTTACACATTCTGGCTTTTGTAACCCCTTTGATAATGGTGATGATGGTAAAGAAAATAATAAATAAGAGACACCCACTTAGTGAGTGATTATTAAGTTCTAGATGCTGTGCTAAGTGCTTCACATAATTACCTCATTTAATTTTCCTAACAATTTTATTAGGTAGGTACTATTATTCTCATTTCTATTTTACAGAGTAAGAAACTGAGGCAGAGTGGTTAAGTGATTTTCTCAAGATGACCTATATCAGTAGCAATTTTCTCAAGGTCACCTGTGTCAGTGGCAGAGTCAGGATTTGGACACAGACCTAGCCTGATTCTGAAGCCTATGCTGCCGCCCAGCAGGCCATGAAAACCCCAACCTTCCCTGTAGGGCACAGCACGAATGACTCTGCTGTCATTGTCTTTGCTGCATGCACTTTGCAGTCTTGCCTGTGCACACCCCTGGCCATGCTCAGTTCACTCCAAGGAGACCCCAATGTGCCTAGGCTTCTTCACAAATTTCTGGAAGCTGGCACCCTCCTGCTCCACCCTTGGTGAGTGACCTGGTCTCTACTCCTGGGGCTTCTATGCACTGACCACAGCCAACCAGTCCAGGCAATTGGGACATCTGGATCTGGAGTGGGTGAGCCTCCTGGGAAAACTGAGATGGCTTTGGGGGCCCCTGAGGCATAGGGGATGCTCTTGAATCTCCCTTCTTTATGGCTTCTCTCTAGATTTCTAGGAACCCAAGATCTCTTCCTGTGCCCCCATTTCTCTCTTGGCCCTTTGGAGGCCTGGGGGACCCTCTCTGTGACTCCGTCTACAACTTCTGAAAGGACTGCAAAGCCTCAGGGAAGTTCTCAGAAGAATCACTCCTGCCCTAGGGCCATGCTGGTATTGACCAGAGCAAGTAAAGGGTTGGTGATGGTGGTGGTGGGGATATGATGAAGTCAGCACCACCTCTTAGGGCCAGGGCAAAAGTTCTGGGATGGGAAAAACCCCACTACCCTGGCCCAGCCCAGCCCAGCCCAGCCCACGGTTCCCACCGAGGCACAGACAGGTTCTTCCCAGAACTTCATTCTCAACAACCACTTGGGCATCCTCTTCCCCTGGGCAACTCCATGTCTGACAGACCTGACATGTACAGAGCTGGCTACTGCTTTGCCTATGAACCTGGTCTTTGTCAGTGTTTCCTACTCAGGGATAGCATCTATGACCCACTCTTTGGTCTTCACCCTTACATCTAATCACCAGCCATAGTCCCACATGGAAACGCTGCCAAATCTCTCCCATGCTTGCTGCTCCCTCACCCCCACTCCATCCACATTGCCTCCAATTAGCTCACCATCTTGCTCCTGTATTTACTGCAGAGACCCCACACTGGCTCAGCACACCCAGCTCCAGTCTAATCCTTGTTCACGATCACGCTGCTACCATAATCATCGAACGCACACTATCGATTGGCTCTCCATTGCCTATGAGTGACATCAAAGCCCTTGGGCAGCATCCAAGGCCTGCCAGGATTGGCCTCACTCTCCAGGCCTTCTCCCCTGGTCCCCCTCATAGCATGCTACATACCAATCTGCCTTCCCGTATAATGGGCTCCCTATGTCTTCAGTGCCCGCCCCCCCCACCCACCACTTCCTCCTGGGACAATATGAGGCTGCATCCCATGCTGCCTCTGCCATCTCTGCTGGCTCCTGGGGCAGTGTGCCACCTCCTCCCGCCATCCCCCAGCACTCTGTCTGCTTCCTCATTACAGCCCAGATTGCATTGCCGTTATGGGTTTACACTCCCATCTCCCAATTGGCCATCAGTTCCTGGAGGGCCAGAACGCTGGCTCATTTATTGCTGAATACTCATCCCAGCAGAGGGCCTGGCACATAGTAGGCGCTCAATTAGTGTTGGTTGAATTAAATTCCCTCACAACTCACAGAATTGATTCGATTTGGAAATGACATTGTATCCAGAGAATTGACTTTTTTCTCTCTCAAGGGCTTGTGATGATACAATTCACCTCCTCATTGGCTGCTCTTTTTGAAGAAAACAAAACTCCGATTTCTGGATGGAATTGAGCTTGTGGTCCACATGGGAGGGGCGAGAGGTCTTATGGTGGAGCGGACTTTGCTTTTCTCAGTGATGGTGTGTGGCAGGTGAGGCACGTTGTCGTGCTGTGGAGATGAAAGAGTGGGGGCCACTGTATTATTTTCTGCATTTGAGCCAGAGGCTAAACGTAGCCTGTCTTCCTCCTGGCTGATAAATAGGAAAATAAATTACCAGGGCACTAAAAGTTGCATTAGGCAAATAAACATTTTGGCAAGAATTATATGTGACATTCAAGAGAAAGCAAATAAACCCTAAGTTATGGGGACCTGTCAAAGCTCTAGGAGAATTAAGTAACTAAAAATCGTTAGTAGCGTCTTTGACAGCTCTTAAACCTTCCCTGGCTCCCGCCCCTGCTCCAGGAGGTCTGAGTGTTCCCTGTCTTGTGTCTTCAGAGAAATCCTCAGTTCCCTGGGGCCTCAGATCTAGAGGAACCTCAGAAACCTTCCAGGCCAGTGCTTTCAAACACTGTTCTGTGGAACCCTGGGGTGTGTGGGGGCACCGCAGAGGCAGCACAGCATACATGGGGAAGGGGCAGTTCCGAGGGCTTGGGGCCTATCCTGCCCAAACAGAGAAGCTCCTCTTTGATCTGTATGGCATGAACAGGAGATTAATTAGAGTAGAGTGAGAAATTCTCTTCTGGGAAAAGAATCCTGCTAAGTGATTTGAAAGCCATTGTCCTGGAGCAGACACACAGCTGATAAAGACACCTCCTCTAGAACGCCATGGTAAATAATCGTCCAACCTCTTGTTGAACACCTCCAGTGACAGGGAACTCATTCCAGGATTTCCATTCAGCCCCAGTGTCCTGCATGACATTCCCATCCCAGGACTCTGCTGCCAGAAGGCTTGAGCTCTAGTCCAGGCTCTGCCATTTACTCACTGGTGAATGCTGGGCAGTAACTGAAGCCCTCTGAGTCTCAGGTTTCCTATCTGTATAAAGGAGATGATATGGGGCCTGGCGCTGTGGCTCATGCCTGTAATCCCAGCATGTTGGGAGGCTGAGGTGGGAAGATCACTTGAGCCCAGGAGTTCAAGACCAGCTTGGGTCTTGAACTTGTCTCTACCAAAAAAAAAAAAAAAATACAAAAATTAGCCTGGTGTGGTGGTGCACGCCTGTGGTCCCAGCTACTAGGGAGGCTAGGTGGGAGAATTGCTTGAGCCTGGGAGGCAGAAGTTGCAGTGAGCTGTGACCATGCCACTTCACTCCAGCCTGGGCAACAGAGAGCAGAGAGCCTGTCTCAAAAAAAAAAAAAAAAAAAAAAAAGGGAGATGATACATATTTTTCCCACTGCTGTAACAAATTACAACTAACTTAGTGCCTTAAAATGACACAAATGCATTATCTTCCAGGTGTCAGAAGTCTGAAATGAGTGTTAATGGGCTAAAATTAAGGTGGCACCAGGCATCAGGCTTATGTTCCTTCTGGAGGCTCTAGGGGAGAACACTTGGTTTTCTAAAAGCCACCTGCCTTCTTTGTCTCATGGCCCCTTCTCCCATCTTCAAGGCACATTTCTCTAGTGTCTCCTGTCATTGCATCTCCTCTGACTTGGGCCCTCCTGTCTCCCTCTTACAAGAATCTTTGTGATGACGTTGGGCCCGCCCAGACCACCAGAGCCTCTTTCCATCTCAGGATCCTTGGCTTCATCACACCTGCAGAGTCTCTTTTGCCATGTTAGGGAACATATCCCAGGCTTGGGGGTTGGGACATGGCCATCTTCAGGGGTCATTCTTCTGCCTCCCGCATAATGACAGTGCCTACCTCAGGGGATGTTTGTGAAGGTGAACCGAAAACCACAGTATTCACAGGACACAAGAAGAGTATTCCAGGATGAAAGAGCTGCAGGTGGGGCTGGGAGCAGGCTGAGAATGCAGCCCCCACATCTATTCCCAGAGGTACTTCATCCATAGCTGCACACCTGGGACCACACTCAGGAATAAAGGAAGTAATCCATCCATTTGTGTGGCGCCTTTCATCTTCATCAACAACATCACATTATTGTGTTTCATCTGCATAACCAGCTTGTTCTGGAGGAGTGTACTCTTTGGCTTTAAACATGAGGATGCTGAAGCTCACAGAAGCCCAGAGACCTGCTTGAGGCCCATAGCCAGTGGGATCTGAGCAGAGATTTGAACCCCCATCTCCTGACTGCCAGGGATCGGGGGCTTTCCCACAGACCCCCATAGACTCAGAGATGACTGGTCTGCCCAGCAGGGAGGTGTTCTTCAGCTAAGCGTTGGTGAGGCTGAGATTTAGCTTTGCTTTCAGGCCAGGGCACAGGGCTGGGTGCAAAGCCTTCCTTGGGAATCCAGGAAACAGATGGGAAGCTCTATGGGGCCCAGGGTATCTTTGGAGGCTGGGTTGTACAGGGATAGGGATTCCAACTTTAGATCTAAGAACTTTTCCTTTTTCAGAGGAAAAGAAAGTCCCACATTTCTCACTTACATGTCTCATCAACGATACACCCACTGGGCCCTGACAGTGAGAACTGATTTAGAAACCTCAGATGGGATCTCAAGGCAGGGTCCTCAACAGGGCTGGCCTCCAGACTTTCAGAATCTCATAGCAACTAGCATGTAGGTGGCACCTACTATGTGCCAGGCTCTGTTCTCAGAAATTTACGTGGAACAGCTCGTTCAATCCTCACAGCAGCCTTGGGAGGAAGGCACCAACTTACAGATGCGGAAATTGAAGCCCCAATTCCAATCCCTGGAACTGGGATTCTAGCCTGGATGGAGTTCATGCTATTAACCACCATGATACTGCCTGTCTGTGACAAGACGGGAGGGTGGACCCTAGACCTGAGGTCTCAGGTGTACTAGTTGCTGGACCCCCTGCTTCCCTCCGAGGTGATAGAGGTGGAGAGGTAGGAGGCAGGACAACCCCAGCTCACACTTTTCTTGCCTTGGTTGGCCCCATCTTGCACTTTTGCTCCCACGAGGCAATGGGGGTCATAGGAGGCTGGGCCAGCATTGGGCTGAGCTGCTACTCCCTCTGGCATGCATGAAAGTGGGGTGAAGCCAGGGAGCGTGGGGTGAACCACGCAGCCATTTTACTCAGACATGTCTGGGTACAAATCCCAGCTCTGTGAGACCACTTGGCATGCAGTATCTCATTCAACCTTCACAGCAGCCCTGCAAAGAAAATGTCATGGTCCCCTCTACGGATGAAGACCCTGAGGTCCAGACAGGCAGAGTAACTTTTCCTAAGGTCACTCAGCTTATATGTCGAAGAGTCAGGCCTGGACCCCAGGGTGTGTGACATGAAGCCACAGCTACTCTATGGCACTGGGCTCTTACCAGTGACCTGGGTGTCTTGCCGGGCACATGGTGGCCACTCAGCCCTCAGGTCCTTCCCTTTCCTTTGGCTCGACCTTCCTTTGGGAGAGGATTTTGCCTCCTCGGAGTCTTTCCTGCCAGGAGTCACAGGCCTTCTGTTACAAGTTAAAGGGGGTCTGAAGATGGGACGAGAGGGAGAAAGACCCCATGACCTCCCCTCCTCCACTGTCCTGCAGCCCAGCCCGGGGACCTCCCCATCCCCACCAGCATCTTTGCTAGCTTCCAATGAATTCAGAGCCCTCTGCAGCAGGGGATCTAAATTTAGACCCTGTGCTCTGTTAACTCGGTGAATAATGCTAATTAGCATAACAATTCTTCCTGCAATTAAGTTGGGGAGGGGGATGAGGTGGTGGTACTTGGTCCAAGACGAAATTACACAGGGAGGCTTCCTATTGCTGGTTTTCGGAGGCCTCACTTGAGGTGTCTACTTGGTTTAGCTCTCTTCTTGGATGGCTGGATCCAGAAAGTGCCTATTTGGGGTGGAGGGAGGGAGTGCCTGTCTCTAACCTTATTGTGATGTGTTATTGGTGCGTGCATTAAAGTGCAGCTTCAAGCCCTGCATGGGAATAAATTAGGTTTTGTAAGCAAGCTGTCACCTGCTCTGAAAGGTGTGAAAAAATTATGAACTGCATTGTCCTGAAAACCACAAAATAGCACTTCCTCCCTGAAGTAAACACATAAGTTTGGGATATGAAGTTGAAATGAAGTTATATTCGGAATTTAGATATATTTGTTTAGGGAGATTTGCCAATTCTATTTTTTGACCCGGCAATGTGAAGTTACCTCTCTGTGACGTCTGGATAACCCTTCAAGCCAGAAGCCATCAGTTTGGGCCCTAAGATGCCATCTGTGGCTTCTAGCCTTCCCTGCGGCAGGTCGGGAAGTCTGACATCTCCACTGGATGGGGTGTGATGGGGTGGCCATAATGCCGTGGGCTGGGGAAGGTGGAGGCGTGAAAGGGGCCTGGAGAAAGGCTGCCCTAGGCTCCCCTCCGTTACCTCTGATGACCCTCAGGTCATTACAGGCAGCTCCTGAGCTCTGAGGCTCCTCTCCCGGGTTTTCTTGAATACTTTCACGGCACATATCTTTCAGACTCTACCTCCATTCAGGCCTCTCCTTTTGGGGCATTCTTTCTGAGTCGTACAGAACAGAGAGGGACTCTCCTCCGTTTCTCTGGTCATAATACCTCTATTGATGCAGCCTTACTAGGTCACTTTTCTGTAAGTGGCCATATAACTCTGTTAGCTCATGTGGAGCTTCTAGGCAGCCAAAATGGTAATGAGTGATGAGTTCATTTATTCATTTATTCCGCATCTGTGTTAGGCATTATGCTAGTCTCTGGGGATGTGTGTGAGAGATGAGTCAAATGTAGTCTCAGCCCCAGGGAAGGCACAGTCTACCTGGCGAGAGAGAGAGAGAATGGGAATAGGATCCCGTATGAGAGGCACTAGGACGAAAGCATGTATAAAAGGGGAGTCTCACCTAGGAGGGAAGAGATCATCTGTTCCTTGAAGGATGTATAGGAGTTTGTCGACTTGTGTTCACAAGAACTTCTGCCAATTCAGGTCCCTTCATCTTTTGTGTTTGAGTCTCCGGCATTTGAAAGTAGGGGAAGGATGTTAGATTTACGTTAGATATAATCTCTAAACTCGGCACTGGCCTGTCAGTGGTGAGCCTGAGATATGCCATTCCAATAAATGAGCTCCCTTTTCTTGTCTTGAGTGATTCACAGAATTGATCCACGTGCTTTACTGTGTTCTCACTTGTGTCTCAAGAACATGGTACAGAGGAGAGGGCCAAACTCTGAGACTCTGTAGCAAGTTCTTTCAGCAGCTCAATTGCACAGGCTGACTTCTATTCCCCACCCTGGTGCCCACATGACCTCCTATCTGTCCTCTCACCAGAGGCTAGCAGAGCCCCCCTTTGCCTGCTGTCCTGACCCACTCTCCCCCAAGACGCATATTTATCTAGCTGGCCCCTGTGCTCAGGGACTCAACAGTGCCATGTGTTACTCTGCCTAGACCCTCCACCCAGTGCCTGGTCGACGCAAAGCGCTTGGAGGCAGGTATCATTCTTTCCATTTTTCAGAAAAGGAAACAAAACTGAAGTCCGACCATTAGCCCAGGGTTCCACAGCTGGGAAGTGGGAGAGCTGGGATTTGGTACCACAGAGCCCGAGGATGGAGATTTCACGTTACCTAATCAGTTCCACGGCTTTAACTGCTGGACATCAAGCGGGGACTCGT
This sequence comes from Hylobates moloch, assembly GCF_009828535.3. NCBI lineage: Eukaryota > Metazoa > Chordata > Mammalia > Primates > Hylobatidae > Hylobates > Hylobates moloch. The sequence continues at coordinate 39,031,949 of NW_026652283.1, read as the reverse complement.
GTCCTGACAGGTGGTCTGAGCCATATCCTCATGTGTGGCCCGATGTGTGGTCTGACCTGTGTTCTGACCCACATGGCCTGCCAAGAGGCCTGGTGCCTGGCCTGCCATTAGGTTGACACTCTGTCTGACCTGTTTGCCACACGACCTAACATGTGGATAAATGGACACAGTGGCTAAAGTTCCGCCCACCCCAGGAGCCATGAGCAATCTGGTCATCTCTCCTCCCTGGAGCTAAAGCGTAGGCTAAGGCAGGCAGGCTGAGAGGCAAAACCACATCCCTCCTTGTGAGACGAGGCCCACCAAGGCCCACCAGGGAGATGGGATAGTGCTATGGGCGTGCGCGCACACACACACACACACACACACATATGCACACACACATGCACACACACACGGTGAGGGCTGGCATCCTCCACGAGCACACTCCTGGTCCCTCTATCGCTGTGTGGAGCAAGCTGCTGGCTCTCTGTGATGATGGATGTGCCTCCTTGTGTCGCCCAGCTCTGCCTCCCCCCACATTCTGCGCACAGGACTCGCTGAGTAACCGACACGGCCTGGCTGCCTGGCGAGAGTGGTTGACGGAGGGGTCGGGGGAGGGACGGAGGAGCAGAGCCGTTTGTCTGGAGCACCAGAAGGGGAGTTGGCCACTTACGGCTGTGATGGATGGCGATTCGGCTCTGCCATCTGTTGGAGCTGGCAGGCTGCTTAGCACAGCACTGCACACCTGGCTGGGGCATCCCTGTGGAGCGAGGCACGCCCACGTGAGGGCCAAGGGACCTGTCTCCCAACACGCTAGGGCAGGAGGCTGGCAGGGAGTTGAAGAAAAGATTGTACATACGCCCCAAAGAGAGTCTGGAGGGCCTCTCACCTGTTTTCCTTACTCATCAGCCCAGGACCTCTGTGAAGAGACGCTGGGACATGCCTGGGCATTGCTGGGCCAGGAAGAGCCCATTACAACTTAGCCACCCACCTCTTTTGGCAAAGAATATGTGCAAAGCTCTTGGCACAATATCTGGCACACTCATGCTCAATAAAAGCAAAGCAAGTTGGACCATGCTTCTTTGTCATCCTGGCTGGCTCCTGGGGGCGTGCGGGCATGAAGATGCTTTCAAGGTCATCTGGCTGCTTGGGTGGGGGCCGGGAGGGAGTGACACTTTCTTAGGTGTTTTGGCCCTGCTAGCCACACCTTCATCTGTGCTGTGCCCACCCTCCCTCTATGATCCCAGAATGTTAGCATTGCAAGGATCCCTGAGAGCCACCTGCTCAGAAATGTCTAATTCACAGATAAACACTGAGGTCCAGAGAGGAGAGAGGCCAAGCTCAATGGCCCACAGCACTCTGTCCTTCTTCCCAAACCCTCTCTCCCCTCCCCAGAGGGGTCTCTCTTGGGCCTGGGACTGCACCAGGCTGACCTAGTACTTGGGCTTAAATGGATGCCCCCTCATCAGGGCTCTGCTGCTCCATCTCATAACTTCATCCCTTGGGCTTACCCCATCCTCTTCTGCATGCTCTTCTGCATGGGTCCTAGTCTCTTTCTGGGAGCTTCCTCAGTGTCCAGGTCACAGATCCCAAACCTCATGCTCTGGGGCCTCCCTCCCCAGGACAAATTTTCTCCAGGGATGCACCTCAGGGCCTGTGGCATCAGCTGCTCTCAACTGTTCCAAGATGAGCTGATTTCCACATCAGCCCCTCTGCCTCAGCTTGGAGTCAAGTTTAGATTGGGCTAAAGAAAAACACAAAGTGGGGCATCTTCCATACACCTGAGTCTGCAGCTGCAAAGCCATAGCTGGTCTGGGTAGGGGAGCTTATCCATTTTAAAGTGGAGTTGGGGGTGCCTCCGATCAGAAGAAACAGCATGAGTAAAGGCCCGGAGGAAAGTCAGCTAAAATCACAACAAATTCTGTTTGGCTGAAATACAAATTGCAAAGAAGCACCATGATTTTTCCCTGCTGTCATGGTATTTTGTTATTTTGGAGAGGGAAGATGTGGGCATATGTTACTATAATAGGGAGTAAAGTTCCCATAATTCAGAGGGAATTAAGAAGAGGTGATGGTATAGCTGCAATCTGGCTGGGCTTCTTGGAGGAGGTGACATTTTAACTTCCAAATCTTGCTGGAACTCCTTTTTCCATCCTATGACTCCAGGGGAATGAGACAAAAGGGAGGAGAAGTGCCATCAGGGCTCTGGCAGGAAACAGATGGCCTTCCATGTTAGGATAATTGGAGAACGGCTTGGTAATGGGACCATTTATAAAGGTGTGGGCAGAGGGTGGGAACCACATAGCATGCAGCGTCCTGGGGCTGGTGACAGCTGAGCTAAAGCTGGGCCTGACATCCCTAGGCCTAAAGGGATGAGGAAAGGGAGCAGTTGCCAGATCTGGATGAGAGTTTAGGGTAGCCCACTGAAGGGGCTGAACTTCAGTGAAAGGACTCAGTCAGCACGAGGCCACCCCACAGGGACGGGGTGATCCATACATGACCTCACACTCCACCCTCCCACTGAGTTCATCCGGGGGCTCCCTGTAGTCAAACTCAAGGGAACCAGAGGTCACGGGAATTCTCGGAGGTGCCTCATGGGAGTGACTCAGTCTCTCAGGGAAGAGGGCAGGGGAGGAGGAGTGGAGCTGGATCTGCAGGATAAAGCGAACAGTCCTAGCACTCCCTCCCCCAGATGGCCCAGAAGGTTTTCTGGGCCCCAGAGGGCGTGAACACAGGAAGGGAAACCCCGCTGGCTGAGCCCACAGTGTGCTGAGCGGGTGGGGGTGCATTCTAGACTGATCACATCCTCACAGTCTCAGGACAACCTTGGCAGAGGTGCTATTGTTTCCACTTGGCAGCTGAAGAATTGAGGCTCAGAGAGGTGAAGTGATTTGGCCAAGGCCACACAGCAAGGAGACGGCAGAGTGGGGACTGCTTGGCTGGGGGTCTGTCTGACTGTAAAGACAGTGTGTATTTTTCTGGCACTATTAATACCTCATGGGGGACCCAGCTCCTAGCAGGTATGTGGAGCTCCCTGTGGAGAGGTTGGTGCAGTGCGTGGCATTGGCTGCGGGAGGTGAGTGTTGAAATGCCAAACCTACTTCTAGAAGTGACAGCTGCTCTTTGTTTGCCAGGCAGCTGTGGGCTGCAGCGTTCTGTGAGCTGGGGAAGACTGGCCCCCCGAAAAAAGCAGGAGCATAATTTGGCTCCTCTTAATTGATTTGCAAATGTACTGAAGAATTGTGGTAATTCCTTTAAATTTCACTCCCATTCAAATTTTGGAGGTAAACATAATGAGAAAGGAAAGTCAGCACCATGTAATGCAGCAAGAAAAAGGTCTAGCATTTTATTTTATTTTTACCCTGGGCATAAGGAAAGCAAACTCACTATGAATACCTCATTATTTGAATTTCAAATATTTCTCTTGAGTTGAACACAAAAGGAAACTTAAAAAATATTAACACACGCTCACACATACATACCCTGAACCATTTCTGCTTTTGAATATGTGACTCAGAATGTCCTAGTTTAGGTTGTAATAGCACAATTGCAAGAATCAATCAGCCTTAGATAGATGTGTTTACTCAGAAGTGCTTAGAAAGGAGACCAGTCAAAAGAACATTAATATCTTAAAACATTGAAATTATCTTTACCAAAGAACATTAGCTACGAGCATTAATATTTGGGAATTCTATTTTGCTTGAAAAGTGTCTACATTCAGCTGAGCCCTGAGGTCAGCTTGTGGAGGAAAGTGAGGAGGTAGTTACTCAGATAAAAGCAAAGCATGCTGGAAAGAGCTCAAGAACTGAAGTTCTTCATTTATTCACTCACTTATTCACACAGCAGTTATTAAGCAATAGAGAGTATGGGCTTTGCAGTCAATGGACATAGGTGAAAGTCTCTGCTCTATCATTTTATTAACTGTGCCACCTGAGCAAGTTATTTAACTGCTCAGAGCCTCTGCTTTTACATCTGTAAAATGGAATTGATTATAGTGTAGTACCATCCAGCACTGAGGCAAAGAATGACCTTTTAATGAACTCAGCCCAGTACTGGTACGAGGTAATGTCCTCAACAAATGATAGTGATTTCATGACCTTTTCCATTGAGTGTTCCTATGTCCCAGACATTGCCAAGTATGGGGACAAGGAGGTAAACCAAATGGACGTGCTACCTCTCTTCATTGAGCCTACCATCAAGGAGGGGGACTGGGGCAATTACAATGTCGTGTTGCACCAAAGACGAGGTTTGGATGCTGGTTGAACCCACTTCTTAGCTGTGTGACCTGAGCAAGTCACTTCACCATGCTCATTCTGATTCCTCATCTGGGAAATGGTGATGAAACTTTCTGCCTTCAGGGAGGTTGTGAAAACCAAGGAGAAAAAGCACAAGAAAAAGTTTTGGAAAGGCTGAAGGGTCTTGTTATTGCACTGTGAGATAATTGCAAGGGAGGGTTTTGTTCTGGTGTGTTTAACGCTTCTAGGTTTAGAACCCAGGTAGAATCAGGAATGAACACCAAAAAGTTCTGCTACGGCTTGAATGTTTGTCCCCTCCAAAACTCATGTTGAAACTTAATCTCCAATGTGGCAGCATTGAGAGGTGAACGCTTTAAGAGGTGATTGGATCATAAGGACTCTGCCCTCATGAGTGGATTAATCTATTTATGGATTCACTGGTTATCTTGGGTGTGGGACTGGTGGCTTTACAGGAAGAGGAAGAGAGACCTGCACTAGCACCTTCAGTCCCCTGTTTATGTGATGTCCTGTGCCACCTCAGGACTGCAGAGAGTTCCCACCAGCAGGAAGGTCCTCACCAGATGCAATCCCTTGATCTTGGACTTCTCACCCTCCATAACTGTAAGAAATAAATTCATTTTCTTTATAAATTACTCAGTTTTGGGTTATAAGCAACAGAAAACGAACTAAGACAAGTTTTCCTCCTTCTGGATCAGGTTTTCTTGGGATTCTCTGGCTATGATTGAATGGCCTTTGTGGCCCATCCGCCTAGGAGTATGTACATTATCCTGAGGACAATGTGAGGGCCAGTGCAGGGCGTCAAGTGGGAAAGCAATAACATCAGTACTGAGTTTTGGGCAAATTCTGACTGTGTATGAGCCTGGACCAGACGAGTGAGCCTGGAGGCAGAGGGCGCAGAGATGGCTGACAGGGACTCCCTCCTTGACCAAACTTTAGTCAGGCTCCTTTAAGCCTTCTTCTCAATTAGGCTTCATCCTTAGCCTGCAGAACCTAGTTTTAGCAAGAATCCCATCAAGGCATGTTAGCAAGAATCCCTCCCTGGTCCTTGCTCTGAACCAAGTTCCTCTTAGTAATTTCCTATTCATTTACTCCCTCACCCTCCCCTTTAGCTATAAATGCCCAGTTGCTCCTACTGTGTTTGGAGATGAGTTCAATCCTGCATGAAGTGTCTCTCCCCCAGTGCAGTAGCCCAAATAAAATCTGTCTTGCCATTAAAAAAAAAAAAAACGTGTCTGGTGCAATTTTACCTTGACATGGGGAAAATGCCAAGCATAAGCCAATGAGGACCAGAAGGATGGGAAGGAGAGGACATGTTTCAAGGTAGAGTCAAATGGTTGATTCTGGGGTGCAGAGAGCAGGGAGTGGAGGAGCTGTCCCAGGCTCCCAGGTGGAGCAACACAGATGTGGCATCCAGGAGAGACTGTGGCTTTTGAGAAGAGAACACCAAATTTGATTTGGGACTATTGGACTCAGCCCAGTTTGCCTTTGAAGCAATCCCTTTGGTGTTTTCCTTCCAAATGCCACCCCTTTGGGCTTCCCCATCCCATTCCCAAGACAACCACTGAGTTCCCTGTGGCCCTGCTGTCTCTTGGCAGTTCCCCTTCCCCTTATCAAAACTGATATTACTCATTCCTTGAAGAATCTGCTTTCCCTGGTGTCAGGTGCCTCATTTAAACAGCAAATCTGGGCTAAGGGATGCCTTCGCTCCTCCACTCTGCAGATATATTTGCATTTTAATGAGGACATTTCAGAGGTAACCCCTTTACCCCAAAGACAAGGAAATCAGGTTTCAGAGGCCACAGACTAATGGTGAAGGACAGCTTTTGAGAGTGCAAAGAATATGGGCTCTGGAATCAGACAAAGTTGAGTTCAAATCCAGGCTCAGAGGAGTCTTTACTGTAGCTTGGCTGCTTCTAAGAGGGAACTGTTGCCTCCTTTTAGGAGCTAACATGATATAACTTGAGCATGCTCGATTCTTCAGTTTCCTCACCGTTTGAGGCCTCAGTTTCGTCATGTGTTGGGGGATGATCGTGCCTCCCTCACGAGCAGGTGCACAGAGCTCCGCATCCCAGTGAGTGCTCCCTCATTCCCACCCTCCCAGCGCACATGCTCTGGTGCTTTTCTTTGTGAATTTGAAGTCTCCCCGCCTCCACTCCCACCTTCCTCTCCCTTGACCTTTGTGTGTGCCGGGTGTGTGGTCTGAATCCCCAGTGCAGGAGAATTCCAGCTGGAAAGGTTGTTTCTAAAGATGGGTGGAGAGGCCCACCCTTGTTGCATGGCGAGCCAGGAGCAGCGGAAGCCAGGCCTCGCAGAAGGCGGCCCTATAATTAATCCCCCAGCATTCTCGCCACCATTGTCTCTTCCCTGTTGAGATCAGCCAATTAGCAGTTCCACACTCCTCTGCGTGGCAGCCACTTATTAGCGAAGACAAAGGCAGCATTGATTCCAATTTGTCCTGCATTTGGCTGTCTCTGAAGTTAAAGATTGCATTTGGGTAGCAGTGCTGGGGAAGAAGCACAGGGGCAATGTAGAAAGAGCTCCTAAAATTAGTTGAAATAATTTTAGCTCTATTGTGGATGGCTAAACCAAATATAAACAGAAGAGAGAAGGAAAATCTTCGTAATGTTAATTACCATAAGCATTAAGTACCCAAAAATGAGGCGTACAATTTGTTTGGTGACACTCTGATAATTAAATCGTTTTCTCCCATTGAGGCTCCTGGCAGATTTGTGAGGAGCTTGGCTCTTCCTAAGTGGTTTTCTCTGGCCCCAAGGGATCCTCAAAATTCTATACCCCAGTTTTCTGAGTCCACAATCTCTTTCCAGTCCAGGTGAGCTGTGCTATGTTACTGTTCACTTGAGTGGTTGCCTGGGTTTTGTGCCAGCCTGAGATACTCGGGGAGGAGCTGGGTTGAAGTCTGGGCTGAAGTGGACAGGAAGATTGCCCACTGCCCATCCATCTGTTCGTCTGTCCATCCATATTCATGTACTTTTGCATTGATGCATTCACCGTGTATCTTCTGAACACTTCTTTTGTGCAAGGCATTGAGGGTACAGAGATAAATAAGATACAGTTCTTGCCCTCAAAGAATCTAGCCCAGGGGTGAGGTGGTGTATGTATAAAGAATTACTTACAATACAATGTCAAAATGCCTTATAATGGAGGTATAAGCAAAGTGTTTTGAGAGCAATAAAACACTTAGGGAGTTAGGGAACACATTTCCGAGGAGGTGACATTATAATAATCAGGAAATTGGGAGGAGGGACAACCCCACCAAAGAGGACCAAGCAGAGACAAAGGCACAGCATTTCCAAGAGCCCTGGCAGGCTTGGGTGAGGGTGACAAGGCTAATTTAGGGGAAGCCAAGGGTGAATGGAAGGAATGACTGAAGAGGCAGAACACTCAAATGATGTGTTTTTTAAGCACTTACTATGTACCTGCACTGTGCCCAGTGTCTTATCCAAGCTACCTGATTTGATCCTCACCCCAACCCCACCCTGAGATGATTATCCCCACCTTGTGCAGATGGAGATTCTGGGGCCCAGAGACTTGACATAGCTGGGAAATCATGGCTGATGACTCAAAGCTGCTCTTAGTCATGATGCAATTTTGCAAGGCTGTGGGCCAGACTGGAGAGAGCTTGGATGCTGGGATGAGGAGCCGGGCTTGATGCTACAGTCGGTGTGGATGTATATCCAGGGGAAGGCCCTGACCTTGAGTGACTCTCTTGATCTAGTTAAGAAGACTTCATCTTCTGTAGGGATGGGAAGGTGGGTTTTGTTGCCTGCTCACTCCTCCTCTTGGCTCTGGGGTGTCTTGTGTGCCATGCACTTGCCCCTTATATCCATAGCCCCAACAAAGGCACTGATACTGTCAGGGTGATATTGTCAGGGTGAGGGGCATGTATTGTTATTGTACACTTAGCTATGTGTCCCTCACACATATAGGAGCCCTTTCTCTATGCAATGTCTTCTTGCAAAGTGTCTGTTGTTGTCCTATTAATACTGAGAAGCACGAGTCTCAGATATGGTGTTCGGCTTGCTCAAGGTCATCTGGCCAGTGTGTCGTGGTCCCGGACTTCTATCTGGCTCTAAGGCAAAAGTGACACACTCTTCCAACATTATCTTTTCTCCACTGTAAAACCTACCTATCCTATGTCCTTAGGGAAATGACATGGTTTGTAAAAGAGTTGTTTTGATGATTCTTCCCAATTTCTCCTGTCTCTATAAGATGTGGGGCCTGAAACTGAAAGAAGAATGATCTCAAAGGGGCCTGATCGGGACTGAGCCAAGTGGGGAATGGTCAGTTACTGCTTCCCAAGTGGCACCATTCTTCTTCCAGCACCCACGCCATTTATTTTGTTCCTTCGCAAGACCAAACCTTCTCAAAAGACTGTCTTTGGTTGCTGACTCCAATTCTTCACCTTCCATCCTCTTTTTAATGCTCTCCACCCAAGCTTTGTTCTCAATCACTCTGGGTCATCATTTATATCCAGCACATTCATGACCTCCGTGTTCATCCCTCACTCTCATGTTACCCCTTTTGGGAGCCTCTGCTGTGCCGAACCCTTTCTTCTCTGGCTTCCACGATTTTATGCTCATCTGCCTTTTCCCTCCCTCCTGCCGCTCTGGCCACTTCTTTTGGTTTGGATCTTTTTCTCCTGCAGAACTCTCAATGCCATGATTCTCCCCATAGTTTATTGTATTCCAGAGACCAGCTTTTCTCTGTTCTTCTCTTACAGTGGGTTTCTTTTTTTTAAACCACAATTCACAGTAAGAAATTCATTTTACATTCTACACAGTTAACTACCCCTATATGCAACCAAAACAAAAGTGTCACAAAATAATATATTAATCTTTACTGGACACAATGTACCCTGTCTTGTTCTATTTTATTTCATTTTTTAAAAATGCTGTTCTTACCTGTGGATCCTCCCTCCATAGACCCCAGCACCAGGCCTGTACCCATGGATCCCAGCTCCAGGCTGGCCCCTGTGGTCCTAAGCATGAGGCTAGCCTCATGGATAGAGGCCCCAGGCACACCCAATGCTAGGCCAGTCCCTGCAGCCCTATACTCCAGGAGCCCCAGGGTCCAAGCCTACTGCAGTAGACTATGATGTTGGACTGGTCCCTGTGCATCCAGCCTCCAGGCCTGCCAAAGTGCTAGGCTGGCCACTGTGGTCCTGAGCTCCAGGACAGGCCCTGAAGACACATCCTCAAGGCAAGACCCTGCAGGCCAGGTACCAGGCTAGCATCCATGGATCCAGACTCCAGGCCTTCTTTAGCTCCAGGCCAGATACAGGCTCCAGGCTGGTCCCCAAGGCCCTAGGTTCCAGTGAACCCAGGGTCCAGGCCTGCTCTTTTGGACTCACGGTCCAGAGCTGTTTCAGTCCCCATGGACCCAGATTCTAGGCCAGTCCCACTCTAAGCCTGCTCCAGCACCCTGCCGGGCCCTGCAGACTCAGGTTTAAAGCCTATCCCTATGGACCTGCACACGAGGCCTATCCTGGTGTCAGGTCAGCCCCCAAAGATCCAGTCTGCAGGTCCTCCTTAGTGGATCCCGGAGCCAGACTGTCCTCTGTGGATCCAGGCTCCAGGTCAGCTCCTGAGGATCCAGGTTCTTGGCCCGTGCACTTGCTGACTCAGGTACCAGGCCAGTCTTCTCAAGGGCTCCAACAGCAAACCTGCCTGCAGACACTACCAGACAGCCGATCTAAAATCTCTGGACCAGTAGACCGGTGAAGAGCTTTCCCTACCAAACCCACTCTGTAAAGACTGTCATAGGTACCTGCTTTTCAAATGCACAGAAACCAATACATGGCCACAAGGATTACAAATAATCTAAGAAATATGACACCATCAAAGAAATAAAATAAGAGACCATAAAGAAATGAAAAGTTATGAGCTCCCTGACAAAGAATTCAAAATAGTCATCCTAACGAAGCTCAGTGAACTCAAGAGAACATAGATAGACAACTAAGTGAAATCAGGAAAACAATACATGAACAAAATTAGCAATTTAAGAAAGATATAGAAGTTATAAAAAAAGAACCAAACAACTATATGAAAAAGAAATCAAGAAAACAATTCCATTTATAATAGCTATGAAAATAAATGCAATACTTAGGAATAAGTTTAACCAAGGAAGTGAAAGATCTGTACACTGAAAACTATAAAACATAGATGAAAGAAATTAAGGAAGGTACAAATAAATGAAAAGATATCCTATGTTCATGGATTGGAAGAATTAATGTTAAAATGTCCATACTATTCAAAGTGATCTACAGATTCAATGCAATCCCCATCAAAATCCAGTGACATTTTTCACAGAAATAGAAAAAAAATCCTGAAATTTATATAAAACCACAAAGACACTGAATAGCTAAAGCAATTGTGAGAAAAAAGAACAAAACTGGAGGTATCACACTACCTAATTTCAAATTATACTACAAAGTTATAGTAATTCAAACAGCATAGTATTGGCATAAAAATGAATATATAGACCAACGGAACAGAGTAAATAGCCCAGAAATAAATTCATTCATTTAGTCAGTTGATCTTCAACAAAAGTGTCAGGAATATGCAATGGGAAAAGGACAGTTTCTTCAATAAATGGTGTTGGGAAAACTAGATAGCCAAATGCAGAAGAATGAATTGGACTTTTATCTCACATCATACACAAAAACCAACTCAAATGGATTAAGGACTTAAATATGAGACCTAAAAGGTGAAACTACTAGAAGAAAACATAGAGAAAAGGCTTTATGACATTGGTCTGGGCAATGATTTTTTTTTTTTGACCCTAAAAGCACAGGCAACAAAAGCAAACATAGACAAACGGGATTGCATCAAACTGAAATCCTTATGTGCAGCAAAGGAAACAATCAGTAGAGTGAAGATACAACCTAAGGAATGATAGAATATATACACAAACCGTATATATGATATATATGTATCCAGATATATATATAATAACAAAATATATAAGGAAATTATACAACTCATTAGCAAAAATAAACCCTAATTTAAAAATGGGCAAAAGACTTAAATAGATATTTCTCAAAAGAAGACATGCAAATGGCCAACAGGTAATATGAAAAAATATCAACATTGCTAATCATCATGGAAATGCAAATCAAAATCACAATAAATATCACTTCACACATGTTATAATGACTATTACAAAAAAGACAATAATAAGTGTTGGAGAGTATGTAGAGAAAAGGGAACCCTTGCACAATGTTGGTGGGAATGTAAATTAGTACAGCCATTATGGAAAACAGTATGGAGGTTCCTAAAAAATTAAAAAATAGAACTACAGCAATCCCACTTCTGGGTATCTACCCAAAGGAAATGAAATAAGTATATCAAAGAGATATCTGCATTTCCATGTTCACTGCAGCATTATTCATGGTAGCCAAGATATAAAAATAACCTAAATGTCCATCAATGAGTGAATGGATTAAAAATGTGGCATGTGCCTGCACGTGCATACACACACACACACACACACACAACACAACTCAGTTTTACAAAAGAAGGAAATTCTGTCATTTGTGACAACATGGTTGAACCTGGAAAAATATGCTAAGTTAAATAAGTCAGGCACAGAAAGACAAATACTGCGTGATCTCACTTATATGTCAAAGCTAAAAATGTCAGTCTCATAGAAGCAGAGAGTACACTGGTGGTTGCCAGGGGCTGGGGTTGGGGGATGGAGAGATATTGGTCAAAGAGTGCAAAGTTTCAGTTGGACAGGATAAAATAAGTTCTCAAGATCTGTTGTACAGCTTGGTGACTGATATAGTTTGGCTGTGTCCCCACCCAAATCTCATCTTAAATTGTACTCCCATAATTCCCACGTGTTGTGGGGAGACCCTGTGGGAGATCATTTGAATCATGGGGGTGGTTCCCTCATACTGTCCTCATGGTAGTGAATAAGTCTCATGAGATCTGATGGTTTTCTCAGGGGTTTCGCTTTTGCATCTTCCCCATTTTCTCTTGCCGCAGCCACATAAGAAGTGTCTTTCGCCTCCCGCCATGATTCTGAGGCCTCTCCAGCCATATGGAACTGTAAGTCCAATTAAACCCAACCTCTTTTGCTTCCCAGTCTTGGGTATGTCTTTATCAGCAGAGTGAAAACGGACTAATACAGTGACTATAGTTAATGTATTGTATACTTGAAAATGGCTAAGGGAGTAGATCTTGAATGTCCTCATCACAAAAAATAAGCATATAAGGTGATGGATATGTTAACTTGCTTGATGTAATAATTTCACATGTTTATATGCATCAAAAACCTCATATCGTACACCACAAATGTATACAATTTTTGCCAATTGAAAACACTTTTAAAAAAGAAAAAAACTAACATCCTTAAAAAATGCTGATCTTGACCCATTAAATCAATTTTGCAAACCACCAGTGGGCTTTGGACCATTATTTGAAAAACACTGTTCTAATGTGTCAAATTACTTCCCACTGAGGGGCCTTTGCACTTGCTGTTCCTATCACGTGGAATTTTCTTTCTCTAGGGAGTCTCATAGTTTTTTCCTTTTTTTCTTGCATGTTTCAGTTCATTTTTTCCTCAAAAAGTATTTTCTTGACTAGCCCATCTAAAATAACTCTATTTGTCCATCTTTCTCTCTCCCTTTACCCTGTTCATCTTGTCTGCACCTTTTATTATTTGAAATTATATTGTTTCTTGTTATATGTTTGTTATCTATCTCTAAAGGAGATAAATTATCTAATTTGTTCATGGATGTGGCCTCAGTGCCCAGAACAGGCCTGGCAAACAGTGGGTACTTAATAAATGAGGTACAGCTTCATTTGGGTAGCTGTTGGCCATACTAGCTCTTTCAGCAGTTGGATCAAGTCATTGATTCACATCCACGGAACACCCAGGTCTTCTGCTATTAATCAATCTGCCTGTTTGTGTATATATCTTTTTCCTTTTAGTCTCATTCAACATAAGATTTTTAGTGACCTGTAAAAATACTTAAGATTCAGAATGATAGAACATTAGCTTGAGAGACGAAGTTCAAAGATAAAAAGAGGTGGATAAATAATAAAGCCAGCATGTATCAGTCAGGCTGGTTCTAGCTATAAGTGTTAAACAATTAGCTCATTTATTATCTTTTATTGTCTTACATAACAGGATGTCTTAGTCTGTTTTCTGTTGCTATAACTGAATACCTGAAACTGGGTAATTTATAAACAAAAGAAGTTTATTTTGGCTTATGGTTCTGGCAGCTGGAAAGTTGAAGACTGGGCTGTGGCATCTGGTGAGGGTCTTGCTAGTGGGCAGAGTCCCAAGGTGACCCAGGGCATCACATAGCAAAGGGGTTCACTAAAGAGCTAACCAGGCTTTTATAACAGACCCATTCTCAAGATCCCTTCTGTAGGATATGAACAGACACTTCTCAAAAGAAGACATTTATGCAGCCAAAAGACACATGAAAAAATGCTCATCATCACTGGCCACCAGAGAAATGCAAATCAAAACCACAATGAGATACCATCTCACACCAGTTAGAATGGTGATCATTAAAAAGTCAGGAAACAACAGGTGCTGGAGAGGATGTGGAGAAAGAGGAACACTTTTACACTGTTGGTGGGACTGTAAACTAGTTCAACCATTGTGGAAATCAGTGTGGCGATTCCTCAGGGATCTAGAACTAGAAATACCATTTGACCCAGCCATCCCATTACTGGGTATATACCCAAAGGATTATAAATCATGCTACTATAAAGACACATGCACACGTATGCTTATTGTGGCACTATTCACAATAACAAAGACTTGGAACCAACCCAAATGTCCAACAATGATAGACTGGATTAAGAAAATGTGGCACATATACACCATGGAATACTATGCAGCCATAAAAAATGATGAGTTCATGTCCTTTGTAGGGACATGGATGAAGCTGGAAACCATCATTCTCAGCAAACTATCGCAAGGACAAAAAACCAAACACCGCATGTTCTCACTCATAGGTGGGAATTGAACAATGATAACACATGGACACAGGAAGGGGAACATTACACACCGGGGCCTGTTGTGGGGTTGGGGGAGGGGGGAAGGATAGCATTAGGAGATATACCTAATGTTAAATGACGAGTTAATGGGTGTAGCACACCAACATGGCTCATGTATACACATGTAACAAACCCGCACGTTGTGCACATGTACCCTAAAACTTAAAGTATAATAATAAAAAAAAAGATCCCTTCTGTGACAACCCATTCATAATAACTCCCATGATAACTCATTACTCCATTAACCCATTAGTGCATTAAAGCACACCAACTCCAGGGGGATGGCCCAGGCACCCAGGTTTCTTCTCTCTCTGCTCTGTCATTTTTTTCTTTATCCTCAGGTTGGCAGCATTTCTAGGGATCATATGCCAGCATCATGATGCATAAAGGAAGGAAAAAGACCACCTTTTCTTAGGAAAAAGAAACTTCCCAGATGCCCCAAGCAGACTTTCCTTCACTAATTCTTATTGGCCAAGAATGGGTCCCTTTTCCACTCCCAAACCAATTATGGACAAGGGGAATGGACTTCCCATGGCTGGCTTAGATTAATCATGGGGGCTGAAATGAATAATGGAGCATCTACTATAATGCCTGTGACACCTGGGGCAAAGTGACGTATATACCATGAAATACCCAGAAATACAGAGACCATGTGGTCTAGTACAGTTGCTAGAGGTGGGCTGCAAATTTAGCTCTGAGTTTCCCAGAATCCAAAGCAAAAAGGGGAAACCAAATGTTAAAAATGTACAGTGCTCATCCATTTTTAAATAAATCAATTGTTTAGGATCATCCCAGAATATTCTGATACTGAGATCTGAAAATTTCTCCCATTGGTCTTCATCAGTAAGACATTGTGGTGCACCGTTTCCAGGCCATACCTCCATGTTCAGTGTAGTAGCAGGTATCATATAGCTGTTTCTTATAACGTCCCAATACAAGCTAAAGAGAAAATCCCAAAGCCCTAGCACCAAGGCACCATTTAAAAAGTGGTTCGGCACTTTGGGAGGCTGAGGCGGGCAGATTATGAAGTTCGGAGATCGAGACCATCCTGGCCAACATGGTGAAACCCCATCTCTACTAAAAATACAAAAATCAGCCTGGCGTGGTGGTGTGCACCTGTAATCCCAGCTATTCGGGAGGCTGAGGCAGGAGAATCGCTTGAACCAGGGAGTTGGAGGTTGCAGTAAGCTGAGATCGTGCCCCTGCATTCCAGCCTGGCGACAGAGCAAGACTCCGTCTCAAAAAAAAAAAAAAAAAATGGTGATTTGGGGTAAGAGAAGGAGATGATGGGAGACAGGGCTGGAACAAACAGTGCACGTTCCATACTGGCTTTCTGATAAACTGCACTGAATTTTATCCAAGAGGAGAATTTAGACTAGCTAAAAGAATGGATGGGTTATTCATCCTTCAGGCAGCCCATCATGAATATCATTTCTTTCAGTAAAGTTTTTGATAAAGAAGGGCAGCAGAGAGTTTGAGGTTGTTTTCTGGAAAGAACCTGCTGTGCAGATTTTCTCAAATATTCATATATTTTGACAGTTGGCAGAGTAGATGAGACATTTTTTTTAAACAAAAATTGAGGCTCTCAACCAGAACATGTACCTGAATGGATGTCACAGTGTGGGTGCTGTTACACTCAGCTTCCCCATGCTCATGAAATTGATGTTTTAAACCCATATTCAAGGCTTTATACCGACCGAGGGTGACCATGTTCCAGACGTTTCATTTTTAGTTGTGCCCTTTTTATTCTTAAATGTGACCCATTTTGTAAATAAATTATACGGCCACTCTGTACTCATCTCAACTGGGGTTCATCTTTTTGGCCATCCAGCCCAGCGGAACCTTGAAATCTTGAGTCTGTTGCAAAATGCATTTGCTCTTCCACCCGCAAACTGATCATATACTGTGTCATCCCTGTCTTATTTCAAAGGCCACATTTGAGAAGTTGGATAAGGATGTATAGAACATAGGCTGTTGGTGTGTGTGTGCATGTGTGTGTGTGTATGAGTGCATGAGCACTGTCAGTGTGAAGTTGAGGGCATGTGCAAATTTTGTGTGTGCACGAAGGTGAATATCTTAGCCTTTTTGTGTCCCAGTTGTGTGGGTCTATGTGTTTGATGGCATGACATTCACATTTGAGTATTTGTGCGAATCCTGCCTTTTTAGATAATCTGTAATTTTCCAAGGTCAAGTGATGTTAGAATAGCTAGCAAACTGAGGTTCAGAGGGGCTACACAACCTAGTGAGCACTTTGCAGCATCACTGTCATTTTAGAATGAGAAGCATCCTCAGAGAACTGTATTTCAACTTCCTCTCTGTACACACAGGGACATCAAGGGCCAGAAAGTTTAAGTGTGTCCTCAAGGTTACACAGTGGGTTAAGCAATGGAAATAAACCCCTTTGAATCCATCTCTTTAGTTTTCGACACTTATCTATCTTGCATAACTCAAATGAAGCTTGATTAATACACCCTGAATTTCAAAACTTAGGACAAAACTCTCCCTATCCTGGTATGTTGACAGTTTGTGCCCAAAGTCTTGTAGACCGTTTGGGTGTGAGCACTGATCTTCTCTAATTCCCCATTCTTCTTCATCTCACCTCCCCCATATGTCTTTTTGATTTTAGCTGAAGGAGGGAAGTTCGACTAGGACTTGTCACAGCTGCTACTTGGTTAGCAGTTTCCAGGCCTGATCCTTGGTATCCTCTAGGGTCCCCTCACTTATTGAAGGAAAGCAGAACAAAGCCCAGCTAGGTAGCAGTGTAAATGGCTAACCGGCTGTGGGCACCCTCTCCTAACCTGACAGTCTTTCCCCAAGCCCCAGATTCCCTGCTAGGCAGCTATTGTGCCTTTGAAGCTAGAGCCTGTGTTACTGCTTATCTGAAAAATGATAAATCTTAAAGCAATAAAATTTACACTTCGTCCTGGCTGCTCTAGCCATGGCTTCAACAACCTTCCAGCTTGCTTGCAAGTCACCTTTTCAAGGGGAGCTTCCATTTTCTCCAAGCTCAGTGGAACATTGCCTCTAAAACACATTTGCAAGGAATATATTGTGGGTTGGAAGGAAATGCAAAGCAATATTCTACTAAATAACCCTCAGGTCAAAGAGGTAATCACAATGGAAATAAGAAAATATTTTGAACTGAACAAAAATGAAAATAGGAACACATCAAAAACTTGTGGGATGCAGCTAAAGCAGTCCTCAGTGCTAGCGTTCTTAACCTCAGGTAAGAATTCAGAGATCTTGTGAACTTGGCTGGGAAAAAGATACAAATCTGTTTTAAGTAACCTGGAGCAGAAATTTAGAATTTCCTTCAATTAGAAATATAAGTAGCAGACCACAGTTGTATTAGTGGTATGGGTTACTTTGTTGCCAGTAGATGACACATATATTGAATTGACACTGCCCATCAAAAATAATGGATTGAGAAATAATGGATTGACCATGCACATTTATCTTTTTTCTTCTCATTTAAAAATGACTAATAAAATTTGAAAAATGAATAAAATAGTCATGAACTCACAAGGACAAAACAAAAATGGGAGAGGGGACATCAGTGGATGAGAGATTTCAACAAATCTTCAGAAGACACAAATTGATGGAAGAAGGGCAACTGATCCATCACGACACAAAAGGCCCCGTATTCAGTATATGCAGAGTAGGATGTGGATGAGAAGTGAGCTGATCTATCCCCACAGGATTTTAGAAAGACCTAGGAGGCACAGATATTGGTTACTGAGCAGGCTTTTGGTGATGGGTAGAGGTACAAACTGGGGGATTTTTTTGGAAGACTCTGTAGTGGAAGAGTTGAACCCCTCTCCAAACTCTATTTCCCACTTCTGTGTACTCAATGCCAGAAGACAGACATCCCTTCTTATATGATCCTCTAACCCCAAGAAGGAAACTGAAAGTTTATTCTCTGTACAAATTCAGCCCAAGAAGTTTGGAAATGAGATGAGGCATGGAGATTGAGACAATAAATCTACAGATGAAATAATTATACCAAGAGTGTCCAGTTTTTTGGCTTCCCTGGGCCACATTGGAAGAAAAAGAATCTTGGGCCACACATAAAATATACTAACACTAACCACGAATGATAGCTGATGAGCTAAAAAAAAATTGCAAAAAAAAGAAAAACTCAATGTTTTAAGAAAGTTTACGAATGTGTATTGGGGTGCATTTAAAGCCATCCTGGGATGCATGAAGTCTGCAGGTTGCAAGTTGGACATGCTTTAGTTGTACCGTCAGTCTCCCTTCCCTCTGCTTTCCCCACCCTTAACAAAGTAGAAAGATGAATGTTTTTCTCTGCAGAAACTGAATTGCCCCAGAAAAAGACCTCCACACAATGATTTATTTTATTCTATTTTTCATTAAAAATACTTATATATATTTATGGGGTACAATGTGATGTTTTAATACATGTATACTTTGTGGAATGATCATATCAAGCTAACCAACCCATCCATCACCTAAAATAGTTATCACTTCTTTGTGGTAAAAGCATTCAAAGTCCACTCTTTTAGTTATATGAACTATGTAATACGTTATTATTAACTAGAGTCACCATGCTGTGCAATAGAGCATCAGAACCTGCTCCTCCTGTCAAACTGGAACTTTGTACCCTTTGACCAATGTCTCCTCTTTACCTGCCCACCACCTCTTTCTCCTAGGCCCTGGCAACTACCATGCTACTCTTTACTTCTGTGAGTTCAGTTTCTTTCGATTCCACATATAACTGAGATCATGCAGTATTTGTCTTTCTGTGCCTGGCTGGCTTATTTCATTTAGCATAATGTCCTCTAGGTTCATCCTTGTCACAAATGACAGGATTTCCTGCTTTTTAAAGGTTGAATAATATTTCATAGTGCATGTATACCACATTTTGAAAATGTATTCATCCATTGATGAGCACTTTAGTTGTTTCCGTATCTTGGCTGTTGCTGCAATGAACACAGGAGTGCAGATATCTTTTCAACACACTGATTTCATTCCCTTTGGGTGTATAACCAGAAGTGAGATTGTCAGATTTTCTTACTCCACTTGTGTTGCTATAAAGGAGTACCTAGGCTGAGTAATTGATAAAGGAAGATTTATTTGGCTCACAGTTTTGCAGACTGTACACGAAGCATGGCTCCAGCACCTGCTTCTGACAGGGCCTCAGGAAGCCTCCATTCATGGTAGAAGGCAAAGAGGAGCCAGTATATGCAGATTACATGGTGAGAGAGAAAGGAAGAGAGAGGGGAAAGTGGGAGGCTCTTTTTAAGAACCAGCTCTTTAAGGCCAGGCGTGGTAGCTCACACCTGTAATCCTGGCACTTTGGGAGGCCAAGGTAGGAGGCTCACTTAAGCCCAGGAGTTTCAAGATCCTCCTGGACAACATAGTGAGACCTCATCTCTACTAAAAATAAAAAATTAGATAGGCATGGTGGCACACAGCTGTGGTCCCAGCTACTCAGGAGGCTGAGGTAAGAGGATCACTTGAGCCTGGGAAGAAGATGTTGCCACTGCACTCCAGCCTGGGCGACAAAGCAAGACCACAACAACCAGCTCTTGGGGGCTCTTGTGGGAACTAAGAGAGTGAGAACTTCCTTGTTACCAGTAAGAGTGCACCAAGCCATTCATGAGGGATCCACCCCCAAGACTCAAACATCCCCCATTAGGCCTTACCTCCAACACTGGGGATCAAATTTTAGCATGAGGTTTGGAGGGTCAAATATCTATACTATAGCATGGATCACATGGTAATTCTATTTTTAGCTTTTTGAGGAACCCCCCATACTTTTTCCCAAAACTGCTGTACTAATTTACAACACCACTAACAGTGTACAAGTGTTCTCTTTTCTCCACATCCTTGCCAATACTTGTTATTGTTCATCTTTATGATAATAGTCATTCTAACAGGTGTGAGTTGCTATCTCATTGTGATTTTAATTTGAATTTCCCTGAGGATTAGAGATGTTGGGCATTTTTTTCATTTACTTGTTGGCCATTTGTATGTCTTCTTTTGAGAAATGTCTGTTTAGGTACTTTGCCCATTTTAAAAATTGGGTTATTTGTTTTTTGTTGTTGTTGTTGTTGTTGAGTAATTTTAGTTCCTTGCACATTTTGGATATGAGCCCATTATCTGATGTATGATTTATAAATATTTTCTTCCAATTAGTGGTTGTCTCTTCACTATGTTATTTGTTTCTTTTACTATGCAGAAGCTTCTTCATTTGATGCAATCCCATTTGTCTGTTTTTGCTTTTGTTTCCTGTGCTTTTGGGGTCACATTCACAAAGTCATTGCCCAGGCCAGCGTCATGGAGCTTTCCTTCTATGTCTTCTTATGTTTAAGTTTTTAATCCATTTTGAATTGATTCTTGTGTAAAGATGAGATATGAGTCCATTTTCATTCCTCTGCATGCGGATATTCAGTTTTCCCAACACCATTTATTGAAGACTGTCCTTTCCCTATTGTGTGTTGTTGACACCTTTGCCAAAAATCAATTGATTGAGGATAGGTGCGGTGGCTCATGCCTGTAATCCTAGCACTTTGGGAGGCCAAGGTGAGAGGATCGCTTGAGTTCAGGAGTTCGAAACCAGCCTGGGTAACATAGTGGGACCTCATCTCTATTTAAAGAAAAAAGATCAATTGATTGTAGAAATGTGGGTTTATTTCTGGGCTCTCTGTCCTATTCCATTGATTGATGTGTCTGTTTTTATGCCAGCACCATGCTGTTTGATTACTATAGCTTTGTAATATATTTTGAAATCCTGTAGTCACTCACTGATATTTTGTGCATCCACCAATGAGATGGCTGTCATCATTCCTTACCACCCTAAGTCCAGCTTACATGAACCTTGCCCAGGCCTCTGAATTTTCAGCTATTTCTTAAATGCAGGCAGATGGTCAAAGGTCACAAGACAATTGATAAAAGTCTTTGATAAAAGAAAATGAAAAAAAAAAAACCCACAGAGATAATATAGGGAAAAGAAAAAACTTCCAAAATAACTACCACCTCAATTCTAATAAATATTCTCAGAGGACTATAAGAAAGTATTGCATCTATAAAACAAGAGCAAGATACCACGATGAGCTTGTGGAAATAAAAATAATAGCTAAATTTTAAAAATGGAAGACAAAATCAAGGAAATATAATATAAGGCAGAAAAAAAGGTAAAGAGTTGAAAAATATAAGAATGATGAGGAGAGACATGAAGAATAAAGCCTAGAAATTCCGCATCTGGATAATAACATTCCAGAGAGAAGACAATAAAGAAAGAAGAAAAAAAAAAGAAAGAAGACTGGAAACATAGGGACAGAAACAGAGGAAATAATCTAAGAACATTTTTTTTTCCAAAATGAAGAACACCAACCAGGCTATGTATTGAAAGGCCCATAGTGGACACATCCCAATGAGAATAAAAAAATGCCACATTGAGGTATATCATAGAGAGGATTTAAAGTCAAGAATTAGGTCCCCTGAAAGCTCCCAAAGAG
This sequence comes from Hylobates moloch, assembly GCF_009828535.3. Classification (NCBI taxonomy): domain Eukaryota; kingdom Metazoa; phylum Chordata; class Mammalia; order Primates; family Hylobatidae; genus Hylobates; species Hylobates moloch. The sequence goes on along the minus strand of NW_026652283.1, from coordinate 39,010,193 downwards.
CAAAATAATGCAAAAGATGTCACATATAAAAGAATATAATTAGAAAGACACCAGACTTCTCAGTAGCAACATTGGATACCAGAAAGCAATTGAACAATAGCATCAAAAATCTTACAGAATATAATTCTCAACTGGGAATTTTACACCCTGCCAGGCTAATAGCCAAGTGTGAGGTCAAAGTTAAGACATCTTCATTCATTCATAGACAATTTGGCACTTTTTCATAGGAAGCTTTGAGAAAACATTCCAGTAAATCCTGAGTAATCTAAAAAAGAAGTCATGGGATCCAGGAATAGGTGGATTTAACTCAGGAGAGAGGTGAAGAGACGGCTCAGGCTGACAGCTCATAGGCCACTAGTGGAGCATGAAGGAGGCTGGAGATTAGTATGGGGAAAGAATTAAGGATATGCATATGGAAAATTTTGCAAGTAAAAATAATGATTAGTTTTTTAAGATCATTAGAATGCTGCACATGAAAGGAATTGTAATCATATACCACTTAACTCTGCAATGAAATCACAAATAATTTGTTGTGTATCATATTGATATAAAACCCTATGTTGGTAAGGAATCTTTTCCTTGCAAGTAACTAAAAACTCAAACTGGCTTAAACCATAAAGGAAACTATAGTATTTCTGTTGCATACTTGACAGAAGGCGGTTTAGCCTACAGATGAGGTTTGATTTAGGGGCCCTCTGAAATCTTTTAATTTCTCCTCTTGGCCTTCTGCAGTATCTATTTAAAGTAAGACTGACTTTCCCCAGGGCTGCAAAGTGGTTTCCAGCACTTAGGGACTTTAATTTTCCTCATTCATGTCCATCAGGGAAAGAATATTTCTCCAGTTCTGCAGAAAAACAAGGAAATGCATGCTCTCACTTTCCTCCAGCAGACGTCTCATTGGTTGATGTTGGGTAACCTCTCTTTTCTTGAACCAGTCACTATAGCTTGAGGGATGGAGTTCAGCCAATCAGAACCCACCCTTGTGGGTGGAGATGGGGTCAGCTCTTCAAGAAATTTTCCACTGACTAGGGAAATGGGTGGGTTTCCATTCCAAATGGGAATCAAGGTACAGTTCCAAGAGGAAAGAAAATGGATGTTAGGTGGCTACCAAACAGTCAATGTCTATTTTACAACATAAATTATTTAACAAAAAGCAGTAGTGAAATTGCTGTAAAAGGCAATGCAGATTGGGAAAATGAAAGAGCCAAACCCATATCCATCATAATTTAAAATAAATAGAGAAGGTCAAATGCGTGGATCAATAAACAGCAGTTTAAGCATATTATTTGGAAACATGGAGCTAACTAGTAGAAAAGTTATAAAGAATGATAAATAATTACCTCACGGGAAGGGAGGCTGGGGGATGAGTGGGATGGGGGGGGCATGATGATTTGTCATGATAAGTTTTTTATATGATTATATTTTAAAACTGTGTTCATGAATTACTTTGATGAAAACTTTAAAAAAAAGTAAATTCCAATCTTTCATAAAAAAGAAAACATGAAATTAGATGAAATGGAAAAGCAGAAGGCTGATGACTTCGCCTTGTGACAAAGTTGTGTAAAAAAGTCCAAATGGCACACACTCTGCCCCCAGGCCATTGTTTTAATTAAATCCACATGCCATGAATATGTGGTATTCTGTGCATGTACACTCTAGCACATGGCTCCATTCCCCTGGCGAGTAGGAAAATGTGTCCCAGTTTGAGAAGCATAAATTAAGACACATCGGGGCAAGGAGCTTGAAATATTTTCAAAAGAGAAAACTCAAACATTTCCCAGAAACACCAAAGCCAAGGTCCCCTGTGAACAAAACATAATGCAATGATACAAAGATGAGTTTCGAAAGTTGCTGGCTTTGGGGTGCTGTCAAGAGGTCTGCCCTGGCTATCCTCTTTCCACATGAGCCAAACCACACTGATTGTCTTTCCTTTTGTCACAGTCTCACTGCCAATGTTGTTGCTCCTTTCCTCTCCTTGGACCACAAATGCTGCCTCCAGCAGCACTCAAAGGCTTTTCCTCTAGTTTTCCTACCTAACCTGATGCAAAACTGCCCATTCCTCCAGGCATCCTGTACCTCACAGGGAATCACTGTGTACAAAGGCATTTTTGGGGCACAGGGTAAAAACATAGGATGTCTCCCTTGGGGAAACAGGTACAAAAGGACAGACCACAAAGAGAATGTGGCTTAGGCACCGCAGGTCTTTCTCAGTTGCTGGGCCTGGAGATAACCTCCAAATCATAAAGGCGGACCTCAATGTTGATGGCTAGAAGTGGCAGGAGAAGGCGCTGTTTTCAAAACTGATGACTTCCTGTTTCTCCAAGAGGGGAGATTTGTATCTTACTTATGGGCAAATTATATCTTAAGACAAATAGTTTAATGAGACTTTGGTTTAACAACTGTAAGTCAAAAACATTCTTTTCTGAAATGGAATTTGCAGGGCAGTGAAGAATGAAACCTCTCTTCACCATGATGTTAACAGTGTGTCTCCCCTTTGGGCTGAGTTAGCTGTTTGCAGTTCATGGGAAGCAGAGACTGGAGATATCTTTTTCTCTGTTGCTGGACCCCACAGAAGACTGGGATGGGGAGGAGGATCTACACTCATGTTGGGAAGATAGAGACAAAGCAATGCTGTGTGCACAGTGTCAGGTTGGAGCCCAGAGAGAGAGACAGAGAGAGCGAGCCAGCACTCCACAGTGCAATCCCGGTCCATTCCCCATGCACCTTCAGTAAAATTGTGTTAAATGTTACAACCTGGTTTTCACTGTTCTCTGGGGGATTTTAGGATGGGACTTTTAAGACAGCACAAATAATCCAGAGAAATGCAACACAGGGATGAAGGTACAGGTTGCCCAAAAGCCAGGCAGCTCCTTGATGTTCAAGTGATGATCAGGGCTGCTTTGTGAGACACAGAAGCATTCCTTGGGGGATTTCTAGAGATCTCAGGGGGAGAGAAACCTGATAAACAGCCAGGCTTTCTTTCAGGTGAGCCGTTTGGGGACTTGGACTATCACTGTCTAGCTTCTAAGGAGAAGGTTAATTTTGGAAGGCTGTAGAACTTGGGGTCATGGGGAGATATTTTTAGGGCAGTGAGTAAAGTTCTGGTGCTAACTCTATTGTCTTGGCCATTTATTACTGTAGTTTTGGTGTTTCTCCAAACTCTTATCAGAGAAACATAGCCAATGAAGGATCTCAAGCAAAACAAATGCCAGCTAACTGAAATCCACGTTGCAATAGGACACATTCACTCAGACAGTTCAAACTAGACAATTCCCATGAGCTCATGCCTCATTCCTAATATTTCAGCTGAAATTCCACACTTGTTAGGGCTTCCAATTCCTCATTCATAATACATTCACAAACTTCCATCTTAAATTACTACAAACAATTTTCATGAATTCCTGGGGAAATCTTGGAGTCCTTTTTTAAGAAAAAAAAATACAGAAACAGGAAACACAGGGAATTATAGATTAGCAATCCTTTCTTATTTCTAATCTCCATCCTAAATTACTACAAGCAATTCTCATAAATTCCTGGGGAAATCTTGGAGTCCTTTTTTAAGAAAAAAGAAAAAAAACCAGAGAATTGTAGACTAGCAGCCCTTCCTTATTTCTCAATAAATTTCACTTCAGTTGGAATATCAGATTCTTTGCATGAGCCAAACATTCAATGCCTACATTGGAACTTTGCATTCTGTGTTGACAGCACACCCCTATCACAGCACATTGGGTAAAATATTTAGTTACTGATAAAAATTTAAATCCTACAGAAATAACCAAACTCACACAAAAATTTTGACTCAAATTATTACCATAAAACAAGAAAATCCCTAAACAAAGGATTATGCCCAGTTAGAATTATATTCATGGAGCCTCAAATTTGTGTTCCCATTTTCACTTATTGAAACTCCCAGTTTTCAGCCCTTAGCTGACAAACAGAGTGCTGGCCCCAAAGTGGGCTGAGTTTTCAGGGAAGTGGTCCCAGCCACCTGGAGTGCTCACAGCCCGGAGCCCTCTCCTGCAGGCTTCTGAGCAGCTGCTCTGAGCTGTCCAGGAAGCAGTTCCTCTCCGTGGGCTGGGAGCCCCTTGCTGATGGCGTTTTCTCTTTCCCTCTCTTGGTTAGAGCAGAGAGTTTCCCCGAGGTTACCAGCTCTCTAGCAGCTGTCCTTTGGAACTTGGTCTTTGTTTGTTCTCTCTGGCCCTCCAGGCCACAAACTCCCAGCTCTTCCTTGTGGTCCCCAAATGTGTAAGTCCTTTGCCCAGGTGTTTGGTGAGAAGAGAGAGGTGAGAGAGTACAATGCTTGAGCAGTACCTTTGGTGTTACAGAGCTTGACGTCAGATCCTAACTAAAGTGCTTACCCTCTGTGTGGGCTTGTACGAGTGATTCCAACTGGGATCTGAAATATGCGGGTAATACAGCCCTAGGTCATGGGGTTGTTGTGACGATTAATGAGATGATGCATGCGCAGCACTTGGCACAGTGCCTGGCACGTGATAGACATCCAATAAATGGCAGCTATTAATATCCCTTTCTACTTGAAAGTAAGGAAAGGATAAATTGCTTATTTGAGTCTAAAATAGAAAGTCAGTACTTTTTTTTTTTTGACAGAGTCTTGCTCTGTTGCCCAGGCTGTAAGGCAGTGGCACAATCTCAGCTCACTGTAACCTCTGCCTCCCAGGTTCAAAGTGATCCCCCCGCCTCAGCCTCCCTAGTAGCTTAAATTACAGGCACACGCCAGCACGCCCAGCTAATTTTTTGTATTTTTAGTAGAGACTGGGTTTCGCTATGTTGGCCAGGCTAGTCTTGAACTCCTGACCTCAGTGGATCTGCTCGCCTCGGCCTCCCAAAGTGCTGGGGTTACAGGCATGAGCCACCACATCCAGCCAGAAAGTCGAGACTTTCATATAAAAGTCAATTAATAGCAGCAATTGTTAGACCAAGGCCCTCATAGTTCTTATTTTTTGGTTTGTCCTAGAGCAGCAACAGAATAAATAAACAAGGCTGAATTGTTTAAGAACATACCAACTCCTAGTTAGTCAATGATAACTAAGGTATTCTTTGAAGTAGGCCTGAAGGGCAAAGTAGACATTTGTCTGGCAGATGAGGGATCAGCCAGGATGGCAAATGCATGGCTGGTGTTCCTGTCACTCCCTCCACCTCCACCCCAGTTGCCTCTCCCCTGCCTGTGGCAGACATTATTTCTCAATCTGAGCATCTCATCTTGTTGAGCCTGGATTCTGCTTTATGACAGTTTTTCTTTCCTTTTTGTTTTTCTGTACTAAAGTGTTTGAAAACAAATTCCAGATATTGTGTCCTGACACTCTTGCAGCATATATCTCTAAAAAATATGGATGTTTTCCTACACGATGACAGTGATATTATCATACCTAACAAAATTAACAATAAATCCTTTCTATTATCTAATAACCCAGTCCCTAGTCAAATTTCCCTGACTGTCTCGAAATATTTAAGATTATGTTCAACACAGCTATGGAGACCCTCTACCCATGGCCAGAGGTTTAAGCAGGAGAAATGATGTTTTCAGACGTATAAGTCAGAAGCGTCTGCGGGCTTTCTTTTGGGGAATGGAATAAAGGCATGTCTCCTACCTCAGCATGACTTGGTAATTTCCAGGACTTTTTCCTAGATAGGGCGTCTGTTGTCTACCTTCCTTTCTCAGAGTTCTAGTCCCCTGAATCTTTGTCCTTCCAGGAAGCAAAGGGACCCTCCTGCAAACAGGACTCTGGGACTCAGGGTCATAGGGATGTGACCTGGGATGCTTCCTGGGATGACCCCAGCAATAGGGTCCTGTCCTGCCCTGCACAGCAGTGAGTGGGTGGGTGATATAAGTAGAGCGGTTAAGGGGGCCCTCAGCCCCCAGGGAGATGCTAATTCTCCTACCCTGGAGAACTTGTCATGGGAGCTAGACCTCTCCCAGGCTGGCCCAGGTCATCTGTCCCCTCTGCGCCCCGGGGAGTAGGCACCCAGTGTGCTTTGGAATCAATTGTCAATGTGCCTCCGGGGACTGGCATAGATTTTCCATTTCCTGTGCATGTCTACAAGGAAATTGGAAGCTCAATTTCAGGATGCCTGGGCCTGCACAAAGGCAGTGATGATGGCTATTGTCTGGAAAATGGCTCATTGTGGAGATGGGGTTGGGGGGGAGGGCAGCAAATTAAGGTAAGAGTCTTTGATCAATGACTGTGCATTCCTTTCTCAGGCAGCTGAGATTGTGCTCTGGCAGACAAAAGTCTGATTTAGTGCAGGACACACTGAAGTCTAGAGAGAGAAGGTTGTCCTTACAGGAAGCAGAAGAGGATTTTGACCGAGATCTCATGGTCCTCAGAGGGTCCTGTTGCCCAGCTACTGGGCTTGACAGAGAGGTCAGGAGCTCAGGTGGCAGGGAAGAAACAGGGCTAGGACAGCCTAGCAAGGGGTTTCAGGAGTTATTAGGAAATTTTGGGATGGCAAAAAAGACCCGAGGGTTTGTATTTTTGACCTCGTGCTCTTTATGACATTGCCTTAGCTCTTCTAGGGAAAGTGGAAAATGTATCCTTCCCTCCTTTCATTCCATTCCTTTCTATCCTTCCCTCATTCATTCATTTATTTACTCCTTTATCCAATGACCAATTATCAAGGGTGCTCCGACATGTCAGCCACTGTATCCAAGGCTTAGGATAAGATGATGAAAAAGACAGATGTGGTTTCTGCCCTCATGGGATTTACAGACCCAGGGTGAGACAGACACTAAATCATGAACACATGGATAGACGCAATGATTGCAAACTGTAGTTAAATATTATGAAGAAAACAAAAGTGCTGAAACAGGAAATTAGATCATCTGTTCCTTGCTCCCTCCCACGTGTTATCTACCAGCCTATGGAGGGGGTTGAGCACTGTCTAGCACCCTGCCCTGCTTCTCTCTCACCTGTGACTATTGGCTCTATCCTGACCCAGCTGCCAGCTCTCCCTGATATCAGGCAAGAGGGATTTGAGAGCTCTGGCCCTACCCTCTGAGACTGTGTCAAGATGGTGGCTGATTAGGCCTTGACCTTAAGCCCTAGACCTATTCCTGAGCCAGAGATCCTGTCTTTTTTTTTTTTTTTTTAAACTTCTACAAATATATATCTTATTTTTTATTAAGATATAAATTACATGAAGCGAAGCACACAGGTCTTGTTCTGTCAGTTTTTCTTCATCATTTTGAAACTCTGTTATCAGATACATACACGTTTAGGATTCTGTCTTCTTGCTTAATTGACTCTTTTCTCATATGAAATGTCCCTTCTTATCTCTAGTAATAGTTCTTGTGTTGAATCTACTTTGTCTTTCACAACATATCTTCGTTTTATCCTTTTACTTTTAACCTCTCTATATTTTTACATTTAAAGTGGGTATCTTATAAATAGGATACAGTTGAGTATTATTTCTTCAAGTGATCAATTTTTGCCTTTTAATTGGAGTGTTTAGTCCACTTACATTTAAAGTAATTATTGATTTGGTTGGGTTGAAATGTACCATTTTGCAATTTGATATCTATTTTTCCCCTTTTATTTATTTTTCTTTTCTTCTTTTCTGCCTTCTTTAAATTCATGGGAATTTCTAACATTATATTTTTTATCTCATCTACTAGCTTTTTATCTACACCTCTTTTTAGATGGTTACTCTAGGAATTGCAATATGCATTCTTAAATTAACAAAGCCTACCTTGAATTAATATTATTCCACTTTACATACAATGTAATAATCTTAGAACAGTATACTTCCATTTCCTCCCTCCTTTGCTCTATTTTTGACATTTATTTTATTTTTACATATGTTAACTCTCACAATGCAATGCTATTATTTTTGCTCTAAACAGTCATTTTTCTTTTAAATAAATTAAAAATTAAGGAAAAAGTATTTTACATTTACTCATATATACTACCATTTTTGGTGTTCTTTATTCCTTGATGACGATCTTAACTTCCATCTGGTACCATTCTTCTTTAGCTTGGTGATGAATTCTCTCAGCTTTTATTTATTTCAAAATTTCTCCATTTCACCTTCATTTTTGAATGATTTCTGAATACCAACTTAGGGTGATGGGTTGTTTTTCTTTTCGCACTTTAGGGTCTCCATTGCCTTCTGGCTTGCATTGTATTTAGTGGTAAATCAGTGATCATTCTTATCTTTTTATTTTAATTCCTCTGCCTATATGCATCTTTTTTTGGTCTGTTTTGGGATTTTCTCTTTAACTTTGTTTTCCAGAAATTTTATTATTATGTGTTTTGCTGATGGTGGTAAAGGCAGAGGGGTGTGTGTATGTGTGTGTGTGTGTGTGTGTGTGTGTGTGTGTGTTTATATTGCTTGGGATTTGCTAAGCTTCTGGATTTGTGGGTTGACATTGTCATCACATTTGAAACATTTTAAGTCTTTAAAAAAATCAACAGACTTTACTTTTTAGGGAAGTTATAGGTTCACAGCAAAATTTGGTAGAAAGTACAGACTTCTGATATACCCTTTTACCTCTCACACATATAGCCTCCCCCACCATCAACATCCCACATCAGTGTGGTAAATTTATTACAACCACTGAACCAACATCAACACATTATTATCAACCAAAGTCCATAGTTTACAATAGAGTTCACTCTTGGTGTTATACATTCTATGGATTTTGACAACTGTGTAGTGACATGTGCCCATCATTCCAGCATCATACAAAATAATTTCCCTGCTCAAAACATCTTCTGTGCTCCATATTCATTCCTACTTCTTTCTCCCTTGAATTCCTGGCAATCACTGGTCTTTTAACTGTCTTCATATTTTATCTTTTCTAGAATATCATATAGTTGAAATCATATACAATTTTCAGGTTGTTTTCTTTTACTTAGAGATATGCCTTTAAGGTTCCCCTGTGTCTTCTCAGGGCTTAATAGCTCATTTCCTTTTAGTGATGAATAATATCCTATTGTATGGATGATGCCACAGTATGTTTATTTATTCATTTATTAAAGGACATCTTATTTGCTTCCAAGTTTTGGCAATTATAAATGAAATTGCTATAAACATTCCTGTGCAGGTTTTTGAGTGGAAACAAATTATCAACTCATTTGGGTAAATACTAAGGGGAGTGATTGCTGGATTGTATAGTAAGGGTATATTTAGTTTTATAAAAAAACAAAAGAAACTTCCAAACTGTCTTCCAAAGTGACTGTACCATTTGCGTACCCACCAATAATAGATGAGGCATTCCTGTTGTTCGCATTTGGTGTTGTCAGTGTTTTAAATTTTGGCCATTCTAATAGGTGTGTAGTGGTATCTCATTGTTTTCATTCATAATTCCCTAATGATGCATGATATTGAGCATATTTTCATATGCTTATTTGCCATCTGTATGTCATTTATGAAAGCCCATCTTTCATATGGTTGTTGGCCATCTGTATTAAGTATCTGTTCATATACTTGGTGCACTTTTAATTGGGTTGCTTATTTTCTGAAGTGTTGAGTTTCGAGAACTCTTTGTATATTTTGAATAACAGTTCTGTATCAAATATGTCTTTTGCAAATATTTTTTCCAGTCTGTGGCTTGTCTTTTCATTCTCTTGACTATCATTATTTCTTTCAAAATTTTTTTCTGCCCCAATGTCTCTCCTGTTTTGTTTGAGCTCTAATTTTATTTATGTTACAATCCTTGGTATTTTCCCACAGGTCACTTACGTTCTGTTCCTTTTTCTCCATGTACTTTAGCTTTCATGGTTTCATGGGTTGTTTTCAAATTCATTGTTCTTTTCTTTTTAGTTTCAATCTATTGTTAAGCTCATCTAGTTAATTTTTCATTCCAAGTATTGCATTTTTCAGTGCTATAATTTTTACCTGATTCATTTCATAGTTTCCATTTTTCTGTCGAGGTTCCCCATTGTTTCACTCATTCCATACATATTCTCCTTTACATCCTTAAACATATTTATAATAGATGTTTTAAGTTTTGTACTGTTAATTCCAGCACCCACATCACCTCTAGGTAAATTTTTCTCCTGGTTATAGGTTATATTTTCCTGCTTTGCATTTTTGGCATTTTAAAAATTCTATGCTAGACAATGTGAATGCTGTGTTATGGAAATATTAATTTTTATTGTCCTCTTTGAAAGAGTATTGTGTTTTTGTTGTGGTAGGCAGTTAATTTGCTGGTGAGTCAGCTTGGCTGTGTCATGAATTAATTTTAGGCTTTCTTAGGGTGAGTGTAGAGTAGTCCCTAATGCATAGCCTTCTTGGAGTCTACCAAATGTTGAGGGCATTCAGCAAGATCTCCACTCTGGCTGGTCATAACTCCATTATCTCCCGGCACTGTGTGATCTCTAACAAAGTAGTTTGGCTTGCTGCCAGCTAGGAGCTGTTCTCTGCCAGGCAGCAGAGTCTCACCCTGTCCATGCATGGCTTACTATCAGGGCAAATACTATACATATTCCTGGTGCTCCTTCTCTATGCATCTTCCAACTGTCCTGCAACCTGCTTCACAAATTCCAGCTGCCTCACACTCTAGTCTCTGATTCCTTCATGCAGTAAGATCTCTTTTCTCTCTTTCCAAATCTGTGCTCCAGGTTTGGAAAGGGCCCACCGGCAGGAAGCTGGAGTGAATGTCAAACTCACCTCCTGTGTTTCCCTTTCTCAAGGATCACAGCCAGTTAGGAGTTAGAATCTGGCAGACCTACGAGCCAGAATAAACCATGAAATCTTGTTGCAGCTCCACCTCCCTTTTCCACCCACCCCGCTGCCCTTGGCTGTCCTATGGCCATTCTCCTTGGGGGTGGGGAGGTAGGAGAGGAGCAGGGGCTCAGTAGGGGAGCCCAGAGAAGGCAGTCAGGGCATTGCCTGATACATTTTGTTTATAACTCCCTGGGGGAGCCCCAAAGAGGGAGGCAGCTGTGTCCTATTGAGCTTGTTGAAGAGGCAGGGAGGGAGGGGCTGCTGGGGAGTGCAATTAGCCGACGGTTTGAGACTGATGAAGTGGATAATGAGAGGTGCTAGGAGAGATTTTTGTGCTAAAAAGAAAAAAAGAGGGAGAGAGACTTTGCACATTAATGTGCTCAGGCCTGACTCATCAGCATCCTACTCCCTGCTGAGCGGCCAGGGATTGGGGGGCACCTCTTTCCCAGGCAGCCTCCTTGGGGATTGTCATCACCATCTTCACCATCACTAACATTCACCAAGCTCACGTGGGCCAAGCCCTATGCCAACCATCTTTTTGTGCTTTCCCTCATTCAGTCCCTAAAACGACTCTATAAAATCAGTTTTATTATCACCCATTTTACAGCTGAGCAAACTGAGGTGCAAGATGATGGAACATTCCTCTGTTACATTGTTAGTAGGTTGTGGAGCTGAGTTTCTTGCCATGGTTGGACACCAGAGCCTAACAGATGCAGTCTCAGTCTTGGTCTCATGATGCAGGTTTATTTGGCTTTGGTGATTGTCCTTAAAAATACAGGAGCCTGGCCAATATGGTGAAACCCTGTCTCTACTAAAAATACAAAAATTAGCTGGGCGTGGTGGTGGGCGTCTGTAATCCCAGCTACTTGGGAGGTTGAGACAGGAGAATCATTTGAACCAGGGAGGTTGAGGTTGCAGTGAGCTGAGATTGCACCACTGCACTCCAGCCTGGGTGACAGAGCAAGACTCTTTCAAAAAAAAAGGAACAACACGTCTCCCAAAACCTACCCTGTGAGAGGCTCTGTGCTAAACTCTGAACCAGGCATGTTACATTTCTTCATTTTAGCTTTGCTTTGTTTTTCAATCATTTCTGATAATATGTATTGGGGAAAGTACTGCTATTTAACTATTTTACCCCCATTTAACATATGAAGATACAGTTTTGGAGCAATAAAATACCTTGTCCAAAGAACCACATCTTACCAGTGGTGGAACAGTGTTAAAATTTATTAAACATCTATACATTTGCCAAGCTCATTTGGGCTAATATATATTATTATATATATGCCAGGACTTATTCTAGGTACTCGAGATTTAGCAGTGAATAAAACAGATAAGACCCCTGCCCTGGTGGAGCTTACGTTCTAGTGGAGAGCCAATGAGCAATAAACAAACAGCCTGATGGAGGTGAATGATAGAGGAAAATAATGCAGGGGACTGATAAGGCAGAGGGTGATGTGGAGGTTGGAATTTTGCATAAACCGGCAGGAAGGTCTCACTGAGAATGACTTCTGAGCGAAACTGTGAAGGCGCCGAGGGATCCAGCCCACGGATATCTTGTGGAAAGGCATGTGAGGAGAAGGAAACAGCTAGTACAAGCATCCAGAGGCACGGAGTTGCCGGGCTGCACCACTCATGGACAGCATTCATGAAGGCAGCGAGGAGAGGGTTTATCCTGGGGGTGTGCAGCAAGGTGGGAGGCGGGCACTGTGTGGGCAGGGGGTGATGTGGCTGAGCAGAGGGATGGAGGGGAGAAGAGAGGCCTTGAGTCAGAGGGTAACTGCAGCCTGAGTGTGCGAGGCCTTTCTGGTCATTATGTAGATGTGGGCTTTAGGCTAGTGAAAATGAGGACTTGGAGGGCTTTGAACCAAGAAGCTTCCTGTTAAGTGGACCTCTCTGGCTGAGTAGGACAGCAGGGCCAAGGTGGGCAGACCAGTTGGTGCAAGAGATAATGGTGGTCTTGGGCCCAGTCGGTAGCAGCAGAAGTGGGGAGAATTGATAAGATACTATTTATATTTTGAAAGAAAAGCCAACAGCGTTTACTAGTGGATTGGATATTGAGTGTGAGAAAAATAAGTCAGGGATGGCTTAAGTTTTCTTTCTGAGCATCTGGGGGGTTGGGGCTGTATGAGGACTGTGCCATACTGGGGATGCTAGGGCCTTCTGTGAGAAGTCACAGTGGAGAAGTGGAGCAGACTAGAGGTCAGGGAAGAGGCATGGGTGGGTCCAGGTCCCCAGCTCTTTCTATTGCAGGGGACAAGCACCCTTTTTCAGACGCAGTCTTCCCCAATTTGAACAGAGAAGAGGTCCGAGAGATGATTCCCAGACAGGTGCACTCAGCCACCTTGATAGCCTCCAACTGGCTTCTGAGTTTTGCCTTCCCCTTGGGTTCTGCCACTCTGATGCCACCCGCCCCATGGCTGAAGTGATCTTACTTTTTAATCCCTAAAGTGTCCCACCAGCTCTCTCTCTTACTCCGGGTGAGACTGCCTGATATGGTGCAAAGAACTTGCCAAAACCACATAAGTGAAGAAGAAATACTACTCACCTGCTGTGTGACTTTGGGCTGGCGGTTACCTCTCTGGGCTTCTTTCCTCCATCTGTTAAGTGGAAATGAACTCCACCTTAGAGTTCATCTGTAAGCCTTAAATGAGGCCATGCCCACCATGGCAGCCGTAGGTGGAAGTCATTGTCTCACTGCTACACCAGGGCCCAGCCCTGTGATGCATAACAGTCCCCTCCTCTTCTCCTGGGCTCCCACTGCTGGGAGTTCCTCCCCCTTTCTCTCCACGCTTCCACATCTTAAGTGCCAAATTTGAGATCCCCTAAGAAGTTTCCTCATGTCTCCCCATTCTCACTAATTAACATCTCCATGGTACCTCGGCCATTTCCTGGAAAGGAAAGAAGGGATTTTGGCACTGGACAGGCCTGAATTCCTAGTTGACTCTGCCTCTGCCTCTTGGTGATTTTAAAAGAGTCACCGGATCACTTAAAGCCTCAGTTTCCTCATTTGTAGAATAGAACCAGAATTAAATAAGATGATGCAAGAAAAGCATTTAGCACAATGGACTCAAATCAATGTTATGAGCACTTCAGCACAGATCCCACAACTTGGCTGCAAATGGTGGGATCTGTGTCCACCTGAAGTTTATTTAGACCAGAGGCCAGCAAACTTCTTCCGTAGAGAGCCAGAGAGTAAATATTTCAGGCTGTGCAGGCTAGAAGGTCTCTGTTGCAGCTACTCAGCTCTGCCATTGTGCAAAATCAGCCATAGACAATACATAAATGGGAGAGGCTATGTTCTAATAAAACCTCATTTACTAAAACAGGTGATGGGCTTGCTTCTGTCCTTCAGCCATAGTTTTCCAATCCCTAATCTAGACCAATCTTCTCACTTAACAAAAAGAGGAGAAAGAATCTCAGAGCTAGCAGGCTACCTACCTCAGGTGCTTGAGCCACACCTACTGAGGAGGGGGGCAGGCAGGAAGGAAGCCCAATTCTGAGGACTCTGTGCTGAATTCTTCTCTTCTTGTTCCAAGTGGGTTAACGTTCTTTCCTTCATTGATTTGTCAGTTGCACACATGCTAGTTACTCATTAAATATTAATTTGATTGGTTTAATATCACAATACATCTTTGATCCCATCTTGGAAGCTTCTGGATTTGTTCTTTGGAAAGAGCTCCGAAATAAGAGGCAAAGAAGGGATCATGAGCTGGCCCAAAGTCCCTGGTGAGTCAGGAGTTCCCAGTTCCCAATCCTGGAGGATATTGTCAGCATGACAAGGACAGTCTTACAGCACCAGCCACTAGTGTGCATGCTCTGCAGCCATGAAATTCTTCCTTTGGTTTCTGCAAGAAAAGAATCCTCCAAAAAGAATCTCGTCTATTAATGTGATTATTAATCTGGGAAAAAAAGCCCACTTCTCAATAAAATGAATCTATGACAAGACAGATGTAATAAACCTGGTTAGGATTTATGATGTGCCCTGTTTTGCAAAAGATAATGTTCCCCTGTAATGTTGACTTGCCGGATGAGAACCATGTAATTTATTCTGTCAATGTACATAAGGAATGTTATCTGTGTGGGGAATGACTGATGGCCTCATGAAAGCTGGCAGGGAAACAAATAAAACAATTTGGGCCTTAAAAATATAATCACCTAATGATCACATCCCCCTGTTGGTGACGTGGAGTTCAGGGCTGGGAGCTGCGGCTGTTGTGAATTTGTCGCCCAGACAAGGAGCCATTTACCCTTGAGCTTGGCACCAGAGGGCAGCAGAAAGCCCCAAGAGTCTCTTATGAAGGTGCAAGTTCCTCCCTCTGGGCCTTTGCTCAGGCTGTTCCCTCCTCCTGGATGTTCTTCCACGCCTGGCTCACGGGTCTCTCCTCCACAGCAAGCTTCTGTGCCTGCAGCTTTCCAAGCACAAACTATGGTGACAGCAGGGTTTTTGCCTCCTGAGGATGCTTGCAGCCACTCTCTGGCTCCTTTTTATGCCACTTGGCACTTGTTCCCATGGATTCAGTGATTGATGTAATTTTCTCTTTGAGACTAGACCTCATCTTGTTTCAGCATCTTCTGTAGGAAGGATCATTTCATGCGTGCACCTGAGTGTTCTCTGAGTGAATTAATTCTCAGAGGCGTAGCTACTATCTGTTGAACATGTCCAGTGTGGCATGCAGTGTGCTAGGTGCTTCACAACATGGTCATATGAATGGAACCACCTAAAAGGCACCACTGTTGTTTGCTTTTACATAGTGGGAATTGAGGCTCCCACTTGAACTGCCATCCAAGGTTATCTACGTGGCAAGTGGAGGAGCCAGGATCGAAATCTTGCCTGCAGAGGCCATTGTGATTCCATATTGCACGAGCCCTCTGTGCCAGTCACCCTCCCGTGCTGACTGCCCCCTCCTGAGACCCTTCTTCCCTTGGTTTCCATACAGCAACCTCTCCTGGTTTCCCTCTCACTTCTCTTACCACCCCTTCTCATTCTTTCCAAAACCTTCTTTCTTAAATGTTGGTGCCCATCAGCTCTGTGTGCAGCCTTTCTTCCTCTCTCAGCAGCACTTATTCCCCCCCTTGGCTTTCACATGGAGATTTTGACTACCAGCTCTCTCCCTGTGTCCCAAGTCCCTCCAGGAACGTTCCCAAGGCACTTCAGAACTGAGTTCACCATTGCTGCCCCCACCCCTAGCTGCTCCCCACATCCACTCCTCCTTCCGTGTTCCTATTCTCAGAGGCTGGCACCTCTCCCATCCACCCACCTAAATGACCGACAGCCACCTTGATTAGCTCACCTACCCTGCCCTCAAGGGCTGACATGTCACCAGTATCCTCTTGCTAGCCACTTCTGGAGCATTTCATCTGCCACCTACAACTGTGCCCACTCTAGTCCGGGCCACTCTTATCCACTAGACCTTTGAGCCTCAGCAGAGACATCACCTCCCCAAGGAAGCTTTCTCTAAACTTTCCAGACAAGCTTTAGCAGTCCCAAGCCTGCTCCCATTGGACCTTAGGGTGCTTGTTATTCTCCAAGATAATGATGTGCCTTTAGACCTTTCCCCTCTAGATTGTGAGCTTTCTGAGGGCAGGGGGCCTGGTCTGATGGACTTAGGAACCCTGTGTGCCACATAAGGCTGGGCCTGGTACACAGGAGATGCTCAGAGACTCTCTGCTGAGTGAGTGAGTCAGGGAGTGACACAGGCTAGGGGAAGCCTAGCCAGAGCCCTGCCTCAGAGTGTGCTGAAGAGATAAGAAAGATCTCAGGCAAGATGCACCTCTGGTCACTGAGCATGGCCCAGAATCCTTGGGAAGGGCAGACAGTCAAGATAGCCAGAGGGAATACTTTCTTGGACATGCCCTGGGGCACTGGTTGAAGAGTCCATGGGCAGGGCCATCAAAGGGTATGGAAAGTACACAAGAGGGAGTCTGTCTGAGACAAGGCCAGCGTAGAGGCCAGATCACAAGGACATGAGGCTGGCTCAGGCCTTGACAACATGAGGAGAGGCCAGAGTGCAGGCTGGGGACCAGGCGAAGCCTCTCATCAGGACAAAGCCAGGGCTGGGAAGTGACAGGGCTACCAGAGACAGGGCAGGGGAGCCTATATGTCAAACGTATGCAGGCCCGAGTTCCTATAGAGAATCTTGTCTCTGGGAGTGCAGCATGAGGCTTAGACACACAGCTTAAGGTAAGCCACCATGGCTGGGACATTGAACCTTGAGTCTGAGGAAAGTGATTGTATCATTCAATGCCTGGCAAGAAACAGAATACCCACCAGATGATTCAAATGAAGAAAGGTAAATGGAGGGACTGCTTATAGAGGTGTAGGCAGAATAACGGGAATCAACAAATGATCACCCAGAGAGTCACAGCAGCAGAGAGCTGCTACTTCTCTGAGGATCAAAGAGAAAAAGGGCCCAGTAAGAGCTGGAGCCAGGGAGGAGGTCTGGGGAGAGCTGTTAGCCACAGAGGGGTATAGCTACTACCAGGAACATGGTGCCAAAGCAAGAAGGGGGTGGAGAAGAAATGACCCAACCTCTCCTTCTGCCCTGCTAGTGACTCCCATTGGCTGAACCCAGCAGTGAGGTCAAATTCCTGGGTCATGGAGCAGATTAGAAAAGGAAACAGAGTTGGTCTGGGGGGAAGTGAGGATCAACCAGCATGGTGACTCATTGTTAAGTCTCCCAGCTGATATGCTAAAGCTGAATCTGGAATCTCACTGCAGAATTGACCCATCTGCTAGCTGGTCTACAGGCAGGGCCATGAGGGAATCTAGCTTTGGGATCTGGGGAGGCAGAAAGAAGGTGGGCAGCGCTGCATGAAAATGGAGGCCTCCCTAGTTGGTCCTCTGTTCTTATCGTGTGTGAACCTTGAGCCAGGTTTGAACATGGGGTCTAGACTGTGCTAAGGCTGAGACTATGACTGTAGGACTTAATTTCCCTAAGGGTAGAGTGGCAACATTAGATCAAAGCAACAATTCTCAAATGGTGTTCCAAGGAGCTCTAGAGCTTGGTGGAGATGCCTCAGGGGTTAGTAGGTATATGGAGGAGGAAGCCAAGAGAGTTGGAGGGGGGAGCCCTAATAAATGCTAATCAGGCCAGCTAGTTAATGAAAAAAGGCTTTCTTGCATTTGGCTTCAAGAGAGCAGCTCAAGTGGGTTGGACTTGAAGCATTTCAGCTTGGATGTGGGTACTGCCAGAGAAGGAGGGATGATAACTGCCAATGCTTTTGGCAGTCCTAGAGTCTGGTCCGTGGTCCAAGAGGCAAGATATTGGAAGGCAGTTAGGGTGGGTCCCAGGCATGTCCTGAGAGATGCTATGGACCAAACTGGGGAGCCAGAGGGAGAGAGAAGATAAGATCCAAGCATCATTCAATGGGGAGAGATCAAAACACGTCTGACCAAGTGAATGTCTTTGGGGATCTTCTGGGTGATTCCCAAGTCTTCTTGTCAGATATGATTGTTTCTTCAGATACAGATGGAAAATCCTTCCAGGTGGGTAAACCAGGAAAAGTTCTGATGAAATTCTTTGATGCGTAGAGATACTACCCTCAGAGGGCCCCCTTGCCAGCCAGTCCCCAGCCTCCCAGGCCCCTTGGCACATGCCCTGGTCCAGAATAAGGCCCTGTTTAGATTTCCCACTGATGGCTAGAATCTTCTGGTCTCTACTTGTTTGTGCTAGAGTCCTGAGAAGCCCAACTCAGCAATTGTGGCTTCTGCCAGCCTGTCTCTGGCCTCCCTCTCTTGAGTTCTTCCTTCTGCCTTATTCTGTCATCTCTCTCAAGGCTGACACCTTCCCTGGGATTCTGCCCTGAGGGATACCGGCCCCAGTTTAAAAGATCTCATCTCTGGCTCCCGGTGTTAGGCCCTCCCCATACCCCACCTAAGTCTGCTCCACCTACCAGGACTCATCTAGTTCTTAACACAGGCTCCCGGTCACAATCGCAAGGGGATCTGATCTGCTCTTGCTGCAATGTGCATGGAAAGAAAGTTGCAAGAAAATGTCATCAACACTTTTATAAAACAAGGTAGTTTAATTTGAATACATGTAGCCTACAGTCACAACAAATGGCTAACATTTATTGAACAATTCCAACGTTCCAATTCCACTGTGCTAAGTTCTTCACACACATGATTTCAATTGAGCCGCACCACAGCTCTCTGATAGTTTGCCTTTGTTATCCTCAATATATACAGATGAAGAAACTGAGGCTCACAGAAGAAATGCCTTCCCCAAGCTCCCACGGCTAAGAAGAGATGGAGGCTGTGTGTGTAACAACTCCACTCATCATCACTTTGGGGTTGGGAAGAGAAATGAAGTCTTCTACAAACCTCCGAAAGGGCCCTTCTCAGCCACAAATTGAGGAAACAGCACAAAAATACAGACAAACAACACAAAAAAGCTGATCAATAAGCACCATCTCTAAGAAGCAGAGCAATTAGGGGAGAAAATGAAATAGCTTTCCTGTCTCTAAAATAATAGGCTTCTATTAATTCTAAAAGACTTTGACTTTGCTGTTTATGATAAGAAATCCAAGTTTGATTCCTTCTGCTTGAATCACCTCTCCTCACTTTCTTGTGTAGCTGGCCTTTTCCCATCCTTCAGGTCTCAGTTTTTATATCACCTCCTCAGAGAAGCCTTCTGTGACTGTACAAACATAAATTGGCCCTGTGATTTTCTGCTGGACCCCTCACCTATTTCTTCATAGCGCTGATCTGCTCAGCACCATTTGCAATTGTGTGTATGTGCGTGTGTGGTGTGTGTGCGTGTGAGATTTTTCTTCTGTTCCCCTCACCCCTAGACTATAAGCTTGGTGAGGCTAGAGACCACCTCCTATGCATTCATCCCTCTAGAACCCACACCCAGCCTGAGGCATATCAGATGCCCGCCCAGTAAGCTGGTGTCTAAAAGACAAATGAATAAATGTGGTGCACTTTTATTTATCATCCTTCAGAAATCCATTTTTATATTCTCTGATCTTATTTAATAACATATCGCTTAAGAACAATTTGATATCCGTTGCAGTATGTAGACTGGGAAATCATGTAAATGTGGTTATTATTTTCTGGCTATCAGCGATGCTTTTGTATTGTTGGAAGGAAGAGAAACAGGATAACAGAAAGAGCATGCATGGGCAGTTGTGAAATCTGGGTATGAACCTTGGCTTTGCTGCTTACCAGCTGTGTGATCTCGGGCATGACCTTTTCCCTCTCTGGTCCTGAGTTTTCTCAGCTATAAAATGAGCTTAGACCAGGGACTCTCTGGGGCTCTTTCAGCTGTAAGAGCTGAGACTCTGAGAATTATATAAACTGAACTTGTATGTGGTTAAAATGATTGGATTTGGGGTGTCAAAGCCTGTTTTGAGCTGCACTAGAACTAGAATGGCATTTTGTTGAGATGCAGTCCTACCCTAAAGTCCGGACGACTTCTCATGTCACCTGTGTTGTTGCAGAACCTCCCCATTATCCATGTGTGCTGCTGGGAGTGCTGGTGGAAGGCAGAGCTACACCTCTTCCTCTCTTATAGCCCTGTTCTTTGTCTTTCCCATCCTGAGAAGCTCTGGAAACTGAAGCCTGGTAAGAAAGAAGCTGCAAGAAGAAAAAAAAAAAAAAAACACCTTTTTTATCTCCCACTTCTATCTTCTCATCCTCAGACCATAAAGCATCCAGTCACTACTCAGCGGCTGGGCTGGAATGAAAGTCAGAGGAGATGCGACTGAGTTCCAGGCGCTGCAGCCTGAGGAGCCAGGAGGAGCCCAGGGGGTCACAGGGTCTGCCAGGGCCAGTGTCGCAGTGCGTATTAATCGGTGTTTAAGTGGGTTCATCAGCGCGGAGCGGCTGCCGCCACTGCTGAGCTCAGCCCGGGCCCAAGGAGCTGGGAGCTGGATTAATAACACCTTATTTAGCAGAAAATTCCACTCCACTGGAGCATGTTTCAGAAGGAGTTTGATTTGAATGAGGATTGATGTCAATCCTGCAAGGCAAAAGCACCTGAAGCTGCTGCTGCAGCCGTGGCTATAAAACAAGCCATCTGTGGTGCCCGCAGGAAGGCATGCAGAGTGCAGGAGCACCCATGTCTCTATACCCCACACCCCCGTGGGATGGGCAATCCTGAGGGGACTGGCTAGTGGGAGCCCTGGTGCCCTGAACATTCTTGGGCATCTTTTAGCTTTGGACCCAACAGACCAGGGCTCAAACGGGCCCTACATATTTATTCAACAGACCAGGGCTCAAATTTGGAACTGCCAGTTCTCAAATGTGTGATCTCGGGCAACTTGTGTAACCTCTCAAAGTCTTGGTTAACTCATCTCCACAGTAGAGATATTAAAACCTGCCTTGGAGAGTTGATGTGAGGCTTAAGGGAGCTTGTGTACAGTGGGTTACAGAATGACCATAATTTCTGGCATAGAGATGGCCCTAAATCAGTTTGAAATCCCATTTCACTTCTGTCCCAGGTCAAGGCGAGGATGTGTGGGGTGGGAAAAGGAGTGTGGATTAGAAAAGGTTCTTACGCCTCCCCAACATGGGGTGCCATCTGAGTGTGACTTGTCTCCAAGACTTTTGCCCTGCCTGTGGTTTATTTGGACAGCTTGGACTGAGAATCTAGTGAAAAATCAGATGCTGTCTGCCTTCAACTCCTGTCTGTCTTTTACCCAAAAGTGTGGCTGGCAGGCCATAATGGCTGCAGGTTCAGGGCAGGCCCCAGAGTTCCAGATTAGAGACAATACGGTCAGGTTGGTTCATCTCCACAGATCTGTCTGGTAACAGCAATAAGGAATGAAATCTCTTTCTCTTTAGTTTCTTTCTTTTCCCTCTGCTGGTGCTGTGATTTTCCATTCCCATTTGGCAGCCCCTGGGTATGCAGTGTGCACTGGGAGGAAGAGATGGAGGGGGGAGGCAGGAGGCCTGCATCCTAACCTTTCCTATACCTGTCTCACCATGACTAAGTACTCCCCATGCTGGCCTCAGGAACACTGCCAGGGACCTGAAGCTTTGGTTTCAAACAACTGTAATGTTCCTAGATATGAAGTCTGAGCAGAAGCTCTGAGTCACTGTCCTCACAGCTCTGGCAGGAGACATGGTTCCCTCTTCAAGGAGGAGTCAAGAGCCACAGCCACATGTTTTCTAGCTGCAGAGGATGAGGCAGTGAAAATGGGTGCACCCAGCGCCATTGTGTCTCCACTGAAGGGCTTTGCGAGTGCCTCGGAACGGGGCCTAAAGCAGCTTTCATGTTTATTTTTAAATCTTTTTGGGCTTGCTGTTCTTGGCGGTGCTGATTTTAATTCTTCTCTTTCTCCAGCCCTTTCAGACGAGAGCTGGTTGACAAGGCATAGGCACGATTGTGTTTGCCCAAGTGCAGATAATATCAGATGTGGCAGATCCGCTGAGCCCCAGCTTCCAAAGAGAAATAGAACATAATAAACAGGTACCAGAGGGAGGATAAATAGGGAGGATTAAATCTGAACAAAGGCGGGAACATCTGGGACATATAAAAGCTTGTTTGGAGAATTGCTTGGGAGAGAAAGGATTGAAGAAGAAAGCAGCCCACTTCACCCCGCACGCGGCTCTGCTTCTGGGCTCTAGCAGGCACATAGTGAACACAGGGCAGCCTCTGGAGAGGGGTGGACGAGGGTGGAGCAGTGTGGAATCTGTGTTTCTGGAGGATCCCAAAAGGCAAAGCTCTGGTTGCCCCCCTAGCTGTCCCTGAGGCGAGGCCAGGGAACACGCAGGCCCTCATCCCCTTGTGTCAGCCCTCGTTGTCCCTCCCTTAGCCTACTTTACCCGCCATTGGGGTCCTGAATCTCCTCTCTCACAAAGTCGTCTTTGGCGTCCCTGAGATAAGCAGGCAACCTCCGCTCTTCCTTGCATTGTATCTGGGCTCTTTCCCTGTGGACCAGCTTGTCTGATGGAGCGTGGGCCCTATTTCAGCGACTGGTTGAAGTGCTTAAGTGGTTGGAGGAAAGAATTTAGTTTTCAAAAGTGCCTTAGATGAGTCGCCTGGACAGTCCACTTTTCTGAAGCCCTGGTGACCACCACTTCTCCCCAGCATGGTTCTCTTAACTATCTTCTTGCCTCTTGCCTCATCCCTCCACTCTGTTCTCAATGCTGTGACTGGACCAATCCTAACAAAAAGGGCCCCAGTTAAAATCCTGCATGGAAGGGAAGCACTTCCAGGATGGCAGAGGAACAATCTTCAACAATCTACTCCTGCATGAAAGCAATGAGAACACTGGAAACACTGTCAGAATCAACAGTTTTAGAACTCTGGAAATTAATCAAAGGCTCACAACAATCAAAAGAGTGTTTATTTAAGAAAAATGGCTTGGTTTCATCAACTGCAGTGAGCTTTGTGGCATTTTAACTTGTCTTATTCTCATGCCTCTGTCTCTAGTGCTGTGTTAGCCTTGAAAACCAGCAGCCTCACAATTACAACAGCTGTGAAAACCAGTAGCCCAACAATCATGGGATGGGGAAGAACAGGTTTAGAGTCTCAAACAAAAGTTTTATTTCAAGAGAATTATAACTATTTGATCTGTCTGGCAGTTCCCTGGAAAAACCCCATCACAGGCCTTGCCTTCATTTGACCTAACTAGAAGCTTGTTCAGTGAGACACTCTGCCTGCAGATCATTTGCCCAAAACAATCACAGCCAATTGTTTAATAACACACAGTTAACTGAGTTGGGGATACCTGCTGGGGTGAACAAGAGGCTGGCCAAAAAACTTAAATCTGGTGAATGAGATATCGAAGGGGGCTTTGAAGTGCTCTGAAATATTCTTGTGAATCTAGAAGGCCCATATGTGTAGGGCTGTGCACATGCTCAAGAAAGACCTGAGAATGCCCCAATCTCTCACCTCTGACCCTGGAACTCTGCACAAGCAGGAGATGAAGGCTTGGGCAGCGTCATTAATTTTCAGAGCCCTGAAGGTGTGTCTTAACCACACATGGAGCCCCCCTCAGCAAAGGATGGGAGGCTTATTGGTACCGGTTGAAGTTATTTAAGGAAATATCTGTTCAATCATTAGATAATCACTAAGGTAACTGAGCAGAGACCTCAATGGCTGCACATAAAAAGGAATACAGACTTTACAGAATTAGATCAGAAAAGTCACTAAATAAACAGCAATAACAACAATAACAGCAATAACAACAACAAATCCAGAGGAGGAGGGATATCTGATTTTCAGAGTTGCCACAATATATTATTTAAAATGTTTAGTTTCCAACCAAAAATTATGAAACACGCAAAGAAACAGGAAAATATGGCTCATATATAAAGGAAAAAAGTAGTCATAAGAAACTACACCAAGTTTCTTAAGAGGAAGATAAGATGTTGGGTTTACTAGAAAGACTTTAGATTAACTATGACAAATGTTTTTAGAACTAAAAGAAAGGACATCCAAATAATTAAAGTATAAGAGCAATGTCTCACTAAATAGATACTGTCACTGAAAAGATAAATATTTTATATATGTATATATATGAACCAAATAGAAACTATGGAGTTGAAAAGTATGATAACTGAAGTGAAAATTTTACTAGATAATCTCAACAGCAGGTTTGAACTGGCAGAAAAAAGGACTAGCAAACTTGAAAATAAGTCAATTGAGGTTACCCAGTCTGAAAAACAGAAAAAAGGAAAAAATGAGCAGAGCCTCAGAGATCAATAGGATGTCATGAAGCATACTAAGATATGCATAATGGATGTCTGAGAAAGAGAGAAGAGAGAGAAAGATGCAAAAAGAATATTTGAAGAAATAATGGCTAAAATGTCCTAAATTTGATGAAAAACTTTACACATTCGAGAAGCTCAATAAATTTCATGTAGAATGAAGTCAAAGAGATCCACACTTAAATGCATCATAGTCAAGTGGTCAAAAGCCGAAGACAAAAAGATAATCCTAAAATCAACAAGAGGAAAATTACTCATCACATACAAGAGATCCTCAAAAAGATTAAGAGCTGACACTTCATCAGAAACCAGGGAAGCCAGAGGCTGTGTAATGACATATTCAAGATGCTGAAAGAAAAAGGTTAACAAAAACACTCCAGCTCATCATCACTGATCATTAGAGAAATGCAAATCAAAACCACAATGAGACACTATCTCCTGCCATTTAGAATGGTGATCATTAAAAAGGCTGGAAACCACAGATGCTGGCAAGGATGTGGAGAAATAGGAACACTTTTACACTGTTGGTGGGAATGTAAATTAATTCAACCATTGTGGAAGACAGTGTGGGAATTCCTCAAGGATCTAGAACCAGAAATACCATCTGACCCAGCAATCCTATTACTAGGTATATACTCAAAGGATTATAAATCATTCTACTGTAAAGACACATGTACGTATATGTTTATTTCAGCACTATTTACAATAGCAAAGACTTGGAACCAACCCAAATGCCCATCTGGATAAAGAAAATGTGGCACATATATACCGTGGAATACTATGCAGTCATAAAAAAGAATGACTTAATATCCTTTGCAGCACATGGATGAAGCTGGAAACCATCATCCTCAACAAACTAACACAGAAACAGAAAACCAAACACTGCATATTCTCACTCATAAGTGGGGGTTGAACAATGAGAACACATGGACGCAGGGAGGGGAACATCACACACTGGGGCCTGGCAGGGGGTGGGCAAAAAAGGGGACGGAGAGCATTAGGACAAATACCTAATACACGTGGGGCTTAAAACCTAGATGATGGGTTGATAGGTGCAGCAAACCACCATGACACATGTATACCTATGTAACAAACCTGCACGTTCAGCACATGTATCCCAGAAGTTAAAGTTAAAAAACAAAAACAAATAAAAGCCTCAAAAGCAAAGGAGGTGTTAACACATTTTCAGATAAACAGAAACCAAGAAATTGTTGGTAACAAGCTTGCCCTACAAAAGATATTAATGGGAGTCTCTCAAGTTTAAACGAAAGGATGAAGCAGTCATTTGAATCCACACAAAGAAATAAAGAGTGCAAGTAACAGTAACATGGGTAAATACAAAAAAATAGTATAAGTACATTTTTGTTTGTAATGATTTTCTTTTCCTATTTCACTTAAAACACAATTGCATAAAGCAATAATTATAAAATAGTGTTGAGGAGCTGATAATGTATAAAGACCTAATTTGCATAACAATCAACAAAGGAGGAGGAAACAAAGATATATTGGAACAAAGTTTTTTGCATATTATTGAAATTATGTTGGCATTATCCAAACTAAATTAAGTTAAGAAGTTAATTATAACTCCCAGAGAAACCACTGAGACAAGAACTAAAAAACAAACCATGGTAATGAAACAACAGAGAATCAAAATAATACACTAGAAAGTATCTAGCGTATACAAATGAAGGCAGTAATGGAAGGGTAGAGGAACAACAACAACAACAACAATAACAACAACAAAAACCCATGCCATATAGAAAACAAATACCAAATATCAGATATAATTTCTACCTTATCAGCAATTACATTAAATGTGAATGAACTAAACATTCCAATCAAAAGGCTGAGACTGGCAAAATAGAAAAAAACCCATAATCCAACTATATGTTATCTACAAGAGGCACACATTAGATTCAAAGACACAAATAGATTAAAAGTAAAAGGATAAAGAAAAATATACTGTGCAAAGGGTAAACAAATAAGAGCTGGAGAGGCTACACTAATCAGACAAGTAGACTTTAAGATTAAAAACTGTCACTAGAAACAAAGAACATTTTATAATGATGGAAAATCTATTGGAAATGCATAACAATTAAATATATACATTCACTTAGCAAGGCCCCAACATCTGTGAAGCAAAACCTGATAGAACTGAGAGAGACATAGAATATCCAATAATAATAGTTGGAGACTTCTACTCCACTTTCAATAATGAATGGAACAACAAGGTTGAAGATCAACAAGGAAATAGAAGACTTGAACAACATTATAAAGCAGACACTATGCAGAATATTTCACCTAATAATGCAGAATACACATTTTTCTCAAGTGCACATAAAACATTCTCCAGGATAGACCATATGTTAGACCATAAGACAAGCCTCAATAAATTCAAAAGAATTAAAATTATGCAAAGTATGCTCTTTGACCACTATGGAATAAAATTAGAAATCAATAACAGAAGAAAAAGTGAGAAATTCACAAATATGTGCAAATTAAACAATACATTCCTAAATAAAAAATGGATTAAAGGAAAAAAATCACAAGGGAATTAGAAAATACTCTGAGATAAATGAAAATGAAAATGTAAACACAATACACCAAAATGTATGGGACACAGCAAAAGCAGCACTGAGAGAACTTTATAGCTATCAGCACCTACGTCAAATAAAAAGGCAGATCTCAAATCAATGACCTACACTTCCACCTTACAAAACCGGTAAAAGAAGAGAAAAGTAAACCAAAGTCAAGCATAAGGAAGAAAATAATAAAGATTAGAATAGAAATAAATAAAATAGAGAATCAAAAAAATAGAGAAATTTAATGAAAACCGAAAGTCAGTTTTTGTTTTGTTTTATTTTGTTTTTGAGATGGAGTCTCGCTCTATCGCCCAGGCTGGAGTGCAGTGGCATGATCTCAGCTCACTGCAAGCTCCGCCTCCCAGGTTCACACCATTCTCCTGCCTCAGCCTCCTGAGTAGCTGCAACTACAAGCGTCTGCCACCATGCCAGGCTAATTTTTTGTGTGTTTAGTAGAGACGGGTTTTCACCGTGTTAGCCAGGATGGTCTTGATCTCCTGACCTCGTGATCCGCCTGACTCGGCCTCCCAAAGTGCTGGGATTACAGGCGTCAGCCACCACACCCAGCCAAAAGTCAATTTTTAAAAATATCAACAAATTGACAAATCCTTTAAGAAAACTGTCCAAGAAAAAGAGATAAGACTCAGATTATTAAAATCAGAAATGAAAGAGGTGACATCACTACAGATCTTATAGAAATAAAAAGGATTATCTGCTAATACTATGAATAACTGTATGCCAACAAATTAGGTGATATAGATGAAATGAACAAATTCCTAGACAGATGTAAACTACTGAAACTGGCTCAAGAAGAAATATAAAAATCTGGATATATCTATTACAAGAGATTGAATTAATAAAAACCAAAACAACAACAATAAAAGATTTCCAACAAAGAAAAGCCCAGGCACAGATGTCTTTACTGGTGAATTCTACCCAACATGTAAAGAATTAATACCAATTTTTCGTGAATCCTTCAAAGAAATAGAAGAGGAAGAAACACTTCCCAATGAATTCTATGAGCCCAGTATTACCCTAATACCAAAACCAGATAAAAATAACAAGAAAATAAATCTATAGTCCTTATTACTATAGACACAAAATTCTCAACAAAATACTGGTGAAATGAATCAAGAATATATAAAAATAATAGAATTTATTCCAGGAATGTAAAGTTCTTTTAACATCTGTAAAAACAACTAATATGATATACCATATTAATAGAAAAAGGAACAAAATCTACATGATAATTTCAATAGTTGCAGAAAAAGTATTTGACAAAATCCAACTCCCTTTCAAGATAAAAGCACTCAATAAAATAAAAACAGAAAGTATTTTCCTCAGCTTAATAAAACTCATCTATGAAAAAACCCACAGCTAACACACTGGTGAAAGGCTGATTGCTTTTCCTCAAAGACTAGGAGCAAGACAAATATATTCAGTCTCACTATTTATATTTAACATTGTAATGGAGTTTCTAGCCAGGGCAATTGGGCAAGTAAGGGAAATAAAAGACACCCAGATTGGAAAGGAAGAAGTAAAATTATGTCTATTTGCAGATGACATGATCTTATGTATAGTAAATACTAAGGAATACACACACACACACACACACACACACACACACACACACACACACGAACTATTAGAACAAGTCCAGTATGGTTGCAGAATATAAGATTAATATACAGAAGTCAATTATATTTCTATATACTATCAATAAAAAATCCAAACATGAAATTAAGAAAATTATTCAATTTACAATAGCATAAATAGTATAAAATTATCAGGAATACATTTAACAGGAGTGCAAGACTTGTATAACCAAAAATACAGTTGAAAAATATTGTTGAAAAAGTTAAAGAAGACCTAGATAAATGGAAAGACATTTCATGTTCATGGTCAGAAGCTTTGCTAAGCTGGAAATACTCCCCAGATTGATCCACAGATTAAATGCAATCCCTGTTAGAATCCAAGCTGACTTCTTTGTAGAAATCCACAAGCTAATTCTAAAGTTCATATGAAATGTAAAGGGACCCAGAATGACCAAAATAATCTTGAAAGGCAATAACAAAGTATGAGTACTCTTACTGCTTGATATCAAAACTTACTACAAAAAAAACCCCTGGTAATCAAGACAGTACAGAGCTGGCATAAGGATAGACATGTATATCAGTGGAATGGAATTGAGTTGATACATAAACCCATACATCTATGGTCAATTGATTATTAACAAGGTTGCCAAGACAATTCAATGAAGGAAAGAATAGTCTTCAACAAATGGTGCTGGACACTGGATAGCCACTTGCCAAAAAGAAAGAAGTAGAACCCTACCTCACATCATATACAAAAATCAGCTAAAAATGGATCAAAGACCTAAGCATAGGAGCTAAAACTATAACACTTCTAGAAGAAAATGCAGGAGAAAATCTTTATAACCTTGGATTGGACAATGGATTCTTAGATTTGATGCTAAAAGCGCAAGTGACAAGACAAACAAAAAATAGACAAACTGGACTTCATCAAAATTAAAACTTCCATGCTTCAAACGACACCATCAAGAAAGCGAAAAGACAAACCCACAAAATGGGAGAAAATATATGCAAATTATATATCTGATAAGGGTATTGTTTTCAGGATATATAAAGAACTCTTGCAACTCAATAATAAAAAGAAAAGTAACTCATTTTTTAAAATGGGCAAATAATTTGAACAGAAATTTCTCCAAAGAAGATATAAAATTGTCCAATAAGCACACGAAAAGATGCTTAATGTCATCAGTCATTAGGGAAATGCAAATTAAAACCACTATGAGATGCCACTTTACATACATTGGAATAGCTAAAATAAAAAAGACACACAATAACAAAGATTGACAAGTACATGCAGAAATTGTAACCCTGATACATTGCTAATCAAATTGTAAAATGGTACAGCCACTTTTGAACAATTTGGTAGTTCCTCAAAAAGTTAAACATAGAGTTAACTCTATAATATAATAGAACATTTCTACTCCTAGATATATATCCAAGAGAAATGAAGACATATCTTCACCCAAACGCTTTTACATAAGTGTTCATGGCAGCATTATTCATGATAGCCAAAAAGTGGAAACAACACAAATGACCATCGACTGATTAATGGATAAGTAAAATGTGGTATATCAATACAACAGAATATTACACAACCATGAAAAGGAGTGAAGTACACACTACAACATGGATGAAACTTGAAAACATTATGCTAAGGGAAAGAAGCCAGTCACAAAAGATCACACATTGTATGACTGCATTTGTATGAAATGTCATGCATAGGCAAATCCACTGAGAAAGAAAGTGGGTTAGTGGTTGCCAGGGACTGTTAAGCAAGGGGGAATGAGGAATGACTGCTAATTAGTATAGGATTTCTTTTGGAAGTGATGATGAAATGTTCTAAAATTAGATAGGTTACACAACTCTGTGGCTATACTGAAGAATCACTGAATGTTATACTTTAAAAGGGTACATTTTATGGTGTGTGGACTACAGCTCAATAAAAATGTTATTTGAAAAGACTTCATGGCTTCCCCATTGCTCTCAGGATGAATTTCCACCTCCTGCAGGATGAGACTCCTGCTGATCCCTCCAGGCTCATCTTTTGTTCCCCCAACACCCAAGCATTCAGTGCTCCAGCCTCATGACAGATCCCTCAACATGCTCCCAAGTCCTTATCTCTGCACCTTCAAGCTTGCTGTATATACAATGTAGAGGGTATGACCAAGGGCTTGAGAGTCACATCCTAGCATTGCAGACTACTGCTTCCAGCATGATGCTACCTCTTTGCCCTAAAAATGGCCAGACCAATACTGACTCCATCTCTGAACACTGAAGGATGCTCTATAAAGTTCAATGACCTCTTACGTTAGATGGCTCCGTGGCCCACCTTTCCCACAGGCTTTCCTGGAGATTCCAGTTTTTCTAGTTACTGGGCACTTAATCTAGTAGACACAGAAACTGCTCTCCTATTTGGTGGTAGGCTCTCAAGTTGAAAATCCAGGTGAGATCAGGGGCAGGGGCACTGGACTAAACCAGATACTGGGTGAGCATATGGAAGAAGCTGACCAGCAGAAAGAGAGAACATGCAAGAATGTCAGTGAGAGAGAGAGAAAAGAGTCTACACAGCCCTGAGGGATGAACAGAGAAAGCCCGGGTTCAGCTGCACTTTTGAGCTTTCGTTCTGTGAGATGCCTTTATCTTTTTCATAATGTGCCCTCTTTATGTGAGCTAACTTGAATGGTTTTCTGTTTCTTGCAAATCAAGCATGTCACCCTCCTTTAATGCCAAAAATGTCCCCTTCTGCCCTTTAAGACCCCAATAGGTCTCTTCCATCCAGGTGTGTATTTAGCCTTTTCTGCCTGGACCAATGACAGGTTCTGCGGCTTGGTCCCAGCATGCAGCAATGCACATCTTGTTATTATTCATTACACTTTCTCTTTGAGCGTATAAGATCTGGGGTTGGACAGACAATTTTTAAGCTTCAGCTTTTCTGCTGGAGAACTCTCCTAGATGACAGTCTGAACCTTTAAATCCTGTATGTTCCACAATGAACTTCTCATCTTTCTCTTACAAATTTCTCTAAACTAGCCGCCTGCCATCATGCTGTACTTTGGGGTTGTCACCACTGGCCTGACAATACCCAGGCAAGAAGAGTCAGCCTGACTCTGTCCTCTCACTCAGCTCCTAGTAGCTCATCCACAGGTCTCTCCTGCCTGGCTGCCTCTTCACTGGCCTCCCTGCCTCCAGCCTCTCTCTTCTTCCTGTTGCTCTGCATACATTCGCTCTGTGATGCTCTCCAAAATACTGCCATGACATCAGCTAAGACAACTAACACGTGTCACATATCTACTGTGGATTTGTATACTGTGCCAAGAGCTTTAAATTTTAATTTATTCTACAATTAATCTCAAGAGGGAGCTTTTAGTTTCTCCATTTTATAAATGAGAAATTTGAAGCACAAAGAGGTTCAGCAACTTTCCACTCTATGCCTAACTCCATACAACGAGTTGTGATTTGAACTCAGGTCTGTCTGACTCTTGCTCTTTCAAGTAAACTGGACTGGGTCAGGTTATTCCCCCATTCAGAGACCTTCCACATGACTATTTCCCAGAGACAAAGTCCAAAGTCTTTTTTTTTTTTTTGACATTCAAGGCCCTCCGTGAGCTGGCCCCAACCTGGGCCTCCAAGTGTATTAGTCTGTTCTCATGCTGCTAATAAAGACCCACACAAGACTGGGTAATTGACAAAGGAAAGAGGTTTAATTGACTCACAGTTCAGCATGGCTGGGGAGGCCTCAGGAAATTTACAATCATGGCAGAAGGCGAAAGGGAAGCAAGGCACCTTCTTCACAAGATGGCAGGAAGGAGAAGTGCAAGCAGGGGAAATGCCAGACGCTTATAAAACCATCAGATCTCTTGAGACTCACTTATTATCACAAGACTAGCATGGGGGAAACTGCCCTCATGATTCAATTACCTCCACCAGGTCCCTCCCTTGATATGTGGGGATTATGGGGATTGCAATTCAAGATGAGATTTGGGTGAGGACACAGAGCCAAGCCATATCACCAAGTAAACTGACCAGCTGAAGATTCTTATAGTCATCTTTTTATTTGTTCCTCTGAATTTTCATTTGGATTGTTCACCTCACATGGAAAAGTCCTTCTTCTAGGAGGAACTTGTAATCCTCTGATGTATTGTCTGTTGTGGGCTTTCCCTGAAAATACAGAGAATAGCCTCCCTTTTGCTCTGCAATAGAAGGGTTTTAGCAAATTCACTATGTGCTGCTTGGGTAGGAGGAGCAGAAAATAAGAAAAGGAGAGAAAACAGGACATATGAGCCCCAAAATTATTATTGAGAATTATTAAGGTATCTCTGTAATTGATGATCTAAACCAAAACACGTTTGAGAGTAAAAAGGGTGCTATTCATCATTATATGGAACAACAGACAAAATCTGAGACTCTCCTAAGACACCAGGATGGATGGCTGCTCTGGTAATTACCCCATTATGAATCTCATCTCCCCAAGACAGGAGTCAGAACTCACTTTCCCAGCCTCCCTTGCAGCTACTGGTAGGCATGTGACCTGGGCTCCTCCAATCAGCTGCATCTATGAGAGCCTTCCAGTCAGCAGAGAACACCTTGAGGCAGGAGGCTCTGTGTGGATGCTGAGCTGTTGGCAAAGGGGTGGAGAGTGGTAGAGTGCCATCAAGCTTTTGGAGGCAGTGGTGATGTCCTGGGAAGGCTATTCCATGCTCCAGGCCCACAAAGCAAGCTTCAGTGCCTGTGCCTGCAACAGCAGGACCATATCCACAAGTGAGCCAGTCATATGACTTGAATGTTGTTTCTGGCAATGTAGAAAACCAGCTCTCTGGTCTTCCTTGAAATTCTGAGTAATCTAGCAACGTTTGATATATTGATTTTTTCCTTAAAATCAGTTAGAGAGGGTTGTGGGTTCTGGCTCATGCAACAGGGAAATATGTAGGTGTTTTGTTGTTGGCTTGTTTGATGTGTGTGTGTGTCTGCATGTGTCTGTGTGTGATGGAAGCAAATTTCCCAAAGAGTAGAAGGTGGCAGCCTCAAGGCTGTAGGTAATGGAATTAAAAACAATTTTGTTCTCAGCACTGGGCATTCCTACAGGGGCTCCTATAGATGTTCAGGCAGCTGTAAAGTTAAACATGGCTTTCCTGAGACCAGCAGCTGCTCCTACAGCAAGATCAACAGACATGGGCCCAGCAGGGCCTGTGGTCCCCTCAAACCCACCTTCCAACTCCTAAGTCTTATTTCTTAACTTGCTGTTCTGAGAACTTACCAAGAGCCCGAAGTGGGAGCTTCCCTGCAGAGAGGATCTGTTGAGGGGTGCCTGCCTAGCCCTTTGTCCAGGAGCCTCCAACTCTGGGCAAAGCCCTCCTTCTCTCAGTGCCCCAGGCCAGCCATCCCCAGAGTCAGTTTAGTTTGGCTCTTGCCTTGTCCTTCAAAACCCAATTCAAATTCCTCCTCTTGCTCCAAGTCTTCCTTGCTCATCTAGCTCAGTGACGCCTCTCATCTGCTTACACCCCTGTGCGCCAGTTGGTCCCATCATCTTAACCACTCGTTTAACAAAGAATCACACTGTCTTGTCTAGAACTGTGCTATTGTCTCTTTTTTTAAAAGTGATCCAATTTGTCATGTGATTCTGTTAAGTTTCCCTGACTTGAGGGAAGAGATTATGACTTACACTCCTAATTTCCTCCCCGTAATTTCCTTTATAGCATTAGCTGAGTGTCTTCTTTGTAGGAGATTTTCAAAAGTATTTGTTGAAAACAAAATAAGCCAAACCAATATGAAGTAGAAAAATGAAAGGAGATAAAAGCTTCCAAACTGTTTGCTTTGGTTTTCTTGGCTTAGTCTGTCATTGGCTGTTTTTAAGTACTCAGAGACCACTGTTTACATATCATTCAGGTCAGTTTCTCTTGGGTACACGTGGGGAAGGCTCATCTTTCCGTGAAGTCACAAGTCGCCAGTTCAGAAATGTGGCCCAAGAGGACTTGCTGCTGTCTTCCAGCCTCTCCCGGGAACAGTTGCTTTTCAGAGCAAGCACGGATCTAGGGCACACTTTGTATCAAGTGCATGTAGTCTAGAGTTCAGGAGCAGGGGCTTCAGAGCCAGACTACCTGGTTTGAATACCAGCTCTTCCACTTTCAGGCCCCTGAAGACATATCCAGTCCTTTTCTTCTGAGCGCACAGAAGACCACCCTGCCTAGCTTCTTTGCAGCTATGTGGAGACACATGATTAGTCTGGCCAATGGGATGTGAGAAGAGATAACGAAACTCAGAGGAGAACTTGTGAGATTTATGCAAGTTATTTAATCACTCCATGCCTCAGTTTCCTGATGTATAAATGATGATAATAATATTTATCTTATAGGATTGTGGTGAGGATTTAATTAGCTATGATAGGTGAGATGCTTAGAAGGTGCTTATAAAAGCATAGCTATGATTATTGTTTTTAAATGATGTTATTAGAGAAAGAAAAAATACATATGCATAACAATTGTCAAATAGAAAGATCACATAACAGTGCAAAGAGGCTTACAAAATTCTCCAGGATGTACATGTATCTACACAAACATCAGAGAGAAGCAAAAAACAAAAAATGAAAAACAAACACAGAAAACAGATGCCAAATTAAGGGGGAGCCTGGAGGTAAGCCACTTTTCTGGCATTTGGAGACTCTGTCTTGAATGACCCTCCACTCCTGGATGGCTGGCCTCTCCTAGTGTGCTCAAGCCAGATCCATATACATCCTAAAAGAAGTGTGTTTTGCTCCCAAGTCACATTGCATATTCCAGCAGAAAAGCAGCTCTATTTATTCTTTAGGCAATTCTTTGGTCTCTTATCACTTTGGATTTCGGGCCTCTGAAGACATACCCATTCCTTTTCTTCTGAGCCCACAGAAGACCACCCTGTCTAGCTTCTTTGCAGCTATGTGGAGACATGTGACTAGTTTGGCCAATGGGATGTGAGAAGAGATGATGAAACTCGGAGGAGAACTTGTGAGACCGCCGTGACTGCTTTTCCCCTGCCACAGTGGCTAAGAGGATAAGGCTATCGAAGGTGGAGCCTCTCTAGGCCTGGGTTCCTGGGTGACTGTGTGGAGCCGAGACCCTAGGCTAACTCACAATGAACGTGCCGTGTGAGGAAGAAATAAAGCTTTATATATTAAGCCACTGGAGCTTAGGGTTTAATTTGTTACTGTGGTCTAGCCTACCCTATTCTAACCAATACAAGGATCTTTGGATGACTCTCCTCCAGGAATTCATATACGAAAACATCCTCCCTGCATGAGAACTCCCTATATGGTTCCAGCAGTATCTCTCACCTGCAACAGTGACTAAAGTCAAGACTCTGCTGGCTATTTCATTTCTACTGAACTAGGTATTGTGTTTGCTCTGTTATTACCTTGCTCCCCTGACAATCCTACAATCCACACAGCGGCCAAAGCGATCTTTTGAAAAGAACGCAAAATCAAATCAGATCATGTCACTCTCTTGCTTAAAGCTGGCCGATTCACTGTCCCTGCAAACCAGCATCAGGAAAGATAGCTAATGCATGCTACGCTTATTACCTAGGTGATGGGGTGATAGGGGCAGCAAACCACCATGGCACACGTTTACCTATGTAACAAACCTGTGTATCCTGCACATGTACCCCAGAACTTAAAATTTAAAAAAAAAGGCCATGCTGAGTACTCCCTTTGCCAGGCTCCATTGCAGCTAGGATGTGGGTGTGTGGGCAGGAGGGTGTGCAAGGCTGGCAGCTCTCCCCAACAGTCAGGGTTTGAGTTTGGGGGTGGGGCAGCGCTGCTGTGGGAGGGTCAAGGGTCAGTGCTTTGTGATGGTGGTGGTCTCAGCTGCAGGGGCTTGCAGCTAGCTGTGGATGATATTAGTGTCCTCCCCAAATAAGTCTGGCTGTGTGGCTTGGGCCACTGTTCTGCTGTGGGGTCCTGGTGCCCTAGAACTTGCTCTGATTCAGTGTGCTATTCAGTAACCCTCTAAGAAACTGCTTTTCCCCTTGAACCAGGCATGGCTGGTTTCTCTTGCTTGCAACTAAGAATCCTGACTGATTTGTTTCTTCATGCACTTATGCAGCATATTCTTTTAAAAACACCGACAGTGTGTCAAGCACTGTGTTAAGTGCTAGAGAAACAATGGTGGGCAGGACAGATGAGTGCAGCCCTCATGAAGCTCACATTGGAGATTGTTAGATGATTGGACAGGAAAAGTACATGAAATTGCAACACACACTCCATTAGGAAACACCCACAGTGACATGGGAGCATTTTAGCAACCTGACCTCATCTAGGGGTGATGACAATAGAATACTTCCTGGAGGAGGTGACATTTAGGCTGAAGGAGGAGAAAGGTTTTCTGGGCAAAGACGGAGGAAAAAGACAGCTTTAGGCTGAGGGAAAGACATTGAAGAGGGCCAGAGGCAGGAGAGAGAACATGACCTTCAGAGAAACAAGCAGAAGTTACTGTGGCTGGAGCAGAGCTTTCAAGAGAACAGTGATACATGACAAGGTGGGAGAAGTGGCCTAGGCCTGATGGTGCAGGATCTTGTCCCCCATCTTACAGCATTTGGAAATGTTCTTAAGGGCAAAGGGGCCACTGAAGGTTTTCAAACAGGTTTGTGACAAAGCTGGGCGTGGGACGCAGTATCCTTCCTCCTAGTCAGTTATTTTGCCTCCATCACCTGCCTTCAACTCCTCTGCAAAATGGAGTCTCAGGTCTGCAAGACCCAGTGAAAGCAATCCAGCAAGGAAGTGGTGAGTCACACACACAGCTCTTCACGATAGTCTCAGAGGAAATGCAATTTCTCTGCCTCTTTTTCCCAGTGACCGTAAGACTGCTTGTGCCTTTGCAATCCAAGGGGACACTGCCTGTGCTGAGGGTGTGGTGACATCTGAGGGATCAAGTGGCTTAGCTTGAAGGGAGGGAGACTGAGGGGCACTGTGGCTGCCTCTGAAGGATTGTCTAGGCAGTGACTGGGAGCTGCCATGCTCCCTGCCCACTCGGGGACCCAGAGAACAAGATGGGTGGGGCCCTGCGGAGGACATGGGGGCAGGTGAAATACCCCCAGCCTTGGGCCAGGGACTCACCAGGACCTCTTTCACAGAGCTCGGGGGTGCTGGCGGATGTGGGGGCCTGAGAAAACTGGGCCCTGAAGGGGCAATCGCACCACCTAAGACCTTGAGTCTTTATGCTGTGTGGCAAGTTTGAACTTAGTTCCGGGAATATCAGTGTAAAACAAAGGCTTTGGAGTCAGTCTACCCTATGTTCAAATTCCAGCACAGCTGCGACTTACTGTGTGACTTTGGGCAAATCATTTAGCCCCTCTTTTCTTCACTTTCCTCATCTATAGAATGGGTATAATAGTAATAACACCCACTTCAAAGGGTTGTGGTGCAGTTTAAATGAAATCAGCCCATGAAGTGCTTAGCTGTTGTGACCTAGAGGGTGAGGCAAGGCAGCAAGAGTCCAGGGACCCAGGTGTCTAGCCCTCCAGAGTTCAAGGCAGCATCTTGGCTGTGGTCAAGCCCAGTCCGTGTGCAACCAGCAATTGGCCCTGTGGGTACCAGGACTCAGATGTCCCCTCTGCCAGATGAGAGGGGACAGAAAAGGGATGGGTAGGTACCAGAGCCAAAGTTGGGAAGGGCAGAATTTGGGGCAGGCAGGCTCCTGGTCTAATTATAGACACTGAAGTGGAGACCGAGCAAGCATTGTGGTAGGTGCAGAGGACTGCACCGCATGCTAGGCCTGGGCTGACGAGCCACAGCCAGTCATTTCTTCATCCTTCATTTGCTCAGGACCAGTGGATTCAGCCCCTGCTCTGTACCAGTGTCTGGGCCGGGCATTGGAGGGATGGCAGTGAGTGGGAGACATGGCTCTTGCCGTGGTGTAACTTCCAGTCCAGCAGAGAAGACAGACTTACAGAGTCGTTACAATGACACTCAATGACACGTATGTCAAGGGAAGTAAAAGGTGCCACAGAGCACATGACAGGGGACCCAATAGGATGGGAGGTAAGGGAAGACTTCCTGGAGGAAGCAATGTATTAGCTGAGAGTTGAAGGAGGAGTAGAGTTTACCAAGGCGGGAAGGGAGGAGGGAAGAGAGGGGGGAAGGGAGGAAGGAAGGGAGGAGGGAAGGGAGGAGAGTGCTCCAGGCAGAGAGCATGGCAGGGGGAAGACGTGGTCAGAGAGGACACGCTTCTGTGGAAAAAGAATATGAGTTCAGTGGGTCCAGAGCCAGACATAAGGGGATAAAGCTTGAGGTGGCTGGAGATGAATGCCAGGCTGGGCCCTGGAAGGTGCCTGGAGGAACTTGGACTTCACTTGCTGGCAATGGGGAGTTGTCAGGAACTTACTTTAAATAGCAGGTGAGCAGCACCGATGGGACGGATTCCCCAGCATTACGCGGTGAGGAACCAGAACAACTGGACATGGTGGTCCTAAGTGACCCAGTGGGGCAGAGGCTCGGAGTGTCCCTCCTGCCTGGGACAGGATGTGCTCAGGGCATGGGAGTGGCTGGAAGGGCAGTGAAAAATCTCCTCGGACCCTCACAGAGGAGGGTCTGAGGGAGCCAAACAAGACAGAGGATGGTCCTCAGGGGCCCTTTTGAAAAGATCTGGAGGGTCCTTCTCCTTGAGACCATCACTGCTGGGTTGGGGGTGGGGCAGAAGCCAGGAGAGGGGAGGCTGTGAGTCCCCTGTCTGCCTGGTGATGTGGCCTGGGGGGGAAAGGGAAGGTAGCTGCTCCGAGTGGGACATCTGCCCCGCTGGCACAGAGCCCCTTGTCAGCCGTACAGTGGTGCCAGTGGAAGTTACTGTGACGTCCCAGGTGATTGACTTCTGGGATCAAGACATTTCTCAGTTTGAAACCCAGTTAAAAAAAAATCAATGTTTCGTATTCAGTGGTGTTTGGTTAAAAAAAGAAAAATAGCTGCAGCTTGTGCTTTAACGGCAGAAAAGACGGAGCCCCATCAATTATGATGGGGAAAACAACAGTGTCTTGTTGCGGTTTTGTTCCTTCTACTCCAAAAATATTAAGTCATTTAGCCCTACAAGCCATGCACTTGGCAAGTGGCAACGTCTTCATTTGAAAAGCAGGGGCCCTGGAGCATTAAGGGGTAGTGTGATTTCTCCCAAACCAGGACTGCTGGGGAGCCCGGGAGTCTCACTGCTGGGGACCTGCCGATTGCTTGACCCGTGAGCCCCTCTGAAGGAATTCTGCAGCATCCTACGAGGCCTGCCCTCATGCCCCTCATCTGAGAGGCCTCCCAGGCTATTTGACCCCAGACCCTGAGAGGCACCCCCTCTGTGTCCCACAGCATTGAGTGCCAACTTCAAGCAGAGCCCTTATGAAATGGCAAGTTCCTCTGTTTCTTCAAGCTCAGCCTGGGTTCATCCATGGCTCACATCTGCATTTTCAGCCCCAGCCGCACATTGGAATCACCTGGGCTTTTTAAAGCTGCAACACTCAGAGCATACCCCAGGCCAGTTAAATCAGAATATCTGAGGCCAACACCCCTGTATTAGTGTTTTTTAAAAAGCTTTTCAGGTGAGTCCAATATGTAG
This sequence comes from Hylobates moloch, assembly GCF_009828535.3. NCBI lineage: Eukaryota > Metazoa > Chordata > Mammalia > Primates > Hylobatidae > Hylobates > Hylobates moloch. Next base: position 38,970,106 of record NW_026652283.1, on the reverse strand, counting down.
CAAGGTCAAGCACCAAACAACAATGTAGAAAGCTCTCAAAGGTCCTGTTCTGAGTCAAGTTCCCTCGTTTTATATGCTCCGGTTGTTCCTTCTCCCAAACTCTTTTTGCCCTGTTAAAGTTGAGAACGTGATATGAGAGTCAACGGTGAGAAGTGGCTATTCTGGATGGGTCTCAATAGGGGCCATACTTCAACAGGGATACCAGGGTTCAGCCCTACAAGTCCACATACTCAAGATGCCCGCAGAGAATGAGATGCAGGAAACTGACTCAAACTGACTAGACTCACAGAAGCCTGATGTACAAGCCAATTGCCACCTATTTCAGGTGAGACTGTTTATTTCTATGACCAAATTTAATTTCACCATTTGGAGAAAATTCTTTATTGGGGAAAAAAAAATCCCTGAAAAACAAAAACAAATTTCTATGTGTTTTCTTACCTTTATATTTCCCATATATGTATATTTTTTAAAATACAGTGAAACCATTCTTGTGATTTATTCGTTCTTGTGATTTATTCAATCTGAAGTGATCTTCTGTGTAACTGTATCATATTCGTAATCATCTTGCAAAAAGACCTATCAAGGAATGATGCCACAGTTTACTGAGCCATTTCCTTTTGTTAAACTTCCAGCTATTTTATGATTTTCACTATTTTAAATCGTGTAACATCGTCATCCACATCACCATTTCCACATTAAGCACTCCTTTCTTAGGCCGATTCCCAGAGGTGGGACGCCTGAGTCACAGATGTGAGCATCTCTGGGACAGCTCAGCCTCTCAATCCTCCACCATTGTGCCGTGCGTGAGATCTATTTGACTAGATCAATAATTTCCTAATGCTCCAGAAGGTGTAAATGGAACAAGGGAAGTTCCACGGTCCAAGTTGGATTAAACAACGTTAAACCACATTTTTTAAAAGCAGGACTGAGGTGAAAATAAAAGTCGAGTCAAACAATGTAAAGGTAGAAACTCCTTTTACAGCAGGACCTCTGTGAGCCTTTATTAAGCTGGGACGGCTTCGGCACTGGGAGGGTTTCAGCACACCGCGTTTACAAAGCTAATTGACCTTAGACGCTTTTCTAATAGAGCCTCTTATGGGGCCAGTTTTCCAGGGAAGGCATTTTGGGAAAAGCTGGACTAGGAGATCTTGAAGATTTCTTTACGCTCTGAGGTTCCAAGATTTTCGATCTAAGTAACAAAGCCGGCTCTGCTGCCGCTTTGAAACTCCAGGGCTCGTTCTTCCAGTCCATTTCCTCTGACATTGGCCTACGCCAGGCCTTCGTTTTCTCACTTGAATGGCTCCAGCAGCCTTCCACCAGGCTTCCTGCCTGCCGCCTCTTCCCCCCTGCTCCACCCTCTGCAGCCTTTCAGACCCACTTCTCCAAACTCTGATGCTGTCATTCTCTGCCCCTGGGATCCAGTCCCACCTCCTCCTCCAACCTTCCGCAGTGTGCCTGCTCTGACCAAGTCTGCCTTGTTCCCATCACACACTCAATCAACACATGAGCCTGTGTGCTGCCAGCAGGCCCTCTATGCAAAGGGGACTGGGCTTTAGCTACCCAGGGAAATCCTGGAGGTAAGCAGAGGGCAGTGAGTTGGCATTGGGAAACAGGATGGGAGAAGTGCAAAGTCCTCACCTCCATGTCTTCTTCAATTGAATAAAATCAAGAGGTGCACCGTGTTGGCCAGGATGGTCTTGATCTCCTGACCTCGTGATCCATCCGCCTAAAATACAAAAATTAGCTGGGCGTGGTGGTGCGTGCCTGTAATCCCAGCTACTTGGGAGGCTGAGGCAGGAGAATCTCTTGAACCAGGGAGTTGGAGGTTGACGTGAGCTGAGATCACGCCACTGCACTCCAGCCTGGAGACAGAGCGAGACTCCATCTCAAAAAAAAAAAAAAAAAAAAAAAAAATCCAAAATCAAGAGGTGCAGATGCTGCCTCTGGTGGAGAGACCAGTGCCTTGAGCCCAGACTCCCTTGTCTCCATGGCAACCAATGATGGAATTGGCAGCCAGGGTTCTGGGGTCTACACCCCTCTTCTCCAGAAACTTGAGTGCCTGAGGGCTTCTAGGGCCTGACTCTGGCATTTATGCCTCCCTCCTTCCCCTATCTCCCTGTTCTCTCTCTCTTTCTTTCTACGTGTATCCACTTATGTAATTATCGAGCCTCTTTGAGTGTGGTTCCCAGACTTGAAGATCAGAAAATGGTGTAAGCCTTATATCCAAATTTCAGCTCAGCATTTATCAGGGGCTCTCATCACACATGTAAGGCACGGCAGTAATCATAAAGTCTGTTTACTGCATCCCTACCATGGCCCAAGCCCCTTTCGTATACATTGTTTCATGTACTCATAAATCATGAAATGTCAGAGCTGGAAGGGGCATTAGGGACGATTACTCCATTTAGCAATCAACTTTTTTTTTTTCTAAGTGGAAATTTTCTGCAGAAGCTCTACATACAAAGCAGATAAAATTGGTGCTAGTTTGGTTGAAGTGGGGCTGGCTCAACTGCTTTAGCCTCATCCCTTGTTTCATGAGAAATGAGGTTCAGAGAAGGGAGGTCACTTCTAAACTCACAGTGAGTTAAGGGTGCCTGGACTTGGCCCTGCAACTCCTGGCCCACAGTGCTGTGCGTTTTGTGCTTTTCCACCCTGACTAGGGATGTGTGCTAATGTGGATGGAGCTCTGGCAGCCTCTGACTGGCTGCAGAGGGAGAGGCCATGCCTTCTGTTTACACTGTGACCCAGTCATATGCAAGATGGAGAGATTCCCATTGAGCAGATGGTGTGGGGAGACCCTGCAGACGCCATTGGGTATGATTGGATATGTGGGCACCAGATGCCCTCACAGGACAGGCTCTTGTACTATTGAGAGCCACACAATCTAAGGCTATAGCACCTCTGAACATTTCTATCACCTCTGGAGGCAAACAAGCATTCCTCATTTCCCTAGCATAAGCAGGCTTGCTTTGTGTGAGAATGGGAAGTAGCAGCTCTATTTTCTGGAAGTGGCTGATCCTGGAGGACCTGCAGACTGTTGGGAAATCCAGGTTTGCCAGCACCCAACCCTGGGGGAAGCCTTCACAGCAGGAGCCTCCCTTGCCTGTCTGAGCCAACACATTCACCAGGTCTCCTGCAGAAAAACATCAGCTGGCCATGCATGTTGAGAGCAGAGTGCCTGGAAGTGTCAGAGTAGGAGGGAAGCAGATCCTTTGCTCATCTTGAGGCAACAGCTTTCTTCTCAGGCTCTTCCAAAGGGTGCCCATGCCATGTATGTGGGAGCAGGGAGGGTGGCCAGATCTGATTCTGCTACAAGGCTGACACCTGTTTGCATTAAATAAGATTTGACTTGGCTATAGAGATGGGAGGATTGTGGCTGAAAGGGTGGAGAGGTGATGACGACAGTGCTGGAGATGTGAGGAGAAGCATTCCTTAGTCACTCCACAAGCATTACTAGACAAGCTTCTGTGTGCCAGACACTGCAAGGACTAGGAAAAAAGATAGACATAGACACTCCCCCAGGGGGCTTCCTTGAAGATGTCCCTGGCCCCCAGGTCAGGTCAAGACCGCTGTTATTTGCTTTCTGGGGCCCCTGTGCTTTTCCTTCATAGCACTTGTCATAGTGTGCAATAGGTGTTTCTGTGATTATTTGATTTCTGCCTGTGTCTACCTCTAAACTATATGCTTTGCCCACTCTGTATACTTAGGCCAAGGACAGAGTCCAGTAGGTACTCATAAAATATTTACCAGATGAATAAAAAGAGAGTCCCTTTTGGCAATCTCAGTAGAGACTTCCTTCAACGTCCAAGAATTTATTCTTCAGCACAGCAAGGGTTCTATGCCGACAGGTTAGGCACTGTACATGGCAGATCGGTGGCAAGGAAGTGAAGACATTTTTGGCTTAGGCTTAAAGGAAATAAAATGCTTGAATGCTGCTGGGTGGGGTGTGCCAGGCTGGCATTGATGGCAGAGTGGAGTGAGAGGTAAACAGGACGGGAGGAGAAGACTCTGGGCTTTATTCTAATGGAATCCCCAGCTTATCTTCTGTCCCCAGTTAGATCCTCAGTGAGAGGATCAGGGCAGAAATAGGATGTGCCCATGTCAAGAAACCATGGAAAGCCACCCTGCTCATTTGGACTCGAAGGGACAGTTGGAGAGACTGAGGTCTTAACCCAGCAGATCATGCCCATTGGTGTCCAGATTCTGGGGGTGAGTGGGCATAGAGTTGGCACCAATAGGCAGCATCATAACCACCATAGCAGGGAGCAAGAACTCCTCCCATGCATGGAGGAGAGGCTAGAGGCCAGATGCCTTCAGTGTCCACTGCTGTGCCTGGCTCCAGAACCTTCCTCCTCAGACAGCTCCATGGGCTGGGGAACCTCTCACCACTGGAGCCTGCAGAGAAGACCACTGTGAGGATGGGTGGAGGAGTCCTCCTCAGGTGGTTCTTGGCAGCGACTTCCTAACCCCGGCAGCTCAAGGAAGCATTGAGACAGACACTTTGAGAGGAAGTGTGACACCTGGATATTGCACAATGTAATGGAATCAGCCAAGTGGTAAATGTAGCTTTTAAATAGGTTTTGTGTTCCCCATTAACTGCCCTGATGTTGATTAGCCCTGACAGCCAAGGAGAAGGGGCTGGTCAGCAACTTTCTCCTGACAAGGCCTCCCTGCTCCCCAGGGCAGCAAGAGCTCAGCCTACAGTTCGGTCGTGTTCTGGAGCTGCATGGAGGGGAGTGTGTTGGGGTGGGGTGCCTCGAGGATGGCCTGCTCCCTGGAAGGGCTCTGGTGGGTGGGCTCAGCCCTAGGCTCCCATTCTCTCTCCACTCCATGCTCTACCCTCTCCACCCCAAGTAGAGTTGCCCATGGTGGCTTGGAGGTAGGTCAGGTGAAGATCTCCCTTACCATGAAGGTATGGACAAGGGGCCACACCGATGACGGATTGCTCTGTCTGCAGGTCCCCTGAGAACAGAATTACCCACTGGAGTTGGAAACACTCGGATGGTCAGCTGGTTCTGATCTGCTTATCAGCCTTCTCTAGATGCATCTTCAAACTCAACATGTAGGCTTACATAGGTCTTGCAGTCAGATGGACATGGATCAGAATCCAAGGTCTAGTATTATTAGCTGCATGAACCTGGGCTCAGCCCAGATCAAGCAAGAGTCAAAGAGAATGCATGGAGATTGTCTAAGAGCCCAGGGGTCCTCTCATCAGGATGCCAGAAGGAAGGATAATGACTGAAACCATGGAAGATTCCAGAACTCTGGTAATTCTCAGGCTTATCTACCCTCATGGAGCAGCATAAAAGATGACCATAAAGGGTCCTGTGGGTTTGTCCTTGGGGAGAAGGTCAGGATGAGCTGGGGATATTGAGTCCTGACTGTTAGCTATGATCAGTGTTCATAGGAGTGCTGGTAGCTCCAGAAGATGGAAGCAGCAGGATGTGCCCTTGGGCTTTCAGCAAGGAAGAACAAGCTCAGAGAAAGTTGTCTGGGGCAGAGAAGTGACTCCGGGGTTTTAAGCCTCAGCGTGTTGAGTCCAGAGGAATGGGGATGAGGTGTTTCTCTGCCTCCTACTCTCATCATACCTCATTGAAGAAGACTTCTGGCAGCTGATCTCCTATTTATATTGCCCATCTCAGGCCCTGGGTCCAAAGTTTTCGCCAAAGGAGAAACATCCCCTTTGTGTGCCTTCCTTCCTCTGGGTAAAATGCTTTTGCTCAGCTCTGGGCTTGAGGAGGCAAAGTTGTAAAGTCGCAGTTTGTAATCAGTAGCTCCACCTGCCTTTTGCATCTCTCTCTGTAGGTTGCCTGATTTAGCCTCACCCTTACCCCTCTGTTCTGGCAATTTCCACTTTCCCTGGCCTTCTCCCCAAGACAAAACCTCTGAGAAGTCATTCAGCACACTCGAGTTACACTGTTGAGTGGTTTTAGCTCTCTTCTTTCTGAGTCCAAAGCTCACGCTCTTTCAATCACCCCATGTGGTTTTCACATAAAAATTATCATCATAGCACAAATCTCTGAAATAAAAAAACTGGAAATAACCTAAATGTTCAACAATTAGGGGATTGTTTAGTAAATCACGATGTATCCATTTGTTAGAACATTATACAGACATTAAAAGTGATCATTACAGAGACTGTATAGCAACTTGGGGAAAGGTTTATAATAAGACACTAAGTGAAAATACAATGAAAATACTACAATTGCTTTGATTGCAATGATGGAAAATATGTCAGTGTGTCAACAAGGGCTGAAAGATAATATGCAGAGGTGAGAAACAGCTGTGTTTTGGGTGGTGTTTTTTCTTTTCTTCTAAGATGATGTACTTCTTTTAAATTCTTCCTGTGTAGTCGTTTTTCTTCCTGTGAGATAATTTTTCAGGGTTGGTGTAGAGCACAAAAGAATATATGGTGAGACAAGGTCAAAATCTGAGAAATTTCCACAATAGGGACCCCCCCCAGTCTAGTGATGCTGACTCCTTCAGGTTAAGGGGCTCCAGCTCAGACATAGAACCTCCATATTGTGGTTAAGAGCATAGGTTTTTTAGTCAGATGGACATGGATCAGAATCCAAAGTCTAGTATTAGTAGCTGCGTGAACCTGGGCTCAGTACAGAGCAAGCACTCCTGTGCAGTCAACACAACCAGACACAGGAGATAAACTTCTCAATACATTTTGAATAGAGAATGTCCTACAATCCCCTTCCTCCATAATTCACCAGCAGTATTGGGTGTTTCGATTCTCCCACTCTCTAGTAAAGGAAGGCTTCATTTGATTTTATTTTTTGGCGAGGGGGTTGAGGGTGAGGGTTGGTGGGGCGTGTGTTGTCTGTCAATGTCCATGGTTCTGAACCGGCACTACAAACAAGTATATGGTTGTTTCTCTGGGAAATTGCAGGGCTGGCGTATCCTCTGCCCCACCCTATTTTTCCATAGAAGTACATTTATTCTAACCACTTCAATGTAGTCTTCATCAGTGTGAGGTTAAAAAACTTTGGAATTCTTGGAGCTTGGCAGGAAAGGGAATTAGAAAAAATCGCAAGTTGTGGGGGCAGGAGTGGTAGATGATATGTCAGCTCTTACTGAGTTATGACCCTGGTTAATGGCTGCAAGACATATCATATGTTGGGTAGAAAGTTTTGAGTCATGACAGCCTTTGTGAGCATTGAAACTAGGAGAGAAAAACTGTAAGACCAACAGTTGGTACTGGTACTACTTCTTTAATCTGCAGTTGTCACAGAGTCTTGGTGTATTTTATAAAGTGTAAAAAAGTGGCTTTGATGATCTGTTCCATAGACTATCTCCAAAATGACAGCAACCAGCAAAGACAACTCCAATAGGAAATAATCTGTGACCACTCTCTGTCTCTGTCATCTCCTTTCTCTATTTATCTCTGTCTTTCTCTGTGCTCATGTAGTCTTTCTGCCCCTCCTCTCTCCTCTTCTTCCCATCCCTCTCCGCTCTCCCTTCAATCTACTTTTGCTTGTAAGAAAAACACTATGTAATTTTCTTTAAAAATTAATTCTACCCTACAAAATATGTCTAAAATATTCAAGAGGGGAAAAAGTTTCTTTATTAGAACTGTTTCTTCCAGCATAATCGAGTTAATGAGTACCTCCTTATAATTTAATGCAAAGTAATTTTCACCTAGTGGTGAGCTTCAAAGATAGGTGAATAGATATTTAATAGCATGATTCCCCCTGGCAACCAAGGTAAACTTCAGTCCTGATTGGGTAAAAACAGTCAAGAAGAGGATGGAATTAACTACAAACAGCCACATTTGTCACCAGTGCTCTTTGGAGCAACAAGAAGAGAAAAAAAGGCAATAATGAGTTTGAAAGAGGATGGGATGGGTTGTGAACCTAAAGTTAGTTGCAGAAGGTTTTTCTGTTCATTTGTTTGTTTGACTATGAAATTTGGCCTGAACTGAGCTGGAAAAGCTAGAAGGCAGGAGTGACATCCAATTTTAATAAAATCAATGGCAAGCAAAAATCATTTTCAGTGTGTTTGAAGAGAGAGTCTGCTCAATTCATGGGCTGCTGGAGCAAGCCATCACATGGAGGTGAGGCTAGTCCTGCTCATTAGCCCTGAAAGCCAGAGACCAAGGCAAGAGCAAACCCAACCCAGGAAGGCTGCTGACATAGGATGTAGTCAAAGAAATCTGCAACCTAGTCAGTCTTTAAAGCCTGTGGACACTTTCTACTTAATGCCATTTTAATTTCTCCATTTTCTGCATTCCCATTGCCTTCATCCAAACCTTTATCAGGTCTCACCTGAACTATTACAACATCTGCCTATCTTGTTTCCACATTGGCCAGAAGTGCTCTACCTACCACCCAAATCTAGTCATGCCGTTCCCTGCTTAAATCTCTTCAAAGGGATAGGAATACTTATCATAACATAGGGATACATGATACAAACGCTCTACTATTGAATACAAGGCCCTTCATGGTCTCACTCTGCTTCCCCTCGCCAGCCAGCCACATCGCTCCCCTCTCCCCTCCCTTACCCTACTGGGCATCCTGTTATTAGACTTTCTGAACAACCTGCCATTCCACTAATTTGTGTGTCATGCTCTCCCCCTTTTCTAGGTTAATCGTTTTGCCTGGAAATTCTCTTTCCCTCTCCAATCCTCTTCTGACTGAAACATGCCCTTCCAGATCCTGGCAAGGCACTATCCCTGCCTTCCCTGACCACTGTCAACATCAAAGTCTTGGCCAATCCCTTTTTTTTTTTTTTTTTTTTTTTTTTTTTTGAGATGGTGTCTTGCTCTTTTGCCCAGGCTGGAGTGCAGTGGTGCGATCTCGGCTCACTGCAAGCTCCATCTCCTGGGTTCACGCCATTCTCCTGCCTCACCTCCCGAGTAGCTGGGATTACAGGCGCCCGCCACCATGCCAGGCTAATTTTTTGTGTTTTTTTTAGTAGAGACGGAGTTTCACCGTGTTAACCAGGATGGTCTCGATCTCCTGACCTCGTGATCCACCCACCTCAGCCTCCCAAAGTGCTGGGATTACAGGCATGAGCCACCGCACCAGGCCAATCACTCTTACTATATATTTCCCAAATACTCAACACATATCTCTATTTTAGTGCCTATTACCTTGCTTGACAATGGTTTACTCCCCTATCTCTCTGTCTTTACCATGGGATGCTAGAGGACAGAGACTGTGTCTTGGTTCTTGTGGCACCCAAGCTCTTAGCATGGGGCCTGGCACATAATAGGCACTCAGTAAATGTTTGTTAATAAATAAATGAAATGAGATTGCTAAGTAAAAATTAATTATAGACAAGGTTGAAAGTAAGAAGGGAATAGACCTATCCTTAGACAATGCATTTATTTAAGTCTTTCTTCAAATAGAATTTTCTTCTAATTTTAATATACAACTGGGGAGTTAATGTCATCAATATTTGTGAAATTTCGTACTTTCAATAGGAGAAAAATAGCTCATGTGCACAAACAGCAGCTATAAGTGAAATATGAATGGTGATAACATGAAGTGCTTTGGGAGAACAGAGAGGTGAGGTGAGATATTGCTATTGTGCATGATGGCAGGGAGGCATGAGGCCTCATGTAGCAGTTAGGAATTATCTGCCCTGACTTTCTGCCTTTATCTCACATGGTGCCCATCCTGCACCATGACTGGTGGCTAAAACACTGAGTTTCTGGAGACTCAGCCCTGGCCATAAAGGTAGAAAAAGATCTTATTTTGTCCACTACTGTCCACACTCTTTGCTTGCCCCAGTGCCTAGTTTCTGACCATGCCAGTTTGGTCTTTTCTTCCTGGCTCCATACTGGCCTGGAAGAGACACTCTGTGCTTGTTTTCTTGGAATCTTCTAGGATTTAGGTTTATCAAGCTCTCCCTACTAGGTGTTTTAGGGGACCCACGAGATCCTACATGTGCATCAAATTGGCTCTCTGAAGCAGGGGATAGGGAAGAAAATGGGCCTTAAAGGACAGTGGGAATTGAATAGGCAGAAGTGGAGGATGGGGCATAAACCATTTAAGGAGTGGGGCAGGATGAGTAACACGTGAGTGGGAGATCACAGCAGAGTGCATGGCAAGGAGGGCAGTGCTGGGAGCAGGAGAAGATGCCTGGGTGGATGCCCATGCCAAAGACACTGGATGGGGGAAATAGGAGTCAGCACGCAAGACAGGGAAGCTACAGGAGAACCTGAAAGAACACCATAATGGGGGTCAAACAAGAAACCAAACCAAGGCCAACCCAACTCAGAGTCAGAGCCCAAGAAGGGGTTACAGACAGACTTCAAGCCAAGTTCTTCCTGCAGGTTCAGAGCTTGGTGCATGGCCAGGGTCATGGACCAGGGGCCATAATATGCTAATCTCCATAGGTTATTTTAGGGCTCTGACAGGGACAATGAAGAGACAAACACCGAGGGATGAGTGGTTGCCCACAGGTTGGGTTGTTGTTCCAGGAGTCCTGAGACTGCCCCTACAGGTGCACAGACAAACCTGTGTGCACACTCAAGTCTTCTGGACCTGAGTCTAACATCTGAAAATGGAGTGGGAGGGCAGTGGCTACAATGCTAAATGCTAAATAGCTTGAGTTGGAGAAAGCTATTGGCTTGGGCAATCTGGAAGACAATGAATAAAAGAGTAATGAGCCATGTTATGGAGGTCAGAAGAAAAGAACCATACTCCCTTCGCAAGTGTGGCTGTGGAGGAAGACAAGAACTAGGACATAGTGAGAGGGATAAGCTGAGGTTTTATACTGTTATTTTAATAGGTATAGTTTGTTTGTAAAAAGGCTACTTAGGATAGATGATATATGTCTATTTCTGGCCATATACTCCCAAGAAAGGAGCCAGGCCTTCCCAGGATCTCAGCCCACATCATGCAGCTCAATGCCAGCAGGATGAAGGGACTTCCTGGGACTATCATCTGGAAACTGGGCCCTTGGATCTGCAGGAGTCTGCAAAGACAGCAGGATCTCTCTTTGTGTCCTTTGAACTATTGTCACCATCTCCCAAAACTTAACAGAAATGTGATTTGGTTGTGCAAGGGCTGACGACTCCATGGCAGATTTCTTTGCTTTTGGCTGGAAGTACAGCAACTCAGTGTGGCAACATGAGCTATCTCCCGCTGATCTGAAGCTCTGATTGCCAGTTATAGATGTCTTTGATGAATAAAAAATGGGAAAGTGAATTAATTATTACTTATGAAATGCAGAGTGTTTGGTAGACAAATATCTTTCAAACCTTGAGGCCCATCAGGAAGGATAATGAAAGTAACCCTTAGCAATGAGAGGGTTGAAGTTCATGGGTCTAGGGGAGGCCTGGAAAACCCAACTCCATAATCAGTGATAACAACAGTCTCTTTGTTTCTCTGTCCTACTGTTTCCCTGTCTCCATGCTTGTCTGTCTGTCTGTCTCTCTCTCTCTCTGGGTTTCTTCCAGCCTTTCTGCCTTCCTGACTCAGGTTTCTAGCTTTCTCTGCTTGTGCCTTTCTCATTTTGTTCCCATCTTCGGCCTCCCTGATTCTAGGCAGGTCTCTTTCTTTGGTTTTTATCTCCTCTCTAACTCCGTCTAGGTTTCTCAGGATTCCTGACTATTGGCATCTCTCATGGCCCCACATCTTCTGGTTTCCCTGGTGTCATTTCTCCTATGGCTTCTCTCTCTCTCTCTCTCTCTCTCTCTCTCTCTCTCTCTCTCTCTGTCTCTCCTCTCTTCTTGGCCTGATAGTGGTTCCTGTGACATTTCCTCCCTCTTTCCTGCCATCAAAGCCTCCCTGGTTCAGCGTCTTGCTGTCTAAAGGTGTCGTCATGGTGTCTGGGGAGATTCTTATGAGTGGGGTATCTTCCCTCCTGCCCTTTACTCCACTAGGCAGGAAGCTCCATGAAGCAGAGGCTTTGCCTTGCTCATTTCTGTCTCCTCAGTGCCTAGAACAGTGCCTGCCACATAGAGGGGCTGGATAGAGCCCTGCTAACTGGCAAGTTCCATGTCTCCTGGGGCCTCTGCTCTTGTTTTTATTTTCCTGCTAGGTCTCCATGACTCTCAAGCCTCTCTCGTGGCTTCTGTCTCTGTCTTGTCTGTTCTGGCCTTTTTGTCTGTCTCTTACGGTATCTCCTTCTCCCTAACTCTTGACCATGTCTCTGTCTCACTGGCATCTCCCTCGTGGTCTCCACATCTCTTCTGTCTCAGCAGCATGGACAGGCCAGAGCCAGGGCAGAAACCAGGCCACTCCTGCCAGGCCTCGTGGCACGCGCAGCCTCCTGCTGGGTCTCTCTCCAGGATCCTCTAATGGAAACAACTAAAGGAGAAGATGTGTTTGCTTGGAAGCAAGCAGCATCAGCCCTCCAGGCAGCAAAGGCTGCCTCCAAGTTGATTCGGCCCCTTTTCTCCGGCCCAGTTGCTTTGACCAGTCAAGGGCTTTGAAGAGCCTCTCGGGGCAGTAACTGCAGTGGACTCATCCCTGGCTTCACAGAGGTGTGGGGGCCACTTTCTCAGCAGCTTCTCACCCTGAGTGCCCTGGATCACAGACAGATGGAGCTGCTCCTGGAACTAGCAGCCGTCTCTCCTGACTGATGACTGCCTTGGCTTCAGTTAAGCATACTGCAGGGGTCCAAGCCCGGAGGAGGGTCAGCCCTGGAGGAATAAAATTGTTGGGTCTGAGTGTCTATGCTGTCAAGGCTAAGAGTGCGAGATTTAGACTCACAAAAACTGGGTTAAAGTCCTAATCCAACCACTGACTTCATGCCTCAGTTTTCACATCCGTAAAGTGGGAATAGTAGCCTTTATCTTGTAGGGTGGATAGTGGATTCAATGTGATAATATATGTAAAGCACAATGTCTGGACTATGGTGAACACTCAGTAAATGGCAGCTGTTGGAAATGGAAGGCAATGGGTATACACAGGAGCTCTTCTGCTGAAGAAGGAAGGCATGGGTGCTAACTCTGTGACATCTGTTGAGTATTTTGAGCAACAATGCATCTAGAGTTAAAGGGTTCCAGAAGAGACAAGAGCTCCGTTTGGCCATCTGGTCCAGCCCCTTGCCTTCAGCAGATGACTTTGCAAACTACCCGGGGCAGATGGTGGGTGTTCTCTTCTGGAAGTTCTCCAGGGCAGACACCCCCAGCTCCCCTCCCTCACTCGTTTCTAGCTTTCCTTCCTTCACAGTCAAGATGGGCTCCCTTATGTTCCATCTCAAAGCTTCTTGTCTTCACACAGGCCTGTTGGCTACGGCACATGCTTCACAGGCCTGGAGAAGAGCCTCTGTGGGTCAGCCTTTAAGGCAGGCCATGGAAAGTGTATGTTCCCCAGGCTGCAGCTGCAGTTTCTGAGGGGAGCCTTCACAGCCTCCCATTTCAGCAAATTGCAGGAAGTCAAAGATGACACGTAGTCTGCAGTACAGTGCAGAGCAAATACTCACTTGAAAATATCTCTGCCTTTTCCAATTTCCTGGAGATTGACAAGTGTTTCCAGGACTCAGCCTTTGCAGCCAGGCCTGGCTGGGCCCTATCTTTCTCTCCACGACTCCTGCTAGACCTGTGAAGACCCCACCTCCACCCCCTGAGCCAGCTTACACGGTGGTTCTTCACCACCCCTGGGTCCACTTCTCTTGCCTCTTTGCTGTGGTCCTGTGCATCTTGGCACCTGCAGATGCTGGCAGAATGGGAAGAGGGGTTTGGGTGTGACTTGCTTCCCCTCTTTGCTCCAGATGACTCACCACCTGCCTTAGCTTTTCTCTTCCCATCGTTACATAATCCTGACTCCAGGATTAAAAATACTCCACTGAATACCCCGTCCATCTGTCATATTCTCTCTCTCTCTCTTCATATATATATGTATATATGATCTTATTTTAAAAATACTCTGCAAAGAGCACTTCCATCGTTCATTTACATCATATTAGAGATGGATTTCCGAGTCAGCACTGGCTTCCTCCAGAATAGCAGTCCTGGAGGAGCGAGATCTCCCCAAGCCTCCAGGATTGCAGTCTGTTTTGTGCCTTCACTCCCTAATAGGTTTGCCTTATTTAAAGGACCCATCTTCAGAGCTGCCAAGGACTTTCTCAGAGCAGCTCCTTGGTCCCTCCGACAGCCTGGGCTGGCATTTATTCTGGGGGCTGGGTGTGGGGAGGTCCTCACCAGCCTGGGAGTAAGAGGAGGTGGTGAACTGGGTCCTCTGGCCTAATTCAGGGCCCCGAGTCTAATCTCCAGGATGGGGACCCCTGAGTTCTGCTCTGCCCCCACCTCTCATGACTCTGCCTACTTTGTCTCCATGTATTAGGAATCATCCCTCGATTGATGGAGGGAAAGTGAAAGGGCTTATATCTGTTTTCCTTTTTGTGATACAACCTGAGTGACACCTAGAGCTAGAAGTGACCAACACCCAAGATCCAGCTTCACTCATTCATACACTCCCTCATTCATACACTCCCTCATTCATTCTACACATACTTGTTGGGGGTTTACTGTGTGCTTGGTGTATCAGACAGACTGTGCCTTCCAAGAGGGTGCAGCTGAGGTAGGGGAGAAAGATCATGTAGACCAGATAATTGAGAGTCATGGGACATGGGTTCGAGTCCAGTCTCTGCCAGATGCCAGTTATGTGTTAGTCATCGGAGCTCAGAACCTCAGTGGTCTCATCTGTGCAATGGGCACTCCTGGAGCTGGTACAGCACTAATGGGAGTGAAAGTGCAATGACACCGGGCAGAAATGTATCATTTGGTGTGTAAATGCTTTCAAAGCCTGAGTTTGCTGTTGAAAAAAAGGAAATCAGCATATCAAAGAGATATCTGCACCTTCATGTTTATTGCGGCACTATTCACAATAGCCAAGATATGGAATCAACCCAAGTGCCCAACAACAGATGGGTGGGTAAAGAAAGTGTGGTACATATACACAGTGGAATATTATTCAGCCATAAAGAAGAAGGAAGTCCTTCCATATGCAGCAACATGGGTGGAACTGGAGGACATTATGTTAGATAAGATAAGCTAGGAACAGAAAGTTAAACACCGCATGTTCTCACTCATATGCGGAAGCTAAAAGAAAGTTGATCTTATAAAAGTAAAAAGCAGAACAGAGGTTATTGGAGGCTGGGAAGAGGAGTGGGGAGGAAGGATAGGGAGAGAGTTTTTCAAGGACACAAAATTACGGCTAGGCGGTAGAGTAAGTTCTAGCGCTCTATAGCACCGTAGGATGACTATAGTTAACAATAACATATAGTTTCCAATAGCTAGAAGGAGGATATCGAATGTTCCCAACACAAAGAGATAATACATGTTTGAGATAATGAATATGCTAATTAGCCTGATCTGATTACTATACATTGTATGTATTGAAATATCACTATGTAACCCATAAGTACAATTGTTATGCATCAATTAGAAAAATAAATTTTAAAAGTTGCAAAAAAAAAAAAAAATGCCTGTGGAAGGTGCCTCCCTCATGATCCCTGCCTCCAGCCTCGACTCCTTCCATCCACCTTTTGCAGAAATCACCAGAGTGTTCAATTCAGAGCTTAGACTGATCTCTCTCCACTGGTCAAGGCATCCATTTTAAACTTCTCCAAACGACGCCTGAGGCCTTCCTCCCCTGCACCTTCTCCCACCAGTACAGCTGGACCAAAGGCCTGGCTGAATAGACAGTGCCTTTTGACTCTGTGTGCCCAGGGTCCAGTGACTTTCACTCTCTGGGTCTCAGTTTCCTCATCTGTAAAATGAGATAAGCGACAATATATACTCAAAGGGTACAAATGAGTGAATTCATGAAAAGCACTTAGAGCAACACCCGGCATACAAGGGACAGTCAGCTGGGTTTGCTATTAGTCGAGCTGTTTGCCCTCGGTGCCTTTGACAATGCTGCTTTCCACGCCTGGAACTCTGTTCCCACTCCCTCTCCCTCCACCCAGCAAACTCCCAATCCCTTCAACATGCTTTCTAAAAGGTAACTCCTGCGTGAAACTTGTCCCTGTTCCTGGTCTTTTGTGGCAGACATTCTGGCTTCTGATTCCCAGGCCTGTGCCCTTCTCCAGGCCCTGCTTCCTCTAGAATGTGTGCACACCTCAGGCTCTCAGTATCTTGTCCTCCATAGCTACTCACTGAGCCCTTGTTGGGTACCAGACGCCACCCCTCCTCCCACACCTTCTCAATACTCTAGTGCTTACTAAGGTAGAGTCTGTGAGCCAATAGTCATGTACTTTTTGGCAAGCCTGAGTTGAGCTGTGTTTTCTTCACTTCCAATGCACACCACTGGGTTCTGTGAGCACCTGCGATGCACTAGGTGATGGATCCAAATTATCCCAAGAGAGATCATGCCCATTGCATGGGTGAGGCAAGTGAAGGCAGAGTGAACTGACTAGTCTCCTGCTCCCCAACCCTCCGAGGAGCTGACATTGGCTTACGTTGGCTTCAGAATCAGGTATGGGCCTCCTGCCTGCCTGATCCTGGCCTCCCGTCCTTTGTGTGCCCAGACTTGCCTCCTACATCCCTGTCCCAGGTGGAAGGCTGGCAGGAACCCTGCCCGGCTCAATAGCCTGGGCCGGGCAGGTAGGAGAGGGCTGGCCCAGCCCCTGTCACTCCCTCTTTACCTAAGCCACACATCTGTCTCTCCAATAATATGCCCCACAGTAGCACCTAGCACGCAGGTGAATCTGAGGAGGTCACTGAGCAGGGGCACTCCTGTTGTACTGGTGTGACCTGAACGCACCCCGGCTGCCATGCAGGGCTGGCCTCAGCTCAGCAGAGAGGTCTGGCAGGAAAGCAGAAGGAGGGGAGGAAAATTGCTTTTTTGCTGCCCCAACTACAATTGCCTCCAGGCTGCTATAAAATCAATAAAATATCAGCGCCTGTGAGCAGGAACCGGGCCTTCTGCCCCTGGGAAACGCCCCGGCTCTGGTGTTGGGGACTGTTCTGTGATTGTTATCCTGTTGGATGGAACGGCTTTTAGGACAGTTTGGCAGTGGAAGGCGTCCAACATGCCCGCTCCCCAGCATATGAGCTTGCTGCCTTTTCTTCTCCTTCCAGCAGCCTCCTTCCTCCTCTCCGTCCTCCTGTCCTCTCTGCCCTCCTGTCCTCTCTGCCACCAAAGTCATCGGAAGGCCTGTTTGAAGCTTAGCCTTGTTTATGCCATTTATCCCAGGGTGGAACGATCATTGCTGATGGTCCAATGTGCTCACAGATGCACACTCACAAGCTCACCACTCAGACATGCAGGGGCACACACACACACTCCCCTGTGCACACACAGTGACACTCACACAAGGAGGCGGCCCGCCTTCTGCTCACCTTCTGGAACTCACAGTTTCTCTCACACCCTTGCTCACACAGACCACTCCCAACCTACCGTGGAGTTTCAGACTCTCTCTCTCTGCTGGAGATGAAAGGGATTTGGCAGCAACATCTCTTTGTCTCTGACTTTTCCTCCATCAGCTTCTCTGGCTTGCTGCCTGTTGCTCACAGCATCTGCACACACAGACACACAGAACACGAGGGCAGACACCGCACTCCCTCTCTCTCGCAGATGCATGAGCCTCAGCTGCAGGGTTCTGACTTGCAGGGTGGGCTGGAGTGCCAGGGGTGGGGTGCGGCAGTGAGGGATTCCAGGAGGTGGTCCAAACCAGAAGCCTGGCAGAGGGCCTTGGTGTTAGGACATCTAACAAGACACATACAGACAAAATAACTAAAATGGAAACGACGGCTTCCACATACAGTGGAGACACAGTGTGGTTCTGAGCATAGACTCAAGCAGCCTTCCTTGGTTTGGATACGTGGCTCTGCCTCTTACCAGCCATGTAGCTTTGGGAAAGTTATGTAACCTCTCTGTGCCTGGTTTCACTGTCTATGAAATGGGAGAATATCTGCATCCATCTCATAGGATGGTTATGAATTAAACAAGTTACCACATGTAAAATGCTTAGAATACTAGATGTGTTCCCTACCTTGATGGTACTATGTGCCAGACACTGGGATAAGCACTGCATATGTATCAACCTATTTAATATTCCCATTGACTCTGTAAACAGTGATTTCCCACAGAAATGACCTGCTGCAGGCCACATGGTTAATAAGGGTGGAGCTAGAGTTGGAATTTAAGTCATTGATTCATAAGCTGCAAATTATATTGCTCCCCCATCCATGACAGCTCTCCTTTCCAGAGGCAGAGTCTGGGGTAAGGGGACAGGACAGCCACAGAAGCCTGGTAGGAGCTAAGACCCCTCCAGGGATCAAGGTAGGAATCATAGGCAGATGTAAGGCTGGGAACCAAGGCAGATGCCCAACGGAATTGACTGTCCAATAGCAGAGTAGAAAGAAGGCTTGGGTCACTTGGGGTGGGGGCAATAGGAGGGCTCTTGTCCAGGGATGGCCAGTGGGGATGGGATAGGAGGATTCTGGGTCAGTGATGGTGAAGGCCTCTGGGGCCAGCTGTGGGTTGCCAGGCTGGGTCAGGATGGCATGGAGAGAGACTTGGGGCTGCCCACAGAAGTCCCAGACATGGCATAGTCCTGCTACTCCTTCTTCTGGGGACAAGGTTGGGACCTGGGTGGGCATGAACCTGGAGGGGCAGAATGAAACACTCTCACAGCCAGGTGAGGGACAAGGGACCCAGATGCACACTAGTATTTCCTGAGCCTACACAAATGTAATCCCATTGAATGCCCACTGGAACCCGCCTGGTGGGAAATCTCATTTCTGTTTACAGAAGCAGAAACTGAGGCTTTGGGGCCAGGCGAGGTGGCTCAGGCCTGTAATCACAGCACTTTGGGAGGCTGAGGTGGTTGGATCACCTGAGGTCAGGAGTTCGAGACAAGCCTGACCAACATGGTGAAGCCCTGTCTCTACTAAAAATACAAAAATTATCTGGGTGTAGTGGCTCACGCCTGTAGTTCCAGCTACCTGGGGGGCTGAGGCATGAGAATTGCTTGAACCCGGGAGAGGGAGGTTGTAGTGAGCCAAGATCGCGCCATTGCATACCAGCCTAGGCAACAGGGTGAAAGTTCGTCTCAAAAAGAGACAGAGAGAAAGAGAGAGAGAGAGAAAGAAAGAGGAAGGAAAGAAGAAAGGAAAGAAGGAAGGGAAGGAGGGAGGGAGGAAGGAAGGAAGGAAGGAAGTGGGTAAGGAAGGAAGAGGGGAAGGAAGGAAGGAAGGAACTGAGGCTTTGGGAGTTTATGCTTGCCTACAAGTGCCCAGTGGCTATACTTGGGTTCCTAGAACCTTCACCTAGGGCAGGACTAGGGGCAAGACTTGATAGCAGGTGGGTGTGGGGCAGCAATGACTGAGAAGTTTCCAAGTAGGAGAAGCAGAGGCACAGGGGTAGGGAGCAGGCGCAGCAGTTCATAAGTGGAGGTCGAGAAGTCACAAAGTTCACTTTTGGCACAGCACACCCTTGTCCCGTGATGTGGAATTTGCAGTGTGGGTCTGGAACAGAATAAAGGCTCATTTGTGTTTAGCAAATGAGGACACATTTCCTCTCCTGGGATGTGCACATTTTTTCTTTTGTTCTCTTTCAACAGTGGGCAGTGAACACATCCCTTCCCCAAGTTGCAGGAAAAGCCAAGTCCCATGGGGCATGGCGGGGGGAAAGGAAGTGGGTGAGAGACAGGCAGGAGGGCTGTGTGTCACCTGTTTCAGCTGTTGGGCACAGAATGCAAGTTTGGGTGGATCAACATTTGTGCTAATTAGCATTTTTTCCAATTAACATTTTTGCATGGAAAAGTAGGACTTACAGGGTGGCAGTGCTCCACGCTAGCCAGGGAGGGAAGTGGATCTCTTGGGTCTTTGGCTCTGCATAAGCAGGTGGTGGGCATGGGGGCTGCTGGGATGCAAGGGTGGTGCTAGTGCCCAGGGTGATGAGGTCTGGGCAGAAGATATCACACTGGGGGATCTGTGATGCTGGCAGAATGATCTCTACAGAGCCATGCTGCATAGATGTCATCTAACTGTACAGGGAAGGGACCGTTTGTCAGTTCTGTATATGTGGCACATTGGGGACCTGATAAATGCCAAGTACTGTACTAGGTGCTTTAACCCCTGTCCTGTGGGACTCGTAGACTAGGAGGGGAGAGAGCTCACAGTACCAATAACCTATAATTTCCATCAAGCAGAAAGATGGGAACCGTGGCAGCATTGGGCGGGTGTATAGCTCCACACCCAGGGTTCAGGCTGTAAGTTCCGTGGGGACAGAAACCATGCCCTTCTTGCTCCCACTGGACCCCAGCACCTATCATAATGCTTTGCATATTGTAAAGGTTAGTAAATATGTATTGAATTAATGAAGGAATGAATGAGTAGCATTAAGCTGAGACCTAAAATATGAGGAGCTAGCCAGGTAAGGGGAATAGAAACAGTGCTCCAGGCAGAGGAAACTGCGTGTGCAAAGGCTGGGAGGCTAGGAACAGAACATTAGTTCAAAGAACTCAGTGTTATTTTGGCATCCTAGAGAAGTGGGTGTGGGTGTGGGGTGGGACAGGAGGAGAGGAGGAGCAGGAGGCTCCAGAGGTAGACAAGGGTTGGGTGATGATGGGTCTCGTGACCTTGTTCAGGCAATGAGAAATGAGAGAAGTGTCAAGGATGCACTTGAGTCCCCCTGATGTGGGAGTGGATTGGAGTGGGGCAGCCTGAGGACAGGGAGACTCCTCACGGTGGTGGAGGGGCTGTGGCAGTACCTGAGAAGGGAGAGAATGGTGGTCTGCCCGGGGTGGGGGCAGGGGGATGGAGAGAAATGATGAAGGGGATGGGAGGTAGACTGGACGCGGGGATGAGAGAGGAGGTTGAGTCATGAGTACTCCACGTTTCTGATCTGGACCATTGGACAGAATGTGGTGTCTTTTCCTGAAACAGAAAAGTGAAAGCAAAGTGAGAGGTGAGGAGGAGGCATGTGGAGTATGTTTGTTGAGTGAATCAGACACAAATTTATCTGGACCGAGGATCCAACAAAGATGTGGCTGTACTCTGGTCTCCTCAGAGCCCCTCTCCCCAGTTTCTTCTTCATCTGCCAGAGGGATCTTTCTAAAGCACAGATCTGACCATGTCATCCCTTGTCAAAACCCATCAGTGACTCCCTAGTGTTTCTCCCATGAAGTCTAAAACATTCACCATGGCCTTTAAGATCTTGCATGATGTGGCCAAGCTCACCACTCAAGCCCTCATCTTAGGCCCTTTCCCCATGCTTAGTACATGGCAGCCACGTGGGCCTGATTCCATTGCCCCTTACCCCAACCCCCTCCCTGCCTCAGAGCCCTAGCAGGTGCTAGTCCCTCTGCTCTTCCTGCTTCCCCTTCCCCCTTCCTTACCTGGCCAACTCCAGCTTATTCTTTAGGTCTTGACTTTAAAGTCACATCATTAGGGAAACCTTCCTTCACTCCCAGACCAGGTTAGGTCCCTCCAGTAGAGCTCCATGTCCTTCCTCTCCTCCTCAATCTCGAAAATTGTGGTTAACCCAGTATTTGCAGAACTTCACATCCCTGCACCCCCCACCGCCCACCACAGACTCCAGCTCCAGAGGGCAGCAACTGCATCTGTTTTATTTGCCCCGTAGCTTCAGGGCCTCATGCAGGGCCTGGCACCTAGTAAGTGCTCAACGAGTATTGGTTCATGAATGAATGTAATATGAAGCATATTTTGGATTGTTTGTATCACAATGACTGTTTAGCAACAGCTAATTTCCAACATTAGTGAAGTCAACTGAGACCAAAATAGCAGAAGCGTTCCACTTTAAATATAACCCTCTGTGGAGATGACTCCCAAGCCTGCGCCCCCAGCTGAGAATCTTTCCCAACTTCTAATCCGTATCTTCCACTGGCCCCTGGATATCTGTGCCTGGATGTCTGTGTTGAAAAATGCAGCAAAACACTTTTCTGGCTCTCATATTTTGTCTTTCAAGCCCAAACCTGGGCTGAGCCTGGTCTCCTCAGGTCCCCTGACCCCTCCCAGGAATGGCAAATTAGTGACCTTGCACCAACAGGTCCTCCTTCCAGTCTCTTCCGTGGACTCTCATTTGGAAGGCGGGATGCTCCGCAGAAGACGCAGATATGCCAAGGGGCAGGGAGTGCCCATGAGCCCTATGGACTCCTCGTGGAATTCGTTGGTATTCCATGAAAGGGTTTGAGGTCTGGGCCATCAGGCCAAAGCAGGGGAATGTGTAGAGGCTGCAGCTGAGGGGACAAATGGGTCAGTGGTCAGAGGCAGACACTGAGCAGAAATGCAAAGGCATGGGCTGAGAGTGCATTCATTTACTTCTTTATTATTTATGATCCTGCCTTCATCCAAGAGAGATGCGAGGTCACTTCCTACAAAAACACTAGTAAAAGTCCACTGGGAGGTTCAAGTAGATAGTAGGGAGATCAGCAACGAGAGAGATGAAGGGGGAGAAGATGGCATTGGGCATGGAAGTGACATATCCTGTTCGAACTGTGCCTTGTGGTTGGCCAGGCTCAGTCATGACAACCGTGGCCTCATTTGATCCCTGTAGGCTCCTCTTTCTACAGATGGCCAGAAAGCCACAGTCAGTTGCTCAAAGCCACGCTGCTGGCCAGTGGCAGGGAATGGTAACCTTAGCCTGTGGAGTGGCGGGGAGTGGTAACTGTAGCCCGTGGAGTGGCAGGGAGTGGTAACTGTAGCCCATGGGGTGGCGGAGAGTGATAACTGTAGCCCGTGGAGTGACGGGGAGTGGTAACTGTAGCCCGTGGAGTGGCGGAGAGTGGTAACTGTAGCCCGTGGAGCAGGATAGGATGGGGCTTTCCCAGGAGTGCCCTCTCCTCTCCACTTTCTTGATATTCCCCCAACCCCAAGCCCTGGCTGCAGGCCCTTAACCCTACCTCTGTCTTGCAGAAATATCCTGCATCTTTGTCCACCCCAAACACCCCATACAGTAGGACCAGATTCATCTCTCCCGAGCACAGGACTATGACCCCACAGGCTGGTTCAGAAACCCCCCAATAGCTCTCTACCACTGGCAGAAGAACACACACTCCCTACATCAGCACACAAGGCTCTCTCTGCTCAGGCCTGACCTGGAGGAACAGCTCAGGTCCTGTTCCTCTTCCTTTTCCACCAGATAGCAGCCACAGTGGGATCTCACCCCACTGCAAACCCATGCTGTACTTACCCACCTCCTGTACCTTTTCACTTGGACAGGAAATATAGCAAAGTGATCAGGCACATGGAGCCTGCAGCCAGACTGCCTGGGTTCAAGTTCCAGCTTGCTACTTCAGCTGTGCAGCCTTGGACAAGTTCCTTCCCCTTGCTACTCCTCGGCTTCCTCATCTGTCAAATGGCCTGCCTTGTAGCTGCCTCTCTCATAGGATAGTGGTGAGGATTAAATGAGGAGGTAGGCCGGGCGCGGTGGCTCACGCTTGTAATCCCAGCACTTTGGGAGGCCGAGGCGGGCGGATCACGAGGTCAGGAGATCGAGACCACAGTGAAACCCCGTCTCTACTAAAAATACAAAAAATTAGCCGGGCGTGGTGGCGGGCGCCTGTAGTCCCAGCTACTCGGAGAGGCTGAGGCAGGAGAATGGCGTGAACCCGGGAGGTGGAGCTTGCAGTGAGCCGAGATCGCGCCACCGCACTCCAGCCTGGGTGACAGAGCGAGACTCCGTCTCAAAAAAAAAAAAAAAAAATGAGGAGGTAACATATAGGAAAAGTCTAGGGCAGTGCCTGGCCCCAGTAAATTCTGTGTATGTGAACTTTTCTTGTTCCTTACCCCACATTCTAGGTCTGGGAGCCTGCAACTCCCACCCCACACAACAAACATTGAATATTCCAGTCTGGACCTCCTCCTGCTTCCGTGGCCTCCTCTGCTTGCAGCAATGGTTCCAGCTGCTGCCTTCCCACAGTCTGAGTGTTCTTTTGAGTCATGGGACACGGCCTTTGATCATGAGGGCATTTCTCTTTCTTTCTGAGAATGTCTTGGATCCCTAGCAAGATGCTGAACTCCCAGGGCGGGGACTGTCTTATCTCTCTCTGAGAGAGGCATAGCAGGTGCTTTGTAAACACTTGTTAGTTTTATGTTTTGTATCATTTGCCCCTTCTGCCCTGCTGATCACTCTACTCCTCTTAAAAGGGAGAATCTCCAGCCTGGGGGTTGAGACATCAGACAATCTCTTAAAGGCACTGTCATATATACACTGGTATGAGCCAGATGCTACCATAGAGGAGGGTGAAAGCCGAACGAGAGCAGGCTGCCAGCAAGGAGTCAGATGGCAGGAGAGCAGGCTCCCAAACCCAAAGCTGGGGTAGGGCATCTCAGCCAAAGGTGAGAGCGGACATGGGAATAGGGGGCTGGGAGCCAGACCCAGAAGAAGGCGCAGACCCATGGCTGGGGAAAGAGGACGTGAGGTGGTCATCTCTTATTGTTCCCATCTTTTTTCTTGCTTCTCTCATACTGGGCATCCCACTCTCTTAAAGATCTCTCTCTCTCTCTCTCTTTCATCAAGTAGACCTCAATTGCAGTCCCAGGCCTGCCACTCACTAGTTGCTGACCTTGGAAAAGCATCTAACATCTCCAGCATCACCTACAGAGGGACTAAGATGCGCTCTTCATGTTATTCTGGTGGAAAATATGATATAAAGCATGGGTTCCTGAATCTATCCGGGCAGGGAAATATCCCAGGGATCACCTCTGAAGGCAGGTGTTGGGCCCCACTTAGTCCAACAAAACTGAATTTCCATGGCATGGAGATCGAGAATCTGTAGTTAAAAAAAAAAAAAAAAAAATCCACAGGTATTCTAATGCCACTGGCCCAAAGACAAAGTTTGAAAACCACTGGGCACGGTGGCTCATGCCTGTAATCCCAGCACTTTGGGAGGCTGAGGCTAGAGGATTACTTGAGCCCAGGAGTTCGAGACCAGCCTGGGTAATGTGATGAAACCCCATCTCTACAAAAAATACAAAAATTAGCTGAGTGTGGTGGCACATGCTTGTAGTACCAGCTACTTGGGAGGCTGAGGCGGGAGGATCACTTGAGCCTGGGCAGTTCAAGGCTGCAGTGAGCGAAGATCATGCCACTGCACTCCAGCCTGGATGACAGAGGGAGACCCTGTCTCAAAAAAAAAAAAAAAAAAAAGAAAGAAAGAAAGAAAAAAAAAAGAAAAGAAAATCACTTAGGAAATATGTCAAAGTAAGCTCTTAACCAAGGTTGATATCATTTTTTCTTTCCTTTTTTCCTGCCTCTTAATTCGTTAATTAATAGACAGGGTCACCATGCTTAATTAATGAAAAGTTCCCAATTATTTAATGGTTTGGAAGAATTACTGTGTGGCTGCCATTAAGGGCGCCTGCTCCACTGGGGCAGGACAGTGACACCTGGCAAGGCCCTCCAAAGACGCTTCTCCCCAGAAGGGGTGAGGATCCAAGTGTCGGCTGGGGGGGGCGCGGTGTTTAGGAAACAAGCGCATCTTGAAACAATGTTTTCCTCTTTTCAGGAATTTAAGCCTTCTTGCCACAATTTGTTTTGACATTATGTATTTGTTCAACAAATTCATTGATATTACAAGCACCGAGCATCCCTTATGCACCAGGCTGAGTGAGGCACTGGGGACTCAGAGATTACAAACCAGACAACACACACTCAGTCCTGGCCTCACAGTCTAGGGGGGAGGCAGAACCCTGTGAAGGATTCATTGAAGTGAAAGTACATGATCCTGCTGAAACAGGGGAGAAGCCAGGCCTTGTGGGATTCCAAAGGAGGGGAGTTTAGACTGGGCCTGGAGCCCTTTTGGAAAGTCTCACAGAGGGGGTGACGTTTGAGTGGACGCATAGCACAGTGGTGGCAAGCAGGACTACTGGAGCCAGGGTGACTGGCTTCAAATCCCAGCATCTCCATTCACTGGCTGTGCGTCATAAAGCAAGTCTCTGAACCTCTCTGTTCCTGCATTTCCTCCTCTGTAAAGTAGCGATAAAATTGTCATAAGTATTAGATGAACTTACATATATAAAACACTTAGAGCAGTGTCTAGAACATAGAAAAAAATTTAAAGCATATACATGTATATATATATAAAGTATATATGTTAAAAAGCATATGTGTATGTATAGATACACATATATGCTATTATTATTTTTATTTTGAGAATGCATGAAAGCCTGCCACACAGGGAAAAGAAAGGCATTCTGGGCAGTAGAAAATCAGGTGGAAAGGGATGGAGGTGGTAAAGAACAAGAGGTGATGAGTAGTTCGGTGTGACTGATGGCAGGCTACATCCAGGGACAAGGACAAAGGCATCTTCATGGATGGTACTAAACGGGTTTCCCTCCTAGTTCTTGTCCATGTTGTCACTTACTGTGAGCCACTTGAGCACAAATTACCCTGATGTGATAGCGATCTGAATGCAAATCACTCCATTTGGTAAGACCGTGGTCACTTACTGACCACTAACCTGAGTCTCTCCCTCAGCTCCCACCACAGTGAAGCACCCCCCACCCCCAGCCCCCAGAAGGACTTTATATTGGACAGAGCTTTTTCACACCATCTTCTCATCTAAGCCAGTCAAGTAGGCTCTAGGTCAGCCCACCCGGTGTGAATCCCAGTGGGAAGTCTGCGTTTGCTCTGCTTTTGGCTGTATAGACCTTCTGGCCACCCTCCTATCTTTGGACGTCTTCCAGGCCCATGTGTTCTGTGTCCTCAGGGAGAACCCAGAACCCTCACGGTCCCAGCCACCTTTGCAGCCCAGTTGTCGGAGATGACCTAGGTTTCACCAGGCAGGCTCACTTGTTGGGTCTGTCTCTAGGAGTGGGAAAACTGGGAAAGAAGGTTGCCTTGGAATGCGTTTTGCTTTTGAATGGGACAGTCAAGCCTGCTGGCTCTGGTGGGTGGCAAGTCTATAAGGTGGAATTCCTAAGGGAGAAGTGGCATCAGGGCTGGAGCCAAGAGCAGTGGCACGAAAGGCCAGTTCCCAGTGGAGAGGTGGCTTCCTCACCAGGTCCACTCTGTGCTATGGTTTTAGAGGCTCAGAATCAAGCTGGGTCCCCTGACCACTCATCAGTCTCTCAATGACTTTTTTTTTTTTCTGCTTAAATGTCTATAGTCAGCTTCTGTTGATTGCAACTAAAGGCCCTCTTGAAATGCAGCTCTGCCACTTACGAGCTGTGTGTCCTTGGGCAAGTTACTCAACCCTCCTGTGCCGCAGACCTCTCCTTTTTAAATGAGACAATAACATTAACTACCTCGTGGGCTTGTTACAAAGATTCAATGAGACACTTCACACGTGCCCTAGCACTTGTATTAAGCCGCAATAAATATTAGGTATTTTCACTAAATCTGAGAAGAATAAGGAAAATACTCTTAGCTAAAGAGGCACAGAGAAGTGAAGTGACTTACTTGAAAGCCGTAAAGTGAGCAAGAGGAAGGTCTTTGGCCTCCAAATCCCAGATTCTTTCCACTCTCCTGCAGCTGCCTTGTCATGTGCATATATGTGTGTGTGCGTGCACATCCTTTATTGCATAAAGCCACTGTATTATGTGTGCTGTCAGATATTCTATTAAAAAGCAAAGTGGAAAAAACAGTGAGCAGCAGTCTTCCTCTGCCTGTGCTTCTACTGATTACAAAATTAAATTAAGCTTTGTGGCTTGCTGCTGCTGTTTGATGGGGAATACAATGAATTGCTCTTTGCCTCCCTGCAAGAAGTCCCAGAGAACAGTGCTGGGGAGCTCAGCCCGACAGTATTTCTTCCTCCCAATGCCCGGGGGGCAGAGCCTTCCTCTCTCCAGAAATGTTAAGCCCCTGAATTGGGCTGCCTTTTTATTAGGTTAATAAAACACCAGACCCATCAAGTCTCAGGATCGTAAAGGTCAGTGAGTCACGTATGAGTGCAGGGGAGAGGTAGTGGGGCAGCGGCCTGCTCCCTAGAGCCTGTGGGAGGGAAGAAGCTCTCCCTCCAGGCCAGCACTGAGTCTGGGATTAAGACCAAAGATGCATTCAGGGTAGTGAAGGCAAGATGGACAGGAATCCCCATATGCCCCTGTGATCTCATAGGCCTCAGCCATGCAGGGTTCCCAGGGAAGGGTCAGGACAGGAGACAGCTGAGAGAAGTCAGAGTTGGCAGGAGAATAGCCTCTGCATCTGAAAGGCAGCAAGCAGGCAGGCAGATGAGCAGGAGGGTTAAACTAGAGCACCAGCAATCAGAGAGAATTTGGTGTTACAGAGCATGGTGGATAGGGGCAGGGTCTTGGAGTCACTGAGTTTTAGGTTCAAAGCCTATCTCAGCATCTGCTTTTGCCCTCCTTTGAGTTGTTCTTGCTGATTTGGTTACTCATGGCTATGAAACAAACCACCTCAAAACACAGAGGTTTGAAACAACAGTTGTTTTTCTCTCGAGAGTCTGTGGGTTGACTGGGCTCAGCTGGTTTGTTCTTCTGCTCCACGTAGTGTTGACCGGGCTGGAGTCATCTGATGCTCCTAGCTGGCCACTGGCGCTGGCTGGAAGTTGGAAACTCAGTTGGAGCTATTGCCAGGACAGCCTCCATTCTCTATGTGCAGCTTTGGGCTTCTCGCAGCTGGACAGCTGGGTGTCAATGGGAGGCATTCCAAACTTTGGGCACTATTGTCCAAAGTGGTGAATGTGGAAGCTGCAGATCTCTGAAGGTCCAGTTGTGAAAATTGCACGGCATCACCTCTGCTGCATTGTATTGGTCAAAATAGATCAAGAGAGATTCCAGGGGAAAGGAACTAGATTCTGCCTATTGATGGGGGGAGCAGCCAAATACTATTCTCCATCTTTAATGTATTCCCCCTCCCCAACCTAATAATCTCCTTAACATGTAGATAGGATCGTGTCACTGTGTTCTTCTCCCTCATTGGCTTCCCTTTGCCCTTGTGCTAAATTCCAAACTCCTTTGCCCTAGTGGCCTCCAGGGCTCTGACTCCTGCCTGATTCTCTAGACCTCATCGCATGCTACTCACCACCTTGTTTGCTGTACCCCAGGCCCACTGGCCTCCCTGCAGTTACTCCGTCATGCCACTCTCTCCCCACCTCAGGGCCTTTGCATTTTCTGTTCACTCTACCTGGAGTGGCCACTTCGTGCTTGAATAGCTCTTTCTCACTCTTCATGTGTCAGAAATGATACCATGTGACCTCCTTTTTCATTTAGTTAGTCAGCAAATATTTACTGGGTGTCTTCTATGTGCTAAGCACCAATCTATGTCCCATTAAAAGCAGACCTCTTGTTGTTCTCTACTTTAGCATCCTCCCTCATTTTTGCTTTAATTAAAGCATGTCATGATCTTGTTTTATTTATTTTCCTGTTCAGTGTCTATATTCCCCACCAGAATGAAGGCAAAATCTGTGGGGCTCACCATGGTTTCCCTAAGCACAGAGTGCAACACAGAAGATGTGCTTGACATGTGAGGGTTGAATGAGTGAATGCTTCTTATCTAGTCTTGTGACCCTGGCCAGGTGACTTGACCTCTCTCAGCCTCATTTCTCCGTTTGTAATGTGGAGTCCTAGAGTCTGTACCTCATAGGACTGTTGTGAGGATGAAGATAAGAGAATGCAAATAAAACATCATTTGGCATATAGCAAGTCCCCAACAAAACGTTCCCTAATACTGTTACAATTATCATGATTATTTTATTAAAGCAAGCTTTGGTCTCTGCTGTGGGAAATGCTAGACTGTGAGTTCCATGAGAGTGGGGAACCATGCTGGTTGCTTCTCAGACACGTCTTAACCACCTAACAGTGTGTGGTGCTCAGTTAATATTTATTAAACAAATGAATACCGAACGGTCTGTGTTGGCTCTATCTTCTGTCCTACAGCATGAAGTACTGCTGGCCAACGTCTTACATCATTCCCTCACATTGGTTAATGTCTAAGTAGTTCAGACTGTAGAAAAGTCCTCCAGCAGACAGATGCTGTCTCTCCTGTGTGGTTGTCAGGTTGCTATGTGGCTTAGTCAATATATCATTGAAACTTCAGAAGGAGGGGTTGGGAAGGGGCTGTGTGTGTTTTATCTTGTTCACAGTTGTCAGAAAAAGGACAATAATCATCATTTACTGGGTGCTTACTGTGTGCCAAGCACTGTCACTGCTTTTTTTTAAATTTTATTTTTAGATGGAGTCTCAGTCTGCCCTCCAGGCTGGAGGGCAGTGGCACAATCTTGGCTCACTGCAGCCTTGAACTCCTGGGCTCAAGCAATCTTCCTGCCTCAGCCTCCTGAGGAGCTGGGACTACAGGCATGAGTAACTGTGCCCAGCCTTGTCACTGTTTTTTGTATATCATTTAAATAGGCCCATAAGCTATTGTCCTGATTGAGGATCAGAGACGTTAAGTTACTTGCCTGAGGTCCAACAGTAAGGATCTGCTCAATCCTCTCTTCTGCTATATTATACCACATTCCTAGTCCCTGGTCTGGTCCTCCCGAAACACTCCCACAGTCTCTGTAAACACCTCTATCATCACCCTTTGCCTGTTGCCATAGGGTAGGGTCAGGTTTGTGGGCCTATAATCTGTGTAGTCACACTCAGAGTCCCACACTCAGAAGGTCCTCATGCATGGTTTAATGCTCTGCTCTCGCCGTCATGAAATTCTTAAATATTTTTGAATAAGGGACCCCACAGTTTCATTTTGCACTGTGCCCACTCTTCCGTCACCAGGACTGGTCCTCTGGGTGAAATGGCCCAGGCAGGTACTCCTGGCCAGAGTACCTGCCCACCTCCCCAGGCCTACCTGGTTTGCTGCTGGTCCTCAGAGGTGACAGAGATGTTTGCCCACCCAGAGAGAAGGAGATGCTGAACCTGAAAACCCTCATACATTCCTCTGACCTGGCCCAGCCAGAGGCTTGCTCTCCTCCTTGGCTGGTATGCCAGCCTCAGGCTCTAAGACTGCTACCTCCTCCTCCGCGGCGTGTGTAAATGTTAAGGGCTGCAGAGGGCAAACACATTCAGGAAGCCCAGGCTGCCTTTCCATTTACCTTCTCCTCCGGTCAGAGATCAGCGAGCCCAGGAGACTAGATGCAAATCTCAGCCACACCAAGGAGGGATGCCTGGGTGCTCCAGAGGCTTTGGCAGCAGGGAGGAGGATCAGGAGACAGACTTCAACCTTTTGGAAGCAGAAGGGAACCCGGCCAGGGCTGAATCTGCGGGAAGATAAGGTTTGGTGCAAGCCCTTCAATCCAGGGACCCTTTACTAAATTCTACAGAGCACCTACAAATGAGGTGTCCTTTTATTGTGGGCCATGACAATTTCTCCCATATGCACAGGGCTCATGCTTTCACTTGGGTGAACTCAGCTGGGCTTCACCAGCATCCATCAGTGTTGTCACATTCCACTGGATGGAGGGAGAAACTGAGGCTCCAAGGGTTGGAAGTGGCTCCTTCTTCAATGCTCTTTGGACCTTACCATGGGCATCCATCCATGGATGACAATATGGCTGACGATAGGGCTGGGGAGAAAGAATTTAGATGAATGCCTGATAATTGATGATTTGGGTTAATCAAGTGGCCTGACTCAGTACCAACCTGTGCTTTTAGGGCATAAATATTCTGGAATGCTCCTCTAGAGTTGGGGAGGCTCTTGGCGGGGCTGGAGGAGAAAACATAATGGATGGGTAAGTGCCTGGTGGACTTTAAGTGCTTTACACATAGGAGGATGTGTTATTCTTGAGAACAGCCAGTTCCCAGCAAACAATATTTCAAAGGTCAGCGTGCAAGGCAAGTCTGTCTTTCTGAATCCTCACCTCCTGTGCCCTCCCCGAGTGTCTCCCTCTGTCCACCCCTGGGTGTGCATCTTTTTCATGTTTGGTACCTCCCTCTCCAGCAGCATCTTTTGATCTTTCCTCCTATCTTTTCCACCTGTCTCTCTTGTCTCTTCTTGGGTTCTGCCTCTTCGCTGGCTGTCTCGGATCAGTCCCGTCTGCTTCTCTGTCTGTCTGCCCTCAGGCCCCTCACAATCCTTCCCCCCATTTCCCCTGCCAGGTGCTGTTTCCAAGGCCACACATCAGTGTTTCCCGTCCCTGAGTGATTTATAGACCTGGCTCAGCCCAGGCAGTGCTGAGTGGAGCCTGTGCTGTTTTGGTAGCTGGTTCCGGCAAGGCAAGCTCCGCCCTCCATCCCCAGGCAACAATCTCTGGGCACGTCCAGTTGTTTCTCTTTTCTTCTGCTGGTTTGGGCCCCATTCTGGTGCCACCTGCACCCCTGCCCCGTGGTCTTCCTGTACTCACAGACAGGCCCCTGAGCAGGCTCTGATCTGCCCCTCTGCCTCTTGTCCCTTCTTCCCCTGGTCTGTCTCTCCAGGCCTCTGATGCCACTCCTGGCTCTGCCTCCATATGACTCTCTTTTAACTAAGTTTCTCTCTCTCTCTCTGTCTTTCCCCCATCCCTCTCCCTCTCTCATATGCCACTATCTCTCTCTAGCTGTGCCTCTATCTCAGTCTGTGCCTCTTTATATTCGTTTCTGTCCCTCCCCCATTTAGCATACAGCATTTCAGTGATGCCAGAGGCTGCAAGTGGTGAATGTGGAAGCTGCAGATCTCTGAGGATCCAGTTGTGAAAATTACACAGCATCGCCTCTGCTGCATTCCACTGGTCAAAATAGATCAAGAGTCAGATTCCAGGGGAAAGGAAATAGATTCTGCCTATTGATGGGAGGAGCAGCTAAAAAGTAGTGTCCATCTTTAATTTAACAACCCTCCAGACTGTTCCCCAAGCTAGATTACCCTCAGACATCTGGGGCCTGACCTGGGACCCTGGGCCACACTGTCCCCACCCTGGCCCCCCCCTTGTCTTTCATGTCGCATTGAGGAAGTTTCCTGAACTCCCAGTGACACTGCTGTCAGGGCCTGACTTACCGGGAGAGCATGAATAATTAAAAGCTGTATCTGAGGCTTGTTCCGATTTAAGCTGTATTAGTGTTGCCAACTGTCCTGACCCATTTAATATTCATGCCATTCTTGGCTCTTTTAAAGAGAGGGAAGTTTGCTACCTGATTTAAATTGCACCTGTCAGTTTCGATTAAAGATCAGGTTGACCACAGTTGCAGGGAAATTAAATGAACATTCTCTTAAGCAATATCATAGAATTTAATGTAGCAATTAATATCTATTGCAATGTGCTGCCATCACAAGCTGCTTGAAATGTAATGTAAGGCTCATGGGGGATGAGGCCGTCAGTGCCCCAGAGTCTTGAGTCTTCAGAAATGGGTCCCTAAATGGGCCTGGTATTTAACTGACTTCTTTCTCCGACAGGAGCAGAAAACACAGACAACAGCTTTTGTTCCTTAAGGCTTGGGGTAGATCATGCAGCCTTTCATCCAGTTCACATTTGGGGAAACTGAGGCATGGGGCATCAGAGACTTGTTCAAGGCCAGTTTTGGTTTATTATAGAAGTGGAGCATGAAACAGTGGGAGGACCAGCCCCTCAGGGTCAGGAACACCCAGCTGACGGTGCAGACACTGCAGTGGAGGAAGACACGGGGAGACAGGCTGAGCTCTCTTCAGGCAATAGTGCTGGGAGTGTCTCTGAGGACCTGCAGGAGCGGAGGTCATTTAGGGTGAAGAAGTGGCAAATAGGTTTCAAGGTGTGGGCTGACTCTGATGGATTAATAGCAACCATCCTGGAGAAGGGCCTGAGTGGGTGCCCTGATCAGATAGCTGCATCTGCCATGAGCAAGGAGAGGGAACTGGTATGTGAACACGTTCCCCGCCTGCTGGAGGCAGAGGGCCACATAGAACAGGCATGTAACTGTAAGCCCTGGTTTCCTTATCTGGAAGATAGGATAATAACCTACTCCTGAGAGGGTCAGTATGAGGACTAAACAGGCACATCAAGGCAAACTGTGGGCTCACAAAAGGCTGTGATGCCCAAGAGCTAGGAATGGAGGCTCAAGAGTAGAACAGGTTGGCCTGGAGTCCTGCATGGGTGTGTGTCCTCAGGCAAAGTAACCTCTCTGACTCAGTTTCCTCATCTGCAAAACGTAGATAATAATTGTAACTTACTTCATGGAGTTGCATGGAGATTAAATATGTTAATAGATGTAGCACGTTCAGAACAGGACCTGGTCCAAAAAATTCTATGAATATTTGCCATTTCTAATGTGATGGTAAGAACTCAACACAAACAGGATGGGAATTGGTTGTTACTGTCATATGAAATTGCTTGTCTAATGCTATATAAGAATAAGGCAGGCTGGGCATGGACACTCACCCCTGTAATCCCAGCACTTTGGGAGGCCAAGGTGGGCAGATCACCTGAGGTCAGAGTTCAAGACCAGCCTGGACAACATAGCGAAACCCCATCTCTACTAAAAGTACAAAAATTAACTGGGCGTGGTGGCAGGCGCCTTTAGTCCCAGCTACTCGGGAGGCTGAGATAGGAGAATCACCTGAACCCAGGAGGCACAGGCTGCAATGAGCTGAGATGGCACCACCGCACCCCAGCCTGGGCAACATAGCGAGACTCCATCTCAAAAAAAATCAAAAAAAGAATAAGAAATTCATTTATTTTATTCTATTCATTTCATCCAATTTATATAAAAGCTATATATATAGTATATATATAAATAATATATAGTTATGAAGACAACAAAACAAACACCAATGTTTCCACCCCAACTGATATGGTTTGGATTTGTGTCCCCACCCAAATCTCATGCCAAATTGGAGGAGGAGCCTGGCAGGAGGTGATTGAATCATGGGGGCGGATTTCCCCCTTGTTCTCATGATAGTGAGTGAATTCTCACGAGATCAATGGTTTAAAAGTGTGTGGTGGCTGGGTGCGGTGGCTCACACCTGTAATCCCAGCACTTTGGGAGGATGAGGTGGACAGATCACTTGAAGTCAAGAGTTCGAGACCAGCCTGGCCAACATAATGAAACCCCATCTCTACTAAAGATAGAAAAATTAGCTGGTCATGGTGGTGCATGCCTGTAATCCCAGCTACTTGGGAGGCTGAGGCAGGAGAATTGCTTGAACCCAGGAGGCAGAGGTTGCAGTGAGCTGACATCGTGCCACTGCATTCTGGCCTGGGTGACAGAGTGAGACTCCGTCTCAAAGGAAGAAAAAAAGAAAAAGAAAAAGTGTGTGGCACTTCCTACTTTGCTCTCTCTCTCCCTCCTGTTCCGTCATGGTAGGACAAGCTTCCTTCCCCTTGGCCTTCCACCATGATTGTAAGTTTCCTGAGGCTTCCCAGTCATGCTTTCTGTTAAGCCTGTGGAACTGTGAGTCAAATAAACCTCTTTCCTTTATAAATTACCCAGTCTCAGGTAGTTGTTTACAGCAGCGTGAAAATGGACTAATACATCAACCTAAAAGCTAGAACATTCTGAAGCCACTGAAACTCTGGGGTGCTCCTCTCTAACTGGGGCGCCCTGTTCCCTGCCATAGGTGACTCTCTGAATTTTAGATTTATCATTCCCTTGTTTTCTTTAAAAATGCAGAGTCAGTGGCTTCTTGTAAACCAAAAAAAAAAAAAGTGTATGTATTTAGCAACTTTTCCATCAACTTTGTTTCTAAGATTCCTGAAGGATATTCTTATGGCTGTAAGTGTAGCAGTCCACAGAGTGGCTCTGATCCACCCTGCTCACCCAGTTTGAGGTTTTATGATCACCACTGCTGTGAAGATTTCTGCTGGTGTCTCCAGGTGCTGATGGCAAGCACTTCTCTAAGATGAGTGCTTAAGAGGGAATCACTGGGTAGCAAGGTATGACAGCCTTACTTTTTATGACTTTACCAGGTCCCTGGATGTATTCTGCAAATCACAAGGAAATCACACTAGGTCAGTCCTGGTCCTGCCAGAGCTCAAGGATAGGGAATGGACATACCGACCTCTCAAGCCTCCAGGGCTCTTGGATTCTCCAGAACTGACACCAAC
The DNA here is from genome assembly GCF_009828535.3 of Hylobates moloch. Taxonomy (NCBI): domain Eukaryota; kingdom Metazoa; phylum Chordata; class Mammalia; order Primates; family Hylobatidae; genus Hylobates; species Hylobates moloch. The sequence goes on along the minus strand of NW_026652283.1, from coordinate 38,934,343 downwards.
CCTGTGTCTTCTGCTTGTCTACTCCCACTTTTCACACCCAAAACCTGCATGGAGCTCCCCAGGACATAAGGTTCCTGGGGGATGAACAAGGTGAGCCCTGGGCTTCTGCTGAGCTAGCAGGGTCCCCTCCACCAAGGGCTAGGGGCTGCATCTACTCTTCCCACCTCTTGGCACCAGAATGGGGAAAGCAGCATCAGAGGAGAAATGGAAGGATTATGGATACCTTCAGTGAGGTCAACATAAGTAAACTCTACAGCTCAACTTCCACATCTGTTAAATGAGAGACTGTCTGCCTCAGATTCTTGTGAGAATTCGAGTGAGTTAAGCACAGTGCTTAGAAGAGTGCCTGCCATGTAGGAAGCACCCAAGAAATGTTAACGATATTATCATACACACAAATACACAAACACAACATCTATTCACCAGGATACACACACATACACATACACATACACAGTAATGGCTTCCATTCACTTAGCTTATTTAATCTTTACAAGAATCCTGTGATGAAGGGATTCCCATTCCCATTTTATAGCTATGGAAATTGAGGCCACACAGTTAGTACTTGACTATTCAAACTGAGGCCTTTCTAACCTGAGAATGCAGACTCTTAATCTCCATGCTGTCCATCCCCTCTGCCTCTCCCACCACAAACATCACACATGTCACACAGTCCATTCGGTGTTTTATTGAACATCCTATATGTAGGGTGAGGCTTGGGGCTGTCAAAAATATGTACCTCATGCAACCATCACAACTGTGAAAGGTGGCTGTTATTTGATCCTTATTTGACAGGCAAAGAAACTGCAGTTTGGAGAGATGAAGTGGCTTGCTCCAATTTTCCCACTCAGTATGTGGCAGAGCTGTGACTCAAATCCATGGGCTCTGGAGCCCATGGTCAGCAGCCTTAGGGAGCAGTTAGCCTTACGCCTTAGGTGAAGGCCAGGTGAGACTCAGTCTATACAGCAGGTGCAGGTATGCGCATCCCTCCCTGCTGAGCCCCATGCTGAAGATGCATGGTAAGGAGATACCCAGGCACTGTGTGACATCTCCAGGGGTGGCCTCGTGGGCATTCCCTAATTCATTATGTTGGCCCGTGTCTGAGGAATGGCTGGGGAGGCAGAAGGGGTGGTCTTTAAGATGTAAAGAGAATGGGTCCAGAAGCCCAGCATTGTCTCGATGCTTGCAGCATTGTCTTGGGAAGAAGGTGCCCTATTTGGTCTGCACAGGACATCACCCCAGAATGAGTGTGCAGTGATGGTTGGTGGAGGGAAGAGGGTCTCAGACCACCATGGCTCATGCTGACATCCTTTAAGATCTCCTTTATCAACTTTCTGGATCTAATTCTAGACCCCCAAGTTGCCTTCAGATGGGAATTCCATTTGTTTCCATTTACATGTGTCCATGGGAAAAGATAGCACTGGCCAGCTGACCCCAGGTTCTGCTCTGCTTGACAATTCTATTTCTCATCCTAAAGTGATAAATTGGCTTCTATGAGGGTGGCTGAGCAGCAAGTGGTTCTGAAACTTCAGGGAGAATAAGAATGACTAGGCTACTTGCTAAAATTGTAAATTCCTGGGCCCTCCCAGCATCTATGCTTCCAGGTCCTCTGAAGTGGAGCCAAGAATATGCGGGTCTAACAGGCTTCATGGGTGTTTCTAATGCTGGTGATCCCAGTCCACATTGGCGAAACACACACGCAGTTGTGTTAATCTGCTGTAGTCAGGCTAGGCTGGGCTCTCCACATTAATAAATATACTCTGACGTCTTGGTAGCTTAACACAACAAAGGTTACTTTTTGCTCACATCACAGTCTGATGTGGGTTGGGTAGTAACCCTTGGAGCTTTCCTCTTTGGCGACTCAGGGATTCAGGCTCCTTTCATCTTGCCTAGCGGATGTCCTCAGTACATGACCTCCAAGGTCATTGATGAAGGAGAAGAAAAGTCATGGATAATCACTCTCCCAGGTGGGTTTTATGATCTGGCTTAGAAGTGATATCTACTGATGCCATTCGCACCCATTGGGCAGAACCCATTCACATGGCCACAACTTAATTGTGAGGGAGGCTGGGAAATGTAGTCTTCTTGTGTGCCCAGGAAGAAGAAAATAAAATGGGACTTGGTGAACATACAGCATTGTCTCTGTCACAGCGTTGGATCCATTCTGGGTGTATTAACAATACCAAGTTTCTGTACCTGTGAGGCAAAGAACAAGCTGCTGGCCTGTGTCTGCCTCCGGGAGGCTCTGCTAGCCTCTCTCTTATGTTTCTCAGCCCACTTTAGAAGAAGTTCCATCTCTTCTTGGTTGGCTACAATTCACAGTACAGTCACCACTTGCCCATCCTGTCCATGTGGTGATTGACATACCTATAGGATTTATCTTTGATTGAGTGCAATATTGGTTGAAGGGGATGTTTTAGAAACCACATTTGGGATCAGTGAGATCAGTTTTTGTAATTGACTAGTGATGTCTGCCAAGGGATGGGAGGGACTGGTAATGGCATGAGTGCCCCACATTTGTCATTCTTGTCATGCCATTGTTGAAACCAAGTCTGATTCTACATAGCCCATCCCCACTTCTGCAAGTCCAAGTCTACCCTGCTGGGGAAAGAGTTAAGAATGTGTTTTGAATGACTTCTGGCGCATGTTAAAAGAACCATAGATATTAGTTGTTATCTTAGTTCTGTCCCAATATTGGTTGGCTTTTCTGAACTCAAGGTAGTATAGCTGTATTCTCTCATGATAAAGACTTCACAAGTTAAATCTTGTAGATGTGGGCTGTCAACACAGAGTAGAACAGCACTGTCACCTCCTTCTTTCTATACACTCTGACTCTATTAATACAGCCAAAGACTGTATTTGTTTTTAGTGACACATCACCCTAGTGATACATGTTGGTCAGTTGTCTAAACCCTACAAATCTGTCTTATGTAATTGCAACCAAACTCTGTGTCTCAGCCTCTCTGCCTTTGTTCAGATTTTCTTTACCAGAAATTAGGACTTTGCATTTACCCCTGCAAGTTCCTGCATGTATTTCATCTTGTTCAATCCACCTTCTAGATTGCCAAGGTCCCCTTTTTTGCCATGAATATTCTTTTGTCTACTCTTAAATTGACTTTTCATAGCCAGTGTGAAGCCTGGGTTGGCTCACAAAGAAACTTAGGCTGTAAGAATAATAATCTTCATCCTGTATCCAGCACTTGCTATATGTCAGTAGTGTGTTCTTTACATACATGATCTCATTTGAACTTTATAATACCATGAGGTACATATTATAATCACCATTTTACAGGAGGAGAAGTCAACCTCAGTCCCAAGGTCTCACAGAAAATGATAGGGCTGGGATTCGAACCAAGGTCTATTGGATACCAAGAGTTAATCTCCTGGCCACTGTATCACAATGCCAGAATGGAAGGAAGACCACAGCAGAACCTAGTGCAATACTTGGAGTTGTTCTTGCAGACAGAAACTTCTCCAGCTGGTTTAAATAGAAAGGGGTTTATTATAGGGATCCGGTAGCTCATAGAATTGCTAGGAGGATCAGGAAATAATGACAGGAGAAATATTCTGCAAACACTAGAGCTTTTCTAGAGAAACCCCATGGCCACCACCTCCCACTGCTCAGCACCTAAGACTTGGGAATTGACTGTAGCCCTAGTGGGAGCTTCTCTAGGAGACCCCACTGCTACCACTGCCTGTGGCTCACTTCTGCCTTCTACGTCTCATCTGGTCTGTCTACTTGGAGAAACCTAGATCACACATGCAAACGTACTTATCAGAAGGTGTCAGAGAAATGCAGCTCTAGCTCTCTAGTCTCTACTGTATAGGAAGATACGTTGGAAGGATGAGAGCATAGAACTTACCATACTTGGGAAGCTCTGGAAATTTCAGGAAAATCCTGGCATTCTGTCCTCTAAATGAGCCCTTATTCAGTTCACATATCACTTCTCTCTCTTTTTTCTTGTTTGAGACAGGGTCTCGCTCTGTCGCCCAGGCTGGAGTGCAGTGGCACAATCTTGGCTCACTGCAACCTCTGCCTTCCAGGTTCAAGAGATTCTCCTGCTTCAGCCTCCCAAGTAGCTGGGACTACAGGCACACACCACCATGCCCGGCTAGTTTGTATTTGTAGTAGAGACAGGGTTTCACCATGTTGGCCAGGCTGGTCTCGAACTCCTGACCTCAGGCGATCCGCCAGCTTCAGCCCCCCAAAGTGCTGGGATTACATGAATGAGCCACCGCCCCAGGCCACATGTCACTACTTCTTTTTTCTTGAGACGGAGTCTTGCTCTGTCGCCCAGGCTGGAGTACAGTGGTGCAATCTTGGCTCACTGCAAGCTCTGCCTCCTGGGTTCACAGGTCACTTCTTTAGTGACGCCTGCTCTGATCCCTCAGGTTGACTTGCCATGTCCCTCTATGCCCTTTAGAATCCTTTACACCCCCGTCTGATGAAAATGACTCCACCGTCTTCTATTATGTGCCTCTGTGCCCCACTAGCCTGAGCCTTCCTCAAGGCCAGGACCACGTACCTGAGGTGCCCATCTCCTGATCTAGCAGACAGTAGGTGCCAACAGACCTGTGCTGAAAGCATGGATGACTATGTGAGTGTTGTGGAAGACTCTGTACTGCCCTAGCTATTTTCAGAAGTGTGTGTCCTGCAGGGAAGAGTGTGAAATGCTGCCACTCTAGGCATGAGGCCAATGCTGAGATTTGGCCCGTCTTACTGGGAATTTATGCATTCCTTACTGTGCCCAGCATATTATCCCACTCCATGGGATCCCTGGAGCAAAGTAGAGAACACAGAGATCAACCTGCCTCACAGAATCTTAGAACAGTCTGTTGACCTCATGATACACAAGAGGACCATGGGTTTAGGCAGCATGGCATCCCAGGACTGGCGCACAGGGGTGAACTTCATAAAAAGTGGAATGGTCCAGATCCCTTCAATATTTGTGGTTGCCAGCGAGGTCAGGCTCCTCTGAGGGCCATGACTACCTGCATCCCATGGTAGACAGATTATCCTAGGGAGCTGCTGAGGCTTGCCTCCAGGAGTCTTCCCCAGTAGTCTTATCTTCTTCCTGTGGGTCTTTGCTATGCACTGGTATATGTCCAGGTTCTTAGTTTCAAGTGACAGAAACCCAGCTTCAAGAAAGTATCCCCAAAGGGAAATTTATTAGAAGACTCATGTGAGTGTTGAAGAGGGATAGCCTGGTCTGGGAGAGAAGTGGAACCAGGTTCTGTCTCTTTCTCCCTCTTATCTCTATTTTTATCTTTCTTATCCTCTACCTCTCTTGCTCCATTTTGCTCATTTATGTGTTCACAATATCCCCTCTGACCAACATCTTCTGTTGTCAAGAAATGTCCACTGGCATTTTCTTTGCATTATACTCCACAGTTTAACCTCCAAAGAGGGCCGGCCCCTCTTCTCTTAGTTCTGGGTCCAAAACTCTCAAGGAATGCCATTGTCTGTCTCTGCACAGGTCTCTGGTTCACGATTTGTCTACATCTGAACAGGCCAATGTAGCCATAGGGTAGGTTTTATGACTGGCAGCCCCATCAAAACCACAATCATTGTGGGAGAGTGGAGAGGAGTTATACCAAAGAAGGGGCAGCTGCTTGCAGAATACAGGTGGCATGCTGGGCAGACAAAATATTAAATGCACCCTATCTAATCAGCACTTGATAAGGTCCCACATGCGTCAGGCACTCCCAGCCTTCTGGCACCAAGCATACTGCTTGAAACCACAGTGTCCTCTCTAGTGCCCTGCACTAGCACATGAAAGGCAAAGCAAATGCCAAGATGGCCCTTCATAGCCAGTAGTGGGAAGGTCAATAATTCCCATTCTAACACAACTTAATCATAAAAAGATGATAAAGCAAGACAAGTGACTAAGTTTTATCACGTGTTCAATTGATAGTGCCTGGCTGGAGCTCTGGATCGAGGCAATCTACATGCAGCCTGGGCAATAAAGAATGCCCTGATCAACTAGCAATGCCTGCCATAGGCAGAGGTTGGGGGATGCTGGAGTGTGCCACCTCTGCCCTAAAACCCTCTATAACAAGGGTGGAGCTCCAAAAGCTGGCCAGAGTGGAGAAGCATGTTGGAGTGTTCATTGCTAACTATTGTCCTCCCAGGCCAGTCTCTGGGTGCACAGTTGGCCTCAGTCCCCTTCAAGCATTCATTTTTTTCAGCCTCCCCTATGCTCTCAGTGGCTGTTTCCTAGGCAGAGCCGCAGCTTTGGATCTGCACATGGATCTGGAGGCTCCTCATTATTTAAAGTCAGCAATCATATCCCGACTGCATTGCCATAGGGACCTCCTGTCCCATAAGTGATACTGAGAACATTTGGCTAATCATGCAGGCTCAGGCTCTAAGGACGCCCTTAGCAGATGATTGTCTCTCCTGCTGCCCTAATTCATCCTAATGGCCAAGTGTAGAGGGGCTAACAACGATAAAACGGGAGCTCTTGTCAGGCCAGCAGAAGCTCAGATGACACTTGCTCTGAGTGTTCAAGAATAATTGCAGTTGTTTGTAGTAGCACCTTGTCGGCAGCGCAGCTGCTAAAACAGAAATCCTGATTCCAGGCTCCCCTCTTAATCAGTTAAAAATAGTCCTGAGTCTTTGATTAGATTATTCCAGGAAAGTAAGAGGCAGACACTGAGTAGAGCTGGCACCATGGCCTTGGTCATTCAGTTTCCCAAGCATTGATTGCAGCTGTTGTGTGCTGGGCCCTAAGCCCATATAGACAAGATACAGAACACTGGCCAGAGTGGAGAATACAGGTGGCATGCTGGTCTCTGCCACGTCCTGTTCTCTGTGGGCTCAGGGCTCAATCACTCGCCACTTGTGACCAATGCCAGGAGAAAGGAAGACAAGAAGTCTGGTCCCAAATGCACCAAATGACCTAGTTGTCTCCTGAGCCAATGAGTTGTCAAAGTGGTTTTAAGGTTCTGTTAGAGATTTGCCCTTGACCTCCAGGGTCAAGTTCAGTCTGGTCTTCCAAGCTGTCCACAATGTTTCTGTTGCTAGAGGCTTATCCACCGGGGCTCAAGGCCCTCAGGGTATGTGGTGTTGTCTAAAACCACCATCCAGCCTTGTCAAGAAAGAGTGCCATGATTGATTGGTGATGTCTGCTGTAGGCCAAGTATGAAGGGTTGGTAAATGTGCCGTCCACTGGGCTCTGTATCTTCACTTGTTTGCCTCCTCCTGCTGATAGCTTCAGGGTCCCCATAATCAGGGGATCTCTAACTTTTTGCTGTTCCAGGTGGAGGAAAAAACTGACATATTCTTGGGCTCCACAGGACAGTCCATTCAGGAGAGCCTGTTGGATTTCAGCTCCCTCTCCCCTCTCCCACCTCTTGTCTCTCTCTGTTTCTCTGTCTCACTCCAGCCCCGCCCAGTCCCTTTCCAACCACAAGTGGCCCCAGAGTAACAGGCTCTTCCTTCCACAGGCTGAGACCTCTTGGTGGGCAGACCACAGATGTTGTCCTCCCCAACCTGTAGCACCTGGCTTTCAAAGCTCTCCTCTGGGGCAGAGAGCATGAGGGTAGCCATGATGTCATATTTGGAGCATCTTACAGAAAGCCTGGTCCAAGAGGTGGGAAGGCCCATCAGGAGATTTCCAAGTCCTGTGTACCATGGCTATGGAGTCAAATTCATCTACCTGTGTGAACCCGGTGTTACCATGCACTAGTTTTAGAGCCTGATAATTATGGGCCTGAGCTCTCTGTCATTGGAAGTTTGCAAGAAGCTCTCACACATGCTTTCTTGGGGCATTCTCTCCAGGCATAGAGCCAAGTGACCTTATTGCCTTGTGTGTATGAGGGGCATAATCACATTGGCCTCACAAGGTTGTGTGTGAATTAAATGAACTATGCTCAGTGCACATTAGGTCCCTTTGGTCTTTGCAGTAGCTGGTGGCCTCCTCTGGCCATACAGTCCCCACCATGGTGCTAAGAGGTCACCTCAGCTTGTCAGGATTCTCCAGGGCTCTTCTGCTTCTCACACTTGCAGAGCTTTTGCTGAACTGGCAGCGGGGCTTCTCCCAACCTCATCTCCTGCAGTCGGGAACTCAGGCCTGGCTCTGGCTCCTTTCTGACTCTGCCTTCTCTCTTGCTCATCACTTGCTTCCCACCTCCAGGCCTTCACCCACTGTTTTGCTTCCTCCCAGTCAATCTCCAGCCCACTCCCAATTTGCATTTACAATCAACTTCATCTCCATAGAACACCTATCTGATGGCTCCTGGATAATGGGAACAGGTGCATGCTACCACACAGGCCTCCAGAAAGGAGCTTTGCACTTCCCTCTTTCCCAGCTTGGGTGTACTCACTTTCTTTAAGGTAAAGTTCAATTAGCTTGTTGATATTTATGTTAAAAAGACCTGGGAGGCAGAGGGGACCACAAGCTTTATGTGAACCAAAGGAGGGATGTAGCTGTGAGATTGTATCAACAGAGGTCTGGTATCTAGAATGAGGGAGGAGATGGCCTGCTCTGGTCCTGTCCTCACCTGGGGTTTTGATGCCATATTCTGGGGCATGTTGAGAAGAGGAGGATGAGGCTCAGCATGGCAAAGGCTATTGCATCGATCCTGGGAGAGAAACACTATCACAGCCCCATTTTACAGATGGAGAGATAGAGACTTAGGAAGAATTGTGTGCCATGTCCAAGGTCACTTATGTAGTAAATGGCTGAGACAGGATTGAACCCAGGCAGTCTGACCCTGAATGGATTGGCTGGGGAGAGAGCTGGACAGGGTTGGGCACTTAAGGCCCTTAGTGATTCATTTCTGGAAAACCCTATCAGGAGAAGTGCTGAGAAGGACTGTAGAGGCCCCAGGCTGCTAGTGGAGCACTCTCTGGGCCATTTGGGGTCCTGGGCAGATGTGGGAGGTTTATAAATAAAGAAATGGCCTCAGCAGAGAGCAGAATGGCAGATGTCTCAGTAGAAGGACCTAGATTCAAGTCCTCTCTCTGCCATTTCCCAGATGGGTGGCCTTGAGCAAGTAACTTCTCTGAGCCTCAGGGCCATCCTTTGTAAAGTGTGGGTGGTGTTAGAACCAACTTGCGGCCATCATGAGAATTAAATGAGCTACTAGGTGCAGAGCAGATGGCACACGGCCTAGCTCCCTGAACAAGTTGCTCTTGCTGAGGTTGGAGGTTTGTCCCCACATTGTCCCATCCCACTGTTGCAAGCAGGAGCCGGAGTCAGGGAGGGAGGAGGAGACCTGAGCTGACAGTGGCTTCTCCTCTTCCATCATGTAGGCACCTGAAGACACGGGAAGCCTTTCTGCCTTCCCCCAAGTTGTGTGACAAGTGTAATCACACAGTTTAGCAGTAACACCAAAGAGTCTCTGGGTACAAGATTTGTCGCTGGCTGTGAGCCGGGCTGGCTGCAGGCACTGCCTCCAGAAGACACCTGCAGAATTCCTGTGATTCTCAGCCACTTCCTCCACCACTGCCACTCCTTCACTTGCCAAAGCTGGGACTAGCCAAAGCCTGTGGGGAGGGCTGGATAGGGAGACAGGGCTGGCCGGGCACTCTTTGCCCTAAGGGCCTATTTCTGGACAACAGAAAAAGTGATGAGAGGTCTGGGCTGCTAGTGGAGCACTCTATGTGCCCTCTAGGGTGCTGGGCAGGTGTGGGAGAGTCCGACAGCTCAGGGCAGAAGCACCTGTGTCCTTTCTTCTTACCCCCAGTAAGTCAGGACAGATGCAATGAGGTCCAGCCCACAGGCTGCCCCCCAGGGAAAAATAACCTCAGGGAGAAATCACCTCCAGCCCCTCTTCCCTACTCCTCATGGTCAGCTGATTACCTTGCTTTTTATTTCCCTGGGAAAACAGAAGCAATCAGAAGTGAACTTCTCAAACTCCCGCCCCCACCTCTATAGACCTCCTTGCATCTGTGCCCACTCGGTGGTGGTTGTCCTCTCTCTGGTGACAGTGGAGGAAGCACCCCAGCTCCTGTGCAAGGCTGGCCAGCACTTGTCTTCTGAATTTCATCCCCTCGAACCTCCTCAAGGACAGCACCTTGGAGATGTCCTCTGCTTTGTCACCTTCTCCCATCATGTCTGGATTATTCCCACCATAAACGCAATGCTTAATAATATATCTAATCTTAAAAGAACCCTCTCTTGGATCTCACTTGCCCTGACAGCTCTATGCCCATTTCTTTGCTTCCCTCTGAAGCAAAACTCCCAGAGAGAGTAGTCATTGCTGGTCTCCATGACTTCTCCTCCCATTCTGTCTTGAGCACACTGCCATCAGGCTTCAAGCCCTGACTCTGCCAGCATGCCTCCTCTACCCCCACAATGTCCAATCCAATGGTCAGTCCTCCACCCTCAGTAGCAGCAGGTGGCAGGTGGCTGTGCCTTCCTCCTTGAAGCTCCTGCTCCACTTGGTTTCATCCTCTGATTGTTCCTCAGTCCCCTTTGCACGTCCCTATTATCTCCCAACCCCTGAGCATCGAAGGGCCCCAAGATTCAGGCTTCAGACAGCTACCCATCTATACCCAGCCCCAATGTGACTTCTTCCAGTCTGTTCAGTCTATCTTTCCTCCTCTCCAGTGGCTTCCCAATGTCACTCAGAATTAAATCCTAAGTGCCCACCATGGCCCACAGACTACACATGATCAAGCCCCTTTGATCTCATCTCTAAACACAAATCATTGTTAGATGAACACACAGGTGTGCAACAGGAGGAAGCTGTACTCAAGACCAAGCCAGGATTGTCTCCCTCTCTTCCTCCCCAAGCCTATAGCTGTCCTACCTCTGTACTCTCTACCCCAAAGAACTTCTTATCTTCCTTTCATTGTCCTCCTTAGGATCCACTTGACAACAGCCAGTCCGAGGTCCCTCCCCAGCCTGGGGCCTGCTGGCCTCCCTAGCTACTTGGCTACTCTTTTTTTCGATCTTTCTATAGCAGCCATGGGGAACTGCTTATCGTTTCTTGAGCAAGTCAGGCTTTTTCATCCTCCCACACCTTGCACACGTAGGTCTCTCTGGATCTTCCTTTCTACCCTTCACCCTGCATACACAAACTTATTCTTCCTTCAAAACTCAACACAGCTGTCATCTCCTTTAGGGATACTTCCCTGCTGCACCAGATTAGGGAGTGACCCAGCCAAGCTGCTGCCCAGGACACCTCCTTTTAAAAAGCTTTACATCTTTCACTGGAAATGTACAGACATGGAGGAAATTTTGTTTAGCAGAACTCCCTCAGGTCCTGGAAGGAATCCTTTGAGAAACAGCTGGAAGTATATGTGTGTGTTTGTTGGCAGGGAATAAGACCCTCAAGGGAAAAGGAGAATGGGAAGGTCTGTTTTAGACTTTTGCTTTGGGAGAGAAGATGCAAATGTGGGGGCAGAGCTGAATTGCTTAGGACGTAGAGAACAGGCTGAGACTCTCACCAAAATGGATGGACCATATTGGTTTGAATAGGCAGCAGGGAATGGGTCTTCCAAAAGGCTCCTGGGCTTCTGTTTGGCTCTGCTTGCCTGATCGCTCCAGTCTGGGTTAGAAGCCTCCAATTTTCCATGAACTTAGCATTTTCTATCTTGGCAAGTACTGCCCTACACTGATAACTGAACCATGGCCCTAGACCTTGGAGACCTTCATTCATACTCATTCTGCCCTCTCTATCCTCATTCGTTAGTTTATTCATTTATTACTTGTATTGAATGCATACTATGTGTCAAGCCCTGGGGCACAAAATTGAACAGAGCTAGCTACTACAGCTCCAGCCCTTAGGAGCTAGTCGTCTAAAGTAGTAGGAATAGCACTTACCACTCATTGTGGTTTCTATGCCAGGCACTGAGTTAGGGCCTGTCATAGCAGTGATCTCATTTCATCCTCACAAAACTCCTGTAGAGTAGGCACTCTCGCAGTTTCCATTTTGTAGATGTGTAAACTGAGCCAGAGAAGCTAGGAATGGTGGAGATACGATTGGAATCCAGGTCGTTTGGTTTAAGAGCCTGGGCACCACCCTCACTCCCACCTCCACCCCCGTGAGCTATACCCCTTTACTGAGCCCATGTTCATAGCTAGCCACCAATGTCCAAGACCCGTGTGACATCTGCCCAGAGCCCATGTCACGGCACTTCAGAGGGAGACAGAGGCAGGTTTTCTGTGAGGAGGGCCCAGCTCAGTCCAGGGACAGACATGGCAGTGGGCGCTTCTGTGGGGCCAGCCTCACTGAGGCTCGGACACCTGCTCACCTGGATGAATTGTCCAGGGTGCAGAGGGAGAGGACCCAGCGCCTGTGCCCTTCAGATGCCCCCACAGCTGGAGCAGCTCCACCCTGCCCCACCCACGCCACTTCTGCAGTTCCTTTTGTTCTTGCTCCCAAGTCACAAGGTGACAGCCTGTTCCTCCTTTCTGAAGGAGCTGTGATCTGAATCAACCCTGGAGCCCTCTGTCAGAGCTGCTCAGAAGAGGCTCCGGAAAACCCTGCCACTCTGGGGCCAGAGGCTGCTGGACGTGAAGTCTATTAAAGAATTTTGGGGCAAATATCTCACATTCACCTCTCCGCCGGCAGCAAGAGTCTCCTGGAAATGAAGGCGGGATAAGAAAGGGCTTAATTCTCACTGTTGTCTCCTGTAAGCCCTTATCCATGTGGGTAACCTGGTGTTTGTGTTTGGAAATGTGTGTGTGCAGGAGAGTGCGTGTTTATATGCAGGTATATGCATGTGTGTGTATGGGGGCTGTTTGGATGCATGTACAATAGGTACTCCGTATCTGTGGGTTCCACATTCTTGAATTCAGCCAAGGATCAAAAATATTTTTTAAAAAATAACAGTGCAACAATAAAAAATAATACAAATTTTAAAAACAATACAGTATAACAACTATTTACATTGGATTAAGTATTGTAAGTAATCTAGGTTATACAGAAACACTACCCCATTCTATATAAGGGACTTAAGCATCATCAGATTTTGGTACCTGGTGCGGGATCCTGGAACCTGTCCTTCCTGGGTTATGAAGGATTCCTCTCTACATGTCTCTGTGTGCATGTGTCTCTCTGGGTGTGTATTGGTTAACTCTTGCTGTATAACAGACCACACCATTAATCATTGCCACACATCTGTGCATTGGCTGGGCTGGGCTGATCTAGGCTGGGCTTTGCTGGAGCATCTCTGCTTCATGTGTTTCATCTTCCTGCTAGGACCAAGGGCTAGCCCAGGCATGTTCTTTTCATAGTATTGACATAAAGGCAAGAGGTCTCTTAAGGCCTAGCCTTGGAACTGCCACTCCATCACCTCTGCCTTATTCTATTGGCTAAAGCAAGTCACATGACCAAACACAAAGTCAAGGGGCAGGGAAATGTATTCTGCCCCCTCAGTGGAAATATAGGCAGAGGTGGAGAATTGGGGTCAATATTGTGTCCTACCAAGATGTGCATGCATATATGTTTGTGTATGCCCATGTGTGCTTGCATATGTGCATGAGAGTATATGTGTGCATAGATGGCCTTCCACATATATGCAAATGTATGCACAGCTGTGCATATGCATGATCATGTCAAGCTGTAAATGTGCCTGTGTTTCTGTGTGTGTCTGCTTAGGAGCATTCCTCAGACACACACATGCAGTGCCCAGCCAGGCCATGCTAGAGGAGTGGATGGGCTGATCCTGTGAAGTGGATATATCTCCAAACCTCACAAAGATACCTGTGGGACAGCCAATGAGTTTCTTGCCATCTGCATGTGCTGAGGTAGATCTTGCTCCATTAGTGGCCCCGAGAAAATTCGCTGGTCAGTTGTCTTGTAGTCTATTATTACCCAGATGTCTGTGTGTTCCAAACGATTGTTTTTAAATTGCTTCATTAGTCTGCCTCAGCAGACCCAATCCTGCTACACTTGACTGGCTCAGGTTCTCTGGGACAGAGCTGGTGGGGGCTGAGCAGACGGCTCACTTGCTGATATACCTGCTGGTGCAGAAGGAGGTGCCCCCAGAGAGAGACAAGGAGGAGATGCCCCCACCCACCCTGTAGAAGAGGCAGCATTGTGGAGCAGGAAAGGCAAGGACTCTGGAATTAGAGAGAGCTAGTTTCAACTCCAGAACCTGCCATTTACAGTCTGCATGACTTTGTGTTAGTTCCTGGGGCCTCAATTTTCCTCCTGCAAAATGGGATAAGTGTCCCAATATTGCAGGTGGTTGTGAGGATGGAAGGAGATGATGTAGTATGTGGGGCATCCAGCATGGCCCATCTAGCCAGTGACCAGAATGTGGGTGTTCCCTTCCCCCTTGCCACAAAGGGCCTCTGACCTCTCTGCAGAAGCCGGTCCTCACAGTCAGACCTGACAAATTGGGTGGGTGGCACCAGTGGCCCCCAGGAGTCCACTTAGATGAGTCATTGATGTTCCAAGAGGAACCTGGGGACCCACATCTAACTGACCCTCCCCTACCCAAGAACAACCCTGCAGGCAAAGTTCGGGACACAGAACCTAGGGTCATGCTGCTGGGGCTCAAATCCCTGCTCTCTGCTTACAGTGGTGTGACCTTGACCTAACTTTCTCTCTCTTAAGTGTGCACTTCCCAAAGCAGAGATGATAACAGTACCCAACTCACAGGATACATTTTCTGCATAATTGAAGCTCTTCCCTTCAACCCCAAAACTCCATCTTACTCTCTGGGATGGAAATCATCCCAGATGTCTTACTCACATCCCTGCCTCCCTCACCAGAGGATCTTGAAGATAATACTTCTCTTCCTGCCTTGGAAGCATGAGTGTTCGCACCCGCTATATGGTGCAGAAAGACAGTTCTATGCTTCTGCCTTGTGGCGTTTCCCCTTCTCATGAGCTGTCACTCTGCCGCCGTCAGAGTATTATGGGGGTGCTCCTGCACTCTGCTCCTAAGCCACTACCGGATAGAGAAGGAGTCCACATTTTCTGCAAAATGCCACATGTGTTTGTGTTTATGCAAGCACATATGCAATATTAGACCTGAAGTCCGATATTTTAGACTTCGAGGGCCACATATAGTCTCTGCCACATACTCTTTTTTTGTTTGTTTGTTTTGACCCTTTAAAAACATAAGGACCATTCTTAGCCCCACAGCCACAGGAAAACAGGCTGTGGGCTGAACGTGGCTATGGAATTTAGTTTGCCAGCCCCTGGAGAAATGCACTAGTTAAAAATACATGTTAACTTACATTTATGGAGGTTGTGGCGCATGTGCTTCTAGGCAGTGTTCCTGCCTACCAGGGACAGGCTGTGTTCCCCAGGCTTCTGTACCTCTGGCCTTTGCATTCCTGTGGTGTGCTTGCCACCAACCAGGAGATGCACTCAACACCAAATATGGACGGGGTGTAGGACAGCTCAGGGCCTGCACCTAATTTATCTTACTTAGTTCTTAAACAACCTCGTGGGAAATTCTCATGCCCGTTTTCTACAAAGCTGACATTGCAACCTGAGTCACCTGACTCTAAAGCCTTGGCCCCATGGCAGGCCTTTGCACGCGTCTTCGGAGATCAGAGGAAGGATTAGGGGAGAGAGGCAGGAGGGAAGAGAGAGGCAGAGAGGGCAACAGGACACTCCTTCAGCCCATGTCCTGTATTATAACATTGACTAAATAGCATAGTGGAGTATTTTTTTGGAAAAGTGTTGGTTTTTTTTAAGTATAATATAGGTTTATTATTATAAAACTTCAGTCACAGAAATAAACCAAGAAGAAAAGTGTGATCTTAATATATTTGAAAAAACTTCATTCTCGTGAGTCATTTAAATGTGTACAATGTACACACTGGTACTTAGAGTTTCTGTTTGATTCTTTTTTAATAAACTACTCTTTGATTTAAAAAAAAAAAAAAGAAATCAGCCCCAAATCCTACCCCCTAGAAACAACGCTGGTTCTATTGTGGTGAACACTCTCCAGACATCCCTGTCTGAATGGAAACACATATGTACACGGTTTTAAGTGAACAGGAGGAGACTCCACATGCTGTTGTGTAAATGATTTTTTCTCCCGACAATATGTTGCGGACATTTTTCCATGTCAATAAATACAGATTGACAGCTTCGTGTTAAATAGCTGCATAATATTCTATTGCATGTACAAATGGGACTTTTAAATGCAAAATAGGCCTCCGTGCTTCCTGCCTCCCCAGGTGGGCGGGTGTGGGGCTGTGCCCAGAGGGAAGCTCTGGTGCCGGTGCCGGTGCCGCAGCCATTATGGCTGCTAGGACCAGAGTCTTGGGCTTAGCCCACGAGGGACCAAGTCACTCCAGGTAGGCTCCGGCAGCCTCAGACTCCAGGCAGCAGCCTCGAGATGGGCTGTGGAAGAGGATGGGTGGCCCCACCCCCTCCATTCTGCAGCCATCCTATGTACTCTCCCGGGGTTTCTTTCTGAGGTGTCCTCACAAGGCATGGCAGACTCCCTGGTGAGCCCTGACACCTCCGGGCAGGGCCTGGGCCATTTGCCCACTGCAGGAAGTGGCCTCTCGTTCTGCTGTCTCCCTTTTCTGGGTCCTATTCTACGTCTCTTGAGCTTCTGATCTTGATTTATGGAATGAAGCTCCTTTGGACCCATTGTTTCTCCATTTGCCCTGCCCTGCTCAGCAGATTCCAACCTCAAACATGTCCCCACCGTTCTGTCTCCTTCCAACCCAAACTCCACCTCCTCAAGGGCCCACAGCCTGAGAAGCCCTGGCCAGTGTTGAGGGTCCAGCCCCAGCAGCCCTCTCACGTCACTCAAGGGTGCGTTGATAATGCTTCCTTCCATGTTTCCAGGCCTTGTACCTCCCTTGGTTTTCCTCCCACCTCACAGGTTACACTTTGGTCTCCCAGCCTGGGTTCCTTCTCCTTTCTCCTAATGCTGCTGTCCTGAGTTTGCAAGGCTCTCTCCCCACCGCATTCTATCTGTTCTCCCTGGGAGATGTCCTCTATGCCCAGTGTATTAGTCAGGATTCTGTTGCAATAATGCTGCATAACAACCATCCCAAAACCTAAACGTTCTACAACCACAAATATTTATTTCATATTCAAGAGTCTGCAGATTGGCTGTGACTTGGCTGGTCTTGATTGGCCTCAATGGGACTAGGCTGGCCTCCAGGCTCCAGGTGAGGCTTCAGTGCACTCCATTTATCTTCACTGCAAGCCCCAGGGCAGTCTGGGCTCATGGGGAGGGCGGACCCTCAACAGAAGAGAGTGGAAGCAGGCAATGCCTCTTGGAGGCTTCTTTCAGAACTGCAATGCGGTTACTTCCATCCATTTGCCACTCAGTACAGCAAGTTACATGGCAGCGCTCAAAGGTCAACAAAGGGGAGGAGAGCAGGGATATAAACTCCACCTACTCCAGAGGAAGATTTTGCAATAGGCACATGGCACAAGTCAAGGATGCATAACAAGGATATAAAATTCTACCCCAGGGAGGGCGTGCAGAGTTAGGAATGACAGCCCAGTGGGCACGCTGTGATGATGCACCTGAGACCACTCTGCCGAGGGCCACTCCTATAATCCATCTTCTGACAGAACTGTCCTCCAATATGTCCCACAGGCACCTTGAAACCACCCACCCTACCCATACTCACCTCCTCCTCCTCACCACCTTAGCCAATTTCACCAAATCTGTGTCCTGGTTTCCCTACCTGGGTCCTTGGTGCCCTGAGCTCAGCATCCCTGTTGAGAGCCACCATCTGCTGCTGCTGTCTTGGCCTCTGCCCTGTGACCGATGGGCCCTTCCCGCACACAGCCAGCCTCCTAGCCACAGCAGTTGGGAAGCACAGACCTCCCGGCTCTGCTGTGTTTGCTCTCAGGCCTGTCACATTGTCACACGTTCTTCCTACCTTTCGTTGGCCTCCCCCTGAATGACTTTCCTTCCCTCTCAGACTTGAGTGTCGTGTTTTTTGGGAGGCTCTCCTGGACTCCCCTGGCTGAGGCAGGCCTCCATCTCTCAGCTCCCATAGCCACTGTTGACCTGTGCAGGCCAGTCTGCCTCCCCAGCCAGGGTCTGGATGCCTATGGGGTAGGGGCAGTGTTGAGACCTGCTCTGTGTCCTCCACACAGATATAGGGTCAGGCGTGCTGTCAGAGCTCAGGCAGTATTTGCACAGGGACTGGCTGACTTCCTGATGCGTCGGACACTTCCTTGGCCCTTGGCCACCCCCTCTGTCCTCAGCACATTTTTGGAGAAAAGACTTGCCCCTGTGATATGGAGATTGGGCACACTTTCCCATATCTGTGGTGTCACCCCTCTCCTGAAGGGTCCCTGACATGCCCCCAGGGACCACAGCCACCATCACATCCTAGACTTTGAGATTAGAGCAGGAATATGGGGGACCCCTGCCTAACTTTGCACAGTTAATAAGCGACAGACCCAAGACTTGAACCCAGCTCTCTGCCATCAAAGCCGATGTGCTCACACAAGCCCTGCATCACACTGATTTGTGTGGTCTAGCAGGAGGCGTCTTCCTCCACCCTCTCCTGTAAAGTCTGTGATGCCATCTGGCTGGCTTTGGTCACGGGAAGTCTGGCTCCCTTACCTTGCCTCTTTCTGCCTCTTGCTCTACCCCAAATATGAGGTGGGCTCCCTTTTATGCAGAGGCTACAACAATCCAAAATGATGAATCAGAAAAATGAAAAGGATGATTTCTTGGGAAAATACGGTTAGTGATTAAAAGCAACTCACTGCTTTTGTGATCCGGGACAGGTTGTTGAAATGCCTATGATGCTGTTTCCTCACCTGTGAACTGGGAATCGTAGTCCCTAAATCATAGAGCTGTTGTGAGGATTAAATGAGATAATGGAAACAAACCCCTAATACGTGATCTGACATAGAGCAAGTGTTCAGTCAATGTCAGTTACCCTGCCCCAAACCATTTCCTCCTCCTCCTCTTCATCCTCTTTGGAGACTTTTCCCCAACACCGACTGAGATAAATAAGGGGTGCAGAGAACCTCTCTATGCAGAGACAGGGTCCCCTGAAGAATGGCTGAGGGTCTGGGGGGGTCAGACATTAGAAAAGAAGACTGTGGTGGGGGGAGGGCATGATCTTGGCTTTCCCATCCCTGCAGAGTCATGCCGGAGCACAGGGAGCTAATGAGTTGGGGAGGGATAGAGGGTGCAGAACAGAATCCATCAATGGGGGAAGTTGCTGGGAATGCCGGTGTTGGGTCAATAAGGGGAGAAGTTTCCAGTAGGAGAGCTGCATGAGCTGCCTTGAGGGGTAATAAGCTCTCCATCACTGCAGGGCAGTGAGCATAGGTGAGGATGGCCCGATAGAGAGGTCCCAGGTCAGAGTCTGTGGGAACAGGGATCGGCCTGTGGATGCTCTTGCAGGCTCCATGGGAGGTGGAGGGTACATGGGGCAAAGGTGCTGCCTCTCACCTGTTCCCTGGGGGTGGGTGGGGCCCAGCTGCTGCCTCTGTGATTTGCATTCAGCCGTCGTCTGTGACAAACTCTGCATGCAGCAGCCTGCTCCCAGAGATGTGCTATTTTAAGTGCTTCCCCTCCGCCCCTAAGGGTGCCATGTGTTTATCTTGCTTTCGAGTTAAAAAGGAAAATTGATTTCACTCTTACCTTAGGAAGGTTTCAGCGTGGAGGCTGTGGGGTGGTTTCATTTCATTAAAGTGAAAGTGGGAGTGGGGACAGTAAGAACTTCACATTCCCACCCACCTTGGCCAGTTGTGAATAAACAGTAGCCTGCATCCCTCCTCCTTTAGCCTAGACTGTGGGGATTCCAGGAGGCCTGGAGTTTGCCAGGAATGGGCACCTGAACTATGGGTTGCAACACTCATCCCAGAGAGTGGCACAGAGAGAGAGGAACTAAGCTCATCCTTGGTGTGCATGCATGTGTGTGAGTGTGTGTGTGTCTGTGTGCGGAGCTAGTCCACGGACTTTGCACTTCTCAGTAGTCTGGTCAACACTGGATTTCTTGACTACTTGAGCCAATCTAGGCTCTGAGCACGGGACACAATCCTCTTGGGTGGATGTGGGTTCTAGCCTAGGTACCCAGTCTGGGCTGGGAGGTTTTCAGTTCAGCTGAGCTAGACAGTCTGGCTGTCCTCCTTGCCCTCTCCTTTCATAGGCCCCCTTGGTGGTCTGCGTTTTTGCCCTCCACCTTCCCAGAAGCCAACAGGGGATCCCAGACCCAGGCTAAGTAGCTACTCAGGCTGCCTCTCTCTCTGAGATCTGGGCCTGCTGGGTTGCTCCACAGAGAGGCTGAGGCAGCCAAGCAGAGCTTTTGTCTACAGGACAGGAGGTGTCTGACCAGAGGAGGTCAGCTGGAGGCCTCTCCTTCCTGTCTCTGGATTGTTCAATGAGAAGGACATTTGGGGTTGAAGATTCAGGGCAGAGAGCTCCTTGGGGAAGTTCTGGAGATGGAGCTGCAACCTCCCTTTACATCCATCCTTCCCCAGAGGCCATCAGCCCTGGGGCTTCAGTGAAAGCAGACAGCGCTGCTGCGGGGAGACCCTGGGTTTCGCTGACTGTACCTCTTTCCCATCCATCTACTTATATAACTGACATTTATTGAGGATCCTTCATTTCCAAGCTATTTTAACATTTTCTTAGGCCCATATATTTACCTTCCAGTTCAAGGATACCTTGCATACACTGGGCTGATGGACCAGGCAAGGTTCCTGTCCTCAAGGATCTTATGATTTAAAGAGAACCAGACATAGAACAAACTAGGTAGTGGAGGTGCTCTGATGCAGATTCAACCAAAATGCTGTGAGAGTGAATGTGTTGGGACAATTGGTTCTGATGGAGATCTACAGGAAAAAGGCTCATGGAAGGAGTGAGGTTGGAACTCCCCCTAGAAGGATGAGCAGGGTTTTAAAAGGTGCCACATCTGGTGAGGAGTAACCCAGCCCACAGGGATGGCCTTGACAGATGTTCAGCGACATGACATGTGTGCTGTACTGGGGGACAGACATTGGGCTGCAGTATGGCAGGTGGGTGGGAGATGATGCTGGGAGTGTGCACTGGGACATGGTGCCCTGAGGCCACAGTGCTTTCAGCACCTGCTAGAGACTTCACAACTCTCCATTTATCCCCATGGCTCTATTTTGAGGTCAGCATGATCATCCTCAATATGCAAATGAGGAAACTGAGATTCAAAAAGGACAAGTGACTTGCCCAAGGTCAGTCCATCAGTGGCAGAGTCAGGATTCAAACTTGACTTTATCTGACCCCAGAGTTCATGCAGCCAGGAACTACCAACTTAGGTATTTGGAGTTTATGATGGAAGCAATGGGGTGGAGACTGGGGGTCTCAAAGGTTTTTGAAGAGAGGAATGAAAGAGTCTCAGCTATTGACTTAAGAAACTCATTTTGTAAGTGTGGTGGAGGATGGATTGGACTGGGAGGAGGAGACAGGCTCCAAGGATGTCCATAGGCTAACAAAATAGCGCAGGCTGCAGAGAGGGAGTGATGGCTGTGGGAATGAAGGGAATGGGAAGGAGGTAAGACGCAGGGTTCCCATCTGACAGGATGGGAACAGTGGGGCCTTTAGAGCTGGCACTGGGCAGGGTTCTCACCACCATCGCAAGAGCCTGTGGGTTGGGAGGTACCCATTAAGTTCATGTGGTCCACACCCCTGCCCTGACTGCAGATGCTTGAACCCTCTTAAAAAACTATGTGGGCTTTGGGAATTCAGTGAATGACTCAACCAGAATTCAAGAATATCTTGGCTTCTGATTGCACTCCTTCATCAAAGGGGGTGTGCACTCCCTTCTGGTTCTCAGATGCTTCCATCTGTTAGACGTGTCTCCTCTCAATTGAATAAAACTTGCCCCTCCGCAGCCTCCATCCATTGGTCCAATTATGTCTCTTGGGACAAGACAGAAAGATCTGATGCAAATTTCATATGCCTGATCACCAGACACTTGATGATAATTCTGATGTCCTCACAAACTCTTCTCATCTCCAGGCTATATAGTAACAATGGTAATAATATGAACACTTATTGTACTTTTCATGTTTCAGACACTGTGCTGAGAGCTTTACATGTGCTGTCTCAGGGGCTGGATCATGAGTAACTTTGAAATATCTTCATTAGGCATTCCACTGTAATCCCAAAAGCAAGAGGGCTTATTGTCAAATTTTAAGTAGGAGAGGGAAGATTTTAGGAAGTCTAGTCAGGTGGCCAGTGTGAAGAGTGCCCTGGCAGGACAGAGAATGAGCTGGGCAGCGGGCGGGGGTTGGGGGGCGGCGGGGTGGGCTGCTGAAATAATCCAGGTGAGAAATGACTAAGAGCTGGACATCAGTGATGGTAAAGGGTATGGCGAACAGGGGACAACTGGAAGACACTCGAGGGTAAAATCAACAGAAACTGGGGAGTAGCTGGATGTAGGAGGTGAAGGAGAAAGGAGAACCAGGTATCTTCAGATTTTTATCCTAGGCTAAATTCTATGAGACAGAAAATCTAAGAAGAGTATCTGTATCATTTGGGAGATGATGGGAGGGAGGGATTAGAAGGAGAGATTATATTTAGCTTTAAAACATATGGAGTTGCAAATATCAGTGGCATGCTATTTATTCACTTGTTCGTTTGTTCATTTATTCATTTAAGAAGGCTTTATTGAGAATCAGCTGTGTACCAGGCACTCTACTAGGTGCTGGGGTTATGAAGACAACCACCTTCCTCCTGATAAGTGTGAAAATTAGTATTACAAATATCCTTCAGTAGATCAATGGATAAAAAACTACAGCACATCCATATAATGGAATATTATTCAGCACTAAAAGGAAATGAGCTATCGAGCATAAGAGACATGGAGGAAACTGAAATGTGTATTACTAAGTGAAAGAAGCCAATCTGAAAAGGATACACCCTGCATGATTCCAACTATATGATGCTCTGGAAAAGGCAACATAGTAAAAAGATTAGTGGTTGCCAGGAATTAGGAGGAAAGGAGGGATGAGTAGGCAGAGCACAGAGGATTGTTAGGGCAGTGAAACTACTCTGTATGACACTCTAATGGTGGGTACACATCAATATAAATTTGTCAAAACCCATAGAATCACCAAGAGCAATTCCTAATGTAAACCTAATGGACTTTGGGTGATAATGATGTGTCATCAATTCATAGATTACAACAAATGTAGTTCCCTGGTGGGAGATGTTGATAATGAGGAAGGCTGCGTGTGTGTGTGTGGGAGCCAAGGGTATGCGGAAATTATCTTAACTTTCTGCTCAGTTTAGCAGTCAACCTAAAATTGCTCTAAAAAATAAAGTCTAATAAAAATTAATGTTATAAGATGCCAAGATTGAAATCTGTACAGGGAATAGAATGCCGAAGGCAGCAGAGTGGTCAGGAAGGGTTTCACCATGATGGTGACCCTAGACTTGTGATGGAGATTAAATGGAGGTGTTGGATCTAGCAGTCTGTAGCTCAGGACAGGGTTCTATGTGGGCAATAATTATTTGGAATTCATCAGGTTGCCAGTGCACGCGTGGCAGCCAAGGGAATCCAGGGAAGAGTGTGTGGAGTTCAGAAGAAAAGAGACTTGCAAGTGGCACCTACAGCACTCAATGGCTAAGGGGAGGGAAGACCTCAGAGGAAGTGAGAAGGCAAGGTCTGAAAGGCAGGAGGAAAGTGAAAAAAGAGGGACACTGAAAGAAAGGAGAATGCTGGAAAACAGAAACCGCAGCTCATTCTTTATGAGAGAGGCACTGGAGAACCTGGAAACAAGGGAAATCAATAAGCTTCTGAGAGTCCATTTGAATCAGTGGATCAGAGCAGAGAGATGCTAGGCCATCTAAAGATGAAAAATAGCTTTGGGGCTAGGACTACTGGACTGTAGCCTATTTTGTATGTCTAGGAAATATAAAATAAGGATGTGTTGGTCAAAGGGGAGTTGGTCACAGTAGAAGGAAGTGAGAGTCCCTAGATAAAAGATGGTCGGTGCCCCTCCCAGGGCTATCCAGAAGTGAGAAAACCTTGGCCTGCAAGGCAAAGCTTCAGAAAATTCTGTCCCCATGACAGATACAGAGGGCGCTAGCCATAAATCTTTGGGGTTTCAGGTCCCGATGGCCAGACCATCTGAAGGGCAAGGTGGATGGAAGTGGCAGGATGAGGCAGCTCTAGTCTCTTTGTTCAGCCAGCCTCCTTTGTTCTGAGTATTCACTAAGCAGCCTCCTGGAACCCATGTAAATGTTCTCCTAAGATGCGGGTCTTGGGCCTGGCCTTCCCCACGGAAGACTAGTTGCTCATCAAATCCCCCATATGCCCTTTTTTCTTCTCACCTGACCTCATATTTCATTGGCAAGATGAAACTTCCTCATCTTTTCCCAACCAAGCCTACTAACCTACTGGTATCTGGTTACATGGATGAGTGCCTAACAGGTCCAAACCCTTTATACATGCCCTGGACTCCACTCTAGCTAGGTTTCTCAAGGACTTTCCTCCTTCCATTTCCCCCTTCCCCTCTGCTAGAACATCCTCATCTGCGGATGCACATGCTCTGGAATAACCCGTCTCCTTTGACTAGGCATCTTCCTGCAAATATCGTCTAACTTCCCTGCTATGCGCAACAAGACATTTTAAATTAAGTAAGTGTCTACAGTCACTACAATCACCTCTCCACCTCGGCTTCTCCCCTTGGCCTTCTCTACTCAGGTTTCTGTTCCCACTGTTCCCCTCAAACTGCTCATATCAGGATTTCCCTCAATCTCCATCTTGGCAAATCCAATGGTTGCTTCTCACTGGCACTCAATCTGATGACTCCTCCCTCTTCCTGATTAACAGTCCCTCTCTTAGCTTCTGGGTCACTCTCTCTCCTTGATTCCCTCCTGCTTCGTGGCCTCTCTTCAGTGTCTTTTGTAGACATCTCATCCTTGGTTGGAGGACCGAGAGGTCCCCAAACTGTGTCTTTAGTTTTGACCTTTTACTGCGCCCCAGACTCACCTGGTGCACTGCAAAGTTGACAGAGCCCCATGGCTGTCTATTGGCCTCTTAGAGAGCACATGGTCAAAACCAAGCTCTTAATTTCCTCACAAAAACCTGTTTTTCCCCACCTGAGCTACTTCATCTCAAGAAATGTCACCACCATCCAGCCAGACACCCTTAGTCATCTCGGATTCTTCTCATGCTCTCTTCTTCCACAACCAGGCCAGCTCTGAGTTCCATGAGTTCTACCTAGGGATTCTATTCTGGCTGTTCAATTCTCTGGGTTTCTACAGCTACCCCCTACAGGGGATGCTGTGATGTGCCCAGACAGTCCATCCTCAGCTGCTGCGTCCTTCTCCAGGAATTCCCCTCAGCTGAAGAGAACCCCCTTGCCTGAGGCTGTGCCCCCTCCCTAGGTCTACACTCTATACCCAGTGGCTGGTGGATTCTCAGCTCTGAAAGCCTGGTCCTCTTGCCTCTGTTCAGGACAGCTCTGAGGGACTCTTCCAGCTCTGGAGCTTCCCTTGGGGTGTTTGACAGCTCTGTTGCAACTTCATGCCAGTTTAATTTTTCTCTCTGCGCAATGCTTTTGTCCCCTCACCCAACTCCTACCCCACAGGTGTTATTCCTGAGTACAGTCTCCATTAAATTACCTGCATGCAAATCACTGAATTCCAGAGTCTGTGTCCTCGGAAACCCGACCAAAATCCCTAGTCAAAGCCACCCTGATTTCTCCCTTGCACCACGCAATTTCCACCCACCTAGTCTCTATGCTTTTGCCCCTGCAAAATAATCTATTCTTCATGAAGCCAGCAACATGATCTTTGTAAAACAAAGATCAGGTCAATGACTTTCCTGCTTTAAACCTATAATGTTTCACTGTTACCCTTGGAATAAAACCCAAACTCCCCTCTGCAGTCGACAGGGCCCTGAGTGATCTGGCCCGGCTGATGTCTCTGATGTCATCTTCTACCCTTTGCTTGCTTGCTCAATTCTACTGCAGCCACACTGACCTTCTTTCTGTTCTTTGGACACCCCAGAATTTTTCCCACTTGACAGCCCTTGTATTTGCTGTATCCCAGTCTAGGATGCTGTTCCCCCAGATCTTCCCATGGCTGATTTCTTGTTTTCATTCAGACCTCAGCTTGAATGCCTCCCTTCTAGAAAAGCCTATTCCAACCACTCAGTCTAAGGTAGCTCCTCTATGTTGCATTGTCTGTCATTTCACTCTGTCTTACTGTCATCATCATACTTACCACTCTTTGAAATCTTATTGCTTAATTGTTGACTTATTTTAATCTCTCCCTATGCCTAATGTGTGATCTCCCTTGAGAACAGGGACTGTGCCTATACTATTGAGTGCTTTAATGCTGCATCTGCAGTATCCAGAAAATGTGCAAGGGTGTGAATGGAGGAATGAATAAATGAATGCCACCACGAGTCAGCCTAGCAGAGTCTGATCACTCTTGGGACTTCCTGAAAGGCTTAGATTCAGTGGATATCTCCTTTGGACAAAGCTCTAAAGCTCTTCAGTCACCGACACCAAAGGCCACAGAGAAGTCAAATACAGGAGGGACCCAAAACATCCATCAGATTTAGTAACCAGGAGATGATTTGTGACCTTCAGGAGCATCAAAGGACTGAAGGAGACAGGGGAAGTAAGTTGCAGCAAAATGGGAGTGAATGGAAGGGCAAGAAATAAATACAGAAAATACTCAGAAGAAATTTGTCAGGGGTGAAAAGTGAAGAAGGCTTGCTTGTTTCTGTCAATTTTTTTTTAGATGAGCTTTGCTTGGTTATAATCCAAGGGAATGGGCTGATGTGCTACCACCATTAAAACCAACCAACAGTCATAGACTACTGGCTGTGCCAGCTTCTCTTCTAAGTCCTTTATGTGTGCATTTATTTTCCATTGCTGTGTACTAAGTTACCACAAATTTAGCAGCATAAAACAATACACATTTATTGTCTCAAAGTTTCTGTGGTTTCTAACATGGCTTGCTAGGCACTCTGCTTAGGGCCTTACAGGGTACATTGGAGGTATTGGATCTCCATTGTACAATCAAGGCATTAGCTGGGCTGCATTCTCATCTGGAAGCTCGAAGGGGGAGGAATCCTCTTCTAAGCTCACTCAGATTGTTGGAAGAACTCATGTCCTTTCGGTTGTAGCACTGAGGACCTTGGCTTCTTGAGGGCTGTTGGCCAGGGATTCCCTTGGGCCCTAGAGGCTACCTACAGTGTCCAGAAGCTGCTTGCAGTTGCACAGGCCTCCAGCAGTCCCTGGAGAATGCCACAGTTCCTTGCCGTGTGCACTTCTCCAACAGGGTCATTTCCTTCATCAAGCCAGCACGGAGAGGCTCTATCTCTAGTCTGCTGAGATGGAGTCTTACATAATGTAGCATAATAATGGGTGGGGCATCCCATTATTTTTGACATATTCGTTTAGTTAGAAGCAAGACACGTGTCTCACCCACACTCAAAGGGCCTGAACAGCCGGAGGCAGGGATCATGGGGCCATCTTAGACTCTGTCCCTAACATGTATTACTCATTTAATCCTCACAGAAACACGTTGAGGTATGTCTTAATATTAGCCTCATTTTTATGGAGGAAAATGCTGGTATGAGAGAGAGAAGGAATGACTGATGGAACAAGACCTCCAGGGCAACAGGAAAAGAGAGAATTCAGAGCCCAGATGAAAAATTCTCCTCTAATTTGAGGAGACATATCTTAGTTATTGACACTGGGGAGGAAGGAGGGGAGGAGAGAGATTAACCTCTAAGATTGAGGTAATATGGTAGGTGTCTACCCATATGTCCACATAAAAACATATGTCCACATAAAGACTTGTACATTAATGCTCACAGCAATATTATTCATAATAGCCAAAAAGTGGAAACAACCCACAGGTCCATCAGCTGGTGAATAGATAAGCAAAATGTGTTATATCCGTACAATGGAATACTATGCCACAATAAAAAGGAGTGCACTACTGATACATACTACAACATGGATGAGTTGCAAAAACATTAGGCTGAACTAAAGAAGTCAGATGCAAAGGACTACATACTGCATGATTCCATTGATCTGAAATGTCCAGAAAAGGTAAACCTATAGAGAAAGAAAGCGGATCAGTGGCTGACCAGGGCTGGGGGTGCAGTTGCAGAGTGACCACGCATGGGCATAAGATGTTTTTTTTTAGGTGGTAGAAATGTTCAGAGATTAAATGTGATGATGGTTGCACAACTCTGTCAATAACTGAAAATCATTGAATTGTACACTTCAAATGAGTAAATTTTATGGTATGTAAATTATGGTATCTAAAAATGTGTTTAGAAAAATTTTGAGGCAATGAGTTGATAGAGTGCCTCCTACTCCCCACAAATTGGCCTTTTTCTCTCCAGCAGAGGTGAAATCCTATGCTCAGAGTAAGTCGTGTGGTAGCAGAGGGAGGGGGCTTTCCAAGAAGGGTCGAGGCCTGAAAAGGCCAGTAGAGGGACTTCAGACCAAGTTGATGTGTGGAAGGTCATTTCTGGAAAGGCTGCAGCCCCAACCCACAATGAAGACCGTGACCCACCTGCAATATAATATTGTCCAATCCTACTCCCCTCAGAAACCCAAGTGCCTAGACAAAAAAAAAAAAAAGAAAGGAAAAAAAATAGTTGGATTAAACCAGACTTGACATTTTCTGGGTGAAATGGAAAAAGGTGACAAGGAGGTTGAGGGTATTGCAAGAATGGGGTCAATGTGATGGCAGTGGCAACTTGATGAATGGGGAAAGAAGCAATGCTGAATGCTGGAAAGGAGCCTATGGACTGAAGCCTTGGAGGAGAGTCTAGAGAGAAGAGGTCTGCAGGAGGTGTAGGCCAGGCATGGTGGGGGTGAGGGTCTGGAAGGACAGGCAGAGGGAGATGTTGCATATGCTGGTTTCCTTACCCTTCACGTACTTCTGGAAGCATGGTGCTGAGGCCAGAGCATCCCATCCCACTGTGCTGTGGCCTGAGCCACAGACCAGATGGTCACTTCTTTTGGGATAAGTGTTCTGCTGAAGCAGCCACATTAGAATAGCCTGTTTGGCAGCTTGGGCAGCAGTTAAGAACAGGCGATCCTGTAGCCGGCGATCCTGCTTCCATCACTCCACTTTCAGTGTGGACCTTGGAAAAGTCGCTTCATTACTCTCAGCATTTGTGTATTTGTTTACAAACTAGTGATAGCAATAGTATGGACCTCTTAGGGCTGTTGTGAGGAACCAGTGGAACATTGCTATAAGCCCTGAGTGTGGTGCCTGGCCTGAAGAATGTTCTCCCATGAGTCAGCTGATACTGAGCTCACTGTTAATTCACAACTCTAGAGCTATGCAGCAGGGCAGCTGAAGGCCCGAACGTGGGTTTGGGACCCAAGGGCAAATTGCACATATATGCTTATGACATTTCATCCTGCATTCTCAGCCTCTTGGTCCAGCCTGAGGATGTCTGTTTGATTCCAACGACTCCACAGTCTCCTGTGTACCTGTCAGTAAGCAGATGCCTTTTGCCCATCCTGAAGTCACTGGCAGAA
Source organism: Hylobates moloch (assembly GCF_009828535.3). Classification (NCBI taxonomy): domain Eukaryota; kingdom Metazoa; phylum Chordata; class Mammalia; order Primates; family Hylobatidae; genus Hylobates; species Hylobates moloch. The sequence continues at coordinate 38,904,965 of NW_026652283.1, read as the reverse complement.
ATACCAGCTCCTGGCCACCCAGAGCTCCTCACACTGCAGAGAGTGGCTGCCCGCTGCCTGTGGCTGGGGCCCTCGGATCATTCATCCAAGGAACGAAAATACAAAAAAAATACAATCCCTTTGGTCTTCAAACACTTGGCTGGAGGCAGGGGGACCCCACCCTCTTCTATTCTGAGCCCTTCCTGGGGCTCAGAACCTTCTCTCCTCAGGCACCAGGGCCCCTGGGAGGCTAAGGCGATGTCCCCCCAGCCTCCCCCGTGAGGCGCCTGCCATTCATGCCCAGAGTTCCGCAGGAGGGAGGATCGATGCTTTCTGTGTCTCCCGGAGACAACCCCACACATTCCTGCAGAACTATTGACAGCCTCGCCTCTCTTTCGTATCTTCCATACTTCATTTGTGAAAAGAACTGTAATTACCCTCGAGGAGTCATTGGAGAAAAAGTACAAATTGAAAAGGACTGGAAATGGGCACCTCTGGCTGCGGAGAAAGCACTTTCAATATCGAACCGTTCTCTGCCGGGCCTGTGCATTCCCATTTGCCTGGTCCTTAGCATTCATTTCTGCTGCAAACTGTGGCAGCCTTTGTGCCCACCCTGACAATGGGCGTTTGACATGGAGGGTAGCGAGATTAATGAGGGACCAGAGTTTTCCATTTCTTCCTCCAATAGCTAACTACTTTCTTTTCAACTCCTCCTGCTAAATAGCCTGGACAATGAATAAAGCTTCGGTTGTACTTGTTTTTTTCTCTCTTTTCTTCTTTGCTTCCCACACAGTTGGTTGTTGACACTGCCTTAACCTAACCGGCCAGTGGCCTTGTTAACTGGTCCGGAGACATAGATCTTGCCAAGTGTGGAGAGTTCTGGGATTTGGGGAAGAAAAGGTCCCTGTTACTTGGGAGTTATCTGAGGACAAGATGCTGAAAGCTTTGCCCCAGACCCTCAAAGGTGACCATGGGCCAGAGCCAAGCTCTGAGCTTCCTGCCCAGCTTCCTCATCCGATGGTGCCTTTCAGCCTTGAGGTCTCTCTGTTATGGGGACTATGTTAGGTTCCTGGGGCTGCTGTAACAAATGACCACAGTCCTGGTGGTTTCAGCAACAGAAATGTATTCTTTCCCAGTTCCGGAGGGCAGAACTCTAAGGTCAAGGTGTCAGCAGGGTGTGTTCCTTCTGGAGGTGCTGAGGGAGACAGAGTCTGTTCCCCTCCTCTCTCCTGGCCCCTGGCTGCTTCCGGCAGTCCTTGGTGCTCCTTGGCTTGTAGCTGCATTGCTCTAATCCTGCTTCCATCCCCACTTTCCCTTCCCCTCTCTGTGTCTCTGTCTTCGCCTTTCCTGCCTCTTATTAGAACACCCATTGTTAGGTTTTTCCCCTGCCCCACAATTTAGGCTGATGATCTCATCTCGAGATCATTGCCTTAATTACACCTGCAAAGACTCTTATTCCAAATAAAGTCACATTCTGAGGTTCTTTCTGGGTAGACATATCTTCTGGAGACACAATTCAAACCAGTACAGGACTCAGCAGAACTTTTGTACCATCTGGAACTCAGAGCTTGGGCTGCTTCCAGTTCCCATTCTCTGCCCAGTTTTAGGGACCAAAGACCATTCTCCTGTGCCCACAGCAGCTTCTTTACGTGGAAAGTGAGAGTAGCCATGGGGCAGGTGGGGAAGGAAGCCTCCCGTGAGGTTGGAGAAAGAGCGTGAGCATAAGTCATGATGCAATGGACTGAGGTTACTACTCATCTGCTCCCTGGCTGTTGGCGCTGCATAGACAGAACCCTCAGATACTAGCCAGGGCTTGGGGAAGTGCTCAGGTCGCCTTTGCCCTCCATCTCCTCTTCATCTGGCCTGCCAGGCTCTGTACTGTCCACTCGGGCACACGGAATTCTACCCAGGCTTTGGCCCCTTTCACCATTTCTGACATTGGACCTCCAGTCTCCCACACACTCTGCTGAACTCCTTCCTGAGCTCTGGCTTCTTCTGTCTCGGATGATAATCATAGCATCGAGACTGCACATTTGCAGGGTTTATTCTGTGGCAGGCACTGTTCTAGATACTTGGTATGCAAGAATCCATTTAATCTTCACAACAGCCCCTGGAGGTGGCTTCTATTAGTACCATGTCTATTTTATAGATGAGGAAACTGAGGCACAGAAATGTTCAGTAATTTTCTTAGAGCAGGGTTTCTCAGCCTCATCCCTATTGACATTTTGGTCTGATAATTCTTTGTGAAGGGGGACTGTTCTGTGCACGGAAGAAGGCTAAGCAGCATCCCGGGCCTCCACTCACTGGATGCCAGTAGTGAGTGGAGCTCTTTGCAACCCTCTGTTTTGACAACCAAAAATGTCTCCAGGTATTTCCAATTGTCCCTGGGGGGCAAAGTCACCCCCTTTTGCAAGCCACTGGCCTAAGGTCATACAGTAGTGAGTGGCACAGCCAAGATTGGAGCCCAGGAAGTCCACACTTGTCTGCTTCCTTTTATGTGATGCCTCCTCTGGGCTTGAACCTGTGCCGGCACTGGAGTTCAAAGTGAGAGCTAACACTTTAGCCTTTAGACCCCAGGAGTCTCCTGTCCACCTGGCTTTTCACTTAACCATCAAGCCAGGCCACCTGGGCCACAGGAGGAGGGGTGCACACCTTCTTGGACAGGACAGGACACCTCCAACCCTGCAGTTCCTTTCTAGGAACTGGAGAAGCCAGTGGCTCTAAAATGGGGTGACTTTTCCCCCCAGGGGACGCTTGGCAGTACCTGGAGACATGTTTGGTTGTCACAGCTGAGGGTTGCAAAGGGCTCCACCCACTACTGGCATCCAGTGAGTGAGGCCAGGGAGGCTGCTTAGCATCTCACTGTGCACAGAAAAGATGCAAAGCCCCAGCTCCCAGGTCAGGCATTGGGACCTGAGGACCATGGCTCCATGTGCACTGTCCCTGGATTCACAAGCCAACCCCAGGATGTTCCCTCATCTCCTCACCTTCTGATCTCAGGATGGGGGAAGGGGACTCGCCCCCATAACGCTCTCCCAGGGAAAGTGAAAGGACTCTGTGCTGTCTTCTTCAGAACACGAGACTTCCATTTGTGCTCACTGGGTGGAGGAGGGGATGGTCTCTCAAGCCTCTCTGACTCTGGCTTTTGCTGATTCTAGAAATGGAGAGGGTTTTGGTGTCTGTGGAGAATAAATAGTCATTAAAATGCCGAATTAATTGCCCTTAGTGGTCATGGCTTACTGCCTCTGGCTCTCGTCCATCCCTTCTTCAACAAAGAAGAAAGGAAGGTATTAAACTAGTGGAGCCAGAGAGCGTTATTCATGTCTCTCTCTCTCTTTCTCCCCCTCTCTCTCTTTCACACACACACACACACACACACACACGTGTGTGTGCAGTGATTGTGAAAAGCTCTGCATTTCTCTAATGACAGGTCTTCTCTGCCTGATTCCATAATGAACGAGAAGGGACCTGATCATGTCATTCTCGTGGGAAATGTATCTGCTTTTTCTAAACATACAGTGTCTCCGAGGCACTAGCTGCTTTTCATCGTCTGCTATAATCGGTCGTTTTTTATTGGCACATAAAAGGACTTCCTGTAAAACATATTAAAACTTCCAATTCTGAATGAAAAGCACTTGATGTAAAATCTCTTCACGAACAGCAGCCACAATCCAGGTGGGGTTGATGGCCTCGTCACTGTACAGAAGAGACAGAGCACCCTCGTGCATAGTCTGGCACCACCCTTTCAACGAGCCAGGGCCGAGCAAAGCGTCCTGGGGAGGGACACAGCCTGGCCAGATCCTCCAGCAATCTGGGTCTTTGCTCTGGCATCTACAACTGAGCCACCCACAGATGTGTTCGGATACAACGAGGGGGATTCGAAGCCCCAGGCAAACATGTTACATGGATCCCAGATGCCTATTTTATTAGAAGGGTCAGACAAAAAAATGTTACCTTCATGTGCAAACAAACATGGCAATATTAGGGAGTAGAATACAACATATGTATGCATTTTTAAGATTAAAACACAGGATTTCAGAGAAACTGCCTGGCTTTGCAAAATGCTGTCTTCTAGTAGGGTTTAACAGAAAAGTTTGAGTTGCATCGATGTTTGAGTCCAAGCTATAGTTCCTTAGCATGGTATTCAGACTCCTTTATGATCTGGCTCCATTGCTGGGGTGAGAAAGTCACCTGCCTAGAACATAAGCTCCCCAAGCGCAAGGACTGAGGGTGTCGGGCATACCACTGTACCCCTCACACCCAGTCCCTCCAGGGGCTGTGAAGCAGGCATTTAATAAATATCAATGAAATAAATGGAAGGAATGACAATGTGCAAGCCCCAGTGTTCCCATGAACATATGCGCTCCAGCCATCAGCTGCTTCCCTACCTAGAATGCCCTTTACATCTTCCTCATCTTAGGAAACTTCAGTTCACCCTTTAACCCGAGAGTCAGTGCCATCTCCTCTCTGGAGCCTCTCTAACTTCTCCAACACAATTCATCACACCCTCCTCATGCCTCTACCACAGTCTGATTACTCCTCTAGTAAGGATGTAATTTGCTGTCTAGATGTCTGTCTCCTGCATTAGGTAAGAACATCTCTGAAGCAGGGGGACCAGGTCGATGTATCTTTGCATCATTGGCACCTAGCACTTGATAGTTGATCAGTACCTTCAGTCATAGATGTGAAATCAAGACGGTAGGCTTGAGACAAAGTGAGCAAGTAAGAGGGTGAGAAAAGTTTAACTACTGGAGATTCTGGCCTCAATTCAGTGGTGGTGCAGGGCCTGATGACCCAATGGGGCCTGGGAACTCAGACCTGATGTGGGAATCATTAACACAGAGCCAGAGGAGGCCAGGGGCAGCTGCCTGAGACCCCTGCTCCTCTTTCAACTCCAGCCTTCTTAGCAAGAAAGTGCTAGTCAAACTTTTGGTTTAAGGACACCTCCTAGAAGAAAGCAGAGCTCAAAGTCAGGCAGGCTTTTTTATTTTGAAACCCCACCTCTTAATCTTAAAAATGTACATGTATTTTTAATTCTACCCCCTAATTTTGCCACTCTCTAATTTTGTCTTACCCCCTATTTGTACATGAAGATGATTTTTTTTTCTAGATCTAATAAAATAGGCATCTGGAGCCACATGTCCCATCCAGGCATAAGGCACCACCTCTGGTTTCTGGCCTTACTCCCTGTCAGCCCACAGGCTCCGAGAACCTACTCCCCACGGATCCTTCCTGATCATTTTGGGCCCCAGGCGCCAGCTTCATCCTCCTCTGGATGATGGTTGCAGAGCCTGGGAGACAGACTGCAAGAATGGAGAAGCAGGCCTACGAGCTTTGCAAAGGGCAGACTTTGTGACTTGCTTGTCTCTGTGTCCCTGACCCTGTGTGAGGCCTGCCAGGGATCACGGGTGCAATAACTGAAAGAGTATATATGTCTTGGGGCAGGTGGAGGGGGCAATTGAGCAACTACGTTGGAAGCATCATTACCCTGACAAAGAGGGCAGGAGGAGGCTGCTGTCTTGGTCTAATTCCTCTACTTGCAACAGAGACCAACCCAGGTTTCCTTAGGAAAGACCAGAGTTTATCCCAGCCATGCATGTGGCCTGGACCCGGGAGCATTTCAGGGCCCCAGAGCTGCTGGAGTTAGCTTTTTCCTGTGCTTGGCATGGTCTGGGTCCTCTTTTCTCTGAGCTTTTGTGCTGTCCTCCTCCCTTTACCAGCCAGCTTCTTCACACCCTACTCTGTATCTTACAACTCAAAGTGTGGTCCCTGGACCAGCAGCAGAAGCTGCAGCAGCAACTGGGTTCCAGCTCAGACCTATTTATTTTAATGAGATCGCAGGGTGATTCAGATGCACATTCAAGTCTGAGAAGCAATGCTTGGAACCATCTCTGCTCTTCAAGCCTCAGCTTGTATGTGGCTTTGACGTGCCGTGGCTCTCTGCCTTGTGGCATCCTTTCACCTCCAGCAATGCTGCCAGCAGACTTGGTCTTTCAGCGTTCCCTGTTCAGCTCCTGAGAGAGGAGTCTGATTGGCCTAGCTCGTGTTTTGACCCCCGGTCATAGGTCAGAGGCTATAAGTATTGGCTACTTGAGGATCAGCAGTGTCCAAGAGAGTCACACAGCACACAAAGTGGCCTCCCAGGCAGGGAGAGCTGGGGAAGGCTATTGCCCTCAGAAGCAGTGTGGGCACCAGGCACCAGGGCGGCACAGACAGTTCTTGAAACTTCATTCTTGTTCCCTGTGGTCTCACACCTTCCCCTCTCATTTTGGTCCTGCTCAGACAGGCACAATAAACATGCTGAGACTACTCGCTGTCCATCCTCACCACTCCCAATAACAGAGCTAGCTCACAGAGACCCTTCACAGTTTATGGGGCATTTTAACACACAGCATCTCTTCCTGTCCTGACCACCTGGGAGGTAGGTGGGGTAGGCCCTGTTGTTCCCAGGTAAGAGAACTCAGTCTCAGAGGGGAACGCCGGATCCCACAGGGAGCAGAAGCAGCACCCGAACTGTGGCCTGGAGCTCCCGACTCCAAGACCAGTGCCCCTGCCTCTCCCCATGCTGCCTCTGAAGGTTGCTGCCCTTGCTGACAATCCTATAGGATCACCAGCCCCAGCTCACGAGACAGTGTCATGGTTAGAGCTCTGAGACGAGAGAGGAGGTGTAATGGAGGCACCATGGGTCAGTTGCGTTGGTCGGCTTAGGGCTGCAGGAGCTAGATGTAGCTTCCGCTTAGTACCTGTGTGAACATGGGCTATTGAAATCATGCCAGCTCACGTTTACCAAGTGTTTGCCATGTGCCAAGCACTCTTCTAAGAGCTGTGCAGTGTGTTAGTTTATTTGATCCTGGTAAGAGCCTTATGAGCTAGTTACTATTATTATGCCCATTTGGAGAGACACAGAGAGGTTAAGTGACTTGCCCAGGGTCACATAGCCAGGAAGTAGGGGAATCCAGGATCTGAACTCAGGCAATCAGGCTGCAGAATGAGCGTGCAGCTGCCTTCGAAGCTTCTTGGGACCTACTTTTCTTTAGACCAGTGCTCTCCAAGAGTGGTCCCCAGACCGGAAGCCTCAGGATTACTGGGAACTGGTTAGAAATGCCCATTCTCAGACCCTACATTCTGCATCAGAAACTCTGGAGCTGGGAGGCAGCGATCTGTGACTTAGAAAACCCTCCAGGTGATTCTGATTTGAGCTGAAGTTTGAACCACTGCTCTAGAGGCTCAAGTAGAAATCATGTTTATAAAACTCTTAGCAGCATTCAAATATTGTTAGCTATTATCATGACCAGCTTTATTTGATAAGAGTGAAAACACTGTTGTGTTGAATATAAAAAACACCTGCCTCCTTGGTAAGGTGCCATATAAAGCAATTTAAACTGGCCAGGAAGAAAAAAAGTATTCAAGACTCAGAGGAGAGATATTGACAAAACCATCCGGGCACACCTGATGCTTGTCCACCTGGTCCTGCCAAAATGAATGCAGCCACCCAAAAGGGAAGAAAGAGTCGATTTTATCATTTGAAGGATGCGGTTGCCTCCTCCATGAGCCCAGCATAGTTTGGTTAGTACGTCAGCCAGCTGATTCACTGCCTGACTTCAGAGCTACACCCAACTGCAAGATGCTCCCATGACTGTCCACGTGGGCTCTTTGCCGAAGAAGAAGGATGCCCCAGCCCCTGCCTCCGTGCGCTTGCTCAGGTATCACGAAGATGCCTCCCCTCAGGCATGACCTACCCCCCTTGTCACTGCATGTCACCATCAGTGGGGACATGCCTTCCCTTCCTTGGGCTGGGTGTGTAATTGGCCTGGCATTACCCAGCAGTCCCTGGGGAATTGCTTCTGTCAGGAGCGTAACAAGCTTATCTCTTTAGCCTGAGTTATGTCACCATGTGCTCAATGTAAATCTGACTGCCTTCCCGACGCGCTGGGCCTGGATGGATTTGTGAATAATTTCACCACCACAATTATTTTACAATTTTGAATCTTCGCTGGCAACTTAATGCATAGTTTGCAGTGAGAAGCTGCATAAATCAGGAGTCCAAACAAAGGCTCTCTAACCAGGCCTGGGCTCCCAGTCACGCCTGAGAGAGGCTGGTGAGCCCCTTACACAGGGGATGCGGAGCTGGGCTTCCATCCCCCAGCTTGCCCAGGTTGTACCCCAGCTTGGAGTGCCTTTTTGCCCAGGGCCGCATGCAGTGTTCTTCAGGGTAGCTTTTTCTTATTATCTTTGTGGTTTTAGTTGATTTCCACCTTTATAAGTGGGGACAGGGGATGACAGTAGTTACACCGCCTCTCCTCCATCTTCTAGAGTCACTCTCCATAATCTCTCCACCCTCCAGCACATCCACAAGTGTTAATTGAGTAGAATCCCAGGACATTAGAGCTGACAAAGCCCTTAGAGATCATTGTTTCTGGAGTTATTCAAAGTCTCTTCCCAGGGGTGCCTCAGGGGCTGCCTTGGGGGCAGTAAACGGGTGGGCGAGAGGATCATGCGTTAATCAGAGCAGCTCCATTTTTATTTCTCTCACACACTGGGCTTCTGTTTAAATAAAAGTGTTGAGCTTCTGAAAAACTTCTGAAAATGCCTGGTCTAATCTGACTCTTGTTTCACAGAATGGGATCTTGAGACTCAGAAAAAAGTGGCATCGCTACGTAATTTTGCTGTAAAGCACACGTTAGAAACTCAGGCTCTGGAATCGGTCCTCAAACCTGGCTTCTTTTATTCACCAGCTTGTGTGACCTGGAGCTGAGTCTACTGAACCCCTCTGAGCCTCAGTTTCCTCATCTGTTAAATGGGACTAATAATAGATTTGTTCTGCGGATTGATCAAGGAGACATGTAAAGTGCTCAGCCCAGCATCTGGCACACACGTACTCAATGAATCAATAAGCAGCAGCTAATATTATTAATTTGGGTCTGCTAAACCCCAAGCCACAAGAACACACATCACAAACCATTTTGCAGTAGAAAGTCTGTCTGCAAGGGAAGAAGAAGCCAGCGTGGACTGATCACCTGATACCCGCCAGGCTCATGTCATTTCATCTTCATAAAAAGCACGTGTGTGCAGGGGCTGTGGGTCTTCTGATCTGCATTTTGCAGGGAAGGGGCTGCAGCTCCAGGCAGCAGAATGCCCCGGGCAGCCTCCCTGATGTGGTTCCACCTCCCTTAGATTGGATGCTGGCTGGGCAGGGGGTTGGGGGTCTGCAGTCATTTCAGCCAGAAGGATTTCGCTGGTATTCAGGCTGGGCTATTAACAGTTCTTCAAACCAGGTTAGCTGTTTTTCCCCAAGTATGTCTTATTAGCAGACTTTATTTAGTCCTTATATTGCCTTTGACTGTGTTTGCTTTTAAAGCATTCTATTCCTACAGACTGTTGTTCTATTAGCCACTCCTTTTCCTACTTTTGTTTTATTTTTACACTCTCTCCACTTTTGTAGGTAAAGAGACTTACAGGGGCCTCATGTCTGTGAGGGTGAGGTAATACACAGGAGAGGAGATGGCGAAGCTCTCAGTGAGTTTTAAGGCAGTAGGCAAACGGAGTTGTTCTTTCTCTGCTCATATGGGGGAGAGATTGGGCAGTCATTCATTTATTCTCATTTAAATATATTCACCAAGCACCTCCAGGCACTGAGGACACAATGGTGAACAAGACGGGCCCCTGGTCTCTGCCCTTATGGAGCTCAGAGTCCAGCTGGGAGGGCAGTCAGATAAGTCAGCTGCAGGCAGCCTGGCTGCTGGTGTCACGATAAGTGAAGTCCTTGTTGTGGCTCATGTGACTGCCTTGCTGAGGCCCCATCCCAGAGCCCAGCTCAGGACACGGCCTGGAGGAGGTCCTTGTGACGTTTGCGGAATGAGTAGTTACGAGCAAATAACAGTGCCTGACACAAGTGGGGACATCAGCTCATTTCTCACATGCCCCGTCCCTTCTCAAGGGCCCACAACTGGAGTCTGTTTGGCCCTGCAGTCACCCCCAGGATGATTTCCACAGTCAGGGGTGCCCACAGCTGCCACTGTCCCCACTTCCTGGCTGGTGCGCAGGTGCTGTCCTTTGGGGAATTTGCTCTGTTTGCCTTTGGGACAGAGTCCTGTTTCCAGGCCATTCTAGAAACTCCCCAGATTTTCTTTCTTGGATTCCATCCAGGACCTAAGACACCCCAGCTGAGGCAGGGATGAGCTGAAGAAGTAAAAGTCCTGTCATTTTTAATGCATGCAGTCACACACATGCACATACATGTACAGGTTCTTACTACACACACAGCTACACACAGACGCGTGCACACAGATAGAGAGATAGGCATGGGCATCCAGACAGACATGTTTGGCTAACTCAGAGGTAAGTGCTAAACCCACACACATGCACACACATGCAGAAAGTAATAAATACTAGTGGAAAACTGACCATATAGCAGACACTGTGCAAGGCACAGAGGACAGCAGCATTACAAAGAGATGCAGCCCCTAAGTCATGGAGCTTACTGTCTGTGGGGCGGGGGGCGGTGGCGAGAGAAAGAATAGGCAACACATACACAAAAGATAGACTAACAAATGGAAATAAGTGCATGAAGAAAAATAACAGGACACTATGAGAAAGGTAGCAGGGAATACTCACTTGGATGAGGAATACAGTTGGATGAGGAGGTAGATAGCAGGGGAGAGAGGGTTTCAGGCATGGAGAACACACGCACATGCAGAGGCCTTGAAGAAGAAAAGAGCTTGATACATTCAAGGAATCAAAAGATGGAAGTTAATGCCATAGGAACACAGACTGCACATTCTACATACAGTGAAGCCTGCACACAGACAAGTATGCATGCCAAGCACATAGACTACACATGCATAGGCAGAAGCATATAGTGCACTGAGGCACATAGGACTGTGTGGACAAGCACATGCAAGCAAGCAGACCTGTGAACAAGCAGCACAGTTTGCAGCAGTACACAGAGCAATGTGCGTGAATGTAGACTTAGCAAAGACAAATACAAATGAACAGGAGAGTGCACCAAGGGGGCCCTGGCACTTACACTTAGCTACACAGATGGGCATTTACACACACACACACACACACACACATTCCTGTAAGCACACAGACACAAGCTGTGTCTATAGCATGCACCATTTCTACACAGATCTGTCCACGTACACCCTCTGCGCACAGTATGTCATCCATAGTATGCGTATCCATGTATACATGGTGTGTGCAAAGAGACAGCATGTGCTCCCGGCTTCAGAAAGCTCAGTGATTCTGAGCCTGGGATCATTAAAGTCAACGGCCATTAAGTAGCTAATCCCTCATTCAATTCTCTGAACATTTTGGGCCATAATCCGTGGCCTCCTCCATTTCTACGCAGCTTTCAAAGGATTCTGGAGGGTGAGGACAAGGGAAGGGAGATTGGGGTCTTAAAGTCCCTGACGCTGTTAAGCCTTTTCCCGGCAGTGGCTTCTCCTCCCCTGGGCTGTGGGCAACTGTTGATCTCACGCTGCAGAGGGGGCTTTGCTCCGTAATCCATTTTCCTCCGCCTTTCTTTGGAGATTAGACAAGTGCCCCGCTGGCCACCAAAGCCAGCTAAAGCTCTCTGGGGCCTGGAGGCTCTCTGTTTCCAGTCAGGGAAGGATTCTTGAGGGTCTGGACAGCCACCTCTACTGCTGGATGAAAAAGGCAGGGGCTAGGGACTCTACTCTCTAGGGCCATGGGGCCCAGCCAAGGGAGCCAAGATATCTGGCCAAAGTAAGTAAATAAATTGATCATATTTAACAAACCTTTAAAGAAATCAAACAAGGCCTGTTTGGGAGTGAAGTGAGTTAAGTATTGGTTGGGAGTGATGTGAGTTAAGTATTGGTTGGGAGTGATGTGAGTTAAGTATTTGTTGGGAGTGATGTGAGTTAAGTATTTGTTGGGAGTGATGTGGTTAAGTATTTGTTGGGAGTGATGTGGTTAAGTACTGGTTGGGAGTGATGTGAGTTAAGTATTGGTTGAGCCACCCAGACAGAGTTGCTTAATGTTTCTGAGCCTCTGTTTTGCCATCTGTAAAAGGGGCATAAAGATACCTCAGCCCCCACCTCCCCAGGCAGTTTGGAGGCCCTTCGAGGCCCCTGTGTGACCTGAGCCTTCTTATTTCCCTCCCTAATCTCATTGTCAGCCTCGCCACCTCCTGGCCCCTCCTGCACCACAGGCCGGTCACACTGCACAATGTCAAGTTCTGCCAACGCACCCTGCTCTTCCTCGCTGCTGCACCTTTGCGAGGCTGTTTTCTCTCCTGGGAATGCCCTCCCATCACTTGCTTGCTGAACAAATTCCTTCTGAGGTATGAGGACACACTCCAGGTGTGGTCCCTGCCCTGGAACCTGCCATGATCCACCCAAGCAGCATTCGGTGTTTCTTCCCCTCTGATCCTGCAGCTCCTTGCTCCTGCCCCTGGCCCGATGGTTTCCCCTCCCTTGTAAGTTACCTCATTCCCCTGCCCCATTTGGAACTCTGTGAGGACAGGGACACGTCCTGGCCATCCTCACATCCCCAGCTGTTCAGCGAGAGCTTCTTAGATGCTGAATGGGAATGATAAAGCACAATAAAAATGTAAGGCCGTGATATTTTTTAAAGACAACCTATTTTAAAAGCCAGATGCAGAATTCCTCTAGGGAGAAAAACTGCCTTTGTCAAGGTAAGTGCCTTGGAGCTCTCTGGGGAGTAAAGGTGAAGCCCACTGTAGCCCTCCCCACCTCAGGGCATGGCCAAAATAAGCTGGAAAGCAAAAGATAAAAAGGAGAAAAGAGAGGTGAATTGCTCTGCAAAGTCAAACAGAAGAATGTGCACTATCAGGGACAGCTAGGAGAGAGGAAAGCCAGTACCCTGGAGTAAGGAGAGGGTAAAGCATGGGCAAGAAAGGACCTAGCAATACAGTGGGACCCTGGGGCTCTGAGGAGGAGTGCCCACAGGACTTTAAAGCGCAGATTTGCACTGTGTGCCCTGTGCTGGGCAAGATGTCGTACCTCCCACTCCCACACGCCAATAAAGTTGGCAAAGCACAAATTCTTTGGGTTGATGATGTTTAAAGGAAACAACAACAAAAGCCACAGTGCTCAGTGCCAGAGGGAGAGGCAAACCATCTGGAAAATAAATGCGAGGTGGAACCGGAGCTCAGCCGGAAGTGAGAGGGGAGGTGACTGCAAAAACCCAAGTCTCCATGTATCGGTAGGAATCCAGGAGCAGACCCCAGACCTCCATGGTAAATGGATGGACTCAAGTCCGGCCACCAGCCTGGAGGCCATGGGGAGTCTGGGCAGCTGTGAGGTTGACTGGGGGAATAATCAGAATCCCTGGTCTGAAGCAGCCCTGAGGCCTGGAGTATGGGAGTGAGGTGGGAGCGGTGAGCAGGGAGATTTCCTGAGGGTGAAGGGGCTTGGAGTCCCCATCAAAGATACGGAGGCTTTGGAGGGCCTCTAGAGTGCCCAAAGACCTGGAGGAAAGATTGGCCAAGGTGAGGCTAAAACCAGTGGGGCTTCTCAGGGAACAAGAAGGACCTAGGTCATCCTTGGCAAATCCCAAGGAAAGAGCAGCCGCCAGGGACCAGTCCATACCTGTCCCCTGGACAAAGTGGGCCGAGACTCCATTGAGGCAGTTCTTAACCCCTGCAGAGGCCACTGCTACAGCCCCTCTGCCCTTGCCCCCCTCCTGACTCCTGGGGGCCCACACAGTGAGTAGGAGGCTCAAAACATGCCCATCACACCTGCCCCTGGGGAGGCTGAGCTGAGTTCACTCCACTCGCAGCCTTTCTGCACGTCTACTAAATTAGATTGAGCAATTACGCTTGGCTTAGAGGCGGAGTGATGGAGCGGGAGGAAGGCATGTCAGGGAAGGGAGATGCAAATGCATCGAGTCATACTTGCTGGTCCTTACTTTCCCACCTGACTGCCTGACAAAAAAGCCTGGCTCAACCACTGGTCAATCCTGCCTCCCCGAGGGCTGAGCTGGGTAGACTGAATATGATCTGGAGTCTGTGGTCCCAGGGCAACTCAGGAGGAGCTGGGAGAGGACATTTTGACAAAGGAGAGTAAGAAAACATGAGCAAGCAACCAAAGGAGACAGCTGGAGGATTTGAGGCTGGTTGATCTGAGAGAAAGGGGTGAGGAGTGGACGTAACATATGGAGCAGCTTAGGAGAAACTCCTTAGGGACTGCGTTCCCAGGAAAGGGGGGGGGGGGAAACATAGTGTTCATTCATTCATTCAACAAATTTACTGGGCACCTGCTAGGCACCAATTCTTGGCATTTGTGGGAGTGCAGGAGAACAATTAAGTTGGAATTTAAATGCCTGGACAAAGAGAGGAGCCCTGAATCTGAATAGTGAACATGGAGCCCCAAGTTCAAGTGCTCTTATTTCCTCTTGATCAAGAGAACTTGGAGGAAGCACCCTTGATGTGACAGGGAGGTGGGGACAGGGAGAGAAGCCAAAGGTGGAAGTAGGAAATGAACTTGGAGATGTCTGGCAGCCTGACTAATGAGCCTTCGGTGCCAACCCAGCAGAAGTGCCCGTGCCCGTGGCTGGCACCAGCTACCTCTGCAGACAGTGATGGAGGCCTTTTGCGTCCTGACCAGCTGAGCGGGAGTGTGCTGAAGATGGTACAGAGAAGCAGCCTGGAGGGAAGAAAGAGGACAGAGTGGGGCTTAAGACTCACCTTGGGTGGTGGCAGCAAATGAAGTCAGGGCGTGCATGCATTTGGGGGGCTTTGTGCAGCATCCAGGAGAAGCATCAGCCTGGTAGGAGACTTGGGGTGGGGGGACGACTTGGAGACAGCTGCCAGCTGTGCTCCTCCAGAACATTTGGAAAGCACCACAACCAGCAGCCAGAGGGAAAGGTGGGGGCCCAGGGCAGGCCAGAGGCACTCACCCCCCTGGCCTGGATGTGGCTCCTGGTGTCCCTCCCTCCATGGCAGCCCTGGTCAGGAGGGGTCAAGAGCAGGTGAGTGTGAGGGTTGAAGGGGCCGAGGAAGGCCTGGCAGAGTGGGGGAAGAAATGTGGGAAAAAACAGAACAAAACTAATCTTTCCCCAGATGAAGCCTTTGAGAAGGCCTGTGGGTGAGGTGTCTTTCTCTCCATCTCTCTGGAATGGGCTTTGGCCCATTTTCATGAAAATATTGGTTTGGGTTGAGGAAGGTGTGACAGTGGCCTGGGGAGAATGACTATTATGGCTCCAGGAGGGGAGAAGAGGAGGAGAAAAAAGAGAGACCTCCCCGTAGAGCCGGAGGTGGAAAGGGCTTCTCTGGGCAGCCTGCTGTAGGGTTGTGGACCCTGGGCCCATTCTCGGTCAAGGATTCCAAGCTGAGCTTCGCAGTTCTTGCTTAGATATTAGAAAAAGTAACTAGGATGCTCCAGCCCCTGGCCAGTGCCAGGACTGTGAAGGTAGAAAGAATTGTGAAGAGTTTGGGGAAAGACCACGATGTGTGCCCACTTATGCCCATTGAATTGGTAAGAATACAGAAATCTAAGACACCACATGTGGAAGAGGATGTGGATGGGCACAACTTGGAACGCAGCTAGATGTACAAATTGGCCCAACTATCATGACACCCAATTTGACCTTGTCTTGTAAACTTGAGCAAGTCAAAAACTCTACGCCCTAGCAATTCCACTCCTAGGTATATATGCACAGAAACCCTTGCACCTGTGCCCCAGGAGACACATACATGAAGGCTCAGAGCAGCAGTGTTCATAAAAATAAACATAAAAACACTGAAGCCTGGAAATAACCCACAAGTCTAATGCTGGAAGAATGGCTAAATAAACTGGTAAAATTCATACAATAGAACAATATAGAGCAATGAAAAAATGAATGAGCTGCAGTGACACACAATAACTTGGATAAGTTCTAGTAACATAATGTAGACTGAAAAAGCAAGTCTCAGGAAACTACAAAGTATTTGATGCCTTGTTTATAAAGATCAGAAAGAAGCCCAGCTAAAAGATAATTGTTTAGGCACGGATGTATGTGTTTGTATGTCAAAGCAAAGGGAGGAAGGGATGAAGGTGGCGAAGGAGGGAGGGAGGAAGGAAAGAAGGGAATGAGGGAGGAAGGGAGAAAGGAAGAAGAAAGAAAATGAGAACCACAAACTCAGTGTAGTAATTATATGTAGGGGAGAGTGGGATAATAAGAGCTCCATGCCCCTTCCTGACCTCCCTTGCTATACTTTCTGCCCATGAAGGGGAGGGAGAGATTTTCTGTTAAAGATCTACTGGCTCAGAAATCATGGAATTGCCCCCACCCTGCCCTTCCTGGTCACCATCCTGGCCAGACCAACAGCTCCTCCTGTTCATTCATCCATTCATTCAAACATATGTATTGAGGCCCTACTACGTGCCAGGCACTGTCCTAGACACTGAAGACACAGCTCCTCCATGAACAAAAGGAGCAGATGTCCTTGCCCCCGTGGAGCTTACATTCTTGGTGGGGCCGAGGGAGGCCAGGGAGACGGGCAATAAACCCGATAAATATGAAAAATACCCAGTGTGCCCAGTGTGGTAGGAAGGTGGGGACAAGCGTTATGGAGAAGAGGGAGGAGGGCGAATATTGGAGTCAGGGTAAGGAGGGGCTGCCATGTTAAACAGGGAGGCTGACATTGAGTAAAGACCTGGAGGAAGGGACAGTGAGCTATGAGGACATGAGAAGAGCATTTGGGGTGGAGGAAACAACCACAGCAACAGCCGGAGTGTGGAGTGCCTGGTGGGTTCGAAGAACAGCAAGGGATGCCTGGGTGGGGGCGCTGGGAGAGGAGGAGGAGGCCATGTCTGAGGGGCCCTGGTGAGGGTTTTGGCTTTGGCTCTGAGTGAGACAGGAGTCACTGTAGGGTTTTGGGCAGAAGGCTGACCTCATTTGGTGTCCCAGGATCTCTCCGGCTACTGCACCAACAGGGGCTGGGAAGAAGGCTAAGGTGCCACCCCAGAGGGAATCGATGGCAGCCTGGACCGGGCTGGGGTGGTGGAGGTAGTGAGAAGTGGTCAGATTCTGGGTGCACTCAGAGCTAGAGCCGACAGGGCTGCTGGCGGATTAGATGTGGGGTGGGTGTGAGGGAAGAGTAAGGATAATGCCAAGGTTTTTCTAGAGAACCTGGAAGATAGCGTTGTCATACACCGAGATGGCAGAGCTGGGCGGCACAGGTCTGGGAAGAGCGAGAGTTCTGTTCTGGCTGCCTTAGGTTGCTGTCCAGGCAGACGGCCAGTGGGCAGTTAAAGGGACGAGGTGGGAGTCAGCAGAGAGACCTGGACTGGAGACAGAAAGCAGAGTTGCCTCTGACTGTGGTTTCCTTGATTGGTCATGCCCCACCAGGCCAGCAGGAAGGCAGGGATGATTTCCCCAGTATCTCAATTTCTCAATGCCTGCTACAGGGCCTGGCCCACAGGCAGCCTTGAATAAACAAATGAATGAACAAATGAAAGAATACACAAAGAACAAGAGCATGTCAGCGCAATTGATCTGGTACAAGATTCCTATGTGTGACCAAAGAGGAGAATCTAAAGAAACGTGTCAATAACTCCAGGTCCATTTTCAGAGGGGCCTTCTAGAGATAGCGACCCCATCCTGTCACTGCCTACCCCAGGCAGCCGGCTCTCCTGGTGGAAATTGACTGAAGGGGTGTCCAGGAAAGGAGGCAGGGGCAGCGTTCCGGGCATTCAGGGCACTGGTGCTGACACCGCTCTCCCCTGCACCTGCTCGCCAGGCTCAGGGAGGGGAGTGGGAGGTCTGCAGAGCCCTGGCTTCTGGGCAGAGGTAGAGCCACGTTCCCCAGAGGCCTCCTGGAGCCTCTCTGCCCTCTCTTTCAGGTGGTTTGATCTAGCCTAGTGGGTTTTCAAACATCCCTTTTTAAGAAAAAAACAAGTCATGGAGCCCCATGACAAAATCTCCCATGGAGTAAGGATGGGGGGCATCCCCAGAGCACTGCACCCATGAGGACGTCCCTGTGCTGGGTCAGGGACAGGCTGCATTCAGCAACACAGGTTCCCAGGCCCCAGTCCAGAGCCTCCAGGGCAGTGGGTCTTGTTTGCCTAGTGGGTAAGCCCTTGGCCTCTGGTTTCTAATCTTGTTTCCTAACCTCTGCGATTTGGAGCAAAGCCTCACGCTCTCTGCCTCAGTTTCTCTCCTGTAAAAATGAGGTTCCTAGGGTATCTTGTTTGTCGACGAGAATTTGGCAAGACAACCTGTTAAAGCCATGCTTCTTCTCTATTATGATTGTCAAGACTCCTCCAGGTGCTTCTGAAGCAGAGCCAGGTTTGGGGACAGGTAGCTGGGAGGTCACTACCACCCTGAGGATACCATTGTTTCAGGATCCCAGTCAGCTCTTCCACCACACTGCGTCTGCTCAAGCACCTTCCACACAGCTGCATCTGCCTGCCTCTCTCATCACCCTTCTCTCTTTCCCTCCCTCCTGCCTCTCACCTGCCTCCTCTCAGCTTCCCCACCCCCCAGGGCCCTGGAGAGAGGGATGCAGCCATTCTGCACGGCATCACCTGTGAGACTAGCAGGTGCGATGGGGACAATGGATCCACATGACTCCCCTCCCTTCCAGCAGCCTCTCAGAAATTGGGGGCAGCTCTGAAGATGCTGTTTTTGGCCCAGGCACCATCAGCCCAAACAAAGGCATTTTCTATGGCTGCTGGGAAGGAGACAATTGTTTCCATTCTGCAAACATTTGCTGCCAACACCAGTATTTTCTCTTGGAAGCCGACGTTTGGTTGAGAAGACAATGCCAAGCTAAATATTTTCTCTGCATAAAAATCCCTTTAATTTTTTAATCATTTGGCACACACCTCCTTCCTCCTCCCCTCGCCCTTCTGCTCCTCTCCTCCCTGTCACTCTCTGTCGCTGGCTGGGTCTCTGCAACACCCAACATCTGGGCAAGAGGGAAAGCTTTGGTGGGCCACACAGATGTTTCCAAACCTACAGATGGTGGGCTTTGTGCAGACGCACAGCTGGTTGATGTGTTAACCTTGTGTTCTTAGATGTCTTATCTGGATATTTTAATGGACGCAGACGTAGCCTTTTCTAGTCTCCACCCTTTTTTTGACCATTCTAGATGTCTACACTAAACCCTGGTTAAGAGAAGCCAACCCGTTGCAGTGAACTGAGATCGTGCCACCGCACTCCAGCCTGGTGACAGAGCGAGACTCTGTCTCAAAAAAAAAAAAAAAAAAGAGAGAGAGAGAGAGAGAAGCCAACCAGTAACAAAGGCCCTGAGGCTGCCAACCAGGGCCAGGAGGTAAACGTAGTTCTCCATCACTCTGTGGCTGGTGGCTGAAGCATATTTATGTTCCCTCTTGCTTCCTGAGTCCCCACAAGGAGGAAGTCACCTATCTCACTCCCTGTGCCAAGGTCTAAAGGTACTCAGAATTTCTGACCCCCAAATTCCCTGGCTCTAGGGAGGTGCCTACTTCCTGACAGCACCACAGCTTCGGGGCTGGAGCACTCTCTCCCGCCTCCACGGTGCTGCCTGTCCTTCTGAAGCTGCCTTCCCAGCATCCCATGGGGGGGCAGGCCTCCTCCCCAGCCACTTTGGATGTTCATTCATACCAGGAATGAGCTTGTTTTTCCAAACCCTCAACTGGATTTCATTCTGAAATCTCACTCCCTGGGGAAGAAGAATTTCCACCTCACAACCCAGAGTGTGAAGTATATCTGGTCAGGACTTACAGAATGAATGGATAAACGGATACATACATCATTGAATGAATGGGTGGAGTGATTAGTGAGTATGTGAATAAGTGAATGAGTGACCAAATGTGTGAGAGATCAATCAATGAACTCATCCCTGTGCCTGTGCCCAAGGACACAGCATGTGCAGTGACACTGGAGGTGAGAGGGAGGACGGTGAAATGATGTGAAACAAGTCTCCATGGAGCACCTTGCTGGCACAGGGCAACTATGTTTCTTCCTCCTCAGTGATGAAAGCCTTACCACTGCGGAAAGAGTGTCAGTTTGGAGATGAGAGCTGGCTATCTGGGTTTGATTCCTGACTTTGTCAGTTCTTGGCTTGTGATCTTGAGCAAGTTGCTTCATTCCTCTGAGCCTCAATTTTCTCATCTGTAAAATGAGGGATACCTACCTTGTAAGTCTGTTTGGAGAATTTGAGGATTTGGGCATCCGGCACTTGTTAAGTATTAGCTCTTTTCTCCCTAAAGGAGGGTGAAGTTTTCAGGTCAATAAGCTTTGGGGAGAGATGAGAGTGGTTGAACATTGCCTGGCAGCACTGTGGTGAAAACTACCTTTGGACAAAGGCCACCTTTGGGTGAAGGCCACCTTTGGGTGAAGGCCACCTTTGGGTGAAGGACACCTTTGGGTGAAGGCCATCTTTGGGTGAAGGCCACCTTTGGGCGAAGGCCACCTTTGCGCTCCTATGGAACATCTAGGGAGCATGTAGGTGTGAGGATCTCTGCAGGGATGCAGATATACCCAGAGGGCCATCAGACATCTGTCCTTCCCATGCCTGTCCTAGCTCCTGGTGAGTGTTTGACATCAAATGAACCAGGCCAAGGTGGGTGGATCTAGAAAAAAATCCTTCTTTATATAAAGGGGGATGCTTCCTAAAAAGAATCACTACTTGAATACCTGCCACAGGCACCCCAGAGAAAGTATTTCTTGGGGTTCAGGCATATTAACCATGGTGACCTATCAATCACTGTGAACCAGAGATCAGGCAATGATGCAGGGCCACGACAATGATGATGAGCCACCTCCTGGCTGTGGCCTTGGCCATGTAATTTAACCTGTGTGCCTCTGTTTCCTCATCTGGGTAATAGCAATGATTGCATTGACCTCAATGCTTGGAATAGTGCCTGACACATAGTGAGCAATACACAAATGTTAGCTATTACAGTAGATTGGATTATTCTCCCCAGCTCTTCACCCTCTCACCTTGCAAGAGGATTTTACAACCTCTCTCCTTCGACTTTGAGCTTGTCCATGTAACTTGCTTTGATCAACGGAATATAGGTGGCTGGGACAGTGTCCTAGTTCCTGGAAGAGGCTTTTAAGAGCATCTTCTGCTTGCGCACTTCCTCCAGAGTCCACCAAGAGAATGGAGAATGGTGTATCTTAGATAATCATTATTTCTTCAGCCTAGGACCCGGTGCAAAAAGACATGTGAAATCCAGCCAAGTGCAGGCAATCTGTAGCCTTTATATAATGAGAGCAAGAAAGAAATGTTTGTTGTCATAAGCTACAAGATATTAGCATTATTCTCACTATAGCAATAGCTGATGAATACAGCTATTATTACTATTACTTCTCCATTTTGTAGATGAGGAAACTGAGGCTCGTTGAGGTTAAGTTACTTGTTCATGGCTACACAGTAATTAATTGGTGGAGATGGGATTCAAACTCAGATTCATTCATTCATTCATTTATTCATTCAGCAATTACTTAGTGAGTACCTACCCTGCGGCAGCCACTTGAAAGGCAGAGAAAGCCCCTGCTCTCATGCAGCTTATAGCTGCATGGAGAGAAACAAAGAAATACAAGCCAACCAATAAATAGGTGAAAAAAATTCCAGACTGTCATAAATGATTTAAAGGATATAAAATAGGGTGATGTGATCATGACTGGGGAAGTGGGAGGGACAGTTTAGAAAGGATAGCCAGAGAAGACCCCTGCCCACCACTGCAGGAAGTGACGTGGTAGACAGCCGGAACAGCAAGGGCAAAGGCCTGGAGGCTACAACAAACACGGCGTGTTCCAGGAGCAGAGAGAGCCCGGGGTGGCAGGAGGGAAATGAGAGGCAGAGTGGAAGATGAGGGTACAGACAAAGACGAAGTAACGTATGGCTTTGTCATCTATGCTATGGTAAGGAGTTTGCAATTTATTCTAAGTACAGGGAGGGTTTTAAGCAGAGGAGAAATGTGAATGTCTTTGGGTTGATATGTTTAAATTATCATGATTTTGTATGGGGAATGATTGCAGGAGGCCTGCTAGGAGACCAATGCAGCAGTGCAGGAGGGAGATGGTGGCTAGGCCCCAGGGTGATCAGGGTGGAAACAAAAAAATAAACTGTCTCCAGATATACTTTAGTTTCAGAGGCTGTATGTTCATGGAAGTTTGGAGGTAGAGATGAGATAAAGAGATGACTCAAGGAAGGAGGACCTTTATGTGACCTTGGGTGAGGATGGTGTCATATAGTGAGCTGGGGAAAGCTAGAGTCAGGATGGATCCGGGTGAGTGGAGAAAAGCAAGAGTTCTGCCTTGGACAGGCTTGCCTTGAGAGGCCTGCATCAAGGGGTGCTGTGAGCAGGCAATGGGCTGCACTAGGCCAAGTTCAGTGGAGAGATGAGGGCTGGAGGGGTAAATGGGGCATCCTTGACACATAAGTATGATTTCAAGGGACAGAAAGCAATCACCTGGGCACTCTGGCATTTGGAAGTCAGTTGGAGTTATAGGATCTAATAAAACTACCAGAGAAAGAGGAGCCAGCGAGGTACCGCTGTCCAGTTTCAGAGGTGAAGCCCATGGTGAAAGAAGCTCCGTGACCCTTGAAGTCTGAGACTTTGCTGTCTGCTACAGTCATCACCTGCCAAGCGCTTGAAATGTGGCTGCTCCACGTTGAGATGCACGACAATTACAAAACACACACTAGATGCCAGTGACTTCGTATGAAAAACAATGTAACATAGCTCATTCACCCATCAAATACATTGATTACATGTTGGAATAATAATATTTCAAATATGTTGGGTTAAATAAAATATAGGGATAAAATCAATTTTACCTGTTTCTTTCATTTCTTTTACTCCTAAAAATGTCAGAAATGTAGAACATTTAAAATTACCATGAGGCTGGCATTTGATGCTTGCATCATTGTATTTTTACTGGGCAGCCCTACCTCAGAAGGACCACAGTAGGGTGTCACCCCATACAATGATGTAGTTGCAGAAGCACTGTTCAGACCTGTCCCCAAGACTCTCGCTTTCCTGTCCTCTAGGGTCCCTGGGCTTTCCCTACCAAGAGTAGGTGTCAAATTTCTCAGTAAAGATTCTACTGGCAACTTCTCATGGGAGTTGAACAACGAGAACACATGGACACAGGGAGGGGAACATCACACACCGGGGCCTGTCACGGGGGTTGAGGGAAAGGGGAGAGGGAGCTTTAGGACACATACCTAATGCATGCGGGGCTTAAAACCTAGATGACGGGTTGACAGGTGCAGCAAACCACCATGGCACATGTATACCTATGCAACAAACCTGCATGTTCAGTACATGTATCCTAGAACTTAAAGTAAAAAAAAAAAAAAGACTTTGCTGACGACTTCTCACTCCAGCCCATACAGACCTGTTTTCGCCTAGAAAAATCACATGCAGCTTTCATGAGAAAAAAAAAATACACACAACACGAAACTAAAGAAAGGAGCAAGATTTCCCTGATGCACTGCCAAGTGACTGTTCTATTTCCCACAACTCCCTGTAGTTTCTTCAAACACAAAGACGTTTGCCACATGGTCAATGAAATCATTTGGGGAAGTGTCAGAAGACCATACGTGGGGCTGGGGAGTTTGGCAGCCATGAGATCTTCCCATTTCCCACAATGGTCTCTGGCCAGGGCCTACATTCGGAGTGTTCATCAATCTCTCCCGCTCAGAGCTCCCCTGTAAATCCACCACCCCATCAAACCTCAAACTCACAAGAATTGCCATTTAGGGTCTGTGTGGGCCCTGGGGACACCTTGGGGCTCTGAACAATGATCATCTCTGCCTTCAGGGAGGAAACCTGAACACAGTAGGGTCAGGCCTTTTTTGGGATAGTGTCATTGTCCTCTGCCTGCTCCCAGCCCAGACTGGGAACGTCACCCTGTCCTGGGGCCGTGAAACAGGACGGACCCGCAGTCCAGCAAGACAGGGACCTTAGAGATACAGAAAGAGGAAGAGCCCAAAGAGACCACATGAAGAATTGGTGAGATGGGGAGAACAAAGAACTCAGAGCAAGAAGAAGACCCCTGGGACAGTGGGGAGTGGGAGGCAGGCCTGAAGAACTCAGAGGAAGGGAGAGATGAAAGGAAGTGCATTCATTCACTCATTCATCCATTCATTTGTGAAAGCATTACTGAGTACCTTCTATCTGTGGGCACTGAACTAGGAGCAGAGATGCATAGTGAGTGAAACAGGCCAGGTTTCTCCCCTGAGGGGCTTGCAGGCCTATTAGGAAGATATTAAACAAATAAACATGTGGATCGATTTAAAATGAAAACTGACAAGTTCTCTGAAGAA
This sequence comes from Hylobates moloch, assembly GCF_009828535.3. Lineage (NCBI taxonomy): Eukaryota > Metazoa > Chordata > Mammalia > Primates > Hylobatidae > Hylobates > Hylobates moloch. The sequence continues at coordinate 38,880,748 of NW_026652283.1, read as the reverse complement.
TAGGACATGAGGCTACAACATCACCAACAGAAGCATTCCGTTGAACCTGAGAAACCAGAAAACGTTTCCCTGAGGAAATGATATTTGAGCTGAGATCTGAATCTCAGTTAATTGCACAAAAGAGAAATTGGGTATGACAGGCAGAGGAAACAGCATGTGCAAAGGCCCTGTGGCCAGCGTGGTCTGCATTCGAGGGATGGAGGGCACTGTGACCAGAGCAGCTGCCAAGATCTGTATCACAGGACCACAGACAGTGGGACTGTGATGGACAGGGTTTGGAGCACATGAGGCTTCTTGAAGATCCCAAACTTTGAATTTGCCTTTAAAACTTTTTTTTTTCCATTTTGAAGTTTAGGGGTTGTTTTTTAAATGCTGCTTTTGTCTGAAGAAATCTGAACAGAAGAACTCAGGGAGTTTCACAGGTAATTAGTATACATGTAATAATTATTGGGTTTTTTTCTTAATTATAAAGTAACATAATACTCAACCTGGGAACTTGTCAAACATAGAAAAAGACAAATTCTAAAATGGACCTAAACCCACTCTCCACCCATTCTCACTGTTAAGAATATTGAGGTAGCGTCTGTAAGGTTTTGAGCTTATATTATAATATATACCGGCCACTGGACTGGAGCTTTTCATATATGGTCTTATTTTGTTCTCACAGCAACCCCATAAGGTAGTACTGTTATTATTCCCATTGTACAGATTAGGAAAGTGAAGCTTTGAGCTTCACTGGGCCTTTCTCTAGACTCGTCTTCTACCATACTTGTTCTAGCTGTTTCTGCTCCAGTCACGCTGCTCCCCATTCCTCTAACCCAGTCTACTCCTGGCCACAAGGCCTTTGTACACACTGTTTCCTCTGCTTGTCATACAGTTTGTTCAATGTCATTTGAACGAGGTGCGAAGTAGCCGGGCTGGAGTCCAAATCCAAATGTGTCTGACCCTGAGCCCGCACAGATCACTACATTCTGCTTCCTCATGGGTCGTATCCTCATCGTTCTCCTTTCTGTGCATACGTATGCATTTATATTTATATTTGTACTCAATACTGACGGCATTACCCAGACTGTTTTGCAGCCTGTCCTTTTCACTTTGCAACAGATCATGTAACATTTTCTCAAATCAACATCTATTCTTCTACAACACTATTTTTAATGTCTGCATAGTATTCTGCAGTTCAGACTGGTGATCTGCAAACATTAGCTCACGTGGGAACTCGTTGGAAATGCAAATTTTCAAGCCCCACCCCAGACCTACTGCGTTAGAAACTCTGTGGATGGAGCCCAGGAACCTGTATTCTAACAAGCCCTCTGGGTGATTCTAATACAAGTTAATGTTGAAGAACGGGTCCTTTAGATGTTCTGTATCCTTCTTAACTCATCTCCTATCATTGGTACATTTAAATCATTTCCAGGTTTGACCATCAAAACACAAGGCAAATTGGGAGGCCGAGGTGGGCAGATGATCTGAGGTCAGGAGTTTAAGACCAGCCTGGCCAACATGGTGAAATCCTGTCTCTACTAAAAATACAAAAATTAGCCGGGCATGCGCCTGTAATCCCAGTCAATAGGGAGGCTGAGGCAGGAGAATCGCTCGAACCCAGGAGGTGGAGGTTGCAGTGAGCCAAGATCCCACCACTGCACTCCAGCCTGGGCAAAAGAGCGAGACTCCGTCTCAAAAAAAAAAAAACAAGGCAAAACAAGCATCCTCATATCTGTGAAGATCAAGAAAGCGGTTTTAAAATAAAGCAGATGTCAAAAACCAAGCCTACATAAACAAAAAATACATTAGTAAATGTTATATTTGAAAAGAAAAATAAAGAAAAACAGAAGAGATTTTGGTCAGATCTCAGGAAATGTTCTATTGTTTTTTTTTCCTGGCAGGACCACCTGGCAGGAGGAATGTCACTGGAGCCCTTCTTGTCACCTGGGAGGACAGTTCGCTTCTGCAGGCAGCCTGGGAGTTGCCCTGCTGCCGTGCTCCTGAGCACTGTCCACGAACTCCGGGCCTTCTCTGGTAGATTCCAGGCTTTTGGGTATAATGGCTGAGATGTTTGTTAAAGAGACAGCTGCTGTCTGGGCCCACCCAGCAGGCGGAGGGCAGAAGGGCTCGGTAGCTGTGGAGATGGAGCTGGAGGGCAAGCTGCCTCCTCACCTCCCAGCTGGCGATTTCATTAAGCGAGGGCCTGCCAAGAGGGCTCTGCCCCACTCCTCACTGCTGCCCTGCCAGGCTGCCTCCGCCCTCATTAGCTTGAGGCTGAGCCCAGACTTCTGAAATAAACTCCAGGCCCTTCCCTGGGGTCTTGGAAGACACCTTCCATCTGATGGTGAGTGGAGATCTGTCAACAGAGCCCAGACTACCATTGATGCCTGCCAGTTCTCATTTCCCATCCAGGGAGCGAGCCTGCCTGTTGGCAGAAAGTTTCCTGGAATCAAATGGGCCTGAGGTATGGCTTAACCAAAAACTAAGAAAAGCAGTGTTAATGTTCTGGGGTGTGTCTGTTTCCTTGCCTGTAAAATGGGAGTAATAATCCCTTTCTGGTGATTATTACAGAACATGGAACAGAACATGGGCTGCAGATGGTAAGGGTAAAGTGTGAGATGGCTTTTTTTATGTCATTGCTGTGCTTTTGTGCACAAGTCTTTGGGGATATACTGATCTGGGTTCAAATCACAGCTTTTCTGCTTACTGACCGTGTGACCATGGATGAATTATTTCTCCTTTCTGAGCTTGTATTTCCCCATCAGTAAAGCAGCAGTAATGACACCTGCTTTGCCAAGCAAACGCGAGGACCACATGGGCTACCAGGGAAGAGAGCAGCCAGCAGGGTGCTCAGAGCACAGTAGGCTACCCAGCAAGTGTTTGTTGGCTGGATCTCAGTCCTTCCTGCGCTGGAGACCTCCTCCTGCTGTGCAGGAGGCGGTACCATGTAGCAGTCTACCTTTCAACATCTGATACCTGCAAATGTGGATCCTGGCTTCACACAGGGACCTTGAACACATTACTTCACCTCTCTCTGCCTCTGTTTCCTCATCCATACAATGGGAGAAAAAATAATACCTACTTTATAGGGCTCTTGTGAGAATAAGATAAAATCATGTTATTAAAATGTGAAGGCTGGGCCTGGTTGCCTGTAATACTAGCACTTTGGGAGTCTGAGGCAGGAGGACTGATTGAGGTCGGGAGTTTGAGACCAGCCTGGGCAACAAAGCAAGACCCTTTCTCTACAAAAAGTAGAAAAAAAATTAGCCAAGCATGGCAGTGTGCACCTGTGGTCCCAGCTACTCAGGAGGCTGAGGCAGGAGGATCCCTTGGGCCCAGTAGTTCCAGGCAGCAGTGACTTACGATCTTGTCATTGCACTTCAGCCTGGGCGATAGAGCAAGACCTAGTCTCAAAAAAAACAAAAAGTAATTGTTGTTAGGTGTCATTATTACCATTTTTTCAGATGTGGCAAAGGCTGAGTGTTCGTATTATCAAACATCGAAAATGTGGCAATGTCTGGAGAGTTGACTGATCTTTAGCTTTGATTGGGCATTCAGTTGACAGATATTTATTGAGTGCCAATCATGTGACTGGCTGTTTACTGGCCTTCCAGTCCCTTGAATTTGGGATTTGTGGAGGATTTTATGCACAGCAGAGAGGTCTCATACCAGAGACGTAGGAGGGCAGAGGGGTCACGGTGAGGGTCAGAGGAGGTGGGCCGCCCTTGCCACCTTCCAATGAGGAAGCCAATTACTCAGTTGTGTAGCTGTATCTCAGGACAATAGCCATCTTTGACAGCCCTTCTCCCACAACCTCCAGAAAAGCAAGACCTTGAGAAATTTCAGGCTAAAAAGCAGCTCTCAAATTCCACTGTAGGTTATTCAAAGGAGAAAAATAATAAAAATCAATGCCAACTCAGTCTCCGGTTCTGAGGAGCAGTCGCATCTTGTTTATAACCTGAAGGGATCAATAAGAGATGCTTTTTTTGGTCCATTTTTTAAGCTCGATACCATGGATGCAATTTGGTTGACAATTATGAACAATCAGTTATCTTGTACGGTCTTGCTCCAGCCGCCAGCTGCCCGATCAGGGTAATCATGAGCTATTACTGAGGGGGTGGTGTTGTGGAGGGGCTGGTTCCTACCTGCTCACCAATGATCACTCAGAAGGAAACAGAATTTGCTGATCAATTTAGTCATTGGGATGGAGAAGTTATGAATACTCTGACACAGAAGCCTGGCTTCTTGAGTTTTCAGACCCATTAGCCAGGGCATAGATTCCTATTGATGAAAGCATCCATCTCCCTGGCTTGGGCAGTTTCAAGGGGCCAAGAGTCTAGGTTAGGATTTGCTAGAGTTCAGAAAATCAAGTGCTCATTGCTGTCCTCAAGAACACAGAGGGACAACTGTCTTCATGACACCAACATCTGAACTGAATGGATAAAAAGCTTCAGGGCACTCCTGGGTGTTAAATGCCCCAGAGACAGGCCTGAGCTTGGGCCTGGCAATTCCCTTGTGGAGAACCTTCCTCCAAGATACTCAGCATCTCGCCCACTTTGCCCAGAACCCACAGGGCCAGCCCTGTACAGCATGGCTGAGCACCAGAGACCTCAACCTCTTTTGGATCGTGGGCATCTTTGAAAAACTGGTGAAGGCTCTGCATCCTGTCTAAAAAAGTACTCAGACACCCAAAAATATGCATTAATTTTAGTAGGGGCCTATGAAAACTAGGATAAGAATGTCAAGGCCAGGGTTTGGGAATCAGATAAATCTAAATCCCCATCTAGGCTCTACCATTTGCATGCCATGTGATTCTGGGTAAGTAACCTTAGCTCTCAGAGCCTCAGTTTCCTCCCTGTGCTGGGAATGGTAATAGTATCTACTTAACAGCATCACAAGATAATCCATGAGAAACACTAATGGTTTCTCTGCATGTGTGCAGCATATAGTAAGTGATTAATAAACATTAACTGGTATCATTATTAACACAAATAATAATTAATTGGAAATAACTAAAGTCATAGAGGTAATCTCTCTATGCTGCATCTATAAAATCGGACATACTAGGACCCACCACACAGATGTTTTTTAGGAAGTGTTATTTAAAAGGATTTGTGTGACACATTAACTCAGACCTGGACACATTTATTCAGACCTGTAGGTGCTCAATCAATAGTAGCTGTTGGTTATGATTATGTAATGATTATGATTGTTAATATTTGTCACTAATGAATGTTACCCGTTGTATCCTGGGCACCTCCCATCTTCCCAGGACTGGGCTGTGGCTAAGGGTGAGCCAGTGACCCAGATAATGGAGCTTATAACAGACTGTGGCAGGGTGGTGGGGGGTGGGGAGGCAAAACACAATCGCATGACGCAAGGTCTGTCATGGACATGCTGTATGACCTTGGCTAAGCCTCCTTCCCTCTCTGAGTAGGACTTCCCCTGAACATACAACTGGAGATTGAACTTGACGATCTCCAGCGGTCTAGACTCTAGTTGATTCAACCTATCTAATGAACTGCTGAGGAAATTTCCTGTAGCTGACACTGGGTCTTGCCATGTGTGGCTTGATGGAGAGGGTGGACCAGGAGGAAGAAACAGCACAGGCAAAAGCAGTGTCCTCCTCTGCCTCCTTTCCCTTGGAAATGTAGGGCTCATTGTCTGTAGGGACTTCCTGGAACCTCCTGGCCACTGGGGATCATCTCTTCCATTGCTGCTCATTGGCCCTGCTGGGCCACCCAAGTGTTGTCTTCAGTTCAAGTCCCCTGATATCACTCCCAGAGAACTGGGTGACCTTTCTTTAGAGCACACTTCTCACTGTTTGTTCTTACCCATTTAGTTATATGACTCTTTGATTCAAGTCTAACTTTCTCACCAGACTGCATGCTCCATGAGGCCAGGGGCCATAGAACTGGCTTAATTCACCCTTGCATTTCCAGCTCCTTTCCAAGTGCCTCCCCATATAGTAGATACTTGATATATACTCATTGAATGGATGAATGGACAGAAGAATGGTTGGGTGGATAGGTTAAGAGGAGAGTAAAAACCTTTCTATAGAGCCAGCCCCTTACAGGTGTGAGTTCAATGGAAGGCAGAAGGGGATAGAGCCCTATATATCCAGAGGTCAGTGTTCTGAGGGCGTCTGGGAGGCATCACATATCTGAATCAAAATCCAGGTCTCCTTCCAGCTCGTAGCATTGCCACTAGCAACAGGATGGAGCCATGGAGTCCTGGATATGCCCCTATCCTTTTCTGAGCCTTTGCAACCCTGCCCCAACACTTCTTCCCACTGAATAGCAATCTCGTGCTCTTGTCTTCCTCACCCCAAACCATCCTGCATTCAGGAAATGATCTGACTCATTCAGGAGTCCCCGAGACTTAACTGGATTCCATTCTTGGGGTTATTTACATTTTAATGACTAGGGCTTTAAAAATTAAGTCCAAGGGATGAGGCAGAGATGTTGAGACAGCAAGCCCTTGTGTGGAGGCTCTTCCTGGTGTTCAGAGAGGTCTCTCTGTGTCAAAGGCTCGGGCCCTGCTGGTTCATGTCCTCTGGGCAGGTTTGTAGGTCATGCACATTTTCTTCCCAATCCCCATCCCCTGAAAATGTTCTTTATTTCCAGAATCAGGCTGGGATCTCTGTTTTGGGTATCATGGAGACTTTCAGAACCCAGCTGCAGGCTCTCCTTAACCCTTCATCTCCTCCCTGCCCCAGACTTAGGTTCCTCTACCTGCCCAAGCCACCCAACCTTGCTGGGAGCCCGTGATTCATTATCACCCAAAGATGCGGCTCCTGCACAGGGAAGCAGAGGTGGGACTGGAACAGCCAAGCTGCTACAAAGCCAGAACCAGGTTTATAGGCAGCCCCCAGCCACTCCCTGTAACTAGGCAGAAGCTGGTGGGGAGGAGGAAAGGAGCAAGAGCAGGCAGGCAGCACCAGAAAAACAGCCCGGTGAAGTGCCTGCAAATCCTCCTTTTAAACCATTTCCCAGAAGGCCCAGATGATCATCAGCAGCCCCAGAGAGAGCCCTGGGTGGGGAGGTGGTGGAGGTAGACGGGTTAAAAGGGAAGGGTCCTTTTCCCAGCCTCCCCAGGGTGGAGAATTGGTCTCCCAGTGCAAAGCAGGCCCACTTTAGCCTAAGTGACTGGTCTGTGCAGCGCATTCATCTGGTATTCAGGAGTCTGGCATTAACTCTAATGGCGAGGCTCCGTGGGCTCCGGCTTGGATACTCAGCACGGCCTTGCCACTCCCTTCCTGGGCCACTGTGTGATTTCCCATTAGTGAAATGAACACGCAGAATACAGAAGGACAGTAGCCTGGCCTGCTGGGCGGGGCACACACACATGCACACACGACAGCACATGCCCACAGAGGCAGGCACACTGGGCTGGGTTCCGACCCAATGCCTGGGTGAGGGTGGCAGGAAAAGCACCTCCAAACCCAGCTAAAGACCCTCAGGGAGTTGTTTGGGGGCTACTACACCACGAGGTGCTAGAGAGTTACAGAGGAAGATCACTGACCCAAAGTTAGGAGACCTGGGATCAAGTCCCAGCAAACAGCTAGGATTTGCTGGGTACCACTGTACCCCTGATGCTGTCCTGTGTATGTAAGCTGCCTTATCCCCTGAAATCCTCACCACAAACACTCAAGTGGGTATTATTATCCCATTCCACAGAACAGGAAATGGAGATCAGGTAACTTCTTGACATTGTACAACAAAAGGGCAAAGCCAGGATTGAAACCAGGTCTGTCAGATTCCAGCCCAAACACAAGCCAGCGCTGTCACTCTGCTACTTACGAAACCCATGGCCTTCTCAGGGCCTCAGTTTCTTCATCTGCAAAACGGAAGCTTACACCTCTTCTTCCTCGGACATAAAATTATTGTGGGGATGGCAGGTTAGAGCTGTAGAGGCAGACAGACAAATAGATCTACTCCCTGAGAGTTTTAAGCCTCTTTGTCCATGTTAAATTCTAGGCTCGAGATGCAGACTGAAAAAGCAGAAAGCATTATAGATATTCTTACCATGAAAATCCTACTCTAATAACTCGAGACATTTTCTCTTCCTTGTGAAAAAGAGTGCAACTGACACATTGTGGGAGAAGCACCCCTAGCCAGACCTGGCAATGTCTGGGAAGATTCAAGGTGGTGAATTTCTGAGAACTCGTTGCCTTGAGGGCAGAGGGGAGAGTCAACAATAGGGTACTTAAGATATCTGACCCTTCTGCAGGGCTCCGGCCCACCCAGAAAGCAAGGGAAGCAGCCCAACCCCTTCTTGCATCTAACCACCTTTTGTCTTGTTGACTGTTTCTCAGGTCAGTTCTCCCAGGGACTAGGCTAAAGGACATTTCCTTCATTTGTACCTGAGTCAGGGATCATTGAGAAAACATGGACGGGCTTTCTGAGAAGAGGACCAGGTAGCCAGAAGGCTGATTTTCCTATGTCTCAAGGGCCTGGGCACTTCATGGTGAAGCCACCAGGTGTAGGCTGACCTGGGACAACTGAGGCAGCAGAATGCCCCCTCCAAATCACAAGCGTCTCCTCCCCTATCCTAGCCATGAACAAAGCTGCAGCCTCCTCTATAGGGGCTGGGGAGGGGTGCCTAGCTTGCCAGTCTGTCACGCCCGTACTGAAATGTCCCAGCTACAGGCACATGGAGATTCGTGCATTCCAAGTGAGAAAGGGGCATGAAAATGATCTGCTGATCATCTATCCTAGAACTGGAGGAGGCCACAGGAGAGAGGAAGGCAGGGCACTGGAGGGGAGCCGTTCAGGTTACTGAAGATGAGCTTCCTGGGAGCCACCATGTGGGTGAAGCTTCACACTCCCCTTTGTCTGCTCAGCCCCCAGGGGCAGAGCAGCCAAGCTCCTTCTCTCACTTGCCCTGCAAGTCTTTCTTACCATGTTTTGTGAGAGATTCTGCCCCAAGCACCCATGGGTGTGTGTGTATGCACATACTGCATATACACATATGTATGTATGTGTATTTGTGTATGTGTGCATATGCATACACAAATGTGAGCATGTTGATGTGTGTGACACGTATGTGTGCACACATATGAGTGTTTAACATACACATAGGCCCATATGCTTGCATGTTGTGTGTATATTCCTAACCTACCCTCCTACCAACTCCTTTTCCTCCCTAGGTAACTGGGCTTCCAGAGTCTATTCTTGGCTTCTTTTCTCCTGGGTCTACACTTTATAGAAGATCTCATTCTTGACCATTGCTTCCTTCCTTCTCCGTGAAGATAAAACTGCCAAATCTATCTGGCCAATCTCTGCCCTCGTTTCTGAGCTCTCAAGCCTTACTTCCAATGGATGATCTATGTACATCTCAAGCCCTATGGTCCCAAATTGTCCCTTATCACCCTCTTCCCTAAACCAGTGTTTCCTCCAGACCTAAGTATTCCTGGGATTGCATTCATCACCACCCCAGCCTCCTTCATCTCTCACCTCTTGTCTGTTAGAGGCCGGTGGCTCCTTCCTGTGAAATATTCCCTTTTCTGTTTTCACCGCCATCATCCAGGGCCAGGCCCTTATCACCACAAACTTGTTCTACTCAATAGGCCCCAGCTCATCTTCCAGCCTCCAGGCCCTCTGGTCCCAATCCACACAGTTCAGGGAAAGTGGAGCCATTTATAAAAGCACAATCCGGATCTCACTTCCCATTCCAAGCCTTTTGCTGGGTTCCTGTGGCCTTTGAAGCCAGCTACACCTGGACCCAAATCTCCCCTCTAGCACTTGCTACCTGTGGGAACCTGGCCATGTTATGGGGCCTCTCAGAGCGACACCACGGTTTTCACAGAGTTATTATCAAAGCCAAGCAACACAACATGTGAAAGCACTGCAGAGTGTCTTTTATGTAATATGTATGTTACATACATATGTTTTGATATATTTTATAAATATGCATATGTACTATATAAAATATATATATTTTCTTAATTTCACTTCTTTGGGAGAGAAACAGTGATGTGTGTGTGTATTGCAAATATGTTAGATAGTGAGTATTGTATATGACGGCATGCACAGAAATACTTTTATTTATCTATCTTATATTCTTTTTTTTTTTTTTTTTTTTTTGAGATGGAGTCTTGCTCTGTCACCCAGGCTGGAGTGCAGTGGCGCAATCTCAGCTCACTGCAAGCTCTGCCTCCTGGGTTCACGCCATTCTCCTGCCTCAGCCTCCCGAGTAGTTGGGACTACAGGCACCCGCCACCACGCCCGGCTAATTTTTTTGTATCTTTAGTAGAGATGGGGTTTCACCATGTTAGCCAGGATGGTCTGGATCTCCTGACCTTGTGATCCGCCTGCCTGAGCTTCTCAAAGTGCTGGGATTACAGATCTATCTTATATTCATTTTTTTATTCATTCAGCAAGCATCTGTTGACACCTATTATGTGCTATGCATTGGCACAAATATATGGAAAGATACGAGTTCTAGCCTTTACGAATTTGGCACTATATATGAACTTCCTCTCAAATCATAAGCCCTGAGAAAAATCCAGGTTTATCCATCAAGTCCTAACTCCCTTTCTCAGTCAGCGTTCGTGGGGGTGTCATGGTGTTTTCAAGGAGGCCTGGGTGGAGTTATTTGCCTTGGAAATCACCAGGCTCCACAAGGAATCCTTTTGCAGCCTGGAAATCCTGTCCCCTGCCCTGTTTTTGCACTGCGGAGCATGAGGCCCCGTCAGTGCAGATGGTGGGCCTAGGCAGAGGCGCAGAGGTGGGGCGAGGCCCCTGCACACAGAACCTGGAAAAGTCATGCTTGCATTTGAGTGGGGGGGAAGGTGGAGGTCGACAAGGCTCCCTCAAACTGAAGTCTTTCCAATTTGCTTTCAGGAAGGAGCGCCATTAACGTGAGCGTTCGGGGAAAAAAACAAAAACACTAATCACCATCCGAAATGTACATGCTATTTCCCATCTGGTGTGCGGAATTGGATAGTCTCGGGAGTCTCAGGAAAATGTAGCAGATGGGCTGGGTTTGGAGCTCGTCTCCCCACAGGGAGTGGGGAGAAGAGGAAGCGACTTGGCACGGGAAGCCTGCGTGTGTGAGAGATGGGGGGCCCCGCCGGGTCTCCATCAACTGGGTCCTGGAGGAACCCTCCCCGCCCTCAGATGCCTGATGCAGCCAGAGCAGCTGTGTTGGCTGCCCCTGTGGCTTCTGGTCCATTATGGGAAACAGCAGCTCATGCTCTCGGTTTGCAGAAACTCTACTCAGGCAGCGCCAGTGCCAGGGAAAGATGCGAGGGGATCAAACACTTGCCGATGTTGCTTCCTAGCTGTGCCACTCAGGCCAGTCACTCACCGTGGGTCATTGACTGGGATGCCTCCTAGAGTCATCAAGAGGCTCAGATGAGGTCAATGGGAAGCACCTAGCACTGTGTCTGCATGGGTTATTATCTGGTTTAGATGCCCACAAAAAGGGACTTGGAAGTGCTCCATAGGGGATGGATGTTGGGGAGAAGACCTTGCCCTCAAGCTTATGGCCTGTTGGGCTGAAGAAGAGGTGCCCAGCGTCCCCCAGTTGCACCACTGCAAAGGGGCATCTGTGTTACAGACAGTTCATCCTGTGACCTTTGCCTGGAGTCAGAAAGGAGAGGGGTGCCTGCTCAGCAGGGAGGAGGCTGGAACCGCTCCTGGCAGGTGCAAAGAGAGAAACTGGGGGGGAAACGAGGGAAAACAGGGCCCCTGGAGAAAAGAACCATGAGGAAGGATGTTCTCAGAATTCTCCATGCTCAGGGTCCCTTCTAGAGAGGAGATGGCCCCCTCCCCCTCCTCCTTCTGACCCCCCACGGCTGACTGCTGTCCTATCAGATGGCAGAATGCCACCAATGCCTTTCTTCTCTGCTGTGACTTTCAGTCCCCCTCCCCGGAGCACCCCCTCCCCCAAACATCTAATTAAAGAGAGGAAAGTAATTAAGGAAGGGCATATAACATTCCCCGTTAACACTGAACTTAATAACGCCCCCAAACCCTCCCCCCACTTTCCATCCATAAATATGACACGCAGAACAACTCACTGCAACAGCAAACTGTTTATTGCTTGCTAAGCTGGAAAGCACTTGAATTAACCTCCCGCATAAGTGGAGTTAGGAAAGATCCAGGCGTCTTTAAGTGGAAAGAGGACATGAGCCAGACAGAGTCCTTGTCAGGGAACCTGGAGGATGGGGCCTCGTTCACTCCCTCACTCACACACCCATTCATAGGAGCGTTTACTGAGTGCCCACTCTGTAATAGACCATGTGGTAGTGCTTGGGAAATAGAGAAGAATAAACCAATATTGCCTCTGCAGTTGGAGACACGTTGTCCTTTGCAGTTTTAAAAATGGCAGCTGTGGCCCCGTGAAAGGAGGGCTACTTGACAGAAGACCAGGCTGGAGACTGAAAATAGATGGCAGGACCCTCCCACCCTACCCCACCTTTCTGACTGGACCATTGCAATTTAACAAGCCTATGATGTATTTCAGGCACTGTGGAGGTTATAGAGACAAGGCAAACACTGCCCCTGACCCAGAGAAGCTCATAGACTGGGAAGAGAGGCTGGGATACAGCACTAATGACAGCCTTCAGAGACCCACTTCTTAACTGAGATGTGTGCAAAGTCCAGGGAAAACACAGGGAATGGAACAGTTAACTCTGTCTGGGGAAGTTGTAGAAAGGATCACAAAAGAATTGACATTGAAGTTGGGTTTTGAAGCATAAGCAGAAATTCCCAATGGAGAAAAGGGTGCAGGAAGATCTAGGTATCATACCTAGAGAAACTGTGTAAATGTGCAAAGTCATGAAAGTAGATGGGCTGTCTGGGTTGAAGTGGAAACGGGTGGAAGAGGTGGAAAGCATGGGGAAGTCACAGGTCAGGTAACATTAGAGAATAAATAATGAGCCAGGCACGGTGATTCAGGCCTGCAATCCCAGCACTTCGGGAGGCCAAGGCAGGTGGATCACTTGAGGTCAGGAGTTCAAGACCGGCCTGGCCAACATGGCGAAACCCCGTCTCTACTAAAAATGCAAAAATTAGCCAGGCCTGGTGGTGCATGCCTATAATCCCACCTACTTGGGAGGCTGAGGCAGGAGAATTGCTTGAACCCAGGAGGTGGAAGTTGCAGTGAGCTGAGATCGTGCCACTGCACTCCAGCCTGGGTGACAGAGTGAGACTCCATCTCAAAAAAAAAAAAAAAGAGAGAGAGAGAGAGAAAGAGAAGAGATCATGGGCAGCCCACACAGTGTGGTATGGCCTAGAAGGTGAGAGAATGGGAGCCTGGCTGCTTGGATGCTAAACCTGGTTCCACCACTTACTAGCTGTCTCCCCATTTCCTCATCAGCAAAGTAGCAATAATAACAGTAGCAATAATAACAACGCCTACCTCAAAGGGCAGTTGTGTGGATTAGAAGAATTAATACATGTGAAGTGCCTACAGTGCTGCCTAGCATGTAGCGAGCCTTCATTTGTGTTTTTTCTCTCCTTCAAGGCTGGGAGGGGCTTGTAGGGAAGATTCCCCTTCTGTGTCCCCCAAGTCGCCAAGTGCCTCTGCTTATGATTTACTTCTTATGGCTATCCCACCCTGAGACACTTGTCCAGGGGCCATTAGATGGTTTTGAGCAGAAGAACAGCCCCCGCTTCCTTTGCATTTTGCATTTTGGAAAGGTCCCTCCAACGGTGGCTGAGATACAGCGTTTTGTACTATTATAACAGAATACCGGAACCTTGGTAATTTATAAAAAGCAGAGATTTCTTTCTTTCGCTTCTGGAGGCTGGGAAATTCAGGATTGAGGGGCCCACAATATCTGGCAACGGCCTTCATGCCGCGTCATCCCACGGAGGAAGAAGGAAGAGCAAGAGAGTGCAGAGCGCAAGAGAGAGCGGAATTTGCTTTTATAACAGCCCACTGTCACGATAACAAGCCCATTCCCAAGAGAGTGACAAGGATCCATTCCTAATCACCTCCTTAGGTGCCACCTCATTCGCCTTTATATTTTCATTTAAAAATTACAATGTTCTAAAACTGGATGGCAGTGATGGGTGCATAAGTCTGCAAATTCACTTAAAAATCATTAAATTGTACAGTTTAAATGGATAAAGTTTATGGCATGTAAACGATACTGCACTAACGCCTTCTTTAAAAAGGTCCCCCAGGTGATGCTAGTGAGACAACTCAGCCTTGGAGGTGGAGTGGGGCTGGAGAGGGGAACTCAGAGCCTGACTTCAGGGCTGGTGGTGCTGTGGGGAAAGGACAGAGACAGTAAATCCCGCAGGAGCTTATTCAGTGCTTGCCTGGATTTGAGGCTGCTTCCCTGGGCTTAAACTCCTCTCTCATCTTGATCAAGGAAGCCACTGGATTCTGTTGAGGGCTCTCCCTCATCTGGGCTCCCACAGTGCCCACGTCTGCCTGCTAGTACAATGCTGGTCCCAATATGTGGAATGCTCTGCTTCCAGGCCTGGCTCTCCTGGTGTCCCGCAAGCTCCTCAAAAGTGAGGACACAGAGCTGGGCAGAGTAGGTGGCCCCTGAGCACACGCTGGGTACTCTGGGAACGCACCATCCTTGGCTTCCTGGGTAGTGTGTGGATGATGCTTCAGGACCTAGGTGGGGCCTCAGGGATCTGGCTCTGCAAATGTCCTCTCAAGCGCACATGCTAAACTTGGCCTTCAACTCTTGGTTGTTTCAGCAGCTATTCTTGGCAAGATATTTCATCCTCTCCTCCTCCTCTTCTTCCTCCTCCACCCACCATCAGCCTTCATTTGTGCTTTTTCTCTCTTCAAGGCTGGGAGCTGCTTATAGAGGAGAGTCCCTTTCCTTGTCCCCCAAGTCCCCAGCTTTGTCCCTTCTGCTCTTCTCTAGGTCAGTATAACTCCTACTCTTCTTCCTCCAACTTCAGTCTGGGTCGAACGCTCCTACTTTGGATATGACCTTTAGTTTGTCCTTTGTCCCCGTGTGGGTTCTCAAGTTCTCATCCGTCCCCTCAAACCCTATACATATTCCCTTTATCTTTCTCTGAGTCTCCATGATCTCCATCCCCATCCCCTCTCTTCCTGCCTGTGCCACTCAGCATCTCCCATTTGTCCCCTTGGATTTCAACTATGACCCTACAGCCCTCCTGTGCCATCTTGGCCCCTCCTAGTCCCCCTATGACAGTGGGTCACCAGGAATGCTTGAAAAAAAATCATAAAGACATAGTTGAGGGAAGCAACTGGGTAGAGTTTTGGGACTAACTTGAAATGTGATTGGTGTAAGAGTGTTCCCTTGCATTATCTAGAAAATTGTCTCTATGTTTCACTCAATGGTATGTGTGCTCTGTGGACACAGGACCAGCCCCAAACTTCCCACCACAGGCTGTGGAATTCTAGTCCATGCCCCTGCCTTTATGTCCTGGCTTCTGGCCACAGAGCATAAATTAGCAAGATAATGACCACTTAACTGGGGACTCCCTGGAGCATGCCCTGCCCAGTGGGATCTCTGGAGTGGGGGTGGGGGTATGCCCAGAAGAAGAGTCCTGTAGAAAGCCATCAGTGGCCCCATCCCAGCTGCTCCTTCATGCTCCTCTCTTCCCTGGGGTAGTGAGGCCACCATCAATGGCTCAAGTGTCCTGACCCGAAGGTAGGGAGCCTCCTGTCCTTTTGGCAGGGAGGGTCCCTGGGCCATGTTGGATTTCCTCCTATCCCTGAAGAATGGCTAATCAGACGCTTATTCTCCATCCCCATCGCCTGGTTCCCATCTGTCCTCAGTCTCTGAGCTTCTCTGAGTGTCCTGGTGCTTGGAAGAGACGTGTGTGTAAGCTTGAGAGCAAAGGGACCTGGCTGGCTAAGTGAATAGAATGAAATGAAGCCAACTCAGAGAAAGGAGGCTGTGGCCACTGGCACCTGTCCCCGGTTCGTTTACTCAACCCAACCAAACCCAGGTGGAAGGCTGGAGCCTGGGATTAACTGATTGGCAGAACTGGGATCCCTGCCGCACAGTCCTCCTGCTGCCTCAGAGATAACACAGAGCTGGGGCTGTTTCCCACACCTAAACCTCTTCCATCCCCTGCCCAGGCTCCGGCGCAAACCTCTCCCGACTGCCTGCCTCCACAGCTGCATTCCTTCTGGCCCCTGGGAGACACAGCAACACTCAGCAGCCAGGCCTCAGAGCTGCCTCTGAGTCCTCGGGGTCCCAGCAGCCCCCCGCCCCCCGCCCCAGGCTTACGAAGGGTCCCAGTTCTGGGTAGCTCCGGGAGGGGCGTGTCCTTCTTCTTTCTAAATGGATCCTCCTGAGTTGTTCCCTCAGGTCAGATACTGGGCAGGTTCTCTGGGGATGTGGAGATCTTGGACAGAGGTGCAGGGAGAAGCGGGGAATATCACCAAGGTCAGGACCAAGAGGAAGCCAAGGTGGGTAGCGGTGAGGGCTTGCTAGGGAGGAGGCATCCTGGAGAAATGTCAAAATCTGACAGCAGGTTTGGGGTGCAAGCCATAGGATTTCCTTCCCTCAAGGCAGCCAGCCAGCCTGCTGGATGAACACAAAGACCCTCGACTCGGCAACCCCACAGCTTCTGCAGACCCGCTCCATGTGGTCGGGGATGGGGGAGAGTAGAGGAGCAGCCTGACATGTGTCAGTCTTTCTGAGCCTTCTCTACCTCACTCACATGCAACCTGGTGAACCTGGAAGCCAGGGATGCATCTGAGTATGAGTGTGTGTGTGTGTGTGTGTGTGTGTGTGTGTGCGCGCGCGCGCGCGCCACTGTTCTTCCTGCCAGAGGCTTGGAGGAGAGAGTTCCCCGAGGGTCTACTCAGGAGTCTGACACTTCCCAGCAGCAGAGACAGTTGATCGCTAAGTGTGACATGCCCTTACAATGTGCCAGGCACAGTTCTAAGCACATCACATGTATTACCTCATTTAATTCTCACAACAACCCTGCAGGGCAGATACTATTATTATCCCCATTTTACAGACAGGAAATAGAGGCACAGAAAATTAGGTAAATTGCCAGGGATGCTCAGCTGGTAAGAGGCACAGCTGATTTGAAGCCAGGCTGTCTGGCTGCAGAGTTCATGCTTTCCCGAGTTGTGGGTGGCTGTTAGTAGTTGTGTGTGTGTGTGTGTGCAGTAGTATGGGCATGTACCTGTACTGGTGTGCTTGTGTGTGTACAGGCACAGCACCAGGGACAGGTATTCATTCATGCCCAGTTCCCTTCAATGAAACCTAAAGGAATTTCCTCCTTTTCTTTCCCCCAAGGAGCCTGTAGCTCTCTCCTGCCCAGGCTGCCTTTGCCTCTAATCACTTCATGAAGCTGGTGCTCAGCCTCTCTGCCCTGTTGCCAGGAGGAAGAACAGCAACAAAGCAAGGCACATCTGGACACAGAGGTGCTTGGGTGTGGGGTGGGCTTGAGTCCTAGCACCTGCAGCAGCCAGCATTCTAACCACCCCCAGCCCCATTCTAGGCCAAACACCAAGTACCTCCTCCAACATTTGGTGGTTGCTGGAAAATCTTATCTCCCTGGAGCGAGGCAGGACAGAGGCTGTATCATTAGGGATCTGCTGTCCCTCAAGGTTGGGGTTAGAAATGTCCTGACTAAGGCCCGTGTCTGGCATCACAGGGAGGGAGGAACCCAGCACCCACTCCCCTCTGGACCTGGGGCAGGGAGGCAGCATCTCTTCCCATTGCCTCTGTCTCCATCTCCCCCTGGCTCCTCCTCCTGAGTGTCCAGGACACGTGCTCATCTCCACTCCAAGCCTGGCTGTCTGGCGTCTTGCCTGTCTTGCAGGCAGAAAAGCTCCATACCTGCGTGCCAGAGAGGCACAGGTGTGTCTGTGCCGCTCACACAGTGTACCACCTACTGGAATCTTGGCGGAGGGTGGACTTGGGATGGGATCCATGGGGGAGACAGCCGGTGGCATAATTAAGAGTGAGCAAAACACAAAACAAAACAACGTTTTCTTTCCTCTCTCTTTTCTGCCACTTGCCCTAATTATTTTCCCACTTTAAAATTCCACATCAACTTTAATTAAGCTGGCCTCGGGCAGGGAAGTCTGGCAAACTTGGAGAAGTTCACTTGTTTATTTTCTTATCACTGAGTGATTGGATTTTCAAGGATCACTCTTGAAAATGTCTCTCTCTCTGCCTCTCTAAGGAGGGATGATGGCAGCCTCCTGCCCATGAGGGGACAGGTGCAGGCGAGAACTGGCTCACCGCAGCCTCTGAGGGAGGCACTTCTCTACAAAAATCTATTGTTGGCTAATTCATGCTCTAGTTTTGTCTCCCCTCCCCCAACGATTCCTGCAAGGTCAGGGATCCAGGGCAGCAATTGTTAAGCAGTGGAGAGAGTGCTAGACTGGGAGTTCAGTCACTTGGGTCAGAAGCTGTTTGCCACTTACTTTCTGGGCAGGAGTCATTCATCTAGGCATTCATTCATCCACTTTTTAATTCATTTGCTCATTCTTTCATGTTACCTCATTTATTCTCACATTCATTCATGTATTTGTTCTCTCCCCATCATCTGAACAACAATAGGGGCCTACTTCTGCCCTCCCCAGCAATATTTGACTCCTCTGAGCCCATTTCTTCCCTCCTGCATCCCCGGGTTGTTCCAAAGACAACAAGAGATGATGTAAGTGGAAGCCAGGATGGCTCTTGGCTCAGTGAGGTGGCACCGTGGGACACCTCGGATGTTATGTCCATCACCAGATGTGGACTCTGGGTCTTTCTGGGCCTTGGTCCCTGCTAGTAGGACAAATGCCCGGACCCTCTCCAGGGTCAGGGATGTTGGCAGAATCTTGAAGTTTGCTGAATTTCATCATAAAGTGGAGGACATGAGAGTGGGGCTCTGAAGAAGCCAGGACACCTGGTGGCCGGTGGGAGCAGCAGTGTCTGAGTCTCAGATCCCAAAGTGACTGAGGACAGGAGGAGCAGGCAGATGTCTTTGCTGGGTGTGGTGAGGAGGCAGTGCATGAGGGACAGAGTGATTGAGCAAGTGAATGGATGAGTGTGTGAGTAAATGAGTGAGTGGGTGACCAAGCAGAGGACTGAAAGTAAGTGAATGAATGAACAACCGGGTGATTGAAGAAAGAATAGATGGCTAAGTCAATGAGTGAATGGATGAGTGAATAATAAGTAAGCAGATAAATGTAAGTAAGACAATGCGTGAGGGGGCAAGTGAGCAACTCATTAAGCAAAATTAATGGATGAATAAGTGAATGAGTGGGTCATTGAGGGACTGGAAGAATTAATCAGAGAATGACTGATTGAATGGTGAGTAGATGAATGGATAAGGCACTGAGCAAATGAACAAGTGAGTGACTGAGTGGATGAAAACAAATGGATGATCCTATGAGCAGATGAATGAGTGAATGGATGTGATGGAATGAGTGAATGGATGTGATGGAATGAATGAGTACATGAATAAATTAATTAGGGAATGGATGAATGAGCGAGTGAGTGAGCAAGCAACTTCGGTCCCCACCCATGGTGCTGAAGAAAGGGAGCCTGTTGCCAGAACCTGGGAGGCCAGGAGGTGCTGGTTCCCTATGCATAATTCTCCCCGCCGTGCTCCTCACAAAGCAGCAGAACCCCCTCTGCTTCCAGTCCATCAGCTTCTGTTCCATAATGTATAGATACAAATGGGGTTGCTGTGTATCCTTTACTCCTCCACCAGAACCGCACCCAAACTATTGAAACGCAGATGTCAGTAAAATAACATATCTCCGGTGGCTTGTCTACCTGTATCCCTCACTGCTGAGAAATAACTCACAGCAGCGGGTTAAGCTGACAATAAACACAGAAATTGACTTCAGTGGGAATGAGCTTGCCTGACTGTTGACAAAAATCTAAGGTGACGCAACCTTCGCTGGGCTTATTGCTTGCTCAGGTGGCAGCCTGGCTGTTCTGTTCCCTTGGGACTGGGATGAGGGACAAAAGCCCCAGGGTGATGAAAGGGTCCCTGTCCCTGAGCCAAAAGGCAGGTCACGGTGTCCTGCAAAGGGCTGGGGCATGGCTTTTGTAGTGAGCACGCACTTTGCCATTGAGAGAACACTGTGCAATAGAGTAGGCTACAGGGAAGGCCTCTTCTCTTCCCTCCCTGCTCGGGCAGTTGGCAAAGATCAGGCAAGGGCTGGCAGCTGCCTTCCTCTCAACATGGCCCCACGCTGGGGTGAGATGGGGCAAGGGACCCCCTCCCCCATTCTCACCAAGGCACCCCAGGTGCAGGCTTGTAGAGCAGCCTGGCCCCGTGGTAGGACATTTAAGGGAGTGGCTGAAGCCCCAGGGCTTCAGCGTCCAGCCACCCCCAGCAGCCTGCCTACTGGGTAGCAGGAAGGGAGCTGAAGGTAGGCAGGCCTCGGCAGAGGGCACTCAAGTCCTAGGAATTTGCACTCAGCCACTGCACACGTCTACTCCGTGGTTTCCCAGGGAAGCAGAGATCATGAATCTCGGTAACTCGAGCCCAGGGCATCATCACTCACTGCGATTGGGGGGGGATTGAGAGCCAGAGTGGATCAGTCTAAACAAAACATGCGCTCAGGGGACTCCTCCAAAGAGCACGATCGGCCGCCACTGGGTGTCCCGTCCCTCACCCGAAGTAGCTGGGGAGGGGTGGGGGGAGGAGGCCAGGGAGGGGGCTGGGAGTCTCGGGTTTCTTCCTGGAAATCCTACCCTCACCCCCTACCTGTGAGCCAGTGGGAGACATGAATCTCGCTGGCAGGAACTCGGGCCAGCTCAGCCGTTTTCAGGGATGTTAATGAAATGCGGGAGCACTTGTCCTTTCAGACAGCGGCTCCTTTTATTTGGGAATGAAAAGCTGCATTAGTCTGAATGAGGTTTGGAGGCCTCATAAATCCGGCGCTGGCTGCCTCGTGGGGGAGCAGGGAGCCTAG
The DNA here is from genome assembly GCF_009828535.3 of Hylobates moloch. NCBI lineage: Eukaryota > Metazoa > Chordata > Mammalia > Primates > Hylobatidae > Hylobates > Hylobates moloch. The sequence continues at coordinate 38,859,919 of NW_026652283.1, read as the reverse complement.
GCTTGGCTGGTGGGTAGACTTGTTTACCAACAACGCGAAAAGCCAGGATTGGCGGCTCCCAATGCCCAGAGGAGATGTGGCTGGAGATAGTGCCAGCCCTGGTGCCTGCTGGTGGCGGGGCAGCCTGGAGAGGCATGTCATGCCACCGGCAGAGAGGGCTGCAGGTCTCTCTTCATGAGTTAGGGATGACTGGGCTCCCCGATGTGCCCTGGTAAAGCGTCTGAGTATTCTGCTCTTAGCCTTCCACAGCAGACAGCAGTGGGGCTCTGCAGGAGTCATGAGAGTTGGCCCCTACAGCTTGTCCCCTACTCAGCCCAGATGGTAGAGGACAGGGTTAATCCTATGAGCTCAGGAGTTGGCTGAGCCTGTATGTGAACCTTGACATGTCACCCACAGTGCCTGGCAAATGGTGATGCCCAGTGTGTTTTAGAAGAAAGAAGGAAGGAAGGGAGGGAAAGAGGAAGGGGAGGGGAGGAAGGGAGGGAGGGAGGGAAGGAGGAAGAGGAAGGGAGGGAGGGAAGGAGGGAGGGAAGGAGGGAGGGAAGGAGGAAGGGAGGGAAGGAGGGAGGAAAGGAGGGAGGGAGGGCGAGAGGGAGGGAAGGGGAATGGAGGCAAGAAAGAAAGGTCACATACCAGCGGTGTGACTTTGGACCTCTTACTTAACCCCTCTGAGGCTCAGTCTTCATCTGTAAAATGAATTTGTTATTTTAAACAAAGATCCTATCGCAGTGGGTGTGGAGAGGAAGAGGTGAAGTGATGCCTGTAAGGTAGTGAGTATATTGTCTGCAACATAAAAACATGTAATAAATACTAGGGGTCATTATGGGGATCGTTGCTATTGTTTCTGTTCTTGCAATGCATCCCACCCTCCCCTAGACCGGGAGGGAACACGCTGCTATTAGTTTTGGGGAAACCTCTGTGTTACAAAATGGCTCGCAGCCAGGTCAAGAAAAAGGCCCAGTCCCAGGCTGGGGATGGCAGCTTCCCTCTGGCCCCAGGGTTCCAGCTGCCTTCCAAGTCCAGTGACTGGGCCCCACAGCCTCTGCAGCTGGGAGGCTCTTTCCCACCGCAGCCTTACGTGGCAGCAGAAAAAAGCCTCCATCCACAGCGTGCTGGGTAACTCCTGCCCACTCTGGGATGCAGGAGGAGCAGGCCCAGCCTGTGCTGCTTCCCTGGGGCGCCGAGGGGGCTCGCAGGTGACAGAGCCACACTCTCACCCTGTGGGGGCCTCAGCATCCCCCTCTGCCTTCCTCCCTTCGCGTTTCTAGCACCACTTTCATGCTAGCTTTTTTGGAGGCTGCTGCTTCTCCTCCTGCTCCCCTCCCCTTATCCCTCCCTTCCACTGGCCTTGGATCTGCTCCCTCCTGGGAGCCACACCTCTACCTTTCTGCTTCTTCTGTTTCTCTGCCAAGCCACTTGCAGGCTGCCTGCAGGACAACCCAGGCAGAATTAGCATCCAGGCACTCCCCTTGCCTGTCCCCAAACCAGCCTTGGGCAATGCAGTTTTAGCCCTGCGTCCTTTGCCTCAAGTTCAGGTCCTTTTCCGTTTGTCTATCAGCGCACCGGAATTTTCTTCCTTAGAGAACAGCTAGGCCTTTTGGTTCCTTGGGGCAACCAAACCAGTTGCGGAAGCTGAGAGGCAGGCGATGGGGAGGGGTGTCGGTCCCCAAGGAAGGGGCTCTCCCAGCTATATCCCGGAGGCCGCGCCCTCTGCTGCCCTCTCCTGCACTTCCTCCTTACTGGTGCCCACTGGAGCCCTTACTTTTTATCAAGAGGTGGCAGCTGCTGCTTCCCTAGCTTTGGTCTGCGTGTCCTTCTCTCTGATCCCTCGGGCAACATTTTCCAGTGGCTGCTTGGGAAACCAGCCTCTCCTGCTCCAGGGCGAGGGAGGCCCAACTTTGGCAGAGACAGACACTCAGTAACCTCCGTTTGTTTGCTGGATCTTCGAGGATGTCCTCAGGACGGGCGCACCCCTCTGTGTCCTTTTGTGAGGAGCCCCGGGAGTCTCTCCTCCCCCCACAGCCACAGTGGCCTCCACCTCAGGTGGGAGGGCGTCCCTTCCTAATTGGCAGGATTGGCCACACTGCGATATTCACATCCCCACACAATGCCACGGGCCCCTGTACCCAGACAGGGAGGGAAAAAAGAGGGAAATTAACAGGCGGGTGAGAGCTCGGCTCATAGTATATTTGTAAGAAAATTAAAGATTTGCTCTTCAGATGTTGGGAGCCATGCGCTTACCAGACAGCTGGCAAATGGGAAAGACTGGAAATGATAGAATAGATCAAATTATTTAAATGAGAAAAATAAATTCACACAGCCTAGCCGCTGCCCGGTGACAGATCCGTTTATTTATCTACTGTATCGGCACCGCTTTGTCTCTGTCAAAAAGGTCATTAAACTCGCCTAACTGCGTAATTCGCAGCCTCCTGCTCCAGCCTCGCTCCACAGCCCTTCCCTTCCCTCGACACCCAGCGCCACTTGAAAAAAAATTTATTATTGCTAATAAACAACGTTGTTTTTCTTTTTAACCCCTTTAGCTTGCTCCCCCACGGATCCTACTCCATCCCACGACAAATTACAGTTTCTCTTTATTCTTTCTCAGGAGAATGAGGGAGGGGGCACCAGCCCCTCCTGCACAGTTACGGGAGAGGGCTGAGAGGGAGCGGGCCCGGCGCACACGCCCCCCTACATCTAAGGCGTGAGCGGTCTTTCTCCTCCGCAGCCCCAGGACCTGTGCGCGGTCAAGCCCAGCTTCCCACAGCAGGGGGTCTGACTTGGGCTCTCCCACCTCTACCAACTCCCGCAGCTCCCCTGGCCCAGCGTAGACAATTCTCTTTGAATTCTGCCTCTCCGAACCCCCAGCCCCAACTCTGCTGCCAGGAGGAATGGGGTTGGGGAGGGAAGCCGGTTCCCGGGTCAGTCTCCCGCCGCCACCGCCGTCCAGCCAGCGCCCGCCGCGTGGGAGCCGCGAGGCCAGATTCCGCAGACGGCGGGCTCCCGGTCTCGCTGCTCCCGGCGGGCGCGTCTCTTCTAGCTGGTCCGGCCGCTGGGCTGCCGCCGTCTCCCAGCTCGCGGTGCCAGCTCTCGCGCTCCACGCCTGGCTCCCAGGCTCCGTGCCCTCGCAGTAGAAGGGACTGGGGCCGGCGGGGCGGGTGGAGACGTCTGGGAAGCGAGGAGAGTCCTCGTTCTCCGGGCGTCCCCCTACAATGGGGCCAGGGTCCCCTTCCCCGCCCCCCGCGCAGGTGTGAGCGCGCGAGTGTGCGCCTCGGCGGGTGTGAGTGTGAAGTGTGTGTGCGCGGGGGAGTGCGCGGAGGGAGCGCGGGCGGCGGGCGGCGCGGGAGGCGGGAGGCAGGGCGCAGGGGAGGGGGCTGGGAGGGAGAGTGTGCGCGCGTGCAACTCCACTCCGGGGCTTTGTGCGAGCCCGGGCGATAGCATCGGCGGCGGCTGGAGGAGGAGCGGCCGGAGACGCGTGCAGCCCGCCCGCCAGCGCCCGGCAGCCCGGGCAGGTGGGAGCCCGCGCGGGAGCCGAGCCGACGCGAGTCGGAGCCGGAGCCGAGTCCGAGCGGAGCCCGGGCGGAGCCCAGGAGCCTAGCTCGCGGGCAGCCCGTGGGCGGCAGCCAGGCGGGGCGGGCGCCGGCGGGGCGGCCCCCCAGTAAGATGTGCGCGGCGCCGCGGGGCGCCCCCCACTCGCAGCGGCGCTCGGGAGCCGGGCGGCTGGGCCAGGCGGCGCCTTCGGGGCTGCTGCGCGCCCGCGCCTAGAGCTGCCGCCCCAGGGAGCCCGCCACGGCCGCGCCCCGGGCACGCTCGGCGGCGCCCAACGATGACCGCTCCCTGGCGGCGCCTCCGGAGTCTGGTTTGGGAATACTGGGCCGGGCTCCTCGTGTGCGCCTTCTGGATCCCGGACTCGCGCGGGATGCCCCACGTCATCCGGATCGGTAAGGGCTCCCAGGAGCCGGGGGTCTCCGTGCGCCCGGGCGGGGGCGGGAATGGGGGGGCCTCCGAACGAGTTCCGGAGAGATTTTCCTAACCTCTCTCCGAGCTGCTGAGCCGGTCGGTGACCACCAGGAGCTCGTCCCTGTGAGGACAAAGTTACAGAGTCAGGGTCACGGGCCTTACTTATTGGGGAGGAGGCCGCCGGGCCGCAATGGGCGAGGGGCCCTTGGCGCGCTCCTGGGAGGTCAGACCTGGCAGAGTGTGGCGAAGGTTTCCAGTGCGATCCCGAGTCGCGGGCGCATTTCGCAGTGACTGCCAGCATGAACCGCAGCCGACCGAGTTCTGCGATCGGGCTTCTCCGCAGAGTGGGGACCCTGGGGAAGGCGCCAACTTCTCTCCTCTACCCACCTCACTTCCCGCGGGCCCTCGTCCCCACCTCTGGCAGAGCTCGAGCGGCCGCAGCGAGGTCGCAGGGCACAGATTCGCATGACGAGGGCAGCCGGTCTTCTCTCCTGGTGGTCGCCCTTGGCCTCGGTGGTACCGGTTCAGCCCCGTGCCATGGGACGGGGGTGGCGGGAGCAGGCCCCCGCTGCCCGCTGCAGTTGGTCCCTCGGGGCCAAGGCCTCTCTCCCGCCCGGGGCAGCGCAGGTAGAGGGAAGGGACGATGGAGGCCGCCCAGCGCGGCCCGAGCAGGCGGCCCAGGACGCCAGCGGTTTTTAAAGTTAGCCCAAATTCCTCCGCAGCTGGTGGCGGCTGGCGGGGCTGCGCGCGGCTTTCCGAGGCTCCGGCTTCTCCGCGTCTCTTCTCGCCCGGAGACTCTTACTCCGGGCTTTAACTTTGTTGTGGCCGCCCAAGGCACCGTGCAGGCCTGAGCGCCGCGCGTGTCCCGGGCCAGCGACCGGCAGGGCTGGGCCTGGCCGGGCTAAGACGGAGCCGCCATCACCGCGGGCCCTGCGTCCGCCGCCAGGCCGGACACCTGGGCCGCCTGGGTTCACTCGGCGCCAGCACCAGCGCCTGGCACCAGGCGAGCCGGACTCCGCCGAGCCAGGGCCACCTTCCTCCTCTACAGTTCTTCTTCAGGGCGGACCTTGGGCTGGCAGCGGCGTGAAAGAGGTGCCGGAACCGGTGTCGGGCTTGGTTTCCGTACTTGAGATTTTCCTAGGAGGCGGTCAGAAACCCAGAGGGTGGGTCTCCTCCTGGGTGGCCGCCCGGGAGCCAGACTCTCTTGAACACCATCTGGATGGGGCAGAGCACAGTCCTCAGCTCTGCCCACGCTGAGATCTTTCGGTCCATGCCCAGGACCCTGGCAGGCAAACACCAGCACCGGAGGCAGAGGAGGCCAGGCACGGGAGGGGAATTTGGGGACAGCCCTTATGGTCAGGCTTAACCCTTTGCAGCCCAGGCTGGTTGCTCCTGACAACCGAAATGCCTTCTATCTCTGTGCCTTTGCCTGCCCCAAGCCCAGCTTGGCACCATTCCAGGGGCAGGAACCCCCCCCTCCCCCCCAGTAATGGACCAGCACTTCCTTTATTCCCTGTCTCCTCCCCTCTGCTTTTTTGGGGGCCTGCGTCGTAGGGTGTCCTTGGGGAAAAAAGTGGGGGGACTGAGAGGGTGCTATTTGCCCATCGCACGGATTGCAGTTCCCTCTTCCTTGGTCCTTCCTCCACAGGGGTGGGATGGGTGTGCTCCCAGCCCAGCCTCAGGGATGGAAGTCTTTGGAGGCCCAGAAAGACAGGCTACCGAAAGGGCAGCCTCAGAGGGATAAGCTGGGAAGGCGCAGGATGATGTATCCTTACTGTGTAATTGAATGGGTTAGGGAGTTCCTCCCAGCCCTTAGGAAGAGCATCCCCAAGCCTGCCCGCCCTTTCTTGGGTTCAGCATGTAATAATGCAATTAAAGGATGGCAGAGCCCTCCTCTCTTCTAATCTTCTTCGTATTAAGCCCCAGGATTAATTAGCGTGTCAGCCCAGGTCATTTATATCCAAGAGCCCTGCCCCATTTGATTCTCAGCCCATGGACTGGGGTGTTGTGCCTGCGCCAAACGTGACCGCCAGAGCTCTGCCAGTTTGGGCGGAGGATGGGAGGACTCTGAGGCCTCTGGGCTTCTCTGGAGCCTCCTGGGGAGCTGAGTTTCTGTCCTTCTGAGCCCCTGCTTGAACCCCAGCTGGAGCCAGGGAGCTACAGTGGACATGGACAGAAAGAGAGAGAGAGAGAGAATCTCATGCTAAAATCCAAACACATCACCTTGGCTGGGCCCGGTGCCATCTCCCTTTTCCCATCCCCCCCATCGCTGGGATCTCAGGGTTCTGGCTGGGGCTATAAGAATTGAGGCCCTCTGGAGTGTGCTAGGTGCTTCTGGTTCTCAAGACTGGCACCTGAGCCGGCTGAGCTTGGAGCGGAATGCTTCTCCAGCAGCCAGGTATCGCCGAGCACCAGCCTGGAGAGGGCTTTCTTGCAGGTGCGAGAGGGGCTCTCTGGGCTGAGGAGCATCGTACCCGCCCCCTCTCTTTGTGCCTCTTTTGGGGGCTGAAATTTCCTCTTAGACAAGGAGATGGATAGCTCAGCAGTGTGACAGAGTGTTCAAACAATCTGTCTTGAATAGATGAATTGCATTGCTCTGTCTTTTTGTAATTGTGTCTATCAGAAGGAGAGGTCAAGGCATTGATTGCTTGGATGGTTTGCAAGTAACAAAAGAGAGTGAGGGAGAGAGCAAGGGAGAGAGAATAATTGGATTGTAGTCTGCGGGAAAAAATGATCATTGATTATTTTACGTGAATATGTGGAAGATGTATTCTGTGTATGATTATCAAATGCTGTTCATTGAAGGTTTTCAAGGCATATTGTTTGGCATTTTTTATTATTATCATCGTCGTTATTGTTTGAATGAATCCCAGTCTTAACTTGTGGAAGGCAGTTTAATGCACAGATTCTCTCAGCCAAACGGGCTTCAGTGACCTCCCGTGGGGACCTGAATTTCCAGGTTGCCTGACCCCAAAGCTGTAGTGGAGGGGCTGCTGGACTTGGAGCCAGGAGGTCTGGGTTTTCTGCTGCATCCGCCACCAATTTTTGGGCCATTTTCATCAAATCACACCTCTCCCTGGCACCCCAGGCCTCAGTTTCTCCATCTGTAAACTATTTGGTTGGCCTTAATGGTTTGTATGTTCTGTGGTTTCAAAGTTCCCTTTAGTGCAGGCTGGCGGGCACTGTTATGCCATTGTAGGTTTCATGGTTAATTCTCCCCTCATGTTACGGGCATATGTAGGATTGAGGGCCAGCCTGGAATTTGAAAAGGGAACTAGACAGTGGTGGCAGCAGCTGGGGAAGCCTGGCTAGCTCTTCTGTGTGTTGAGTTCAAGTGGATGGTGGCGATCTCCAGCCAGCCAGTGGGGAGGTTTGAAGCCAAATGACTGCGGAGACATAAAGCAGGTGTGTGTGTGGGCGGGGGCGGGGAAAAGGAAGGGTTGGCCCAGCTCTGGACTCTAAGCATCTACAGATAGAGCAGAACTGAGCTGCAAGGTCCTGAGTTTCCTGAATGTACAGGGGCCCAGCGGGCAACAGCAGCCGATCCCTGGGGAGAGACGCCGCCTCCCTCAGAGTTCCCAAACCGGCCTCATCTGTAACTCCTATGACCGGTTCACCCAAATTATTCTAAACATTCATCTCTTGAATTTGGGAGCCGCTGTGTGTAAAACAATGAGAAATTTCTCGCAGTGACTGGTGATGCACTGAAACATCGCTGCCTTGTAGGAGCAGACAGCAGCTGAATGAAGATCAATAGGGTTTTCCCCCCTGGAAGTAAATAGCTTCAGACAAGACCTGGGAGTGGCCCGCGGGGCCTTAGAGAGCATTAACTTGAGGAATTTCTACCTCCACTTTTCAGCCCAGCTGCTGCTGTCAGCCCCGGCTTTCCTCCTTCTCAACTGAAGTTTAATTTTTTTCCTGATGTCTGCCTCGCACTGCGCTAAACAGTCTTTTGACGTCAGAATGACCTAGGGTCTTTAGAGGTGGTTTATGCAAGGTGAGCCAGGCACCCTGGCCTCACTAGGCTCTTCCAAGGTCACCTGCATGGTCCTGTAGCCGGCAGGATGGCTGACCTCAGAAGCCCAGCTCATGTGCTGTTTTGAAAGGGCTTTGCGGGCTCTTTATCCCCGACCCCTCCAGAAATGCAAGCTGCCTCCGACCCCTCCAGAAATGCAAGCTGCCTCCGACTCCTCCAGAAATGCAAGCTGCCTAGTGGCTTTTAGGATCCTTTGTGGGGCCTGTAAGCCTTCCTGAATCCCCACGTTCCCACAGGCACTCTGTGCCTGCCCCAGGAAACAGTTCCCTCCATGGGGGAGGAAGCACAGATGCCCCCGTGGGCTGTGGAACTACCCCTCCTCTTGAGAGAAGTATAAGGCCATATGCAGGACAGACTGCAGGCCTGCTTGGTGAAGGGGGTTCTTTTAGCAGGAGACCTGTTGGATCTCAGTGACTGGGACTGTGTTTCTGGTCTGCTGAGGTGGCGCCTCCTCTACTTGCCACAGCAGCTGCCCCTGTTTCTTCCTCGCAGCTGCAGTCTGGCTTGCCTTGCTTGCTCGGGACCTTCCAGAGGGAACTGAAAGAGCAGATGCTTCACTCCACTGGGCAGCACGGAGAGGAACTGGGGGGCTCTGCACACCCCGCCTGGCAACAGAGAGGACCGATGTTGCAGGAGCAGGGCCCTCGTTGAGGCTAGCACCCAGCAGGCACTCGCTTATCCTCCAGAGGCCAGTGTGGTAGGGCTGCAGCTCTGGGAAGACAGATGCACTAAGGGCCTTCATGGTATGGAAATGGAGCTGATGCGGATGGGGCTGGCGCCTTGGCTATGGGCTTGATTCCTGGAGTCGCTCTTCTCCCAGGTGCTGATTCTCCAGCGGCAGCACCAGAGGGCAGTGTGCCTGTGCTGAGACGGCCACCGCAGTGTCTTCTGCCTGGGGCCTCCACCTGGGACTGGAGCAAAATCAAAATAATGAAACAACAATGACAACGACAATACGATGGCCCCAATTTATTGTGCAATTATTAGCCACTAAGCACTGTGCCAAGTGCTTTTCAAACAATGACTCATAGTGTGGGTAAATAGTAAGTGCTCAATAAATGGAGCCGTAGGGCTTTTCTCTTCATCTTAGGTAGCCTTCACAACTTACAGGTATTATCCCATTTTACAGGTGAGGGAACTAAGCTTGGTGGAGTCACTTGCCCAAGATCACACACAGCCAGTGAGCGGTAGAAGTGGGCTAAGAAGTATGGTGTGCCTGCCTCTGGATCCCGTGCTTTTAGCTGGCTGTGCCATCTGGAGATGGCAAGAGACAGTTTTTAAAGGGGCTGAACGTGGTGCCCCTACCCCCACTCCCCGTTCTGGTTGCTGAGTGAGGTCTCACTGGCTGGGCTGCGTTGGTCCTGCTCTGGGAGGATGGCCATCTGGGCTCTACCACGCTGAATTCCACCAGTGTTAGTTTTCAGTGTCAGACTGGCCTTGCTGATGAGCTGTGTGGCAGATTTGCCTCCTCCAGGGCACAGGTGTGGATGGTCTTTCCCAGCCTTCCTGCCAACACATATCCTTCCAAGTACTACATGCCACATTATCCTGGCTTCTGGACTCTGCTTGAGGCTTTAATCTAAGCCCTAAATAATGGACGGATTCACCCTTGGGTGAGGCCAGTTCACCTACAGGGATCCCGCTGTTCTGGGGTCTCTAGTCTACATGTCCCCACTGGAACCACCAGGCTGTCCTCAGAGACATTGTCAAAGCCTTGAGGAAACCCAAGGGCCTCGTGTCTGTGTCTCCTTCACCTCCATCCTCCTCACCCAGTGACCTGGAAAGAGTAGGTGGTTGGAGAATTAGCTGTCTTTGTTATTCCTTCCCTCCATCACTTCCCTTTTTCCTTCCTCAGTCCTGTTCCTTCTTGCCAACATCCCTTCAAGGCTAATAGGTTTTTATGGTCGTTTTATTTTTAAGCAAGAGTCACATCCTGACCGTCTAAATTGGGCCTGCTGCCTCTGGGTCCTGGAATATGTGTTGCTGTGTCACAGACACCGTGGGTTGGGCATGGGGACCTGGATTCAAGAGTCTTCCTAATCCACCATTCTGTCTACAAGAGCAAAGGCAAACCCAGACTTACCCTTCTCTGTCTGTGGTATTCCTTCTCCCAGGGGGCCAGGGGAGCCTGGGATAATGGTGGCTGCCAGGGACTGAGCTGTTCTGGAAGTGAGGGGAAGCTGCACTGCCCAAAGTCACTACAAAGGTGACAGATTTGAGACAGGCATGGTCAGAAGGGTTATGTTACTTTCCAGGGCCTCCATTTCCCCATCTGTAAAATGGGGATGATACTGCCCATTGGGTTAAATAGGCATGATGTCTTTTCAAAAAAGCTCACATGCTGTCCACAGTTGAGCGTTTCTTTTTGCCCTTGGAGGAGTCTGTGCACAGGGCTGGGCATAGGGTGATGCTAGGGAGACCTCCAGGGAGCCAACTCTAAGGAGGCCCTCAAATGAGGACCCTTTGCTTGCATGACTGACCATGAGAGGGGGCGCCTCCTTAAATCCTGGCCCTGGCCCAGCATCTGAATTTGCTTCTGGAGTATGCTTTTCCTCCCCCTTATCTTTGTGCTCCAGAGACAAATCCTAATTGAGCATGATTTGGAGAGATGAGACCAAATTGAGGGCCGGGGGACTGGGTTTGAGGACAACAGTTTGTTCAGATTTTCTTTTGTTTCTCATAGCCACGTTTCATAGCAGCCATGCCCCTAGAGCCATCTGCCCTTCCTTCTTTTGCTTTATTTCCTTTGGAAATCACCTCCAGGGTCCACACTGCCTCTCCCTAGTCACAGCTGAGCTGCCCAGGTCCTTCTCCTTGCTTCCTTTGACCTTTATGCCTTGTTTACTAATAGTATTGACCTTGGCCATGGTTTTCTGGGGGTGAGTCGGTGTCTAGGCTTTCTCTAATGCATGTGCATCGTGCCTCCCCCACTAGATAAGGAGCTACCCAAGGGTGTCTCAGGCCATCTCTCCCCTATCACTTCCAAGAAGCAGAATGATTTTTTTTGGAATCAATAATATATTTCATTGATTCTAAGATGGGATTTTTTTTTCACATTTTCATATCTCTGACATCAGCTCGTGTCTCACATGTCATGTCTAAGTTTACTTGCAGAATTTTTTCTTTCTTGGCACTCCAAGAAAGAATGGCATGTCTTGGGTCTGATGAAATGTGGTGGATCTATTTTTGAACATGAGTCCAATGTGTACTTGCTGTGTGACCTTGGGGAAGTCACCACACCTCTGAGCTTCCATTTCCTCATCTATAAAACAGAAGTATTAACGTTAGGTTGAACCATGTGCAGCTATTGTTGACCTATAAAAATCTTGTGGTTGACCCTTACAGTATTGTCTGCATAGGGTTATTGTGAGGACTAAAGGAGATAAAGTATGTAAAGCTCTTTGCATAGTGCCTGATGCTTAATGAATTTTAGGAGAAAAAAGAGGGTTCCCCAAGGTGGGGCCACATCTCCACCGAATCTGAGCTCTGAGGCTGTCTGCATCTCGTGTGCCCTTGGCTTTGTGCTAACCCCTAGTGCCCCATACTCGATGCAGCCTCATACATGGCATATGCCCATTGCTCACATACCCATAGGCTCTGCACTGGAGTTGGTGGGCCTAGCAGTCTGTACCAATTATTCACTGTGCTAGGGAGCAACGGAGGTACCCTTTCTTGGAGGCTCATAATGTCAGCTCCCAGATACCACCTGGCCCATTATTTATGGGGTGCTTGTTCTTCCCTGATTTTGCAGCATTTTGATTAAAATGCATTTTGCATATGTTCAGAGCTGGGAAGACCCTGGTTATGGGATGTTCTTAAGGGGCTGGTCCAGAGAGTCTTGATCAGCCCTTCTCAGATGGGGAGTACAATCTTGCCTCCTGGGCAGGCCACTGGAGACTAGAGAGGGTCTGAGGCTAGAGGCCCTAGGGGATAGACACTTTAGCTGTCCTAGGAGACAGCAGGTAATGAGGACAGAGGCAAAAGGCAGGGAGGAGAGAGTCCCCATGGTGATCATACAGATCGGAGATAATGAAATGGAGTGAGATACTGGGGGAGTGGTGGTTTCAACTCCAAATGCTTTGGTGCCATGCTGAATGGTAGTTAAGGATAGCAGAGGGGGGAAAAGCAGCAAGAAGGAACTAAGATTCTGGTTTGTATTAAGAGGCTTCCAATCCATAGGAGACAATTAAGTCTTACACTATGAAAGGGACTGATGCAGACAGGCTGCCGATGGAAGGGGGTTTATGGAGTTCTCAGAACAACTGCAGGGATGAGCTCTTTAAATATGGGAATGAGGGAGACTTCTGCAAAGCCTTTCTGCATCTGCTTTGCAGAACTGAATATGCTATTCCAAAAAGCTGCCCAATTGGGCGGAAAAACAGGAGCGGGGAGCCAAGGACTTTCCAGGGCTCCGGGCATCACATTTCCTGTCTATGGTGAAGAATCAAATAATCTAGGTTGAAAAGAACCCCGGGGGTCATTCTAGGCCTCTGGTTCTCAAATATTAGCATGGGCCAGAATCACCCAAAGCACTCGTCAAGATGCAGATTGCTGGGCCCCATCCGCAGAGCTTCTGATTCCGTGGGTGTGGGGTGAGGCCTGAGTGTTTGCCTTTTTAACAGTTTCCCAGATCGTGATGATGCCACTCATCTGGGAGCCACACTTTGAGAACTGCTGTTCTAGGTCAGTGGAGGACCCCACTACATACAGGTGGATAGCCAGTCTCTGATTGAATGCCGCCTGCAATGGGAAGCTCACCAATTTTAGGCCCCACCCATTCTTTACTGCAGATGTTTTGCCCAGGCTAATCTTTGTTGCAAATTTTCCTCTAGAAAGCTAACGTGTGTCTCCCTGCACATATATATTATATATAGGGCAATATAACTGGGGTCTGAGTGTGGGTTTGAAATTCCTCTGTCTGAGTTTCAACTCTTGATCCCTTCCCTCCTGGCTGTGTGACTTTGGGTAAGTCACTTACTTTCTCTAAGTCTAGATTTCCTTACCTGTAAAATGAGGATAATAGCAGATTTCACCTCATGAGATTATTGTGAGAATTAACATGCCTGGCAAAAACGAAGCTCTCAGTGCATTTAGCTCTCAATCTAATCTTGAGGATAAGCTCATAGATTCTAAGATCTAACAGCCTGAGATTGAAGGCTGCCTCCCTCACTTCCCACCTGTGTAATCTTGAGCAAACTCTTTTTTTTTTTTTGAGACGGAGTCTTGCTCTGTTGCCCAGGCTGGAGTGCAGTGGCACAATCTCACCTCACTGCAACCTCCACCTCCCGGGTTCAAGCAATTCTCCTGCCTCAGCTTCCTGAGGAGCTGGCACTACAGGCGCCCGCCACCATGCCCGGCTAACATCTGCCCACTTCAGCCTCCCAAGAGCAAAGTATTTAATATCTCAAAATAATAATAATAATAATAATAATAATAATAATAATAATAGTTGTACCTGCCTCACAGGGTTTTTGTAAAGATTGAGTGAGTTAATGCATATGAAGTGCTTAGAACACAGCCATGGTAAGCACTCAATAAATGTTGTCTGTTACTCCTACTATTATGATCACCGTGCCCACTGACTCTGGCTTGAGTTTGTTCCCTGTCCTACACTAGAGCTCTGCAGAAACACAAAGGCATTTATTTCTTCAGACTGAAGAGGCTTAATTCCTCCAGCATGGTGTCAAGAGATGACCACAGTGCTACTTATTTATTGAAACCAGTAAGATCACCACCTCCTCAGATCTCAGCTTTGGTGTCTAGTTATACAACCCCAGATTGTTTCAAGCTTTTTAGCAGCCATTTCAGACTGTTGATTTATCCTAAGCTGGTGTTCTCATGAGATCATGAGGTCTTTTCCACAAGTATTGCTGCTGATCTATAACTTTTCTCATCCTCCCTTTGGTAGTTGATCTTTTGAGCCTAAAGGCAGAACCTATCATTTATCTCCCAGTAAGTTCTATCATTGAACCTTCAGGCAGTTATTCTTACTCATTGTTTCTGGACCACCAGAGCCTATTACTATGTCTCCATGCTTGGAAAGCAGGTATGGATTACACCCTCTTCTTCTAACCCCTGCCTCCCTCCTGGGGTCTGTGGTAGAGAGGTTAAGTGGTTATTAGCCTATAGTATGGTTGGGGTTGGGAATCACTGTTCTGAATAGTGAAGCTTTTGGGGATTCTCATTCTGATGTCTGGCATGCTTTATGCCATCTGAGCCTGGGATAAACATATCCTCCCTCCCTTCAGCCAGGTCTGCCATAAACACATTAAGCAGGAAATAAGCAATGTCAGAGTCTGATGGTTTTATTCAGATGGTCTTGGATCCACTATCCTACACTTTAACGAGCTTCAGAATTCCGCTGGCTTCCTTATGCCCTCAGGCCCTTTATGATCTGCCATGGTTGGCATTTCTGGACTCATGGACTGTCCCTCCTTTCTTCACCTTCTCTGATCCACTGCATTGAACATGGACTTAGGTAAGTCCCCAGAAGGCACTGTGCTGTCCCCCACACTCTGGGACTCTGCACTGGATTTCCGTTTTTCTTTTTTCTTTCCTTTTTCTTTGTCTCTTTCTTCTTTTTTTTTTTTTTTTTTTGAGACAGAGTCTCACTCTGTTGCTTACGCTGGAGTGCAGTGGCATGATCTCAGCTCACCACAACCTCTGCCTCCTGGGTTCAAGCAATTCTCCTGCCTCAGCCTCCCAAGTAGCTGGGACTACAGGTGCATGCCACTATGCCTGGCTAATTTTTGTATTTTTAGTAGAGATGGGGTTTCACCATGTTGGCCAGGCTGGTCTCGAACTCCTGACCTCGTGATCCGCCCACCATGGCCTCCCAAAGTGCTGGGATTACAGGCGTGAGCCACTGCGCCCAGCCTGCACTCCATTTCTTTCTGGCCAACTTCTACTCATACTAAGGTTTCAATGAACATGTCTTTTCCTCCAGGAAGCGTTTCTCAACCTCCATCCCCTTCTGAGTCCCACAGCACCCTCTACTTTTCCTGTTGTAGCACTTGCTGTATTATAATTCTTAGTTACTTTAGAGATAAGTGCTGTACTGGCATGGGCCATAGCCAGGTTGTTCACCACTTTATCCAGTGCTTCTAGCACAGTGCGGGACTCCTAGTAGATAATTAATAAATATTTGTTGAATAAATGAATGCAATGGTGAATATGGTCATTTGAATATAAGTCCACCTGACTGCCCTGGCGTGCAGCTCAACACTTTCTCCATTTTGTCAGTGAGGATTTTGTGAAGGATGTTCTTAGATTCTTCCACGAAGTCAAAGTGCTCATGGTGTCTATAGTGGTCTTCTGACACACCAGTTCTGCAACTTTTTGTGTGCCAGGACCTTTTAGATTTAGTCTTTTGGGCAGAGCTGGAATATTTGTGGGAGTGAGCCCTTCTTTCTCAAGCCTAGGATTGGACTTTACATTCATTGTCTTGTTCCTATCATGATGAATTTCTTGAGAGAGACAAACTGTCTTCTTAAAGAAGATACTGGAGGAGAGATCACAGTCCTCCTTCCTTTTCTGACCTCACCCCTCTCTCCTTCCCACTTGCCCCTCAGTATCTCGTCTGCTCTTTCTGGGAGCTGAACCAAGGAAGAGAACCTCTGCTGTGCTGTCGTTAATAGGCTGGGCACTCAGGACAGCTGTCAGGCAGAACTGTGGCTGGGCCATTGCTCTGCTGCCCATCATAGGTCAGGTCTCTCCTTTTTCTGTCTTTACCACATCACTGGCTCCTGCAAGGATATGTAGACAACTGGTCTACATGACAGCTTGGCGTAAAGCAGAGGTGTTGACAGTTAACGTAGGCTGTATAGACAGTCAATGGAGGCCATTTAGCCCTGGGAATATATGCATCCTCCACACCAGGTTCTGGGGAAAGTGCGTGTGTGCACGTGTGTTTGTGTCCTTGTAGGAGATGACCATATGGAAGTTTGCTTCTCTAGCACAGACTTCTCAAATTGGGGCTCAACAGTCTTTCTTTATCCCAAGCCTGATGAGTGAGTAGTGACTTTCCTTTGTATCAGTGGGGAAACTGAGGACTTAAAGGCTGGTCCCAATTCCTGACTGACTGGGCTGATCTGTCTATCGTACCAATGTGTCTGAGAGTGAGGATCGCACAGGTTTGCGATGGAGCTTTGAGCTTTCCCTCCTGAACAGAACAGAACTGAGCTCTCCCCTGAGGCCAGGCCCTCCCCTTTTCTTGCTTCCCTCCCTGAGGAAACATGACACATCATAAGCAGAAGAAGCCTGTTGCCTACATGACCATTTTTCCTGCCAGTTTAATGGAGGTGACAGCCGTCTATTTTACTTGTCTGGTAACATTGAATCAGTAAATAAAATATGGGTGAACTCTCAGGTTTAGCTAAATTATGGCTGGTCCATGGGGACTGTGGGCTGGGGGAGAGTTGAGCAGAGAAATTGAATCCTTGTCTTCTTGCAAGAGAAGCAGAGCCTCGCATCTTCCTTCTGGATCCAGGAAATCTTTCAGTGCTTGAGGAAGCCAGGCCAGCAAGGTAATCTCATTTGGTGGTCTCTGAGCCCATGGAAGAAACAGAACACAAATGGAGGCACCCCAAATGCTAGGGCTACAGGAGCACTACCTGTCCCCATTTTTTTTCTCTCATGGATTGGGATGCTGAAGACAGAAAAGAGAAAATGACTTGTGGCATGTCCCTTGGTGAGCCATGGGAAAAAAAACAGACAAACGTATGGGTCCTCTGACCTTCATCCTA
This sequence comes from Hylobates moloch, assembly GCF_009828535.3. Taxonomy (NCBI): domain Eukaryota; kingdom Metazoa; phylum Chordata; class Mammalia; order Primates; family Hylobatidae; genus Hylobates; species Hylobates moloch. Next base: position 38,843,182 of record NW_026652283.1, on the reverse strand, counting down.
TTAAGAAAACCTGATCTACCCTCCTATTCTCACACACACACACACACACACACACACACACACACACACTCACTTGCGAATTTGAAGTTTTACATTTGCCGTCTTAAGAGAGCAAAAGAGCCTAGACTTTTCCAGTGTGGAAAAACCAACCTCTGAAACACTTTTCCACACTGCGAGAGAAATACGAATTGGATTCGTATGTGTTTAGAAAAAGTCGTAAATAACAGATGCACCGTGTGGTTCAGCAAGAGCCAGGGAGATTTAGGGTCACCCCAACCTCCGTGTTCAGCACCACGGAGAGCAGCCAGGGCCAGGGGTAGCGGGTGGCGCCATCTGCACGCTGGCTCTTCTAGTATGGGTGGTGTGGTTACTGTAAGGTCTTGCTAAACAGGCATTCTTTTTTTCAAGTGCTATTCCTTTAGAACTCTGGTAGGCCAGTAAGAACTGTTATTTGTGGTTGTTCAAATAGAATAATGCATGGCAAAAGAAAATCAAGGTAATAGATGGAATTTTTTCCTTTTTTTTCCCCCTTCCACATAAATTGTTCTTAAACCTTTGGTGCCTTGTACGGCTTGTCTGCTAGGGAGCAGCAGCAGATGACAAAACGAGTGAGCATTCCATTGTCAAATATCACACCTGATACCAAGCGTCTTGGCTTGGCTTGTCAGCCTCATCTTTCACGTCGCATTTTGTAAGTAAGATTGTGTTCTGTATTTTTATCCTGCTAAATGTGATTTCTTAAAAGTATTTTGTGTGTTATTATTTCCTGAGTTGTGGAGACCTGCATACCTATAATAGAGCCATATTTTCTGCTAGTAAATAAAATTATTCCTCATTCAGGTGATGGGAATTAAATATGTCACAGCTTGGTGGCATTCCCCAAACAACCCCAGCGGTTCCAGGTGCTCTACCACCTGGATGTGTCTGGGAAGGCTTGTGGTGGGGGTAGGCATTGACAAAGCCTTTCCCAGACAGAAAAGTCATGCCAGGAGTGACCTCAGTGTTTCTCAGAGAAATGGTGCACTTTTACCCATCACTGGGGTATGGAGAGTTGGCTGGGAACACCTGGACTAGAGCTCAAAGGACCAGAGAAGGTGAAGCGTGTTAGAATGATAGAGTCAGAGGAATTGTTTCACTTGCCTCTGAGGAATTTGCCTCTGAACAAGAAGTGAGGTTTAGGCAAATGGACCCCAAGGATTTAAGAGGTAAGATGGCATCTTGGACGTCACACAGCAAATAGAAAAATCCAGGATGGTCAGGGAGGAAGTGAGCTATGGTAGCTACAAAGTGAGGGCTACTTCAGGGGCTCTGGCTGAAGATATCTCAGTATGAGGAGATTTTGGGCTTTTTGATGCTCCTGCTTGGATTCGCAGAATCAGAAAAATCTGCTTTGGAAATTGTGGTTATTTTTATGCTGTTTGTAATTTTGTGTTTATTTCCTGTCTTTTTCACATGGGTTCTGGGCTGACTCATTGATTCACCAAACATTTATGGAGCACCCACTCTGTGTACTGCAAAGTACATAGGGTCAGGGGATTTGCGGGGGCTCCAGGATGCAGGGGCAATGAAACAGCACTCCTGGGCTTGGTGATATTTGAATGTCCTCATGGTAGGTCCAGTTAGGTGACCTTTAGAAATAGCCGTGGTTCCTTGAACATTTCTGTATGTACAGTTTAGACCAGAGCCTTGCACTTGGATCTTCCTCATTCCCCGGAGTCCTGGGGAGGAGTAATGAGGCTCAGAGAGATGAAGAGACAAACTGAAAGTCGCACAGTCGAGTTGGCAGGGAGGCTGCATCTCCATCTCACCCTTCACTCCTGCCCTCCTTCCTGCCCTTGCCCCTTCTAAATCAGTTCATCACTTATGTTGTTCTGAGAGTGTTCTTTCACCCCTGAGCTGTCACATTTATCCCCCTCCAGGGTTCACTTTGGCCAGTTCCCTGTCTTTTAGCAGAACTGAATCTTAACTTTTCTAGATGGATGGATGCATGTGTAAGTAAGGGGGGTGAAAGGTAAAGGAAGGGGTTAGTACCCAATTTGTAAGTCTCCAAGGGACACAGTCTGTCTCCTCTGGTGAGGAAATTCTTCTTTCTAGCTAACCCAGATCATTCCTGATGCAGTGTAAATCCATCTCGTCCGTGGATTTTCCTGGACATGGCTGTCTTGGAGGGTGGGAGGGAACATCTAGCTTGGAAGTCAGTCGCTTTGGGAGCTTTACTTTCTGGGGTTGCAGCAAAGAGGTTCTCAGGCAATTAAATTGAAATGGTATACTTTTGCTCATGGGGGCCTGGGTAGATTTATAATATTTTCTTTTTTTAAAAATTGGAGTTTTTTTTTCATGGAGACAATGATTTATGGAATAATCAATTTCTTTATCTACCTAATACATTGGAGTGATCCATCAATGCAGGCATCAATCTCCCCCTGGGGCTGTGTGACGGCAGACAGCCTTTGAGCCTGACTCATCTGGCAAAAGGTGGCTTTTTCTACGAGTGACTTTGCTACCCGATCCTGGATCTGAGGCCTGCGGTTAAGGAGGGTCAGGGGCTCTTCAGCAAAAATATTAATGCTTTCTCCTTATTAGTCTCTGCTCTGCCAGAGAGAAATAAGGTGCAGTAAGCTCTGTCCCCATTGTACAGTTTATAGAGACAAAGGACCAGAAAGAGTGTTCAGAGACCAGAATTTGGAGGCATGCAGGTGGGAGTGGCCATCTCTAAATCTCTAAGGGTTGCGGTGTATGAGAAGGAGCAGATCTGGTGTTACAGGTCCCAGTAGAATCGGGGCCAGTGAGTGATGGTCCAAGAAGGCAGATTTTGATTCAATACCAGCTATCCATATTCAGTGCTCTTTAAAGATTCAGTAAGATGCCTTGGGGCCTAGTGGGCTTCCTATTATGGGCCAGATTCTGGTGTTACCGAACCAGGCCTGTTTTGCCCGCCGTGCAGTATGCCAATCACTGAGATGATGAGTTTTGCACCAGAGAAAGGGTTTATTCATGTGGCAGCCAAGCGAGGAGACAGGAAAACAGGTTTCAAATCCACCTTCCCAAAGGTGCGGTTTAGGATTGTTTATGGGATAGAGGAGCAGAGTGGTCTGAGGCATGGGGAAAGGTGATTGGGGGTAAGGAGAAGTGAGGCAATCAGTTTCTGCACAAGCGTAGTCAAGCTTCATGGCCCTTCATAGGACAGTCTGAAAAAAATGGCAGCATCAGCATGACCTGAGGGTGGAGCTCTTGGCCCTGTGACATCAAAAGAGGACTCATTACCCATCCATCATTTGTGTAGGTCCAGTTGAAGGGTCAGTGGTCTCACTCAGTTTGAACTGGACAGGAGCAGACTCTAAATTACTGAAAAACAACTTAGGCAACCGTTAGCATTGTGATCCATACGTCAGAGGTGTTATCTCTGGTGAGGTTGGAGAGAGTCTTTTTAAAAAAACAGCTAAAAGCAAGCAAAGCTGGCTAAGGTTTGACAAGCCTATTCAGGTTTGCCCTCAGCTTCTCAAGCACAGATTGGCTAGGGGTGTTATCAAGGGGCCCTGGATTCCTTTCACTGTGAAATTCTAGGCATGCCCAACTGTGCGGCAAGAGATGCCATAAAAATCCAGGTTTTCCAAGCTCCCTGAAAAGGCCACTACCTGCCCCTGGCTATGCAAACTCCAGGAAGGTCAAGCCCGGTAGTGATTGGTTGTGAAGAATACTCTTAAGCTTCTTGTTTATGGTTTTTAGAAATCTTTTTAAAGAAAACAGCTCAACGCCTTTTTTTCTTTTGTTTTCTTTTCTTTCTTTTTTTTAAAGAGACAGGGTCTCCCTGTGTTGCTCAGGCTGGTCTCAAACTCCTGGGCTCAAGTTATCCTCCCGCCTCGGCCTCCCAGAGTGCTGGAATTATAGGTGTGAGCCACCACGCCCAGCCTAGCTCAACACCTTTCTTTTTTCCCTATTTTTTTTTTTTTTGAGACAAAGTCTCACTCTATCCCAGGCTGGAATGCAGTGGTGCAATCTCGGCTCGCTGCAACCCCCACCTCTAGGTTCAAGTGATCCTCCCCTCTCAGCTGTCCCAAGTAGCTGGGGCTACAGGTGTGTGCCATCATACCCAGCTAATTTTTGTACTTTTATTAGAGACAGGGTTTCACCATGTTGGCTAGGTTGGTCTTAAACTCCTGACCTCAGGTGATCCACCCGCCTCGGTCTCCCAAAGTGCTGGGATTACAGGCTTGAGCCACCATGCCCGGCCCTCAACATCTTTTGATGTCTCACTCTTCTGAAGACTAACCTCTTTGCTTGGAATTCAAGAAATTCTCTTTCTAAACTCTATTTCTAGGTTATGACCCCTTCCACACCCTCATCGTTTTAATTTTAAGTTTAATTGGTTTTTTAAGTCGAATCAGCCAACATTCAAAACTTGGGACGTTTCATATGAAATTTTGGGTTTCCAGCTTCTCTTCCCACATTCACATATGCCTCAGTCACCACCCCTCCTTATAGTCATTTCCTGTGCCAGGGCCAGCCACTGTCCTGCTGCTGCTGTTTTTCTTTCAGTAAAGTTAAGAAGGAAAAGTAAAATGTTTCTATTTTCAGGAGTAAACAAAAGACAGACTAGGAGGGCCAATTTTTTCAAATTTGTTTCTCTCACCAGCCCTGTTTCACTCTAGGTTTCTGTTGGCCCCGCAGGCATTGAACCACTGACCTACCACAGGGGCAAAGAGCATCTCAGAGGCAGGGATCTTGTCCCATTCTTGTTTATTGCGACGATAACAGCAATTGTTTATTGAGCCCTTTTCCGAGCTCATTTAACCCTAAGGTGAGTCTAATTATTCCCACTTTCCAGATAAGGAATCTGAGCCTTAATGAGGTGAAGGTACCCAGTGGAGTGAGTAAGTGATGGGTGTCACTAAGACTTGAACTCCTGTCTGCTTGACTCCACTGTAATCCCCTGGGTATTCCTAGCAGCTGCCCCTACAGTTGCCCACAATTGGCAATTAATAAGTGCCAGACAAGTCAACTTGAATTCCAGAGTCACAGATGGGATGGGGCCAGGTGGGAAACTTCCAACCTTAAGGTGAACAGTGGCACATTTAGGATACTCCTGATTCTTCCTTCCTTCCTTTGGTGCCTGGCTGGGCACAAGCTGCTGCTGTGTGTCTCTTGGGTGGCATTACCCAGAGCTCAGTTAAAATGTGCTGGGCAGGAAATCTGCTGTGAGTCCATTTTGCATTACCATGTCTTTGAGGTGCGTGGACATGGTGCAGGCGCCAGAGCTTGGCAGGAGCATTTTAACAACCTCTGTCCTTGTTCGCTCCCTGTAGTCCTCGCAGTGGCCGCAGGCCCATCTCTCCAACACAGACCCAGCAACTAATTGGGCCTGGATAACAAACCATACAGACACAAGCCCCTTCGCATTCCCCTCCTGGACTGCAGTGTGGGAGGCTTTGCAAAGCTGCCACCTTCTGCTGGGGCGGGAGTTGGAGGACAATGGGGAGAGGCTGACCTGCCCACCCTAGGCAGGAACAGGGTGCTTGGCACCCTCTCCCTGGCCAGGCTGTGGACCTGGAGGCCCCTGTGGCAAGAGTGTGGGCTCTTCGGTGTCAAGAGTCCCCTGTGGACATTGTCAGGAGGTGGCTGCAGAAGGGAGATTTAGTAGTGAACAAAGCACTGGCTCCCCAGCCCAGAACAGTGTCTATAAATCCCACCTTGCTCAAATCCTGAGATTTTATTATTCCGCCAGCCCTTTGGAGCCAGGTGGCAGTGGGAAGCTTCAGATCAATTTGGGAGATGTTTTCTTTGCGGAACCTCTGGCTTTCTAGGCAAGTGGATTAAGTTCTGGACAAAATAAGGGCTCTTACTTTCTTGACATTTGGGGCTGGCTTTGCTTTCCCGCCTGCTGGGGTTTACTTTGGGTGTGTGAGTTATCCCCACAGGCTCCCTTTGCTGTCTGCCCCTTGGGGTCTCTGCTTTAGCACGTGGTCTCCAGGGAGATGTGGCTTTTCCTTTCTCTCCTACCCAAGGCAGACAGAAATATCTTTCCCCACTGCACCAACTCAGATAGAACCCGAGCAGAAGTTTCCTAGGCTTCAGAATCTCTTGATGCAGAGATGGGACCAGGATATTCTGACCCTGCTATTTTGACCCTGTTGTTTTAACCCCTGAATGAACCAATGTAGGTGAATTCTTCTTGAGAGATGAAGAATGAGTTGGAAAGGGAGAACCAGCGATTGAGACAAAGGTACAGAGAGAGAGAGAGAGACAAAAACAGAGAGAGAGAGAGAGAAACAGAGAGAGAGAGAAGAGAAGAGATTAGAAAAGAGGCTAAATGGGTTCTGTTACTGGGATGACCAAGTTCTCAAATGAACAGGGGAGTCAAAGCATCCTCACAGTCAAAATGGCAGGTGTGAATGTCCTAGGAGCCCAATTGGGATAACTGTTCTCTAATCCCAGCCTGTGTTTCTGGCTTCTGCTTATCTCTAGCTTCCCAGCAGAGGCCACTGGGTGTGGTATATCTTCTATTGGATAAGTACCATAAAATGCTTAAGATTGTGCCTGCCTGGCACAGAGTGGGGCTCAACAGGTTACCTGGTGGAGTTTTCCTGGAGAAACCAGATGGGGCACACGTAGTAAGACCTCATTACTCCATTCAGGTATGAAAAGATGTCCAAGAATCTGCCAGAAAAGGAACTCTATAGATGGAATACATCTGTCTTTGCTGGCTCTCAGAAGCTGGTCTGCAGTTCACCTTGCCTGGCTTCTTTCCCCCTCCCTATCCCTCCCTTCCTCCTTTTTTTCCTCCTCCCTTCTTTCTTTCCTTCACTAAATGTTGGTTGAGCACCTACTATGTGCCAGGCACATTCCTAGGTGCTGGATATAGAGTGATGATCAAAGAGGTGAGATTTCCGTCTTCATTGGACCTTGTCCACTCTACTTAGGGCAACAAACAATTAACAAATAATGCATAGTTCTGAATTACAGCAGATGTTATGCATGGAAACAACTGGAAGGCATGCTATGGTTTGGGAGTAGGAAGGGCCTCTCTGGAGAGGTGGCATTTAGGCTGAGGCCTGAATAATGAAAGAAGCCTGCCTTGTGAAGAATGCAAGAGCACTCCAGGCAGAGGGAACAGAGTGTATGAGGCCTTGAGGTGGGAAGAGTTTGGCATGGTCAAAGAACAGAAAGAAGGCCCATGTGGCTAGGGCTTGGGGTGCAAGGGGCTGGGGCAAGGCATCCAATGAGGTTGGGCATGTGTTGAGGTGGATTTCCAAAGCCCTGCTCCAGCTTTGTCTTGGGGCTTTCCCCAGCTGGCCCAGGTTCTAGTCTGAGGCACAGGCCAGCCTCACACTGTAGACCCTTTAAATCTTTGGCCCTTTCAGGCTTCAGGGCTCAGCCTCATTCTCCCTCCTCTGTATCCTTCCCTGGAGCTGCTCTTGGTGAGTGACACCCCTTCCAGCTAGGGACCTCACCAAAGCCTGGTCCAAACATGTGCTTGATACGGCAATGGAGGATCCAGCATTGCACGGCTGAGAAGCAGAGCTCTCGGCAGCAGAGGGGCCTTCTCTCCCAGGGAGATTTATATCTTTTGGCCAGTCCTCAATCCAGGTGAGGGAACTGTAGAGCCCTAAGGGAGCCTACTTATTCTAAAGATAAGTGGGAAGTTGAGTGGCAAATGTTCTGGTTGGCTCCTTCCATGAAGTGCATGCCAGAAGAGTAGCCCAGGCATCTGAAGGAAGGGCACACACACACTCATCCAAGCACCCAGATGTTTGGAGGACAAGATGCCAGGCCATCCGGCTCAATCCACTGCTGAATCATTTAACACATATTTGTGTTATTGATATTGTTACTGATATTGTTTGGCTGTGTCCCCACCCAGATCTCATCTTGCAGCTCCCATAATTCCTACATGTTGTGGGAGGGAACCAATGGGAGATAATTGAATCATGAGAGCAGTTTCCCCCATACCGTTCTTGTGGTAGTAAGTAAGTCTCATGAGATCTGATGGTTTTATAAGGGGTTTCCCCTTTTGCTTGGCTCTCATTCTCTCTTGCCTGTCACCATGTAAGACGTGCCTTTTGCCTTCTGCCATGATTGTGAGGCCTCCCCAGCCATGTGGAACTGTGTGTCCATTAAACCTCTTTTTCTTTATAAATTACCCAGTCTTGGGTATGTGTTTATCAGCAGTATGAAAACAGACTAATACAGGGGCCAGAATTGGTGCTTTGGGGTACCCCAGGAAGAGAAACCACCATCTGCAGTAGTGGAATTCTCTTTGACTTGCCAAGTGTGTTCACATGAGTGTCTTGTTTGATCCTCCCAACAGTGAGCAGGGTAGGCAGAGCAGGAATGAGGAGCCCCAGTTTGCACATGAGGAAACTGAGGCTCAGCAAGGTCATATCGCTTATTCCAGGTCAAACTAGTAAAAGCTGCATTAGGAAAGTCTTGAAGTCACATCTGGAGGTGAATCATTCCTTTAGCGTTTAGTCGCTCTGTCACCTTGGGAACACAGTACAAGCCTCGTTTTTCTCATCTGAAAACACAGAGAAATGTGGTGTCAAAACGCTTAGCTCAGGGCCTGGTAAACAGTAGGTGCTTAATAAATGTAAAACTCCCTTCCGCTCTGGCCTTCTGACTCTGGGCCAGCACGTTTCTTAACACGTCACCCTCTTCCTGGCCTCGTGGTTTGCAGTTGTGACCTTGCACAGGAAACGTCTTGGTATTTGCTGCCAGGTAGACAAAACATCTGGAAGATTGGCCCGTCTTTTTCCCTCTTCAGCCAAATGTTTTGGTGTCATGAAGATAAAGCCACAGAGATGTAACTGCCAGGGCCCAGTTCCCAGAAGGCCATAAAATACAGCGATCCTGCCTGGCCCTGCTTGCTGCAATCCAGCAAAGTGCTTCTTGCATCCAACACATGGTTATTTTTTACAAAATCGCTGAACTAGCCGTGTTAGCTGTATTGATCAATAAATTACTTTGATGAAAACTCAATAGGCAATAGCCCCCTGGCACTCGTTCCCACACAAAGGAAGGGCTTTTATACTTTTTCCATCTCAAAAACCTTGGTGCCATTTCCTGTCCCATTTTTCTCCTCTGTGTATCACTCCCAGGGGTTGCTGCCTCGGCCAGCACCTGCCTAGACAGGACTTGGAGATTTCTGGGGCCATAGACAGAGATTATTCTGGCCCAAGGCATGGGGGGGTGGTGCATGGGAGGTGGAGTTAATCCATCTACCCACATCCCCCCACAAAGGTTTGCTTTCCAGGGCACTCTGGATGCCCTGGCATCACTGTTGCTTGGCATCCTCCTTGGGCCTGCAAGACCCATCATTCGTAGCCCTGCTGGGAGAAATGCGTCTCTGCATGGAAGAGCCAGGAATCATAACAGGCCCGTGGTCTTCCCCGAAATTCACTCATTTGTTCACTCATGTTACATTTTTTGAGCCCTTCTACTGTGCTGGGAGTTTACCATGTGTATGTAATCTTAATGGATCCTTACCAAAGGGCAAATGTTTGAAATTAACTTTTACCCCCTTAGACTTAACACCAGCCTCCATTGCATGCTAATAAAAGGCACGTGTCGGGCTGAGCATACTTGCTTCGGATGAAGCCACTGCCCACCTTTGAATCCTGACTCCTGACTTCAGGAATGTTCTTAACCTCTCTGTGCTTGAGTTTCTCCACCTGTAAAATGACCAGAAAAGCGTTTACCCCATAGGGTTGTGGAAGAGATGAACTGAGTGACTGTGGGAAGCACTGTGTGCTGGCTCATGTTAGCTGCCTTTCGCTGCTGAGGACAAAATGAACTAATAGTGTGAAGTGTTCAGAGCAGTGGCTGCTACATAGAGCTCAGGGCATGTAAGCTAGTGTCATCATCGTCTCATTTCACTGTCACAACAATGCTACAAGACAAGAACCGTTAGTCTCCCCATTTTACAGATAAGAAAACTGAGACTTCTTGAGGTCTAGCATCTTACCCAGGATTTCAGAGCAGAGCTTTAAACGTGGCCACCCTGACTCCAGCTCGGAGCGTTTTTCCATAATGCTGGACTTCCTGGTGCGATCGCAGTGCTCTGGCGCTGGAAAGTACATGGAAGACACTTGGACCGGCAAGACAGAAGTGGCACAGGTGAGAAAACTGACACCCGCGATGGCGCAGCGACTCACTGGAGCGCACACAGACGGGAAAGTCAGGTGACTCCTGGGTGCTTTCTGCAAACATTACAGCCGGACACTGCACGCTGGAGACTGCTGGGGTAATCCTGGCTCTGTCTGTTGCCTTGTGTAATTATGAATAGCACCCCCTTCATCCAGGAGCATCTTTAAGCTCATTGTAGCACAGCTGTTACCAGAGTAGGTTCACGAGTCAAACTCACTGGGTTTGAATCCTGGCTCCACCACTTCCTGACTGTGCCTCGGTTTCCCCAGGATTGTAGAAAGGGTCTCGTGGGATAAGAGGCCTGATGAACAGAAAGCACTCAGTAGACATTACCTCTTAGTTATTTTTCTCAAGAATAAACGTAAAAAGTAAAAAGAATAAGTGTCCATTTCTATGGCTCTTAACATATTTACAACTCATTCTGACCCTCAGGCAACTCTGGGAGATTGAAGCCTTGAGTTTGTCTTTCTTAATTTGCAGCTGAGCCAGGAGTGGCCCGGCTTGGGTGACGTGTCCAAGGTCACACAGCTGGCTAGAAGAGAGGCACAACTCAAATTCACATCTGTGGATCTTTTTCTCCTGCACTACAGTTGCCCTCCTGTTCGAAGCCCCGTGCTCCAAAGGAAACCCAGCCACCCCCAAAGATGTTGGTAAATACAGCGGAGCTGGCCTCTCTGAAGACTCCGCTCCTCCCTCTTTCTAGGTGTGTGTGTTGGTGCCGAGGCCTCCCCTGCTCAGCTGGCCCAGTACTTGCCTCCTCTTCTCCCATTAACAGGGCATAGGCCACCTCCTCCAAGCTCCCCCCAACAGTCCCCACCCCTGCTTCCTCCCACCGCATCCTCAGGACTGTGGCTGTCAGCCAGGGGCCATTTTTCCTCATTACCACGATTGCCCAAGTCCCTACTTCAGTCCAGCCCAGCCCATCCCCATTTGCATACCATTAGCTATGATGCCATGCATTATGGATTCATATTTAATTTTAGTACTTTTTGGAGGCAACTCTAGCCTAATTAAAATCTCCTTCTCCGAGAGTCTGACATTCCCCCGAACTCTGGTAACATGGGCTCCCCACGAATGGACCACACACACACATAGACACACACCCCTCCAGCCATAGAAACACACTGCCATTTCAGCCCCAGTGCTGTGGATTCTTTTTTTAAATGAAAAGGGAGAAAATGAAGAAGTGTTTTTCCTCCAAGGCGATTTATATGCAGACTTCGCTGCGGCGAGCCCCCTGGGGGTTGAGCCTGGAGAGGCTGCCAGAGCCTAGCTCCACAGAAAATCTAGGGCTGGGGGTGTGAGGGGGCCCAGGCTCTGGCCTGGCCTTGACCTGCCCCTCCTCTTCGAGTCACTGAGCTTGCCCAGGCCTCAGTTTCCTCTTCCTCTTGAGATCATCAGAAGAGAAAAATCACAAGTCCTACATCACACCATAATCCTCGCCTTGTTCCCACTCATTCTGAAATTAAGTCCTTGGAAATTTTCTTCCTTAATCAAGTCAAATAAAGTAGCTTAACATTTCCTAAGTGCTCACCATCTGTCAAGCATTTCACATGCACTGACTAGTTAATTCTCACGACAACAGTTCAAGGTTGATATTACTATTATTGTTATTATTATTACATCTCCATTTTACAGATGAGGAAATTGAGGCTCAGAGGGGTAAGTAGCTTTCTCAAGGTCACACAGCAAGTAAATGGTGGAGATTGGATTTGACTGCAGACAGTCTGGCTTCAGAGTCCGTGGTCTTAACGATATCACAGCTGCCTCTTCCTTTTTAGCAAGAAAAGAATCAGGGAGATGGGCTGGAATTATTCCATTGTTGTAATTCTATGATAACGACTTAATTCTCTCCTGACTCAGGCCAAGGTATTGGCTACCATTCATCTCCCTGACATTTCTGAGAAATCCATATGTCAGAATTTTCTGACCTCGCTGTCCTGGAGGCGGTGGAGCTCAGACCAAACGAGGCAAGCGGGGCCATCCCTGTGTGGGAGCAGGGGTGGTGAGTGCATGCAGCTCTCCAGGGAGACAGGACGCTGGCCTAGCACTGCCCAGGCCCTCCCTGTGACCTGCCCACCCTCCTGTGTCCCCGTCTCCTCGTGTGGAACAGCCAGGAAGTTGTGGCAAAGTAGATTGCTTTGTCTGGGCCAATGTCAGGGAGGGAAAATGTGGTATTTATTTTTTCTCCATCGTTTAATTATGAAAAATTTTGAACACGCAGTAAAGTTGAAAGACTTTTACAGTGAATGCCCCTGTGCCCACGTGGTGTTTGTTCACTCACCATCTGCCCCTTGTGAAGGCACTGTCCTGGGCGATTTCTTTATGCAATCAATTCAGTCCTCACACAAACCCAGTGGAAGGAGGCTTCTTGCTCCCATTTTATAGATGAGGATGCTGAGGCTCAGCAGACGAAGAGACTTGCCCAGGGGAACCCCGCTCGGTAAGGGTAGAGCCAGCCTTTGCACCCGGAGCCCTCTGAGCCCCAAGTCTGGCTCTTCCTTTCTACCCCAGCCTCTGCTTTTCCTGCGAGACCCCATAAGTCCACTTGGCAGTGGCAGGCAAAGCCTCTTATCCAGGCCCCTCCGGGTGCTGGGAGGGGACATATGTGGTGGTCAGAGAAGAAGAGGTGGAGGTGAGACACAAGGCGTTTCTCTTAGGGTTTGTGCTGGGCACATTCACCTTTGCAGCAGTGACTACTCCTGGGGCTTCTGGGAATGCAGGACCCAGGGCATCGAAGAGCACTCGAGCCCTCAGCACAGGCAGTGGCTTCTGGGCTCGTGATGCTCCCTGCATTAGGGCCCTCACTTCCACCTCCCACTGCTGCTGCTTGGTTTTCCACAGTGAAGGCTGTGTCCCATCACTGCCCTCCTCGTAACCCTTCTATGGCTTCCACTGTGCCCAGCCATCCTCAGATGACTCACTTCACTGCTTTTGCGGGATCACCCTTCTTCGGCCATGAAGTGAAGAAGTCATTGTTGAACCAGTCGTATGTGGCTGATAGTGCTGGGAAAATGCCTCAAAAGTGCCTAGCCCAAGCCCTGGCGCATAGTAAGCACATAGTGCAGGGGCGTTTGTGTGTCCTCATCTGGAACTTCCCAAGGAGCTTGGTACCCCTATCCCCAGCCAGGCCTAGCGGCTCCCAAATGCCACCGTGCATCAGTTCTCCTGAGCTTTGTTCATTTCGTCCTCTCGCTCTGGAGGGCCCTTCACAACACGCATCAAGATCGGATCCCACCTCCTCTAGCAGGTTTTCTAAGACGCTCCCAGAAGGAATGGACTCTTCCCTCTTCTCCCACTCCCCAGCACCTGAACTCAGTGTTGGAAGAAAGAGTCAGGTGCCAGCCATCTTGTTTGACTCCCAGCTCTGTTACTTACTGGCTACCTGACCTTGGGTAAGTTACTTTTCTTCTCTGTGCCTCAGTTTCCTCACCTGCAAAATGGGCATGATAACAGCATCCACCTCATTGGGAGGCCTAAATGAGTTAGGATATGGGGAGCGTCTGCTCAGTGCCTGCATGTGGTGGTGCCCTATGCCGTGCTCCCTTTCTTTCGTCTAGGCTATAGCCTCTGCTAGCTGTGCCCCCTAGGAGTGGCCTCAGGAGGGCAGGGATGTGGGCCTGTCCTCTTTGACTACCTGCCTCCATTCCCATCTAAGAGCCTTGCACAGCAGAGGGAAGACAGCTGCTGGACTCGGGCCATGGAGCAGCATCTGGGTCATAGGAAGCGAGTCTGGTGATAGGTAGACCTGAGTTCCAATCCTGGTTGCACCACTAGCTTGCTCCCTCGCCTTTGGAAAGTTCCTTAACCCCTCCCAGGCCTCAATTTTCTCACCTGTGAAGTGAAGACAATAATTGTACCCCCCTCCTAAGGTGCTGAGCACAGCCAAGCTCCAGCCCCTCCAGGATCCATCCCATAGCTGCCAACAGTTCACTGCAGGCTGGTCTTGATTGCCCCACCTCCCTCACTCCGCAGCGCCCGCAGGTGACTCAGAACAGAGCTCCTGCTCTGATGTCTAGCCCACGTGCCTGGTTTGCATGGAGACTGCCCTTTGTCCAGAGGGATTTACATTTTTAAAGAGTAAGTTCACCTGAGTCCTGTGGGGCATTGACTCAAACCTCCCGTTAGCTGCCTCCTCCTCTCATGCTGTGGCTTTTGCAGAAAATCATTTAATGTTTTCTCTGTGTTTAAAGAAAGCTCCAAGGGCCCATCAGGCTCAGCCTGGCTGGCATGATTTTGAAACAAAGTGCAGTCCCCAGTGGAACATGGCAACCTCTGTTCTTTAGTAAATTCAGGGGAGCATTTCTGCACGTGGCCTGCCTGGCTATATTTAGGCCTTGCCAGGCCTTTGAATTCCTCCCTCGTTGCGTTATTAAGGTCACTGTGGGTGCCAGAGGGCTAAGGCCTGGAGGGCAGGAGGAGAAGCCCTGCCCCAGTCAGCACCGCTGGAGTCTGCCCTCCAAGGTCTGGGATTCATACATGGCTGTGAAAATTGTGCATTTAGCAGAAGGAGACCCCAGGGAGCCACAGTCTCCAAGGATGCAGATAGCCTTCAAAGGGAGGAGGCTTCCCAGCACCAGGCTTCCTTGAGTCAGTATCATCTCACTCCCACACACTCAAAGGCACCCCCTTCTCCCGGTGGCTACAGCATCTCCTTAACTCTGGGCCTTGTCCCCTTTCATGCTGGCGATTCTGACAGTCTCCAGTATGTCTCTGCAGGTCGCCTCACCCTCCCTGAGAAACCATCAAGGGCTCCCCACTGCCTATAAGATGAAGTCCAGCCTTCTCAGCATTCAAGGCCTTCCACAATCTGGCCCCCATCTACCTCTGTGTCCCCAGAAGTAGCCCTAAATCCCCTTGAGAGTTAACTCCATGGGGACAGAGGATTTTGTCTGCTTTATTTATTCCAGGTTGCCCAGTGCCTTGAAGAGTAACTAGAACATTGTAGGTGCTCAATTAATATTTGCTGAACAAATGAATGACTGAACAAGTGAACAAACGATGCCATGATCTGCAGTTTCCACACTGTCACATCTTTGCTCTGGCAGCCACTTACAGCCAGGCCAGCCCTCCTGTCTTCATTGTGCACCATCATTCTGCCCTTTAAGGCTTGGCCCACTTCCCCCTGGCTGGCCCAGCCCCTGGTGATCCCTCCTGCTAACTCCAGCACTGTTGTTAGGTACCCAGTGCCTTCGTTGTTCTCTGACTTTCTGGGGATTCTGTCTGCTTTTGGACTTGGCTACACACCCCTTGAGATCTAGGACACGAACATGCCTTAACCCCCTTGGCCTCCCAGCACCGCCCAGCATTCCTCTGTGGCTTTCAGTGGATGTGGGTGGGAAATGTGGGACTGGAGCTGCCCAGGAGGCCAGAGTCAGCCCTAGTGGGCTGCAAGGTGGGGACAGAGATGCAGCTACAGGTAAGACATGGGGCCTGATCCTTTCAGGACAGGACAGCCTCCAAAGAGGCTGGCATCTGGCATCAGGTGGGGACCCAGTCAAGCAGGGCCATCAGGGAGGCAAAGCATGGGGCATACAATGGCCAGAAAGTAACAGAGCCCAGAGTGGGCGTCGCAGGAGTAGGTTAAGTTCAGAGGCAAGGCAGCAGGTGAAAATAGAATTGAGGGTTCTCTCATTAGAGAAACTGTCTTTAGAGGGAAGAGGCTGTTAGGTGTCTGAGACAGGCACTTAAGCCCAGGAAACAAGGCAGGAACCCTGCACCACACCCAGGGGCCTAGTTAGGGCTCCAGCTGGCCAACTGGGGCCATTGATGGTGCTGACTTCCTGCAGTGCTGGGCTGGGCTGGTCAAGTCCCTTCTTTCTTGGCTGGGCCTGCAGGTGCGAACATAGTGGTCTCAAGAGTGGGAGGAGGGATGAGGAAGCTCAAGTTATGCATAACGTGTATTTTCAGTGTGGACTGCAGGCACTGCAGTTAATCACTGTCTCCATTGTTGTCACCCTGCCTGTCACACATGTCCATCTTTTCCATTGGAAAGTTTTTGAGGACACACATACGCATCCACACAGAGTTCAGCTATGACCATAGCATGCCAGGCATGAAGCTTGGGGAGGGACCTCATGTCCCTCCCTGCCATGTTCCCCGTAAGACCCCTGCTGTGAAGACTTAAAGCCTGTTGATTCAAGAGCACAAATGAAAACCAAGTGAGTGGTGATTCCGTTTGGGCGATGGGCAGGAAAGTGGGGGGCTGGGAGTCTCCTGATCAGACCCCAGACCCCCACTGCCCTCCACAACCCGAAGCTCAATTTCTCCCTGGTTCTTCTGGGGTCACTTAGCTCTCAGACGGAACAATTGCAGTAACAATTCCCTACCTCTTTGTGTGATTCTTTATCCTTTTCAAAGCCCTTTTGTGCACAGTTTTCCATTTGATACACCCTCCTGTGAGATAGGCTGGTATTATTATCTCTGCCTTATAGATAAGGACATTGAGGCTCAGAGAAGGTGCTGTGGCTTGTCCCAGCCCCTCGGAGGGTGGGCTCTGGAGCAGGGATTAGACCGGACCAGAAGCATGTGACTTCCTGCCCTGTTGCATTTTCCTCTGCCCTCTGATGTGTGGGGATTTTTTTAGAAGGTGGCTTCCTTTGTCTACGAGGCCCTGATGTTTTCTGGGGTCTGTGTCTAAGAGGGGTGCCAAGGCAGAGATTGGGCTGAGTGCTGCCTCGAGTATTTCATCTTCCTCCCCACTCCCTCAAGTTCGTTTTGGGGGTCCTGACAGGTGGCAGGCACCATTCCCAGCCCCCTCCCTCCTCTCCCTTCTTTCTGCAGTGGGGCAGCATCCGGCAGAAGAGTGTGAGAGCCGGGGAGCCTGTGGGGTGAGGAGGGGGGCACAGCAGGTGGGAGATGGCCCCTTCAGCCCAGCAGGGTGGCAGGTTATGGAGCTGGACTCAGATTTTGTAAATATGGAGACAGCAGAGAGGAAGGACAGCCTGACTCTCTAGTACACACCCAACGGGCCGTCTTGGGGACCAAAGGAAAAGTTGTAGGACAAGTTAAGGAGAGGTCAAGATGAGTTTGGAGAGAGACATGGGTTTGTAGCCAGTGCTCAGAAAAGCCAGAAGCTGATTTAAGGGTACAGATGAAAACGAAGTGAGTAGCAGTGCCATTTGGGCCAGGGGCAAGAAGGAGAGGCGGGGAGCTACTTGGCCAGACAGACCCCCACCCGCTCCAGATCCAGAAGCTGAGACGTCTTCACTTTTTGAGGCTGATACCATGGAGGGTGAACAAAGGCACGCATGTCCAAGGCCAACTGAGCTGAAATATGGGATTGACCTGGGAGGGCATTGATAATGTTTCATAGTTGTGTCTGAAAGTACAGTTTGGGCCATTGGCTGGGCTTAATTTTTAATAAATGAAATAGTAACTATTCCATTTCATTTCACAAAAGTAATTTAAAGTTGTTTACAGGAATTACATTTAATATGATAGCTCATTTTTCATTCAAATAATTCAATACTAGGAAAAATATAAACTAGAAAGTTTATATTCCTTAGGAGCAAGCCTAAAATGCTATAGTTAAGTCATGATGTCCAATAGTTGCTGTAATCGGGCCAAACATTTGACTCTATGCTCCCTGGTGGCCAAAGGGAAAAGGGAAACTGTATCTTTCTTATGGGGAAAAAGTCACCCTAGTACACTACTCTGGGACAAAAAAAAAAAAAAAAGCTTTTATTAACCCTTTATTTAAAATATGTTTTCTTATCTGGAGCTTTATGTGAAAGGCTGTAAGAAATGCAACATCGGCCGTGCAGCGGCCCACACCTGTAATCCTAGCACTTTGGGAGGCCAAGGCGGGTGGATCACTTGAGGCCAGGAATTTGAGACCAGGCTGGGCAACATGGCAAAATCTCATCTCTACTAAAAATACCAACATTAGCCGGGCATGGTGACACACACTTGTAATCCCAGCTACTTGGGGGGCTGAGGCACGAGATTACTTGAACCTGGGAGGCAGAGGTTGCAGTGAGCCAAGATCGTGTCCCTGCACTCCAGCCTGGGTGACCGAGTAAGTCTCCGTCTCCAAATCCCCCCCCAAAAAAAGAAAGAAAGAAATTAAATGCAATGTCTTTCTAACCAATGGCTAGCAGATTTCATAGACCGTGTCTGGTACTGTCTATTTCTCCGTGTCACCTGAAGACATGATGATGAAACACAGTTTAGGGAGTGAAACTACACAAGGAGCCGAGGGATGCAGTTCAAGTGCACAGCCTGATCCAAGGATAAATCCTAGACTATCTAGAGAAAGCAGTGGCTGGCCTGCTTCTCTACCCACTCTCCGAAATGCCATTTTTCTCTCCTTCGCACCTTTGCTTCATGTTGGGCAGTAGGTGGTTAAGGCAGCCATCCCCGGCAAGGTCTGACTGACATCAGCTGGTTGTTGGGTTGGAGGAAACTCTCATTTAATTTAGAGAAGCCATCACCAAGCTTCTTTGACAATGTGCCTAACCAGTAACAAGGTTTAGTATGCCCCCAGTAAATGTAATTTGTTCTTTATGTTATATACAACTAGCTTAATCTACTATGTATTTTGTAAATCATACCCCAAAATAAATAATTGAAAGGGATGAGATTCAAATCAACATTGGTAGAAGCTGGTATTTTCTTTCTCTTCTGCAGCAGATCGTCTTTCGCAGTCCTGAGGCTGGGTACACTCCCCTTTGGATACTTGTTGCTGTCTGGGAGCATTTTTCTGGCGTCAGGAACATCCTGCTGGAAGGGGCAGAGTTGGTGCCTCATCCAATGACAGATGGACTTAGTGTATCACAACCCTAGTTCCTCTCTCCCTAGTTGTGAGGCCTCTGAGGCAGTTCCACATTGTCTCCTAGAGATCCCAGTGGGGAGACTGAGCTCCGGTCGCCCACAGTGGTAATTTGCTTGACAACACACCTGTTACGCACAGCCGTCCTTCACCTGTCTCACTTCCTTCTCCCCTGCCTGTGTATCCTGAGATCACTCCCACATAAACTACTTGCACTCCAATCTTTATCTCAGGTTTTGCCTCTGGGAAAATCCAAACTAAGAGTTTTCTTTTGAGGAAATTGACGAACCTCTCAAGGATCTGGTTTTCTCACTTCGGCAGGGAGGAGGATCCACAGTTTTTTTCTTTAAGACAATTATTCAGTCTCTTCCCACAAATGAGCAAATGGCCAGGCCTCTGCTTGGTGCGATGGTTCTAGCCTGGAAGATTTCCTAACCAGACATTCCAGGCCCCCACCATGAGCAGGGAGAAATTCCGTCATGCACCTGGGGAAGGCCAGGACTGGTACAGTGTGGTTTCCTGCCAGGGGAATTGGCCGCAGAACATCCTGCAAGTAACTAAGTTAAGTTCCCTGCTGTATGGAGTTATTGAATATAAACTTGTTAAATTTGAGAGGACAACTGCCAAATATAATTGATTTTTGCTTTAGAACAATTGATCTCAGACTGTTCTTTCTGCCAATAGGCAGATGAAGGACCACTTGTCTATCACAGCCATTCCTGCTTTGTGACAATGAAAAGAAGCCACTGGTTCATGGGACCTCATCTTTCTGAGTGCTATGGACAGTGAGGATGGGGACATGGAGCACACATTTGCAGCATCTAAAAGCATTTGATTCTTTAAGTTCTGAGTGAAAATTGCTGGTTGATAATCCCAGGAATCTCTCTGGACAGTTATTGATGGGAATTGAAGCAGGGACTGCTTAAATCTTATACCTTTTACATCCTAACCTCTGTAGCCAGGTACCACTGACCACCTTCCTGGCAGAGGGTTAAGTGGAATCAGGTGCCCAGCGCAATGCTTCGGTATTTGCCGGTGGATATTTGTTGAATGTGGATCTCAGAGATGAAAGATTCCCTTGGGCTTCCTGACCCGAGAAAGGAATTTGGATCTGCGCCGCTGTTTTCGAAGCTCACCTTTTCTCCCACTGTGATTTCCAGTCCCTCTGAATGCCCTTTCTGATGGGATGCTTCCTGCCTAAGAGAAAGGAGACTGAATTTGGATTTAGACAGCTATGGAGGTGAATCTTGGCTCTGCACCCTGCCAGCTGTGTGACTTTTAACAAGTCACTGCAACTCCCTGGACCTCAGTTTCCTTTTCTGTAAAATAGAGTTTACTGCCTTGTAAAATTGTTGTAGGCATTGAGTGATATACTTGTCCACATAAAGTACTCAGCCTGGTGCCTGGCTCGTGGCTGTGTGACCTTGGGCACGTTATTTTACCTCTCTTAACTTCATTTTCCCCACCTGTCAAATTGGGTTAATAGCACTTACCCCATAGAATTGTTATTAAGACTGAATTAATTGGAGGATATGCATGAAACATTTTTCACAGGACCTGGCACATAGTAAATGCTCAATAAAAGTAGCCATTATTACTGTAATTATTATTCACTCATGTATGTGATGAAGGTAATAAAAATAACACCTGTCTTGTCAACCTTAACCGTAGGAGGGCTGAAATGAGACAGTGGCCTTCTGAAGGTCATCCATTCAACACCTATTTCTTGAGGGCTTCCTGTGAACCAGTACTTTCTAGGCACTAGGGAGGGAGCAGAAAGCAAAAGAGCAAAACTCCTGGGCCTCAGAGAGCCTGCATCCTATGGCGACATTCACCAGAAGCGTGATAATTAAAGGAAAATGCAGAGTGTGCTCAGTAATATTAAGCTCTCTTTTTTTTTTTTTCCGAGATGGAGTCTCGCTCTGTCACCCAGGCTGGAGTGCAATGGTGTGATCTCGGCTCACTACAACCTCTGCCTCCCCGGTTCAAGCGATTCTCCTGCCTCAGCCTCCCAAGTAGCTGGGATTACAAGTGCCCGCCACCATGCCCGGCTAATTTAGTAATAGTAAGTTCTAAGGGGACAAAGTAAGCAGGGATAAGAAATAGAAGGTAGGGTCAGGATTGCCAGGGCCTCATTGAGAAGACTGTTTAAGCAAAGACCTGAAACAGCTGGGATGTGTCACCCCCACAAGGGGCACTGTGATTGGTGCTTGCCCTGCTTTCTGTAGGAGTGGGCTCAGTGTTCCCTGAGAGGCCCTGTGCTGGACCCGTGATAGATCAATGCTTCCAGGGGAGGGGGCCGAAGGATCTGGGCTGAGGTGGGGCAGATTAAAATGGTCATTACCTTAAGGCCCCTTTCCAGCTGCCTCAGGCCTCTGTGGGTGGTGAATAGGGGAGATAGAATTAGGACCTCAGGGTCCTTTCCAGGAAGGACCTTTTCAGAAGGCAAGCAGGAAGGTCAGATGCTGTGTCCTGTGCTGTCTACCTGCCCTGGTGCTCACCTGGCTCCCCAACCTGGCTCCTGACTTGCAGTTCACTTCCTTTTGAGAAAGCAGCATCTGCTCTCGGACAGGGATTCTCTGCTCCTCTACCTGCCCCTGCAGCTTCCTCTCCCACCTCGGTGCACCTGGGCCCCTTTCCCAGACCGTGCCCCTCAGGCCCCCAACTCTGTGCTCTTCGACATCCCTCCCTGATTCCTGGGTTTCCCTCCATGTGCAACCGACTCACCCCACCCTCTACTTTATGTCCTTGAGCTCCAACCTTGGGCACTTGAACCTTCCACTCTACTCCATGCCCCATCTGTTCCCCTGAGCCACCCTCCCAGGTCTGTTCATGGTTGGGGGGCCCATCCCTGCTCCTTCCCTCCCCACCCCCAGCACACACACACACACACACACACACGCACACACACACACACACACTTCCAAAGTTCTGCAGAGTAGGGAAGGGCAGAGGTTAGAGAGGCTCTTATGGGAGCTGCAAGCCCTGCTAGATGGACATTCAATCATCGTGGCAGGAGCCGCAGAAGCCCCTTGGGCTTTAGCCACTTGGAGGGGCCCTTCAGTGGTTCTGGGGACCTGGAGGCTTGCTATGCTCCTCCTTACTGCCTCAAACTGAAATTCAAACTGTCATTGGAGAGGGTCTCCCTTTGACACTATGGGACCCTGGGAAGAGAAACAGAGTGAAGTAAAGGGGGCTTCTCTGAGCTTTTGTAGAAGTTCCCCTTCTATAAAATGGAGATGATAACCCCATGGCACAAACCCATCGGGAGGCTCAGGTGAGATGATGTGCTGAACACAGTGCTTGGCACATGGTGGGGAGTCCAATCAGTGACGGCCACAGTGAAGAAGACGCTGCTGTCATATGCTTGTCAATCACCTGTTCATGCATCAACCTTTCCAGCAGACATTCATTAAGCATCTTCTATGTCTATACCCTTGGCTGATGCTAGAGATACAGAGTCAACTAGACATGGGGCTGGCTCTTGTGGAGTCCACAGTCTTATTGGGAAGGCAACGCTAAGTTACAAGCCCTGTGGTCAGGCCCTAACGAACATGAGACCGGGTGTTGGGGAGTCCAGCAGTAGGACACGGTCAGGGAAGATTCCCATTTTAACCTGATGGGAAGAGCCACTGAAGTTGGGGTGCTAGGCCTCTTCACTAGTAGAAGGCAGCTGCATTTTAGCCAGGGCCTTCTGTCCCCAGATATGGACCAGGTTAATGGCTACTTGTTTTGCTGGTGTCCCAGTGTCTTCCAGTCAGAGACTTGGACTAGAGGCCCAACTTTGGCCCCTGTAAGATGAGCCTGGACAACACTGCCCCCTCCCATTCATTCATTCATTCATTCAGTCAGTCAGTCAGCTATGCCTGCTGCTGTGTGCCAGGCATTGTTCTATGCTCTGAAGTCACAGCAGGAAATAAAGCAGACCCTGGACCCTGGATTAATAGGGCTTAAATTCTAGTTAAGGGAGAGATAGAGATGGCCAGGAAAATGGGTCTGGTCACCTCTAGCTCTCCCTAGGCCTGGTATGGCCACTCCTGGCTCCTCGTAGACTGGATTGGCCAGCTCCGAACCTTCCCAGGCTGTATCTGGTCACCCTTGGTCCTTTCCAGGATGTGGGCTAGGCTTGACCACCCTGGGCACCACTCAGCTTTAAGCCTGGTCATTCCTGGTCCCTCTTAGGACCCAGACTGGGCCTGACCACCACGGCACTCCTCAGACTGAGTGTGGTCACCCCCAGCCCCTCCCAAGGTGGGCCTGGCCACCCTCACTTTCCCCAGAAGCTGGCAACAGCTTTGGACTGAGTCCCTCTACCTGGGGGCACCTCCTCCGCTCCAGATGTGGTTGGAACCTGACCCACCTGGGTCCATCTCTCTAGACCTCACGTGACCCCTGTCTAGTGCCATGGAGTGTAGGGGGGCCAGCTCCCCCTCTCTGTGTGTGTCATTGAGCTCTGGAATTATATTTCTTGATTTAACAACTGCGAGTGTTTGCTGCAGCTTTACTGCCTTAAAAATGTTTTCTAATAACCCCCAGGTGTTTCTCTTGCATACAATAGCCTGGTTGTTACAGCCCAATTAAATCCTGATTTGAGATGTGTAATTAAAACTCTGAACAGAACGCGCCATAAACCTTGCTCCTTGCCAGCCTCACACCCAAAGTGCCTGCCCGTACCCTCTGCCTCCTGCTTCCAGGGCCTGCCGCTGACATTTGTCTACTTTTGGTTGTGACTTGGTTGGGTGGAGGCCCAATCTCTAAGTCCTTGGAGGTGGAGCTCAGTGACCTAGAGATAGAGGGATGGGCTCCCTGAACCCTTGGGGTCCCAATTCCCTACATGGAATTGGCTTCTTCTGGCTGTCCCTAGAACCAGCCTTCTCAGCCTCAGCACTCTTGGCATTTGGGGCCAGGTATAATTCTTTGTTGTGGGAGCTATCTTGTGCATTATAGAGCATCGCTGGCCAGTAGCACCCTCCCCCACAACTGTGACAACCAAAAATGTCTTCCGTCATGGCCAAATATCCTTGAGGGGATGAAATCACCCCCGATTGAGAACCACTGTCCTACAGGGAGGCGCCAGCCCAACACCCTTGGATATGCAGAGCCGGGGAGAGCTGGACAGCCCCTGGAAGCTCATTCTTATCCCTCCACACTTGACCAAGTTCTAGCAGAATGGGAGCTACAGACAGAGACACCACTGTTCCCCACCAGGAATGAGGAAAGTGCCTGGTGGGGAAGCTGACAGGTAGAGGCCACAGACACATATGTCTGTGTGAAGATCCAACTTTTTTCTCACATCTTTTTGGTCTTCACCTCTTCTCCCACCTCCTTCTCGGCTTAGGATGACATGGAGTGAAGTCTCTTTGAGTAGCCCTGTCCTCTGGGTAGCACCTGCAGGTCAGCTGCCCCGCGTGTCTTGGCTTGTCCCGGTTTTGGCACTGAGAATCCAGGTCTTGGGAATGCCATTTGTCCTGAACAGAGTGGGCCAACAGGGAAGGCCCGTCCATTGCTCAGCTCACCAAGTGGTCCCAGAGGGAGTAAGAATCTTAGAATGAGCTGCTACCCATAAGCCTTGTGTTCAATGTGCATCATCTCATTTCAGCCTCCAGCCCAGTGGATTAGGTGTGATTAGCTAGGTGTGATTTTATGGGTGAAGAAATCAAGGCTTAGAGAGACTTGCCTGCGGCAACACAGGCCATCTCTTCCTACTTGTCAGAAGCCTTTTTCCATAAGATCCTGGAAGTGGGGCCTTGGACACTTTGGATCTGGTCCATGAAGGTGCTCTCTGTGACCTTGGCCTGACCATGGAAGAAGTGGATGGTGCCGACCACAGGCTAACACAGAGGCAGGTGATGGAGGATCTCGGGCCACCAGACATTAGCTACGAGTATCCTCAGCCCAGCACAGAGCCTCTGATCAATTCTTGACTCACCTGATCACAGCCCAGCTCCCAGCACAAAGAGAATGTGACCAAAAGGGCTACCTAGGATCTAATTCTGGCCAAGAAGGCGGCTGGTGAAGGGGCATGATGAGAACTTGGGAGGAAGTGCCTTGCCGTCTCTGTTTGTGAGGTCTGGAGAGGATGCAGCCTGAACTTTTGAAGCTCAGAGGACACGGGAGCAGGGTTCCATGGCCTGAGATGGGGATCTTAGAGAACTGGGGAAACTTCAGGCCCCTGTTTCTGGCAGTGTAGCTGCACACTGACCCAGGGGAAGATAAGGCAATGGGCTGGTTCCTGAGGAAACTGTGTGGTTTCTTAGGAGGCTCCTGGGTGAGACCAGATTTATGGTAGACACATTCCAAGGATGGAAAAGAAGTGAGGGTTGATGATGAAGGCATGTGAGAAGTGATGTGATTCCTGGAAGACATCATTCCCCAGGAGTTTCAAGTACTGACATTGAACCAATATACAGAACAGGCTAAGAGAAATAGCCAGAAGTAATCATAATGGCTGTTACCTAGTACTTTTCACATGGAGGCCACATTTGTGGGCCCTGGCCATCCCGTGGATGAGCCCCCAGGCTTAGTCAATCATTTGAAGCTGAGAGCAGGGGTCTCAAAATGCAAAACAAAGGTGCCCAAGGGCTGCTTCTTTGACGGATGTGGTGGACTGACCATGATCAATCCGTGGTGACTGAACATGATCACCGTGAACAATAATGATGATGACGATGATTGATGGGGTGGCAGGTATATGTCTGCTTATTAAATTCATGTGTAGTGTCAAATTGTGGGAAATTGCAATTACATCGGGTGACAGCAGCAACATTTGCAAGGATCTAGATGGCTCTGTAGGTTTCATGAAACCACTCCCTCCCTCTGGTGGGCATCTGTGAAGCTCCAGGCTTCCGCAGCTTGCTCTCAGGCCTGCCGCTCTGCAAAGGTCACCGGCAGCGTCTGTCCGTCTCATGTGTGAGCTCTCTTTGGTCTGCTGTTTGTGAAGGTCTCTCACCGGGCTGAATGAAATTGAACAAGGAGAACTGTCACAGAGAGAAAGGTGTGATTCCCAATGCAGGTTCAGAATCTAACCTGAGTCAAAAAGCGAACACATACCCTGGAAGTATGTGTTAAAAAATTTAGAGTTCTTTCGTTTTTATTATTGTTATTTTTTTGCCAAGAAGTTTAGAATGATGCCCAGTGTGGTGTGACAGCCGAAAAGAATCACTCTCCAAAAATTCTGGGCGGCATTATTAAAAATAAAGGCTCTACAATAGAGGAGGAGATAGTACCACATTGCTCTGCATGGGAGAGGCCACAGCCAAGAGTATTGCATTAAGTTCTTGGTACCAACTCACAAAAGGAGAGTTCTGAAGGTAACAGCTGACATTTACGGAGAATCACTGTGTGTAAGATACTGCTCTATCAGTGTTCCACAGATGAACTTGCTTATCCTCACAACAACCCTATGAGATTGATGCCATTTCATAGGTAATAAAACTGAAGAACAGAGAGGTTCAGTAACTTGCTTAAGGTTACTCAGCTTAAATAACTTGAAACTTGGACATTTGTAAATTGTTTGATAAATGGGAATAAGAAAATTTAATGGTTAAATGGTTGAAGGCAGAGCCCATATTACCTAACAGGTAGTGTGTGAAGCTCTTCAGAAGTGTTTCCTGGTTTAACGCAATTGTGTGAGGTAGGGGTTATTATCCCCATTTGACAGATGGGGATACCAAGGCTCAGAGAGGTGAGGTAACGTATTTTAGGTCACCGAACTGAGAATGGAAAAGGGGGTAACCCTGATCTATGTTGACCGCACAGCTGGACCATGTGTGGAATCCTCAGAGAGGTCATCGTAGCAGCCCGTTGGGCCAGCACTGTCCATGCATGGGCTGGGCCACCTAGACAGATGGAGTCTTTTGGTCTGGATGGTGAAGTGTGGTTGTGGTGGGCTCCTGGCAGGGTATGTATTAGGACTATGCTTGCGATCCTCCCCTGGGGAAGAAGGGAGGGGAAGCAGGATTAGGCTGAGATAAATTGAGCTGCAGTGCAGTCATAAAAAAGGCCTCTGTCAGCCCCAGTGGGGCTCTGCAGCTGTATGGCCCTGCAGAGGTGAGTTGTACTGGGGCAAGAGGGCCAGGCCTGTAGCCCCTGTATTGGTCAGTTATTCTATATGGGCCACCCCTGGAAGGAGGCATGACCTTGGGCGAGTTTTCTTTAGCCGAGGCAATCCTAAAAGCAGGTGCTGGCTGAGGGCACTCCTGCCTCTAGGGGACTAACCCAGGAGCACATCACAGTGCCCACCACACCCCCTGTCTGCCTCACACTCGTCATCTGCATCTACCTTGCCAACCTCACATCACTTCACCTTGAGGATGCATATTAATGCCCACCAGAGCTCCTGTTAACAAGTCTTTTGGATGTTGTGTTTTATCCTCCCAAATGCCCTATGCACTGAGTATTATTCATGTCCTGCTTTATTGAAAATGGGCGCAAGTGCTCAGAGAGTTGAGAGATTGGTTCAAGGATGCATATCCAGGCGGGTTGGGGTGGCGTGTGCCTGTAGTCCCAGCAACTCAGGAGGCTGAGGTGGAGAATCACTTGAGCCCAGTTCTAAGCTACAATGAGCTGTTATAGCACCACTGCACTCCAGCCTGGGTGACAGAAAAATACTCCATATCTAAATAAAAATAAAAAAGTATGTACCTCCAACAAGAGGCAAAGTAGGGACTCTCAGGCCCAGCCTCCTGACTCCAGCTGGAGTGCTTCTTGCATCAGGTCCCAGTGCTCTCCCACGCTACCTATTCACCTGGCACCCTAGATTTGCCATGTGTGGTCACCTCTCTGGCTCTTCTTCCGTGGCTGATCCATTTAACATGCCCCTCCCCTTTCCCCCTTTACCCCACCCTAAGACTTCATCTGCCATGTTCGCACTGATGTTTCTAAAACTTCCATTTTCTCCTGGTTATCCAACCCAGATGTCCAAGGGACACCTTGGAGTCCCCACGTCCAGCACTGACTTACCATCCCATCTCAGGGCTGCAGGGCAGTAAAGTGACAAGAGTTCAGGCCCTGGGATCAGACTGTCTAGTTCCAATCCTGGTTCAGTAGCCTCTTTGTGCTTCGGCTTTCCCATCTGTAAAATGTGGGTAATGATGCTGTACTCACCTCACAGAGTTGTGAGGATCTGCTGAGCTGATGCATGGAAGCCGCTTAGGACGCTGAATCAGCACTCCATAAATGTGAGCTATTCTGATTCTTGCTCATGACGATGTTTATAAGTACTGCCCTCCCCTGAGCCTAGGTAGGAGCACTCAACAGGTGTCCCCTCACCCTTTACATCCATCAGCCATCATGTCTCCTTCTCTTCACCTTCCCACATCTTAGCCGCACATCCCTCCTTGCCTTCCCCATTAACGGCATCTCAGCTGTGGCTGGCCCCATCTTTCACTGGACTCAGTATTTTTTAGGAAGCCCACCCCATCCAGCCTCTGTCACTCAACCACCAGAATTTGACTTTGTAATGTGAACATTTGATTATGGCCCTCTTCGGCTTCCAGTCCTTCCATGCCTCCCTATTGCCCTCAGGCTGTCTGATTTCCCAAGGTGGGCATCTATTGACTCCACCGTCCCACCCACACCTCCCTCTCCAGCCTCTCCCTGCCTGCAGGCCCCCAGGGTCTTGGCTCACTACACTCCTGGTTTCTTGCACATGCTGCCTCAGGACCTCTCTCATCTGGGCACTTTCGTCTTTGAAGTCAACCTCCACTGCTTTCCCAAACTTGGGAAGGGTGGAAGATGGCATTGTGTTCATCTCTACACCCAGGTCCAAATCCTTAGAGATAGGAGTAAATTTGAGCACAAGGAGAAGCAGACAATGGAAGGATGTCAGCTCCACTGGAGACCAGGAGTTGGGCTTTCTCCTGGGGACCACCCCCCAGGTCCTCTTTTACTGCCAGGCTTGGCCTGCCCAGATTCCCAGGCCCCTTCCCAGCCCCATGTACTGCTGGGAACAGCTGAGGGCTGGCCACACCAACTCTCCCCAGCACACTGCCCCAAGCCAAGTCTTGTCCATCAGTCACAGCCTCTTGGGACATGCCAGGATACAGGGCACTTCTGTGCAGAGGCAGCCACTAGTCCTGGGCCCTCTTCACCATCCGGCTGAGAACCTTTGCTGTTACAATCACTCTTTGTTCCCTGGACCTTGGCCGAACCCTCAGCAGATGCCAGGGAAAGCAAATGATCTGAAGCGGGTACAGCCCTCAGGGATCTTGGAGTTCAACTGGGGAATGTCAGATTCCTGGGAAGAGCTCCCTTTGGAGTCAGTGAGACATGGGTTGGCGTTCCAGCCTCTCCCTGACTGGTGGTGTGGCCAGTGATGGGCACATTGCTTTTCACACCCGAGCCTGATTTCATCTGTAAAATGAAGGTTGTAGACAGGAAGCTCATCCAGCAGCCTCCCACGGAGGTGACCCTCTGGGGCAGCTGGGGTGCTAGGGAGGCTGAACTGAGGCTTGAGCCCAGCCTCCGCTATTGGCTTACTCTGTGGTTGAGGCTGCTCGCTGCCTCACTCTGGGCCTGTGAAATGCAGACGTTAAGGAAGATGGTGTCTGTGGCCCCTTTAGGGTCATACCTGTGATCATCTAGGACTCCTGTGAAAGGGAGTCCAGAAAAGGGAAGAAGAAAGAGCAAAGGGAAGTGCATTTGTGATGCACCTATGGTATACCTACACCATTCTAGGTGCCTCATGCACACGAGCCTGTTGAATCCCGGGTGAGCTGCGGGTTAGTTTTCCTGGTTTACAGATGAGAAGACAGGCTCAGAGAGGTGAAGTGATTTGCCTGAGGTCACACAGCAAGGAAGTGGTGATACAGACTCTAGGGCTCATGTGCTTTCCTTAGGCACCTCAGGGTAATCAATCTATACCCTCTGCCCCCTGCCAAGGAAGGAGCAGCTGTGGGGAAGGGAGGATGGGCAGGTGGGGTGGGGCCCTGAAGCCAGTCTCCAGACCCACACTGACGGTGGAGGTAAAAGTATTGCCTCTTTCCAGGAGGCTCATGGCCCCAGCAAGGTCGAGACTTGATTCTGCAGCAAAGCCACTTCCCTTCTCATTTGACCCCAGCTGTCCTATCTCCAGGGCCCACCCTCTCCACTCCCTGGAACTCTGGCCACGAACCCCCAGGGCCCTGGGCTCAGCGATTTGCAGCTGCCTAGTGGCTCTAGACCTCAGACCGGCCCCTTGTGACTGCATCCACAGTCACCCTCCCATCCCTTTATCTCAAGCTCCTATAAATGCCTTCATTTGTCATCAGAGATAGAATGAGTTTTATTTTTCTCCTTTGCAAGTTGGGTCCCAGCCCAGGCAGCTCCCTGGAATTTAAATATTATAAACAGCAAATTAATGAGCTCTTCTCTGGGGTGGAGCCCTTCAGGAGCCCAAATCCTTCTCCAGAACTTCTTGCCAGTCCTGCAGCAGCCTCAGAGACTGCCTGAAGCTAGATCCTCCTGGGAGCTCTCCCAGCCCCAGGGAACATTGCTGGCCCTGGTGCAAGGGTACTGGCCCTTCCAAGTTGGGAAGAGAAGCAGGATCTTGTGATGGGAGACCCAGATGGCGGCCCAGGAGTAGCAGACATGTCTATGCAGGGAGAGCCTAGCTCAGCGGATACAGCAGGATGGTGTCAGGACAGGTGGTGCCCAGTTGGGTGGATGGAGCATCGTGACTGTCAAGGCTGGCTCATATTTCAGAAACAAGATCCCAAGCCTAAGGGAGGCACTGGGAGGGCTGGGCAGGGGCTCAGGGCTCAACCAGGCAGGTCCAGGTTTCTGGAAGGCTGTGGTCAGGACGGCCTGCTTCAGGGGCATGAAGCAGGAGGTCCTTGTCCAGTGCAGTGCTGAAGGGTCCACTCGAAAGCTACACCGCCCGACTTGATCCCTGCTGCCCTACCTTATGCAAGCTACCTTAGCCTCTCTGTGCTTCCATTCTCCCATCCAAATCAAGTGTAAGAAGAATAGTATTTGCTTCATAGGATTTTAATGAGCCTCAAAAGGAATAATGTCCGGGAGGGGCTTAGCATGGTGCCTGGGATGAAGTGATTGCTCAGTAAAAGCAGGGTATGGTTATCACGGTGCTGTGGGTACAGGACGGGAGAGGCTATGGGTTACTTCAGGCCGCGATTGTGGTTGGGACAAGCTCTGGTCCCCGCAGGAGATGCAAGAAGAAGACCCCATGGACCCAGCTTTTCTGAGCCAGTCTGGGACCTGGCCTGTGTCCGCTGTGCCACAGGAGAGACTGGGCAGGGAAGCGGTGGGGGCCCAGCCTTGGTGCCCCAGGAGGATCCCAGAGATCCAAGCATGTGATTCAGAAGGGCCATTTTGCTGACACCTCCCTCTGCCATGCCAGACTCCAAGCAATTAACCAGCCAGGCCCCCGGGAGGAGCGCTTGGCGGCAATCAGGGTAACCTTGACCTCTTTCGCACATTGCTGCAGCCGCCTCCTAACTCTCGTCTCCAAGGTGCTCGTATGTTGTTGAAGGGCAACTCCTCCCCAGCACAGAGAGAACTCCTCCTCCTCCTCCTCCGCCTCCTCCTCCTCTGCCAGCTGGAGCTGTGCAGGCAAGGGCTCCTGGGCCTGGCCACAAGCGCTGGCACTCGGGTCTTCCACTCAAGACAAGTGACCTCATTTGGCCTTTACACGCTGGAATATTTCTCATGACCCCAGCCACCTTTCTTGGAGATGCACAACCTCTTCAGTTTTGTGCGTGCGTGTGTGTGCGGAGAGAGGATGCGTGTACTTGGTTGCAGGACCATGGAGCATGTGTACGGGAATGTGAAGGGGGAGTGAGGGTGTGTCTGTGGGGAGGGGAGTAGGGCGTGAGCCTGTGTTTGTGCAGGGAGGGGGGTGTGTCTGAGCATCACGTGAGTATGAGGCTGGGGAGGTGGTGGGTTGAAGGGTGTGCAGGGCTTCAGTTTTAGGATGTAGTGACAGTCCTTTCCCCACCGCCCCCTCTCCACCAGCTCGGGCCTGTACGTTTCAAATACTTCATTGTCAGCCCTGGTAAAGCCTTTATTTATAAAGCGCGGGTGTTTCATTCAGCTTAACTGAAAAGGCCTTTAAATCACCGCAGCTGGGAAGGGCTAATTGCAGTTAGAGTTGTCAAGGACTCTCTTGTCTGCTTTTGCCATCTGTGACATAGTGAATGCAAAGATCATTTTAAACATAGGCAGTTAATGTAGAGAATAATTTGAGAGCTTTAGATATTTATGGTAAATTATTTAACTTTATAGTTGAGTTTTATTGCCTCATTTTTCTATGTGTGAAGAATCTTGGCGTTTTCTGTGACTCGGCACTTTGTGGAGTTTCACTTTGCAACACTCAGGAGTAAAGTTATTCTTCACTTACAGGAACTCTGGGCACATCCCAAGTCCTCCCATGGAAAGGGCTCTCAGGTCGCTGCCCATCTGGCCGGCAGCCACAGTTGCTTCTTGCGCCGCCAGCAGGGCCTCTGGGTGGGCTTGGGTGCTCCCAACGCCTGCAGGTGCTTCTTCCTGCTGCCCCAGAGGTGGGAGGGCAAGTGCTGGCTGCAGCATTGCTCCTGCCCCACTGGGTCAGCAATGCCCTGGAGCCAGAGCCAGGACTCTGGAAGGTTGGGCCCAGGCTCAGGTTTTCTTTTCTTTTCTTCTTTGAGACAGAGTCTGGCTCTGTGGCCCAGGCTGGGGTGCAGTGGTGCAACCTCGGCTCACTGCAACCTCCGCCTCCTGAGTTCAAGCTATTCTCATGTCTCAGCTTCTGGAGTAGCTGGGATCCCAGGCACGTGCCACCACACCCAGCTGATTTTTGTGTTTTTAGTAGAGACAGGGTTTCACCATGTTGGCCAGGCTGGTCTTGAACTCCTGACCTCAAGTGATCCACCCACCTCGGCCTCCCAAAGTGCTGGGATTACAGGCATGAGCCACTATACTTGGCCTCAGACTCAGATTTTTGTTTGCATGAAAGATCTTGGCCCCTCCGACCTGGTGCCTTTCGTGCCCCGCCTGAGTTCTATTAAGCAGGCGCTTGCCATCCGGGTGACATTTATCTGCTTGGGTAGTCCCTGATCGTTGTGCAAAGTTGGGTCTTCCTAGGTTCAGTACTTAGATTTCTTTTGAGTGTCTGGAACTTAAGACTTGCCTCATCTCAGAAGACAGCCCATCTGTCACTGTCGTACCCTTCCTGCTATTGTTGGTGGGGCTCCTGGCCCAGGCTGCACCCATATACCCATGCACCCGCCATTCCAGTCATGCCAGCAGTGTTTTGCTGCAAGCACCCAAGAGTCCATGGAGACGTTCTCCAGGCCGGGGAAGCTGGGGTGCTGAAGCCTCAGGAGCGGCCTTGGTGAATAATGGATGGGGATTGGAGGATGAATACCCCGGCTTCTTTGCTCCTCTGGTGGGATCAGCCTGGAAGGTAGTCTGTATGTCTCCCAGCACCTCCCCATGGGATTGAGCCCAAGTTGCCCTTGGTGATTATCTGCTCAGCAACACTCCCCTTCTTGGCTCCATTTCCTTCCCTGCCTCACCTCCCCTCTCTTCACCAGTGTTTCCTGGGAGCAAGTCCCAAACAAAGCACTTGAACTCAGATCCTTGCCTCAGGGTCTGCTGCTAGGGGGAGCTCTGCTGAGTAGACATGGAATTGAACCTCAGTGCTGCCCACCTGATGGACTTGGAGCTGTGACCTTGACTCTGCCGCCCCAACCCACTGGCTTGACTTTGGACACTGTGTGTCCATTGCTTTGGGCTCTGCTTCCGATAATTCAACCTTGATCAGAATTTCTGTGAGAGGGCAGAGGAGTGCCCAGCCAGCCAGGGCTGTAGCATAGTCCCCTAAATGGATGTGCTAGGATTTCTAAGGGAAGGTTGTATCCTTGGGAGGGGTGGGTGACTATTTTCTGTGAGGCTGCAATTCCTAGATCAAGATCTAAAATGACTGCATTAGTTTTGAGCTCGATGGCTGGGGAGAATTTAGTTTGACCCCAAAGTTATTAATGGTGGAGCTAAAACTGTCACAAGACACCTCTAAGGTAAGTCAGAATGTGCTCTCCCCCACATCTCTGGCTGGAAGACTGCCACTCATTCTTTAAGACTCAGCTTAAATGTCACCTCCTCTGCCAGGCCTTCCTCAGCTCCTCCAGGCTTTGGCAGATGTGCTTCAGCAGCTCCCTGTTCAGGGCTTGGTAATTGCACTTATCACACTGCCTTGTCACTTCTCTTCCTTCACATCAGGCTGGGAGCTCCTTGAGGGTAGGGATT
Organism: Hylobates moloch; assembly: GCF_009828535.3. Classification (NCBI taxonomy): domain Eukaryota; kingdom Metazoa; phylum Chordata; class Mammalia; order Primates; family Hylobatidae; genus Hylobates; species Hylobates moloch. The sequence goes on along the minus strand of NW_026652283.1, from coordinate 38,809,047 downwards.
GTTTCTATTCATCTCTTTGTCCCTAGAACCCAGGGCTTGGCACAGACAGAGCTCAGGGAACATGACCTTGATGGATGGATGGATGGATGGATGGATGGATGGATGGATGGATGAATGGATGGGTGGGCTGATGGATGGATGGATGGATGGATGGACAGAGAGATGGGGACAGGATGCATGGATGGATGGATGGATGGGTGGACTGACGGATGGATGGATGGATGGATGGACAGAGAGGTGAGGACAGGATGGATGGATGGATGGATGGACAGAGAGGTGAGGACAGGATGGATGGATGGATGGGTGGACTGATGGATGGATGGATGGATGGATGGACAGGCAGATGGATGGACAGACTGATGTATGGGTGGACTGGTGGGGTGAGTGGGTGGATGGATGCATTGGATGGATGTTGAGGAATCATGGCATTCTGTACTGAAGCCAGGCCTTAGAACTAAGACTCATCAGCTTTCTACAGTGGCTGTCTTGTTGGGCATCCAGCTCCTTAGGATTCCCTATGGAAGCTCAGAGAGGAGGAGATAGTGAGTCTGGATCCCTGGGGCAGGGTGAGGACTCCTTTAGGCTGAAGCGTGGGGTCCCTTCTTCTTGGGCTGGGTGAGGAATAGCTGGGGGAGCTGTGCTCCAGGGAGGCTTCGTCTCTACCTCCTGGAGCGGGCATGTCTCTCCACCATCCCTGCCCAAACACTCCTTACAAGGACACCACAGTGAGGAGGAGGGGGAGGGAACTCAGCCGGAAGGGGCCACGCTCACCCTTCATTGCTGGGTCCTACTCTGTGGGAGATTGGACAGAGAAGGGCCCCAAGTGTGATGTGCACAGCAGGGAGACAGGGAGCCCACACACAACTTTGTGGCAGGAGTTCTGGGGAGTGGCAGAAAGTATGAGTGCCTTTGAGGTCAAATGACAGCAGCTTAGGGCACGGCCTCTGAAGAGCTGCCCTCTGCCATTCAGCAGTCACTGTTCTGTAGGAGGAATGTCGGGATCCCTGGGCTTTTCCCCTGCCCCTCAATGCCCCAGCAGGAAAGATCACCCCACTGCCACACCTGAGACCCATCCAGGGCAGGTTGGGGATGGACCAGTGCCCATGCCTTTTGCCCAGCAGGACAAGGACCTGAGGCAGGTATGCAGGTGGGCATGAACTTTACACTGCCTGCTCTTGCAGCCCCCACCCAGAGATCAAGGAAAGCTCCATGAAGATCATGCTGTGGGGCCTGTGTCCCTGAATGATGGCAGCTCTGGGAGGTAGTTTGACACAAGAGGGCTTGGGGCTGGCAGGGAGGGTGCTCCTGGTACAGGGAAAGACCAGGCTTTTAGCACTTTGGACAGCTTTGTTAAGGACACCCAGGACCACCCTGCTCTGCTTTGGAGCCAGAGGAGTGGGCAAGGCAGGGCCAAATTAGCACCCCCAGCCCCATCTCAGTCTCTTCCTAGAGAGCTCTAAAGAGAAAGGGCCTGCCACCACCACCTCAGAACCTGTGTTTGTTCCTCTCCCACCCCTCTTCTTTGGCCCCTCTGGCCTGCCCCAGAACTGGAGGCCCTCCCCCACATGCCTGGACCCCCACTGTAAGGATGATCCTGTTTCAGGGTGCCCTGAATGCCAGTGCCCAGAATCGTCTTTCTGTTCCTGCCCCGGCTTCACGGAGCCCTTGACCACTGTGCTGGTCCCTCCCCAGGCTTCAAGCCACATCCCAGACTGAGCTGGGACCTTCTCCCTCCTGTCCAACCTGGCCCTGCCACCCCCTCAGCTGCCCGCTGTGCATGTGCCAGGCTCTGCCTGAGACGCCCCTGAGGCCTGGAATGTCCTGGCTAACTTTCAACCTTGCTGTCATTCACTGCGGCGCTTCTGGCCTGGGCTCTGTACCTCACAGCCCACGTGGTGAGATGATCGCAGTGTGGGGGCACCCCTTCAGCCATGCAGACGAAGGGCCATGAAAGAGGGGTATTGGGACAGTTTCCGACAGGAATTTACCACCTTCTTTCTTCTCTCCCAAGGGTTTGTAGCCACCGTGCACTCTTCCATCCATGCCCCACTCTTCCCTGCTAGACCCAGAGGCATTTAATACCCCAAAGGCACCTCGCTGTCCACACTAACCCAGTCTTCGTGGTGCCCAGAGCTCCTAAGTTCTGGAGTTTGGGTAAGCAGGAAGGAGCCATTTGGGGATTTGGAGGAGGATCTCTGGCTGCCTAAGATGGTCACTTTCTGGGGCCAGGTGCCCTGAGTGACAGCTTTCCTCTTTACACTAGCCCTGTCTCCCACTGGAGCTCCCGACTCAGGCCCCTGTCCTCACCAGTGTGGGATGAGGGATGTGAATGTGGTAGGAGATAGTGTGCATGTGTGAGGATGGGTAGCTTTGAGTGTGGTGTGAGCATTAGAGCAAGTGTGCACGTGTGTGGGTGTGAGTGTGCCTGGGTGTGATGTCAGAGAGAGTGAATGTGTGTGCAAACGTGTGAGCGTGTTAGAGCATGAGCGTGTGTGTGGCCCGTGGGTGGTGGTATGTGGGTGCCGAGGCTGAGTGGGACATTACAGGCATGCAAGGTTTGGATCCCAAGGCTCTTTATCTGTGTGCGCAAGTGTGGAAGAACACGCTGTTGCAGTCTAGTCTGTCTTTTGAACGCCCTCACTAATTCACTCTTTGGATTCTTATTAAGTGCTGCTCTGTGTCAAAAGCACCCTGCTGGGTACTATGGGCAGGATTGCCACCCCCATGGGTGAGCAGCCGTCGGGGAGACAGAGACTAGAACAGGCCACAGTGCCAGGCACCTTGTGGATGCCCAATAAGCATTTGTAGAATGAATGAGTGAAAATCTAAAATTTCATAAATACATTATTAACTGTGATAATTAACATCAAGGAAAATCCTGGAGGCACTCCAAGACCATATAACAGGGGAACTTAATTTAAACTGGGGGGTCAAGGAGGGCCTGTTTTGAAGGTTTCCTGCCATGAGCATCATGGGATAGAGTATTATAGAGTAGTGGTCAAGAGCATGGATTTGAAGCCTAGCTCTGCTGCTGCATATTGGCTGCGTGACCTTGACCAAATGCCTTGACCTCTCTGTGCCTCCACATCTGGGAAATGAGAATGATGATGGCCCCTCCCTCCTAGGGTTGCAGTGAGGAATAAAGACATGAGAGCACCTAGGACAATCCCTGGCACACAGGAAGCTCTCATGAGTGTTCCCTGGAGTTATCACCCCTCCTATACCCGGTGCCAGAAGGGGTGTGCATGCATGTGGGAGTGTGCCGTTGTGCCATGTGTACCTGTGGGTGTGTGAGCAGAACATGCATGTGGGAGTGTGTGCATGGGGCAGAGTAGATGTGGGTATATGGGGCCCTACATCCCAGAGTGTGTGTGTGAATGCTTTCATCCGTGTTACAATGTGAGTATCCCCTGTTTGTGGGAAGGGTGTGTTTGTGTGTGCACCATGCCCCAGAGAGGCAGAGATTCCGATAGCACAGGCAGCCCTCGGTGTCCGTGTGGGGCAGAATCCACATGCTGCTAGGGTGTGCACATGCATCGGTGCACACTGATGTGTGGTCTCAGGATTGTAGGGAATGTGTGATTGTGTGGCTGTGCAAGAGAGCCCGTGTGTGTGTGACAAGAAGAGGGCTGGAGGCAGAGCCGCTGCTGCAGCAGGTGGGCTGGGCTCGGCCAGGGCTCGCTCGAGACAGCCGGGTTTTAATTGTCCTCGGAGATGATCGGGCTCTGGGGAGTTGTCAGCAGCCCTCTGAGAGCTGCAGTCGGCTTCTTGCCCTACTTGTTGGCCAAAGCCTTCAGCCAACCTGGCAGCCGCTCCCCCTCCTTCCCCCACCACCCCTACTTCCTGCTCACTTCCCTCCCTTTCCCAGCCTCAGCTCTGTTCCTGACCCCTCCACTTTCCTCCCTGCTTAAAGACCCCGGTCCCTGGGCTGCCCCTTCCACCCCTCCTTCCTGACTAGTGAGTTGACTGGAAAGGCCAGTGACTTGGCCGTATCTTAGAAGGCTTGGCCTGGCTGGGGGAGGGGACTTTCCCCTTCCCTGCAGACCCATGGGATTTTTCCCGTAAGTCAGTCACCTAAGGTGCTTCTTCTCCAGCTTGAATTCATATGCACATCTATTCTTTCAGCCCTGGACTCTGTTCCTAACCAGCCTCCTAGTGGTGCAGATGCTGCGGTCCACATGCCACACATTAAGTAGCAAGGACTCGAGGCTTTCAGCTGTGGGCAGTGGCCTTCTCCAAGGACTCGTGTCCTCCCAGCTCCTCTGGATGGTGTGCCAAGCAGGACTGCCTCCTCCGGAAGCTGTGGGAGCAGTAGCATCATGTGAGACCCTGCCCCTGAGGACCACAGACACAGCACCTTTGGCTGCCGGCCCAGGGCCCTGACCATCAGAGTCCTGTCCCAGGTACTCGCCTTTCACCAGCACCACGCACTCACTCCTCCCTCCCACACAGTTTAGCTGAAACAAACTGGCACATTCCTGAGGGTTTATAGGAGACGTGTCGCGTGGGACGTCCTAACCTGTCCTGGCTGAGTGGGCTGAGCTGTGGCAGCAAGAGTGGGATTCAGGAGCTGGAGGGAGTAGGGAGGACCTGGGAGCAGCGCTGGGTGCCTGGGGAGGACTCTGTTCCACCTGCAGCACCTCCTCCACGCTCCCGCTCCCCATTTGCTTATTAGCTCATGTTCCTTTGCACACGTGCTCTGAGCCGCGCACATGGCTCCTCTGCAGCTCAGCTGGGGCGCCGCTCCTTGGCATTGCCTTCTGCCTTTATTGGGTTATAGTGGCTCCTTTGACCAGGCTCCAGGCTGTCATATCTGCAATGCCTAGAACAGTGCCTGGTACATAGTAGGTGCTCAAAAACATTCACAGCAGGAATGCTGTAGGCTGCCTGTGTAGCCTCCTGGGACGGATACACAAGAGTAATAAAGAGACGCATGACTCAGCCCCCTCCCCCTACCCTGGCCCTCCTGGAGGAACGTCTAGGCTGGATTCTAGGTGAAGTGGAGCAGACTCCAGTCAGACAGGCCTGGCTGCATTCCCGAGTTTGGTCACTTACAGGCTATGTGCTGTAGACAAATTCTTCTCTCTAGGACTCAGTTTTCTCAACTGTGAAATGGGAACAAGGATCTGCATCTTACTGTGTGGCTGTGAGGAGTCTCAAAGCATCCGCTGAATAGAGCTCTCATGGTGGCAGTTTCCCTTTACCTGTCCCTCCATCATCCCTGACCTTGGCTGGCTGGCTCACTGCCCCCTCTCTCTGGTCACCAGGCAGGCAACTAAAGGGGCGTGGTGATGGGTGACCCACTCACCCTCCGAGAGGCCCAGCCCAGCCCTGTGGCAATGGCGGGTGGGCACTGCAGACCCCTCTCTGTTCACCTGCCCTCCAGCCACTTGCTTCCATGGAGAAACCCCAGATAACCCGAGTTGACCAAGGCAACTCAGGGTAGCAGGGAAGGCATTAGCCCTGGAACAGGACTGCCTGGGTTTAAATCCCGGTGTCTCTGTGTAATGAGTGTGAGACACTTAACGCTTCCCTGAGCCTCAGTTTCTCCATCTGTTTAATGTGTTGTAAGGATAAAATAAAATAACCCACGTAAAACACTTAGTGCTGATATACATCCGGCAATCAGTATGTTTCAGCTATGGTCATCGTTTTTTGAGGATATAACCATCCACTCATTGTTTCTTGGCCAAGCCGATGGGACAGGAAGGGGGCAAAGGGATGGACAGATACTGGGAGCTTTAGTTTCCTCATCTGTAAATAAAGGGCCAAGGCAGTTCTCTCACGGTTTCCAGACTGGGATTTTGTGATGGTTCATCTGCTGAGTGGATATATTCCATCGGTCCTCGGGAAGGGATTCTCTGCCACTGTGGAGCCTAAACTGACCCATCTTATTTGTTGCTGTGGTTATGCTCTGTTCCCCATGTGTGGGACTGGGTAGGGAAGAAGATACCTACTGAGGGAAGCCAGACTTTGCGGGACCCTGGGGATGGGCAGAGCTGACTGCCCAGGCCTGCAGCATCCCAGGTGCCTGTTAGTCACACCTGTCAATCTGGGTGCGGGGATGGGGGGGTCCCTGAGTCCAGGTGGGAAGGGTTCAGGGGTGAGGAAATCCAGGCATCCAGAGTCCAAACCACACAAACTGGATCCCAGTAGCCAAGGAGGCAAGTGGCACCACAAAAGGAGGAGGGAGAGTGTCCCAAGCAGAGGAAGGAGCAAAGAGAAGACCTGTGTGAGAAGCATGGCGCCTTCATGCTGTAGGGGGCTGGGTGCCCACGTGGAACACGGTGTGCAGGGCAGGAGCAGAGCGCAGGAAGTGGGGCTGGAGGGCTGGGCAGAGGCTGGATCACAAGGCGCTCTGTAGACTTTGGGAGGATTTAGGTTTGATCTTAAGAGCAATGAGAAGTATCCGAAGGCATTAAGCAGGGTTATGGCCTGATCAGGTTTGTATTTTTTAAATATCCCTCTGATTATTGTGTAGAGAACAAGTTAGGGGTTCATGGTTTGGTTCTGCTGGTTCCACTACAATAAAGTCAGATTCTCAGAGGGAGCTTTACTAGGAAAAGACACAGGGGAACACGGAGATCCAGACACTCGGGAATATGTGAGCTTGTGGTGTTGTGGTCAGGTTTGTTGAGTTGCCACTCAAGAGGGCGTCCTCTCAAGATGCATGTGGATTGGAGCTATACCTGGAGAGCCTTCTGAAATCCAGGGGACTCTGGGGAGCATTCTCTCTCTCTTCTCTTGCCAATCCCTCCTTACCCTCATCTCAGGGGCAGTGTGGTTTCAACCCTGTGAAACTTGAGCCAGCCTTGTCCTCCCTCCATCCACATCCTCTGCAATCTGTGGCTTCTGTGCCCCACAGCCCATCATGCCCTCTCTGGCCTGACTCCACCTCATGGCCTTTCAACTGCAGCTCCTGCCACCACTGACCAGCAAGTCTTTTCTGTGTTTCTTAAATAGTTGAGATTCCCAAGAGAAGAACTCTGGATCAACTCTTCTTTATGAGCCAGGTCATAGGTTGTTTGTCTTTGAGTCAAGTGCCTCTCCCTTCACCCAATTGTCTGTGTCTAAGGAGCATGTGATACAAAACCTGATCTCCAAGGAAGCAAAGGCTACGAATAGGGCAGTTCCCTTGGAAAGGGTGCAGATAGGGCAGGCATAGTATGAGCTCATTCCAAATCGAGAGCATTCCTGCACCTGAGCTTCAAGCCCCGAGCCTTCTAGATTTGACTGCTCAATTGGTTGTGTCAAGAGACCAAAACCAGCCTTTGAGTTATGAATGGACCAGAACTGGACACCAATCCCCAGCCACAGGTAAGACCTGGCCTGTTGGTTCATTGGCACATGCCATTGGTCCAAACAAGGAGTGTGAATGGTTCTTTGCAGGCCAATCCTGCAGGTAGAGCATGTGTTGTAGTGAGGGCTGGTGGATCTGAAGCCCTCTTCTATTGCAATGACTGGTCTACTAAATTGGAGGTGGATACCATACCTAGAGGAGCAATTCAGTTTATAGAAGTCACCATAATCAGTAGCAACCCTGATCTACTTAGCAAGCTGTACTGCTCCAACATTGTAAGGTAGCAACTGAGCATGGTGAAGGCCAGCCTACCTTGGTCTTCCAGTATGTATAATTCCGACAGCTCTCCAGTAGTAGATTGATAGTAAATGGCTGCAGTTCTTCATTCTTCCATGTATCAATGATCTATACAACATGACTCCAATTTCCTATCAAGAGGTGGAGTTTGTTTCCCTACCCCTCAAATCTAGCTGGCCGTGTGACTTAGTTTGGCCAATAGAATGTGACAGGAGGGACATCGTGCCAGTTCTAAGCCTAGACCTCTGCAAAGGCTCCTTGCATGCTTTTACTGTCTCTCAGAATCCTGCTACTGTGATATGGACTAGCCTGTTGTGCCTGTTAGATGATGAGAGATGAGTGGCCAAGTCACCCTCCTTGCCCCAGTTGATAGCCAGCCAACTGTCAGTCATGAAACGAGGCCATCCTAGACCAGTTAACCCCCACAGACCAGAGATACAGTAGTGAGCCCACCCTAGGTCTGCCTAGCTGGCCCAGATCAGTAGATTCACCTAGTTGATCCATAGACTCCTGAGCAATAGCAAATGCTTATTGCTTTAAGCCACTGAATTTTGTGATGATTTGTTATGCAGCAGTAGCTAACTGATACACCTCCCTGCTGGGAGACCTTTAAGGATGTGTTGATGTTTGCTTTCTAGCCGAGTCCATAAACCTGTGGAGGTCTGCTCCTCGAAGGTAAGACTCAAAATATGGTTGGACTCAAGTTGCAGTGATGGCTCAGTATATTGATAGATGCTCCATAATCTGGGTGCGGTGCGTGCCAGGCAGCTGCACTTCCTGCCACTTACAGAGAATTTGCTGTAATGCATTGTGATGCATTAGCATAATAATTGCTAAGCATTCGCAAATGAATAGCTCACTGACTGATGGATTTTGTACAGAATCTGTGAAGGTTACATCGAGGGTGAAAACATTTCACTGTGTCAATGAACATACTTAATTTTTCTGGAAGTGCTATTTAAATTGCGTCGTGCTATGACATTAGCATAACAAAGACATAATGCATTCGTTTATGCTGTAGTAGGGAACACTGCCATAATCAGCGGACACAGTGTAGGGGGAGTGATGTGCAGAGAGCAGCCCCATTGGGTCCCTGTGGCTGTGCAGGGGAGGTCTTGCCCTGCAGGGCCTGCCCCCAGAGTTGGCTCCACATGGAGTTCTGGGGCCTCTGGCAGTGGGTGGACTCTGTTTATTGGCTTGTTTCCTTTTCACTGATTTTCTCTTCTCAATGCTCTGGCCACCGAGTCCTGCTAATGGGTGGGTGGGTCTTGGCTGACAGAATAGAAACCCTCAGGAGAATTAGGAAGCATTCAAATCTCTCAGGGTTCACCCACCCTCTTCAGCAAGGCAGGGCAGCCTCCCCAGAATCAACCAGCTGGTCCCAGGAAACTGTTGCCTTGGGTCCTCAGTCTCTCCAGCCCCCTCCCCGAAGACCACCTTCAGAGCTGTCACAGGAAGCATCGCAAGGGAATGGCTTTATTCTCTTAATTTTCTACATTTTTTTGCATATCCGCTCTGCAAAGGGAAAGACAGAGCCTGTTAATTGAGCATCTACTGCCTGCCAGGCTCAAGCTGCTGCTTTTACATACACCAGCTCTGCTTCTCAGCCGGCTGTGCACACAATGGTAAGGACGCTCTCATATTAGAATTTCATGGTCCAGCTCTGGGTTTCTTTTATCCAGAACTTCTCAGAACCTTTAGTATAATAGTGCATCTTATACATCTCCAAGAGGGAGATATGAGTCTCAAATCACTAAGACAATGGGACCTGGTTTGGGAGAGGCAGGCATGATTTCATTTGTTACCCTATAAGGATTCAATGAATTAAGGATTACTAACCCATTTCAGAGCTAAAGAAATGGAGGATTCTCGAGGAAGTAATTTGCACCGAGCTGGCAAATGGTCCATGTGGGATTTGAATCCACATGTACCTGACTCCAACACCAGAGGGATGATGTGGACTGGCTTCCTGCGGGGAGGGGAGGGGACTGACAGCCAGCCTCTGGAGGGAGAGACCAAGTGGGACTGCCCATGATTGCTGCTGTTCACACCCGCTTGGACTCTTAGATTATGATTGGCTGTTCTGTGCCAGATGCTGGGTCAGGACAGAGAAATGAGGGACTCTCATCTGTCCTGTGTCCAGAAGCCTTTTTTGCAGAGGGATGTGTTTCAGAAGTGTGGGTGACTGGGGAAGGGATCGATCAGCCCACCCTAACCCCTGAAGTGGGGCTCATAAGGGAGGTCACCTGAGAGTTCTGGTGATTTGGGACTGTGCTGGTATAGAATTGAAAGGGCTGTAACTCAGATGATGACTCAGAGCCCCAGGAAGGATGGAGAGATCCAAGAACCATGGGGAGGGGGTGAAGATCAGCACCGATCATCCCTTCAACCAATAGCATACCTTGAGATGCAGTCGATTTCATACCTCCTGGGTCCCAATCCTCAATCTGGGCAGTTGTGAAGCTGGATAGTGGCTGAAATCACTGACTAGACCTTGTCCACCTTGGCATTCTTGTCTGCCAAGGTCCATGGCCCATGGGTATGGGGACAATTTGAGTGGGATCCTGCCCAACTGGCTTTTTCCCCAGAGCCAGGAGCATCTTACTGCTTAGGAGGTCACAGAGGTTTTTTAGACCTGATGAAAATGATAAACCCTTTTCCCCTGAAAAAAATGCACATTCATATAATAGATTGCATAGAATGTAAGAAGTCATAGATGCCCTGAAGACCATACCCAGGTAGGACCTCCTGTCTTGAGGGGAAAGTAGCTGAGATTTAAAACTCTGGCAAAAGGGAAGGAGTCGAGAACCTCCCCCATCACTGTTCTGTTGGCTTTAAAAGGATTCACTCAAATGCCTGAGGTTGGCAAGGGCCCATCTCACATCCAGTTTCCTCTCTGACAACCCCACTACACACACCCTCCCATGTGTCCGTCCCCATGTGTCCATTCCCTGCTGTAGCCAAGTAGGAGAACTCAGTGCTTCCAGAACACATCACAGGTCTTCCTACTTTGCGTTGCTCCTTGGGATGCTCTTCTGCTTCTTTTGCTTCTTTGCAGTTAAAGCAAACCCTGTTCACTTTTGGAGACTCCTCTTTCAGGAGGCCTTCCTGCCCAGATCGAATTTCATGTCATTCAATTTAGCACTTGTTTATTAACACTTCCCACCTGTTACATGCTGGGATACAGAAAGGAATGGGGCAGACGGCTTACTGCTGCCATGTGACCTCTCATGTGACCTACAGGCCAGTGGGGTAATAGACAAGGAAATAAGAATTTGCAGCTGTAACGAGCGGCACCAAAAGGAGAAAGTGGAGGGTGCCCCAGGAGCACGCAGCAGTGGGGATATCATCTTCTTTAGGGCAGGGCTTCCCAAAACCGATCGTTTAAATTCCACCTTCACAATTTTTGCCCTATCAGCATACCAATCTCCATGATCATTTACTTCTCATTGTTTTGCTTTTTAAAAGCTTTAGGCTGGGCGCAGTGGCTCATGCCTATAATCCCGGCACTTTGGGAGGCCAAGGCTGGAGATCCTGAGGTCAGGAGATCGAGACCATCCTGGCTAATACAGTGAAACGCTGTCTCTACTAAAAATACAAAAAATCAGCCGGGCATGGTGGCATGCGCCCGTAGTCTCAGTTACTCAAGAAGCCGAGGCAGGAGAATCACTTAAACCCAGGAGGTGGAGGTTGCAGTGAGCTGAGATCTTGCCACTGCACTCACTCTAGCCTGGGCGACAGAGCAAGACTCCCTCTCAAAAAAAAAAACAAAAAAAAAAAAACCCAACTGTAGATAAGCTCATTGATTTTTTAGCCTTGTCCTTGGTGATGTTATCTGTGAACACGTGAGTCCCAATGTGCTATTTATGTATATTTAAAGTTTTAAAAAATGTTTTATTGTGATACCTATATAGAACATAAAAATTACCATTTTAACAGTTTTTAAGTATCTGATTCCGTAACATTAAGTAGATTCACAATCTTGTACAGCTGTCACCACTGTCCATTTCCAGAACTGTTTTATCATCTCAAACAGAAACTCTGTACCCATTAAACACAATAGTTCCCCATTACCCCTCCTCCCAGCCCCTGGTAACCTCTGTCCTACTTGCTGTCTCTATAAACGTGCCTATTCTAGGTACCTCATATAGGTGGAATAAATACAATATTTCTCTTTTCGTGTCTTGCCTATTTCACTTAGCATGCCTTAGAGGTTAATCCATGTTGTAGCATGTATCAGAATGGCATTCCTTTTTTTTTTGAGACAGAGTCTTGCTCTGTCACCCAGGCTGGAGTGCAGTGGTGCGATCTCAGCTCACGGCAAGTTCCGCCTCCTGGGTTCACACCATTCTCCTGCCTCAGCCTCCAGATTGGCTGGGACTACAGGCACCCACCACCACGCCTGGCTAATTTTTTTTGTATTTTTAGTAGAGATGGGATTTCACCGTGTTAGCCAGGATGGTCTCGATCTCCTGACCTCGTGATCCACAAGCCTCAGCCTCCCAAAGTGCTGGGATTACAGGCGTGAGCCACCACTCCTGGCTGGCATTCCCTTTTAAAGCTGAATAATATTTCATTTGTGTTTATACCACATTGTTTACCCATTCATCGGGGATGGACATTTGGGTTGTTTCCACCTTTGGGCTATTATCTGTGCTTTTTATATTTTAATATATGCATATGTTAAACATATATATGTTAACATATTTTAACACATAGGTACATAACTAATAAAGGATTAGGTTGGTGCAAAAGTAATTGCAGTTTCTGTCATTGAAAGTAATGGCCAAAAATGCAATGACTTTTGCACCAACCTAATAGAGTTTTCTGTGATCACCTGTGCTGAAAGCACAGCCTAAAATAAGGACGTGAGGGCAGGTAGTTTACTTGGGAGGAAGCAGGAGTGCAGGTGTGGAGAAACTGAGGCAGGGAAGGGATAAAAGCCAACGAAATGCTGAGCTGGCTGCTGCTCAGTATTTCATGGGTTTGCTGGGGCCTCAATCCCGTGAAGGCCTGAAGAACCAGGCAAAACACACCACAGAGTCATCTCACTGAAGGATAGAGAAGCTGGGCACATGTCTGCAATTTCCGACACCCATTACGTTACTTCCCCCTCACACTTCCTGGTTTCTCATGAGGAGCTGAGTGATCTTCCCAAAATTCAGGTGAGACAAGGGCAGGGTACTGTCCACGACAGCTCTTCCGAAATCAGGTGAGCTGGGAGGACGTGGCACGCAGCATCATAAACGTCTCCTACGTCATCTGAAATCATTTTTCATGCCTCATTTCGTGCTTTGAGAGAGTTTTTCCCTAAAGAAGTGATGTCTAGGCCCAGTGCGGTGGCTCATGCCTGTAATCCCAGCACTCTGGGAGGCCAAGGTAGATGGATCACCTGAGGTCAGGAGTTCAAGACTAGGCTGACCAATATGGTGAAACCCCATCTCTATTAAAAATACAAAAAAAAAAAAAAATTAACCAGGCGTAGTGGCGCATGCCTGTAGTCCCAGATACGAGGGAGGGTGAGACAGAAGAATTGCTTGAACCCGGGAGGTGGAGGTTGCCGTGAGCCAAGATTGTGCCACCGCACTCCGGCCTGGGTGACAGAGCGAGATTCTGTCTCAAAAAAGGAAAAAAAGAAAGAAAAAGAAGTGATGTCTAAGCTGACACTCGAAGAAGGAGTAGGTAGCCAGGCAAAGAGTGTGGGAAGGGTGTTTTTGGTGGAAGAAACAGCTCAAGGAAAGGCCTGGTGTGCAGACATAGCAAGCACTTTCCCAGGCCAGAGAAGTCCAGTGCTGCTAACGCAGGGAGGAGGGGTGGAGTGATGGTTCTAAGGAAGCAGGCAGGGAACAGGCTTTGCAGGGCCCTGGTGGCCTCTGTATGCTATCCTAAGGGCTGGGGGTAGCTTTGGAAGTATCTGAACAAGGGAGGGATAGGTGCATGAAGGGACTGCCTGGAGATTTGCTTTTCTTCTGTTGTCCTGGGGCAGATACCAGGCTGGCATGGGTCACTGATACCTGACTTTCTTCCCAAGGGACTACAGTTTGAATGTCTCAGGTCTTTGTACTTCCAAGGCTAGTGGGCACCTGGTACATGCTCAGAACTGATGGTGATGATGATGGAGACCCTGGGCCCCCATGTGCTTTTCCTGAGTGTCAACGAATCCTCCTCTGGACACAGATGTTCCGCCCCATCCTTTGGCCCCTAGTCTAGTAGAGAGAAAAGGGTCACATGGAACTGGACCGACTTCTGCTCCCAGCTTCCTGAGGGACATTGGGTGAGTCACTTTTCCTCTCTGAGCCTCAGTTTTCTAGTCTGCTAAATGAGAATAAGGCCTGCGTTGCATGGTTGTTGGGCAGATTCCATGAGAAAACAGCAAGGCGATTGGACCCTTGAAGGTGCTTAAGACATGGGGATTTTCTTTCCTAGCGCCCTACACTCATTTTGACTCCCTGAACGTAACCTGGCTCAGCCTACCTGAGGGAAAGGGGAATAAGAGTGGTAACGGGAAGTCCTGCAGGTTGTGGGAGCCCTTGTTAGGATAGGAACCACCTCCTGTTTCTCAAGACCCTGCTCCTACCCCTTCCACTCTCTCTGTGGTGTAATTCAGGGACAAGATCATATCACATCATTGTATTTCCTCATCCAGGAGCTAGCTGGGGTGCCGTGAGCCTGTTACTTTGCTTCCAAGATGCTGGAGTCAGTACGGAAGGCCTGGTGCATTCCATCAGGATCTGCCCACTTTCAGCCCTGGCTGACTCTTTGGGCCTAGGCAGAGTGGGGTCCTTAGGGGCTCCAAGGAGGTTCCAGACCACTGAAGTTCTGCAGGAAATTCCCAGGCCTCCCAGGCCCTGTGGATTCTCCTTCAGAAATAACAGCCTCGTTGGGATGCGGAGCACGTGGCGGAGTCCATGCCAAAGATGGATCGGGAGCCTCCGCGTGTGGCCTGGCTGGGATGATTACTGCCGCTAAGTAAATTGCCAGTGCCTCCTCAAGCCCCCTCCTGCCTGGCTCCGTGATTCATTTCTGTTCAGAGAAGTTTAATAATTAGCAAAGGGGATTTCTAACAACAGATGGTGCCAGGCCCTGGAGAGTGGTTCTGCTGCAGAAGCACTTCGCAGAGAGGTAAGCTGAAGAAGTTTCCCCGTTCCCTCCAAAAGGGTGCCTCCAGGCCTCTGTGACTATGGGCGGGCCCGTTTGTATAATGTGGCTGCAAGAAGAGCAGAAGAAAAGGAGGGTGTCAGGTGGGGGAATGTGGATGCTGATGACTGTGCTGGAGAGGAGATGGCAGGTAGCAGTCTCCTTCACTCTGCTATCCACCTAGAAGTCTTTGAGCATTGAGGATCAGAGCTGCCGAAGGCCACCCAGAAGCCTCTCTGGGATTGGGGCAAGATTCTAGGAGCTGCCAAGAACTTCTAAGAGGCTTCCGATATCCAAGTATAACCTTTCCCCCCTGTACCTCTCTGGAAGTGGAGCAATTTGCGCATCTCTCACCCTTCTTAAGGCACAGAGGGGAGGACTTAGACTCTGGATTCTCTTGATTTTAGAGGCCCTATTCTAAGTGTGTTCAGTAAAAAGGGAATTAGCAGGCCCTCAGAATTGGGCAGTCTAGGGGTAGACTGGTTCAGATGTGGCTAGACCTGGGTGATCAAGCCACGCCATCCCTCGACTTTGCTTCCGTGAGGCCTAGCTGCAGCCTCATTCAATTCTACGGCAAAGGCAGCCTTCCATTTGTATGGGAAGGATGTTTCCCCTCCAAGCTCTTGAATAAAGCCCTCCCAGTTGGCCTGGACTTGGTCATGTGGCTATCCTGGAGTCAGAAGGATGATGAGGCTGATTTGCCATTTTAGACACTTGCCCATCTCTATGTCTTGGAGAAGGTGCTCTATGACTGACAGCCCTACCAGAACCAGATGGTGAAGGAGGTTCTCCAAGGGAAGGGCCACAGAAGAGCCAAACTAAGCATGTCCTGGAGGTCCAGAGGCAAGTGGTCAGCCAAGGTCCCACAGCAGCAGAGCCGGAGAGAGGTCAATTTTGCTTTGCCTGGCTGGTGGTGTCTCACAGCTTTGCATGGCTCCCCAACAAGGGCTTGTTATGAGCACATCATCACCTAGTCAGTTCCTACTGGACTGGCCCAATGGTCCAGGACTGTCTTGGAATAAAATATAGGGTCATTCTTCTTGTGGTAGTGAAAGGCTATTGGGGGAACAAAGTCATGAAAAACCAATTACAAAACCAAAAGGAATATAAGAGACATTGCAGGGCAATCTGTGGAATCAAAGCATAATTGATTTCCCAGTGAGCACGGCAGACCCATGACCAGCAATGAAGAGGAACAAGTAATCTATGTACAATGGAGTGGGCTGGGGAAGAGGAACCCTAGAGGAGAAGTGTTTGGAGCCAGTTCTCCAAGACAAGCTGGATCTGGGGAGACTTATTCCAATCAGAGAAAATGGCATAGTGGTAGGAATCACTGACCTGTCCAACCATTCATCCACCCATCCATCCTTTTATTCATTCATAGAATATTTACTGAGTACAATCTTTGTGCCAGGAATTGAGCTTCCAATGGTGGGCAAAAGAGTAGAGGATGTGAGGTGAATGGTGTGTAGAATGATCCAGCTAGATTAGAGGACTGGAATGAGAGAAAGGCTAGAAATGTCATTTGAGTCAGTGTATGTGGACCTCTGATATCAGACTCCAGTGTTTAAGGAATTTCCTGAGGGCAATGAGGCCTGATATGGTATGGTGGCCCCACTCATCACCTGTGGAAGCCATACGGATGACCTCATAGTTCACATTAAGGGAGTTTCAGGAGCAGAGAGATCCATTCCAGCTCCTATCAGAGAGTGGTCTTTTCACAAATTGTAGAAACTGTGTAGTTGGTTGATAAAATTTTCCCAGTCAATTCTGCCTCTGTATGTGTTTATTAAACCTTTGGTGCCTGCTAACACAGGTCTCCAGAAAGCAGAAGCAGCTGACGTGATGTATGACTGTTCAGTTTTTGGATATCACACCTGGCATCAAGCATCCTTACCCTACCTGTCAACCTTGCCCTTCACACTGCCACTGGAGATAACACTGATGTTATATATTTTTCCCCTGCCAAATTTTTTAACAGTATTTCATATTGCCATTTTTCATATGGTCGTAGCTTCGATTAGCTGAATTGTTCTTAGCTCACATGATAGAGTTCTGTCCATTCACATCCTCATGGGGTTTCATGGAAAGCTCTGTGATTTCTGGGTATGTCGTGCCCAGCTGGGTTTGAGGAGATGTGAGTTACAGCCTGAAGCCAGGACCCAAGACTGCATTGAACTCTGTGAGTTCCGTGTCTTCCCTTGGTGAATTTCACTTATAATGTTGCTTATGCCAGTGTCCTCTCTACAATGAAGCCCTTTCGAATACCCTCAGAAAATAGTGACTCTTTTCTCATCATGCACACCCAGGGTACTTTATGTAGGTCTCTACTCCAGTACTTATTCCATCATTAGGATTTTCATTCTGCACCTCCAGGGCCTAGCAACAGGCTTGGCACATGGTTAGTGCCAACAAATGTTGAATGAATGGATAAATAAATCTATCTGTCAGTGATTATGTGTGTGTTGGGAGGCAGTTAATTTGTCAAGATCAAACTTGCTTCCAAAAACCAAACAAAACCAAAACCCAAATCTAACTCTGCTCCCAGGTGGCAGATTTGAACATGGGCTCCGTCTCCTTATTAACCGTTCGCTGTTCTCACAGGATGGAGAGAGTATGACCAGACACAGCCCCTTGCTGGTTTCTGAGGGGCAGGTGTGACCTCCCTGAGCTGTTTAGGTCCATTTCTCCCTCTGGCTGTCTTGACTGGCTCCTGCCATTGATGGGACCCTGCTCAGCCACTGTTGACACTCTTGGCATGGCACCTCCAGGTTTTGACTTGGGGGATGAGCTGGAGGATGCTGATTTGGTTTTCTGGAAGGGTTGCTTTGTCTTCGGAGCCAGTGTAATTTGGGGGAAGAGAGGGTGGCATATGGTATCAATGTCATTAATCTGGCTTCTTCATGGGGAGTAGAGACAGTAGGGAGTGGGCACTTTGACAAGGCCCCCAAATTAGTTCGCCTCCCTTGGGAGAGGGTTGGAAAGGCTGCCTGCCTTGGCTTTGTCTCTGGATGAGTCATTCTGTTTGCTCAAATTGTCAATTGTCAAACAACAGTAGAGAGTGCTTCCCAGGTGGGGGTGTCAGTGCTGTCCCGACAGGCACATCTGCTCCTGAGACACCCACTGCTGGGGAAATGGGGACCACGTTGCTACCCAGTTGCCAGCCTGAATGTCATGGCAAAGACCCCAGGAAGTCCTGGCCTTGCCCCACGTGGAGCTGTGGCAGGTGGGGCCAGCAGCTGTGGAGGCTCCAGACTGTAAAGAGGGGCAGCTACTGTGACCATGTTCCTGGGCTGGTGACCAGGCTGACTAGGTGCATGTGAGAGAGGCAGAGGAGCTACTAGCAAGGGGCCTTTGAAAGGGCAGGTGGAGGTATCTTCAGAGCTGCCCAAAGCTTGTTTGGAAAGAGGTTAAAACGTTCCCTGATCTTGGGGGAGTATCAACACCTGTGGGTAGGATACTCAGTGAACCCCCTTAACAATGTGCTTCTGACCTGCCTTATGGGAATGTGTGTCACTCCCGATGGCCACCAGTTATCCTGCCCTGTGGGGTACTGGTAGTGACGGTGGAAGGAGATGGTAGTAGGAGAGGCAAAGACAGGAAGGGCGGAGACAAAAATAAATCTATGGAGGGAGCATGAACAGAGGGAAACAAAGCAGACACACACACACACACACACACAGAGGGAGAGGGAGAGAGTGAAAGAGAGAGAAGCGCAGGTGAAACTGTGAGGAAGTGAATAATAGTGCTCCCATCGCTCATGGTAAAAGTTTCCAGGGATGTTTCTACCTGCGAGAGATGGGGGTAGCTGGGGCAGGGTTGGGGCAGGGAGTCTGCCACCATCACAGAACCCCAGGGATCTGCCAGCTCAGTTTCTCAGTAGGACAGAGGGCCTAGTGGAAAACACACCAGAGGGCCTGGCACTGAATCTGGGCCTCTGTTCCCAGGTACCTAGGGCCAGGTCCTTCAGGACAGGCTCACTGGGCAAAGTATAAGTCATTATTATCACATTATTGCTATCATTTATTGAGTGCTTACTATTTATCATAGGTCTGTTATCTCAATTATCATAACAGGATGTGCTTTTGCTATTATTAGCCCCATGTTATAGATGGTAAAACAGAGCCTTAGAGAGTTTAAGTATCCTGTCTATAGGTGGTAAAGTTGGGCTTCTGACTCAGTGTGTCTGGCACCCAAGTGCATTATCTTAACCCTCTGCCCTTCACCTCTTGTCGTTTACCTTCTAGAAGCATTGCCGATGGGCACCACCCTTTGTCCACACCACTCCATGTCTGTGAAGCTGCATTTCCTACCCAGTTTTCCATCTGACTTCCTCTTTACCTCCTACCTGTCACCTACCTCCTCCTTTCCAGACCATAGTCTGTGGTTCTGCGTCCTGGTGTCAGTGTTTCCATAGAGACACAGATGACCCATGAGTCTCTGCTCCCTCATTTCCCATGCTCCCTCAGGGCCATGAGCTATATGCTATAGAGTGATCCCTGAGCAGAGGGTAGTCAGGCCCTGCTGGGCATGGAGGTTGGAGCAGAAATCCAGGACAAGGCAGAGAAACGCATCAGAGTGAGAAGCACTTCAGAGATTTATGGGTCCCAGTAGAAAGGGCACAGGTGCACATACCCCCTGGTCTCAGCTTTCAGTGAAGAAGGGAGGATCAGGAGCTGGGGAAGAGAAGTGAGACCTACTATTTGCCAGACAATGTGCTTGTTTTGAGGGATACAATGGTTTAAAAAAAAAAGATGTATGGAATCCTTGCCCTCTTAATAGGTGAGAAGGACAATTAAGTTAATGTTAACAATCATGAATATTTGTTGAATTATTACTAAGTATCAGGTCTTGTGTTGGGCCCCTTTAGAGAAAACATCTCACTTAATCTTCTAAGACACTCCATGCAGTAGATGATAGTATCAGCTAATCACACAGTTAGCAAGAGGAGGGGCTAAAATTTGAAGTCAGACATCCTGACTCTAGGGCCTTCCCTTTTAACCATTAGACAATGACAATACAGTTTGATCAGTGCTGTGATAGAGTGCAAGAGCCTTTCTGGTCCTCACTTCTTGGTGAATAAATGAATGAGGGGCTCACCATGCCTGGATCTATTATTATTTTCTTCTCAGGATCTAAGCCTGAAGATCAGAATCCATATGAATGTGAGAATGCCAAGGGGTTGAGGGGGGCGGTCTGTACCCTGGAAGAGGGTTCTGATGAGGAGGATCTTGGAAATAAGCTATGATTAAATCCATCAAGGATTCAGTGGTATTCAGAGTGATCTCTGGGTGTCCAGAGACACCCGGCTTCGTGAGGAAGAAAAGAGGGCTCTCACATTAATCCACAAAGATTAGGATCTGCCTTCTCAGTCCAGGCTTTTCAAGCTAGAAATTTTTCTCACCTTCACTCCCCCACTAACTTCAGCTGTGGGAAGTCAAAAGACCATGGTCATCCTCAGCGTTAGCCAAGCAGAGCCTTGCTGGAGCTGTCCCTGGTGCTGACCTCCCAGCCATCTCTGTCCTGGCAAAGAGGCTCTGATCCAGACCCACCCAGTCCAAGCTTGACTGCTCTGATGAACGTCCAAGGCCCCTGTTGGCTTGGCAAACTCTTTAGCTGCAGTCCAGGCCAAACCATGGCCTTTCTGTTTGACACTTGCCTGATAGCCTGTCTGGTCCCATGTCCAGCTTGAGACATCACAAATCTGCCACAAGCTGCCCCAGCTGATGCAGAACTAGGCCTGTGGAGAGGTGATTGGGGCAAACCCTCAGGACAACAGATAAGGTGCACACCAGTGCACACATGGCTGGACCTGCACCCTTGGCTGGCACCCTTTCCTGGCTAGCATATCCTATACCCCTGTCTCTTGGGACCGTGGGGCATATTTCTCTTCTAGAGCAAAACAGGTGTCACGGGTGGGACTAAGAAGTGCCGTCTCAGCACCATGCTTCCCTGGCTGATATAGCACTGTGCTGGCTTATCCCTCAAAGGGCAGATTAATCATTTCCGCCCCAAGTCACCATCCAGGCCAGATTTATTGCGGCGGGAGCATGGGTGCCCCTGACTTTATGGTCTTGTAAATTACGGAGCTGCTTGTGCAAGAGGCAAGCTGGGCTGTAAATCATGTGTAATTGCTTGTAAATTGGGAAACAAATAGTATTTTTGCTTAAATTACCCTCTTTGCAAATGTTTCTTAGGGAATTGAGGTTCCACAGAGAACCTTTAACCTCCCTGGGAAGAAAATTCCCGCTGGGACTCAATCTAAACTATCTCAGAATCTTTCAGAGCCACATCTCAGCAAGTCTGGAGGCCTGTGGGTCAAACGGAGAAGAAATGACTGCAGTTGTCATAAATTCCTCTTTTAGGTTGGCTTAAATCACATTCCCCTGGGACCTGTCTCCCCCCATTTCTAGTTAACCCCAAGAGTCTCATCTATCCCCTGCCTATGGCAAGCCCTCTCCAAGGCTCTGGGAAAACAAGTCCATGTGAGCTCCAGAGAATCCAATTTCATTCCTTTTCTCCCCCACGCAAAGGCAGTGACTCACTGTTCACTGGCGAGTGTGGCCTCTGTGTTAAGATGTTATTTGCTTGCTTATTCTCATCTTTTCCCATTTCAATGAAATTACATTTATAATCTTTTTTGTCTGCCTTGGTCAACTTGGAAGAGTCATTAAATTTTCTGATAGGCAGCCTGGTAAACTTTAATTGAATCACGAATCACCGTCTTCTGGAAAGTTCAGCCAGCGAGGACCTTGGGGACCATATAATTCAACTCCTTCATTTGACAGGCGAGGAAATAGAAGTCTAGGATGGTTAAGTGACTCGCCCAAGGTCATACTCTGAGTGAGGACAGCTCTGGGATCAGATTTGAGCCTGCTTTTTCAGGTACTGCACGCCTTCCACTCCACGGCACTGGGCCCTTTGGATTTAGCTGTTACTCAGGCAGCACTGCTGTGTGATATACCTTAAGTGGATCAACAAACATTTGTCTTATAATTGGGGAAATTAACAGCGTTCCAAAACCTTTCCTAGGAAACTGACTCAGCTAATGGGCTTGGGCTGTGATGGTGGCAGCTGGCAGCTATGGGGGTCTTCCTATGTGCTCTCTCCCGCACAGGACGTTTGTCAAATGCCTTGGAGATTCCTCTTTTCAACGTAGCACTTGAGGTTTGAGTTTGATGCTATTAGTGATGGCTGCGCTGGTCATATCATGTGGGGTATCTTGGCAGGGGTGTGGGTAGTGGAAAGGACATGAATGGTCTTGAAATCAGGCACTGTTACTCACTGTGGGCATGGTCTTGGGCAAGTTACTTCACTGAGCCTCCATTTTCTTAGCTATCCAATGGGCATCAAGAGCTGACCCTTTCAGCATAACTGAAAACTATAAAAGATGAACATGAGAAAGTATCCAAGTCAGAGCCCCACATACAGGGAGCCCTGGCCCATGCTGATTATATCAGAAGGGCAGAGACGTGGGGGTCTGGTTTCCAGTGGCCGGACTTGTCTATGGATGCTGCATGTGTGAGGAGGGGAGAGGTGTCACTGTGTGGAGGCCACCCCTGAGTCATGGAGCCTCGTGGTCTGATTTCCTCCCCTCAGGGAGTTTGCCAGCTGCAGTAGATGAAGCTCCCAGGCTGGGGCTCAGGGACCCCCTCTACAGGGAGATCACCTGAGCTCTGAGAAATCCTGAACCCTCAGCTGGTGCCTGTCTCCAGGCAAGACCTGGAGGAGGACTCCGGTGCTGTCCAGAGGAGTACAGCAGCCCAACACAGTTGGTCCATCTGTGCCAGACCTTGCCCAGCTGTGTAAGCAGCCTGGTGTCCCCATACTAATGAGTGACGCTCTTCGTGCCCAGGCCAGGCGCACAGCTTCTTAGCACCTCCTGTCTCTGCATGCATTTTTCCATGGGGTCTTCACGACCATGGTGGTACAGAGAATCCCCAGCTGGCCTCCCAGGCCTTTGCCTGTCCTTAGGAGAAGGCTCTGGCTTTAAACCCTGTCTCTTCATCCTCACCAGCTACTTCTTTGTCCCTGGGGATGATGGACAAATGGATACAATCTGAGGCTCAGGTCACCAGAGACACAGTTCCACGCATTGCATGCTTTGGGAGGCCCTTGTCCATACAGCCATTCAATGCAGAGGTGCCTCCGAGGTCGCACCAACCTGGAAAGCATTCAGGAGGCTGCTGGGGGTTGAGGGGGACATCTCACTGGGGATGGTTTCCTAAAGGAAGCTGGGCCTTCAGAGGTGGGGAACTCTCACAGAGAGGCCAGCACGCTCTCACTCCTCTTTATAGATCACAAGGAATAGAAGTTAAAAGCAGGGGTTCAAATCCCAGTTCTACCACTTCCCAGCTGTGCAACTTTGGGCGAGATCTTGAACCTCTCTGAGCCTCAGATGTTCAAAGGGAGCGAGTAATGGTGTGCGGCTCAGAGTGGTTGTGAGGACTCAGTGAGATAATGCATAGAAGGAGCTCAGCAAGTGCGTGCCACACAGAAGGCGTTCCTCTCCATCTAGTTATTAATGCAACTCCCAAGCCTCCTCCCAGGCATGCAGGAAACCATTGAGAAGCATTGGTGTGACTCTCACGTTCTGCCTGGCGTCTCGAGTGTCCTGGTCTCAGGAGGCTGAGCGGGAGGTTGTTTATTCCCAGAGCTGTTTTCTCTATTGCCTGCCACTGCCGCTTGCCTCCCCCAGACATACTTATGGAGCCAAGTGGGCAGGAGGCAAGGGAGAGAGTCCTGCCAGCCTGATGGAGTGGAAGACCAAGGATTAGCTCCTGTGGACAGGCAGATGGGGAGAGGACACTGGGCATGCAGCCGACCCCTCCCCTGGGCTCTCGGCCTCGGTCCCGGACCTCGGGGTTGGCTAATGTCTCTCCTTCCTTCTCCTCCCCCTTCCAAGTTCCTCTCTCCTCCTGGAATGGAAGCTCTCTGACTCTGTCTCCCTTCACCCTTTCTGTCCTTTGCATTGACCCTGGCCACCTCTATTCACCCCAGGTCATCTCTCTCCTCATCATTTTTATTTAGATGTCCCTCTAGATTTTTCTTTTTCCTTCCTTCTTTTTTTTTTTTTTTTGTTTGAGAGGGAGTCTCGCCCTGTTGCCCAGGCTGGAGTGCAGTGGCACGATCTCAGCTCACTGCAACCTCCGCCTCCCGGGTTCAAGCTATCCTCCTGCCTCAGCCTTCCTCCTTCCTTCATTTTTTATCCCTTTGTATTGGTCTTTATCCACCTGGCTTGGTCCCTGTCTTTGCCTCTCCATATCTCCTTCTCCCTCTGACTTTTTGTTCACTTCTGTTCTCTCTCTCTCTCTCTGTCTTCCTCTCCCTCTCTCACTTTCCTCCACCACTAACCACTTCAGCCACCATCTGCTTGCTCGCCTCAGGCCCCACTGCACACAAACCCAGGGTCCTGGCTTAGGAGTCTCCAGGTCTTCTGGGTTTCTCGGCCCTCAGTCCCTTTCCTGTCTCTTTCCCCTGAATCTAGACGCATCCCTTTAGTTCTTTCTTGAAAAGAGGCGTGGGGCTGAGATTAACCCCTGGGGCATGCATGTACCTAGGGGAGACCGGAGGGAGCCCCAGGGACCCGAGGCTAGGATCTTCCATCTGTGGCTTGTTTCTGGGAATGGACCGAACCTGCATTCAGTGAGGATGTATTAAGCCTGTTGTGTGCCCAGGACTGTGACAGAGATAAGAGGAATGGAGAGTGCCTCTTTGCAAGGATCTTTCCATCTAGTAGAAGAGGAGAAGCTGATATATGCGAACCTGTTCAGAAGCAGGTACTGGGTGGCCAGGGGGCAGAAGCCATGCCTCGTGATGTCTGGAATTGTCTGTGCAGGGCCGGTGCTCCTGCCCCGCCTGGCCAGCAACTGCCCCTCACTCAGTCCTTCTGTGAGCCTCCCTTCCTTTTGAATTTTTCTATGTCTTCCCACCAGCATGTCTGGATCAGGGGTCCTTCATCTGCATCCCCAGAGCACCCTGGACTCTGGCTGTCAGACCGGTTCTCACCACGTATGGAATCATCTGGCTGGCTTTCTCTGTCCCCTTCCACCAGGCTGTGAGCTCGAGAGCAAGGGTGGTCGGTTGTCCTGATTACTGCTGAGTCCCCCGCACCTAGGACAGTGCCATTGCAGAGCAGGGGCACTCACATTCTGGGCTCTTGATAAGGGGGGGCTGGAGAACAAAGAGATGTAACTTGAATGAAAGCAGGACAACCTTCGTTCAAGGGTCTTTGCGTCCTTCGGCAAAATGATTTCGTGAGCACATCCCGGCTCTGCCATCTCGAGACATTCATGTCGAAGCCAGCAGGACCTTGGAGATCACTTTGTGGAGCCCTCCCGTCTCACAGATGGGCCCTGAAGCCCACAGCAAACCTGGCCTGTCAGAGGGAAGGGGCTCCCCCAGGGCTGTGCCTGGGGCACGGTTGGGCATCTGTGCTTGCTCGTGGGCTGTGGCCTCCTGAGAGCCACCCCCTCAGTGCCTGCTGCTTTCTTTGTCTCTGCCCCTGGCTGTCTCTCTTTCTACCACTGTCCTCGTCCTCTCTCTTCTGTTTTTTTTCCTCTGATGGGATAATTATGCTAATCAGCCTGTCAGAACAAAGATAATTTGTGGTGGGCTATTTCAGACTTTGGAATTCAGGCCAAGGCCCCTTTCCTGCTTGCCTCTGTATGCCCCTTCACCCCCAGGCTGGGCCTGAGCCAGGCAGCATTGTGGAGGGAGGGATGGTGGGTGCTTGAGGGCAGGCGGCTGAGTGAGGATGTGGGTGTGTGCATAGGTGGGCATGTGTGTGCATGCAGTGTGTTGCATGGAGCCTACCTCCATGTGCAGGGGAGAAGAGGCAATATCGGATGTCTGCAGAAACCAGCGAAACAGGGACAGGATAACAAGAGAGCTGCTGTCCCTGGGGTATGAGAGTTGAGGACAGGTCGTCTCCATGTATGTGGCTTTAGCAGTGGAATGACCACTGACCCACCCCAAAGCTGTTTTGGTGGTGACCTATGTGTTGTGCTTCCCTGGTAAATCCCACAGAGTCAGGGGCCACACAGGCTCATGGGGCACAGACTCACAGACTCACAGGTCACAGAGGCTCATGGGGCACAGTCTCACAGGGCACACAGACTCACAGGGTACATAGGCTCACGGGACACACAGGCTCACAGGGCACACAGAGTCACGGGGCACAGAGGCTCACGGGGCACAGGCTCACTGGCACAGGCTCAAGGGGCACAGACTTACAGGACATAGAGGCTCATGGGACACAGAGTCACGGGGCACACAGGTTCATGGGGCACACAGGCTCACAGGACACAGAGTCATGGGGGACACAGGCTCACAGGGCACACAGGCTCATGGGGCACAGAGTCACGGGGCACAGACTCACAGGGCACACAGGCTCACGGGGCACAGAGTCACAGGGCACAGACTCACAGGGCACCCAGGCTCACGGGACACACAGGCTCATGGGGCACAGAGTCACGGGACACAGACTCACAGGGCACACAGGCTCACGGGACACACAGGCTTACGGGGCACAGAGTCACAGGGCACAGACTCACAGGGCACACAGGCTCATGGGACACACAGGCTCATTGGGCACAGAGTCACAGGGCACACAGGCTCACAGGGCACACAGGCTTACGGGACACACAGGCTCATTGGGCACAGACTCACAGGGCACACAGGCTCATGGGACACACAGGCTCATTGGGCACAGAGTCACAGGGCACACAGGCTCACAGGGCACACAGGTTCACAGGACACACAGGCTCACGGGACACACAGGATCACAGGGCACACAGAGTCATGGGGCACACAGGCTCACGGGGCACACAGGCTTATGGGGCACAGACTCACGGAGCACAGACTCACAGAGCACACAGACTCGGGGCACAGAGTCGTGGGGCACACAGGCTCATGGAGCACAGAGTCACGGGGCACACAGGCTCACAGGGCACAGATTCAAAGAGCACACAGGCTCACGGAGCAAAGATTCAAAGAGCACACAGGCTCACGGGGCAGAGACTCACAGGGCACACAGACTCAGGGGGCACAGAGTCATGGGGCACACAGGCTCACAGGGCACAGAGTCATGGGACACACAGGCTCACAGGGCACAGAGTCATGGGACACACAGGCTCACAGGACACATATATTCATTGGGCACAGAGTCATGGGGCACAGACTCACGGGACACACAGGCTTATGGGGCACAGAGTCACGGGGCACAGACTCACAGAGCACACAGGCTCACGGGGCACACAGGCTCATGGGGCACAGAGTCACAGGGCACAGACTCAGAGCACACAGGCTCATGGGGCACACAGGCTCATGGGGCACACAGGCTCATGGGGCACAGAGTCACAGGGCACAGAATCACAGAGCACACAGGCTCACGGGACACACAGGCTCACGGGGTACAGAGTCACAGGGCACACAGGCTCATGGAGCACACAGGCTCACAGGGCACAGACTCACAGAGCACACAGGCTCATGGAGCACACAGGCTCACGGGGCACAGATTCACAGGCACACAGGCTTACAGGGCACAGACTCACGGGGCATAGGCTCACTGGGTACACAGGCTCACGGGGCAGAGTCATGAGGCACATGGGCTCGTGGGGCACACAGGCTCATGGGGCACACAGACTCACAGGACAGGTAGGCTCACAGAGCACAGAGGCTCATGGAAGCTTCTCAGGATCACACTCCCACCTGCTGTGGAAAGTTCCCTGCAGTAAACACATGTCCCTCTCTATTGATAAGACCACAGGCCTCCGATCAGCCAATCTGATGAGGGTTCAGGACTCAGCCCAGCCTTCTTCTGGAGCCTGTTTGTCAGAGCCTCCGTTTCCATAGCTGTGTGGCATCTGCCGATGCCTCCTGCTCTGTGGCCTTCTCCAGCAGAGGGGGTCTTGCTTTTCGTCTCCCTTGGGTGCTGGGCATCGCCCAGAGTGATGTGGGTGGAGAGAGCGTGCTTTACTCACAGGACAGTGAATGAATGCATGGGTAAGTGAACGAACAATGAACGACTGCTTTCTCTAAAAGAGAGGACACAAAGCTTTTTAAAAAATGTTTTATTTCAGAAAAATTTTCAAATTTTCATAATATGCCAAAGTAGCGAGAATAGAACAGTAAGTACCATCCCCCAGAGTCAATTGTTGGCCCGGGGCCAGTCTGGCTTCATACTTCCCCACCGACTTTGTCTCATTTCACCTGAAATGTTTCCTGTATACCTCCGGGGCCTTTGTTCTGTGCTCCCCTCACCTTCCCAAGGACCCAAGAGGGTCCGCCTCTCTCAGTTCTTTGGAAGCCTTGCAAGGATTCAGCTCGGCCATGGCATGTGATGGTCGAGAGTGTCGTGGGGTGGACGTGGCCCTGGGCAGCTGTTTTCCTGGGAGCTGTGAAGCCCGTCTGCCCACACACCAGCGTGGAAGGAGTTAGCGGGTTTCTCCCTCTCCGGGGTGCATGTGGAATGCTGCCGTCTGGGTAAATTGTGGCAGTTTCACGATGAGGCTTTAAGTCATTTAAATGGCTGCTGGTGAGATGCTGCCCTGACTCATTTCATCTTCCTAAGTAACTTTATCTTCTGGGCTTCTGCCTATGCAGCACCTTGGCCCAGTCCCCAGCCAAGGCGGCCACCCCTTCCTACCAATCACGCTGCCTGCTTCCCACCCTCAGCCCTGTCTTCCAAGGGCCTCTTCCCCTCTCTGCTTCCCTGGCTCAGCCATTTGCTGGCTTAGTCTGAGAAGGGGAGAGGATGATGTTGAAAAGGGCGGGGGGCAGAGTTCTAGGGCCTTCTGTCCCCCAGGCCGAGCACCCCATGGCTCAGGACTCCTCCCCCACTGAGCCACTGAAGCCCCCACAGGCCCCGCTCTGGCTGTTGGTGGAGCCTGGAGGCCTGCAGGAGGAGGTGTCACCAAGACACCTCACCTACCAGTTCTGAGAATCTGGTCTGATGCTGAGCCTTTGTTAAGAAGGCCTTGGCCACCGGCCATGGCTGGCCAGCCAAAACACCAGACCCTGGCCCTGGTGGCCAGGAGGGGCTCCTTACTGACAGGGATGAGGTTTTGAGTCAGAAAGGCCACAGACGCTCTGGATGTGTGCGTGAGCACTTGTGTGAATGTGTGCAAGTGTGTCTGGTCCTGAACGCCTGGGTGCGCTGGATGTATCCTTGTCTACACAGCATGTGCCAGGGTGTTTCTGAGCCTTTTGTTATTGTGTTCATATGTGTGCGTGCTTGAGGTAGCCTGTTCAGTATGCTTGGCTGCAGCTGTCCAGATATGCTTGTGTGTGAATGTATGTGCATGTGCCCTGTGTTTGTATGGAGCAGGGCAGCCTGTGTGTGCATGCGTGTTCTCCGGGGGCGGGCGTGTGTCTGTGTGTGCTGTGTCTGTGGTTCTGGGTTTGAGTGATGTGTGGGGCCTCCCAGAGAGGGCCCGTGACTCGGTGCCTGTGTTCCGCTGTGTGTTGGGTGCTGTGAGTGTGCTCGTGTCTGTCAGCCTCTGTGTATCCATCCACGTGTTTGTGTGCACGTGTGCGCTGCTCGGGGTGTGGACGGGGAAGCACAGTTGGGGTGGTGTTGGGTCAGGCCCAGCCCCTGTACCCCACCGCCCCACACCTGCCCCTTCCTGTCCTGCTGGCAGGGTTGATGACAGCCGTGCCAGGCCCTACCCTTAGCCAGGTGGGCTGTCACTTATTTAGGGCTGCTATTTCAGGAGGGGAAGCAGCTGGCTGACGGGCTGCTCATCTGAGCCTCAACAAATCAGTGAGCTCAGTACCCACTCTGGGGTGGCCCCTCAGTGCTAAAGGCTGCTTGGGGTTGGAGGCCCATGTGGCTGAGGCCTCTGTCTACCACCCTGACACCACTTATAGCACCACCATCCCATGCAGAGCTGGCTTGGGCTTCCTGCCTGTTCTTGAAGGAATAGGCCCTTACCCAGGGCTCCTATGGACCTGTGTGTGTGTGTTCGTGTGTGTGAACGTGCATGTGCACAGGTGGGTACACATAGGCATGTGTCCCTGGGTCCACACCTGCAGGCACTTGCCCACTATGCACTTATACTTGTGTGAGGAAGGGCACCTTTCTGTGGCCTGAACTCGTGTGTCTGTAGCTGGTTTTTTTCTGTGATTTGTCTATGCATGTGTGTGTCCTTGTGCGTGCGCAGGTGTGTACACATGTGCTTCTCTGCATGTGTGTGGACCTGTGTATGCATATGTATGTGCATGCACACTCTTTCCCCAGCCTCCTTACAGTAATCAGGGGAACCTCAGGGACCTGTCCTTTGGAACACAGACGTGTGCTACCTGTGCTCCTGCTGCTGGCCTCAGCCCCCGTCCCCACCCCCAGAGTCCTGGAGACCCACACATGCCATGCAATGCTGCCCTGCCCAGAACCCTGGGGTGGCTCCCCACATGCTTTCTGTCAGCCTTCAGGGTCGGGGGCATGCTCCAGGCCACTCTCACTGCTCCTGCAGGTGACCTTTCTGGCTGCTCTGATTGGCATGTGGCTTCCTCTACTGATAGGCATTCCGTGACTCTTCACTGAGCAAGTCCTCTGGTGCTGAGGCTGTGTGCTGGGCTCCGGGAGAGGCAGCAGGGGTAATCACGGGCCAGCATTCCGAGACGTCTTAGGCTAGTGTGGTGGCAAGATGCTGGAGCTCAGATGTAAGGTGTGCTAGAGAGAGGTGAGCTTGGTGAGGGGCGAGAGCTTCCCAACAGGAATGCCCCCCTCCATCTCACCCTGAGAAGCACTCTTGTCTTTGAGAGTCCCTGGCACAGCCCCTCATCTGGTTCCCCAGCGGAAAGGATGCCCTTCGTCCCCCTTGACCCTTTGCACCTAGTAGATCCCTTTCCTCTTAGGACTAATGGTTTCCCATCATTAGAGCTTGGCTCAGCCGGCACGGAGGAAGGAGGCCAAGGGCGGTCTGACTGCAGGGGCAGTACCCTGGGGAGCCAGGGGCTGGGGGTCCTCTGCCCTCTAATTGTTCTTCCCCAGCAGCTTCCCTCAATCAAGCCATTGATTTGAGGGCCCCCTCTGTGCTTCCCCTCCAAGGGAGCTTCTTCAGGGCCATACTTTGATTGCTGTGGAGCCAGTGAAGCCTGTGTGAGCATCCCCTCTGAGCATCTCTCACCACCTGCCCTGCATCTCTGCTTGGACATCTCAAAGGCACTCAGCCCCAGCTGGCACCTTCGGGTGCCACCTCCATGAGATGGAGACCTGTGGGGTCCCTACCGACTCCTTCCTAGCCACCTTTCCTTTCCCCTGCCTGGTCCGTGGCCCCATTGTGCAGATTCACCACCTAAGCATACCCAAGCCCTCTTCTCTCTGCCAGCAGCCTGCCCTAGGCCATTGTCATCACCACCTAAGCTCTTCTCCTTATGTATGCTGTAGCCCTCACCCTTCAATCTGTTCCACGTGTGAGATCTATACATTTGATCATGGCACTCTCCCGCTTAAAGCCGTTAATAGCTCACCATTGCTCTTAGGGTAAGACTTCTGCCCTTCACTTGGCACACTAACTCCTTTATCCTGCAGGCCTCAGCTGAACAGCATACCCGCAGGGAGGCCCCCTTGGACCTCACTCCCCTTCCCCTCTACCTGTGCCAGGCCAGGTCCTCTTGCCATCTGCTCTGCTCAAGCTGGTAACCCTCCGCACTTGCCAGAGCCCAAGGGCAGCTCCTCCTGACTAAGTGCTATGAGGCAGGGGCAGGGGGAGGGGCAAGAACAGGGCTGTCCACATGTTGTCCTTGGTGCTAGCAGTGAAGTGTTGTGTCTGCAGAGACATGGAGCCCAACAGACGTGTGCTGAATGAATGCATGAGTAAAGGGCACTTGGGCACAGTCTCTTCCTCCTCCTCCCGCTCCTCCTCACCCAAGTAGTCCTGGGTCAGCCTGCAGAGCCCTTCAGAGGACACAACGTGGACATCCTGATAGTGATGCTGACTCTCCCTGTCAGCTGCCTTGTACAGTGTTGCACGTGCTGTTCCCTCTACCTGGAGCATTTCTCTCAGGCACATGGCTGGTTCCCTCTCCTCCTCCAGATTTGGCTTCAAGTGTTCTCACCTTGAAGAACCCTTCCCTGAACACCATGTATAAATTAGACCCCCCAACACCCAGTATTCCCTATCATCTCTTTTTGGCTTTTCCTTCCTGGCACTTATCACAATGGATAGTCATTCATTCATTCATTCATTCATTCATATGCTTTCTCATTATCTGTTTGCCCCACCAAACTCTAAGTTCCCTGGAGGCAAGTTCCTCCCCACTGTTGACCCAGCACCCATCAGAGCCTGCTGGCACACAGTGGGTGTTCATTACGTGTGTAAATGAAGGATTGCATTATGTAACTTACTTTCCAACCCTGTCAGGGATCCACTTTAGAGATGAGAAAACTGAGGACCAGAGAAGTGAAGAAACTCACCAGTGGTCACAAAACTAATGAGAGAGGTGGTGTGGAGGTTCACATCCAGATTTGACTGACCTATTTACTCTCATTCATTTGTTCATTCATTCAGCACCCGCTCTGTGCAGGGGCCCTGTGCTGGGAACAGAGGCACAGAGATGGGATCATCACAGCTGCTGCCTGGACGACAGCTCAGTCCAGAGGGGAGGGGACTGCAGACAGTGGTCAGGAGGAGGCCCTAACGGACATCGTGGGCCCTGAGGAGACACCATGGAGGAAGGGCTCTTTGAGTAGGGTTTTGAGGGATGAGTAGGCTCTTGTGGCTGAGTGGTACGTATTGTACAGCAGAAACAGCACTGGACAGGGAGTCAGGAGGCCTGCGTCCCAGTCATCCCCACTCCCTGTCACTTTGGGAAAATCACATTCCCTTGCTGACCTTGTTTCTGCATCTGCAAAGCCGGGCGGGCCCTGTGCTGACAGTCTGTGGGCTGAGGTGGCTGAGGTGGCAGGAACATTCATTTCCCTTTGATGCTCCTCCCCACAAGACAGAACCCACCTGGCAGAGGCCCTGGCTGTTTGGCAGAGTGGGCAGAGCATGGGGCAGCTGCCCTCTACCTGCCCTGCCTCCTGTGGTCCTCCCGCCCCTCTGCCCTCCACCCTCCTGCTCTCTGCTTCTTCCCTGTTCCCCCCATTTCTGCCCCCCTCCTCTCCCTCCTCCTCTTCCTCAGCCCCTTTCATCCTCTTCTCCTTCTCCCTCCCCCTTTTATTCCTCCTCTTCCTTAACTTCTCTTCTTTCTGCCCCATTATTTTCCTCCTACCCTGCCCAAGGGGGAGAGCACAAAGGGTAGTCAAAGTTAATTTAGGCTCAAGTACCTGGTCACCTAGAAACAAGGCCAGTCCCCCAACGCAGGGCCTCAGCCGTGGCCTCATTAATCTGCATGCGACCAGCATTGCCAGTTCGACATAAGTAGGACAGAAGCCATGCTGCCGAGGAGAGGGGGCCTTGGGCTCTGGCCACTTGGCCCCCCAGCAGTCACGTGGCCACCCCCGAGTGTGCAGTGGGAAGAAGACAAAGGAGAAGGAAGGAGGAAAAAAGACCCCAGGGCATCTGCTGTCCCTTCTTCCACATGTCCTTGCTTTTGGCCCAAGGACCCCTAAGTATTCGCTGTCCCTTGCTGGTATTGTCCTTGGTCGTGATCACTCTTCACCCTGAGTCCAGGGTTCTGTTGGTCCTTCCCTTCAGAGGGTGCTGCCAGACTTGGAGTCACTAATCTCAGTCTCTGCTCACATGTCCTGACCCTCAGAGGACTCTAGTGTCCAGCCACCTGCTGTGAGCTTCTGCAGCAGGTGACACTGAACAGCTTGGCCTCCTGGCCCAGCCAGCTCCTCTACAAAGCCAGAAAGACAAAGGTCATTTGCGTGCTCCAGACCTTCTCCTTTCCTGGGCCCTGCTCTGGGAAAATTGCCCTTTGGGTCTGAGCACATTTGTTCCACCCTACCTCTGCTAATATTTAGAAAAACCTCGGGCCCCAGTCTGCAGCAGAGACTGCATCATGCCCCACCCCAGACCCTCCTGCCCCACTCCAGACCCTCTGCTCCCCATTGCTGTAACTTCAGAGGCTCCTGTCATCCCAGGGGAGTGAGCGTAGAATTGGTAGGGTGACAGCATGTGATCACTCACGAGATCAGCTCCCGCGCAAATCGTGAACCTCCAAAGCCACAGTTCTGCTCAGCTGCACAGAAAACATCAAGTTCTCATCAAGACGGTTTCTAAGAATAAACAGATAGATCGCATGTAGCCTCTCGCCTTTACCAAAGCAAGTTGTGCAGCTGGATGTGGGTACCAACTGGGCCACAGTCTCTGTGCCTCTGCTATGTCACCCCACCATCTGCACAGCCAAAGACTGGCTTAGCCAAGCCCAGAGCAGGTTGTCCAAAGGCCTTCCAGCTTCATCTTCCTGAAATCTGATTTGTCTGGGAGTGTGGAAAGATGGGCTTAAACATTGGCCACAACCTAACTGCCAATCTGTTAGGGTTTGTCAAATGAATTATGGAGCATCCACATTTTATTGGAAAAATATTATTTTATAAATGGAGAAAAGCCTGGAAAGAGCTCTACCAAAATACTAAAGGTGCTTTTTCTGGATGGTGCATTTATAAATGTTGTTAACTTCTTTATGTTATTCAATGGACATGCATTTTGTGAGCAGGAATGATTATATTTAAAAATCTGAGTTTGAATGCCAATTTGATCGTGTCTCAGCTGTGCTATCTTTGGCAAGCCACTTCTTTTCCAGAGTTCCAATTTCTGCACTTCTAGGACTGGGGTAATAAAGTCATTTTCATAGCATTGTTCTGAGAAAGAAAATGAGATCATGTGTATGTGTATTGTGTGTGTGTTGTGTATGTGTGTGCCCTGAAGCTAGATCTGGCACACTTTTAGAGCAACTCCAGTATGGTGGCCACACACAGACACTCTAGAGCCAGGTGGCCTGGATTCAAATCCTGGCTCTGATGCTTACCAGCTGTGTGATTTGGGGAAGGTTGCTTGACCACTCTGTGCCTCTGTTTCTTCTCTGTAAGTGGGGTTGTGATATGAACTAAAGGAATTAGGGCCCGGCGTGGTGGCTCATGCCTGTAATCCCAGCACTTTGGGAGGCCGAGGTGGGCGGATCACCTGAGGTCAGGAGTTCAAAACCAGCCTGGCCAACATGGTGACCCCCTGTCTCTACTAAATATACAAAAAATATTAGCCGGACATGGTGGCGCACACCTGTAATCCCAGCTACTCAGAAGGCTGAGACAGGAGAATCGCCTGAACCTGGGAGGCAGAGGTTGCAGTGACCGAGGTTGCACTATTGCACTCCAGCCTGGGGCAACAGAGCGAGACTCAAAAAAAAAAAAAAAAAAGAAAAGAAAAGAAAGACAGAGAGAGAGAAAGAGAAAAAAAGAAAGAGAAAGAAAAGAAAGACATGCAAAGTACACAATAAAGATGTTATTATTGCTCTTATTACTTTATTATTGAGTACATGTTCTTTTGCTTTCTTTCCAGGCTGTTGGGATTTCAAGCCCTCTGTGAGCTGTGGGTCTGCCTTCTTGGGAAGAGTCCTGCCCACACTTGGCTATTCCAGAGTTGAAAGAGAGTGAGGGCCCTCTAGTAGCTTCAGTGGGGGGACTAGAGGTCACCATGAAAACTAGGGTTCAGTGTAGAGCTAGGATCAGAGATCAGAATAGAGTTGAAGGTCAAGGTTCAATCTGGATCAAGATCAAGATCAAGATGAAGTTGAGAAAGGAACCACGTCTGTGTCTGGGGCCAGGGTCCAAGTTTGTCTCTTGCTTTCTCGTGGAGCCAGGCAGGTCCTGGGGCCTGTTCCACAGTGCAGGGCTGGGCTGTGCACCTGGATGGCCTTTCCCTGGGTCCCACCTTCACCCTGGGGCCTGTTTCAGCCTCCCCATAGGCTGCATGCTGCCCTTCTTCCCAGGCAGTCTGAGCCACCCAGCAGTGCCCTTGACCCCTGCTCAGGGAGTCCCCAGGAGTTGCGCTGGGTGCCCTGGTCCCTGAGCATCTTCTAGCTTGAGGAGCAGCCAGCTCAGACCTGGCAGGAGGGGGCACCCTCCACAGCACCTGTGCCAAACCTTAGCTGTATTTTTAGAATAGCTCCTGCCTGTCCACCTGGCGGGCAGTGGGCTGGAGGGCTGGAGACAAGGAGGCCAGGCGCTCCTTCCCCCAGGCATTGACAAGCTGATGGAAGGCCCAACTGAGCTGAGCTGGGTTCCTGCACTGGGCCTTTCTGGTGAGGAGCCGGCATGGAGCTGTGTGCACAGATGGCCCTACATGCGCTCGTAATTTGCCAGAATAAGTCGTTATTATTAATTTCACCTGTGCTCTCCTTCTTCCCCTTCCTCTCCCTTTGTCTGATTTTCCCAGGTTGATTGTGAGGTGCATGGAGGCAGGGGTTGCCTCTTTCTCTGACGCTCAATGCCTTGTTCAGGACCTAGCACACAGTAGGAAGCCAGGCACATAGATTCCCCCTCCATCTTAGAAGCTCATCCAAACAAGATCTATACACAGTAGGGCTTCAGCCAACTCAGATTAGCACACAGGAGGTGCTTTCTCAGCATGGGGCCTGGCATATAGTAGGCGTCTCCCAGTACATGATCTGGCGCGTGGTAGAAATTCCTCCAGCATTGGCACATAGTAGGGCCTCAGCCTTCCTAGAGTGTGCTTCAGAAAAGGCAAGTTTCAGAAAAATGTCTCCTGGGTCAAGTTTTCCTTCTCTCTTCACTGTGCTCAAGAAATATGTAGTGATTACCTGGGACTGCCCCAGTTTGATACCAGGTGTTGCATGGGGGAGCAGAGTAAGGGAGACACAAGCCTTTTATTTTTATTTAAAGAACCGAAAGCCAAGTGATGAAATACCAGCCCTTTACAAATAGCCTATGACTGAGGCAGGGGTAAGGAGTGAGGCTGCCCGGAGGAGGTGGTCCTGGAGATGAGTCAAGTTTCTCAAGTCAGCAAAAGTGCCAAGGCAAGTGTAGAGAGTGAGGGTGACCCATGGGGATGGCCGTGAACCATCGCTGATCACTGCAGCAAAGTATCATACTGTGGAGGGGGTGGGGTATCATTCTCTCATTCAACAAGTATGAGGAGCTGTGAGGGGCTGGCATGGCTCTAAGCTGTGATGCTACAGCTCTGGATAAAACTATCCTGCTTCATGGGGGGGGCAGGAGGATAGAAAATAGCAGCATATTAGATGTCAGCTGCTGATAGTGCTTTGAAGAAAAATAAAGGAGGGGAAGGGTGAGGAGCTCACTGGAGGGGGTGAGCTCTTTCCACATCTTCTCTGATAAGATGACATGTAAGCTGAAATCTGACTCCAGGAAGGGAGAGGGCATGGTCACGGGGAGAGGAGAACCTGACAGGCAGAGGGAAGGGAGGGCAGGAAGGTGGGGGCCAATTGCCAAGAGCCTTGAATTCCAGGGCAAAGAATTTGGATTGGATTTTGTAGCAGTGGCCAGGCTCTGAAGGCTTTTGAGCAGAGGAAGGATGGGATGAGAGCTGCAGGAAAGAGAAGACGGCAGAATTGTGGGCAGCTGAGAGCAGCGTGGAGGGGTGGCAGTGGTCCAGGTGGGAGATGCCAGGCCTGGGTGCAGGTAGTGATGGGGGCAGGGCAAGAGGAGGGGCAGATGCCAGGGCTGTGTGAAGGTGGCATTTTCTGGTGTGAGGTTGAAGGAGGATGAAACAAAGGCATGTGAGGGTGAGTTGGGTACCACGATCGGAAATGCAAACACCAGGCCCAGGAGTGGGCCAGGAGCAGATGGTCCATCCCTTCTGAAGCTGTTGTTTTCCTCCTGCTTGTCCGTCTCCTCCCCTTGAGCCTCCTCTCTCCCTTCCCCCATGTCCTCTTTTCCCTTCTCCTCCTCTAGCACCTCCCGCTACAATCTTAGAAACTCCACGGTCCAAATCCCAAGTATCTGGGCTTCTCTTCTGCTTTCATCTCACATGTGTTTCTTTCTCCTTCTCTGTCCTTTCTTACCCCTTCTGAGCCAGTGATCCGTAGAGGGTATAATACAAATCAAATTGTCCAGGTCTTCCTGAGGTGCCTGACAGCCTGTTGGGGCGGGGACAGTGTCGGGGTAGTTGGATGCCCTGGTTTTTGTGTCTCACGGAATGAGGTTTGCATCTCAACCCTGCCGTGTATGAGCAGCACCGTGATGGGTGAGTTATTGAATGCGCCTGCGCCTCCAATCCCTCATCTGTGAAATGAGAAGGTGCATGGGCTGGCACGGGGCCTGGCACAACATAAGGGTTGTGCGGGTGGCGGCTGCCGCTATGATTATTACTTTTTGTGGTATTGTTACTTATTCGCCAAATGTGAGGCTATCCACCCAGATAGATCCTTCCCATGCCAGAGCCACCTTCAGAGGGGAGTGTGTGTTCCAGGATCAGGCTAGACTACCCAAGTCCTTCCTGATAATGGGCGTGCCCGAGTGTCCATAGCCCCACTCCAGAAGGGCTGTCCAGCAGCCCCTCGGAGCATCCTTCCTGCAGCCTGAAGCAGCCACTGGATGCTCAGTGTCCCTGTGGAAGGTCCAGTGGTCACTTGCAGCCTCTTGCTGGAGCCAGGAACCCTGGGTTGCCCAAAGGCCAGGACCCCAGTCTGCACTGCACGACCTGTGTTCACATAGACCAAGGGCCGGTGTCCGAGGTGTCCCATCTGCTCTGACCCGGTGCAGTCCTGCCTCCAGCCCCAGGCTCGAGGTGTCAGGGCTTGCCCAGGAATCTCTGGATACCCATCCCTCTCCTATCCCTGGCCTGGGCCTCAAATTTAATGGAGGAACTTCAGGCACCTGGCTTTGCACTGATCACAGGCCTGGCCCCTATCCTGGCTGCATATCCTCGGGCTGCCTCTCGCAGTTCTGCCTTCCCTCTCACTTTCTGTCAGTCATTCTCATGGGTGTCCCCTGGCTCTTCACCTTGGACAGAGATTTCCTGGGGGGCCAGGAGTTTGTCATCCTAGGGAAATCAGGATGCTCCAGAAGGTGGGTCCCCCTTGGAGCACAACAGGGCTTCATCTGCAGGGATCCATGGGAATGAAAGACACTTCCCTGTCCAGCGTGGGTGGTAGGAAGAGCAGAACATCCAGAGTCCACATTCATCAGCTGTGTGACCTTGGGCAAGTCACATAATCTCTCTGAGCTTCTGTTTCCTCAACTCTGAAGTAAGACTAGCAATTCCCTCCTCTCAGGGACAGTGTGCTGATCATATGAAATTACACACATCGAAAGAACCTTTGAAGCCTCCAGGTGCTGGAGAATATTGGTTACCTTTTCCCACCTGAGTCGGGAGGCTCAGATTGTGCCTCTAAATTGAGAGACACTCTGAGCTATCTGTATTCTCTTATACATCTCCGGTGTCTTCCCATCATCTGTTGCAGGAAGGATCGGTCTAAATGATGTTGCAGGATCAGTCTAAATGGTGTCGCAAGTCTCTGCCAGGTCTAAAAGCCTATGATTGACGCTTGGGTTTTTCCATTCCCTGGCAGAAACTCAGAGGCCTGAGAGCCCATCCCTGACCAGGCAGAGGCCCCAGGCCTGGTCTTTGAGACTGGCTCAGGCCCCCTCTAGCTGCCCGGTCCCATTTCACTCCCTACAACCTCCACTCCACTGCTTCTTCTACCCTAAACTGGTGCTTTGTCCAGAAACTAATTGCTGTGACTCCACTGTTTATCTGGAGACAATACTAGTCGATTGAAACTGCCTCATCAGGAGAAATATGTTCCACTTAGATCATTAAATTAGCTCGACGCCGGCCTTTGATGAGGCCTGCTTGAGAGAGGCGTCCGCCCTCGTGCTCCAGTGATCATTGGCCACTGTGGGCCATTTGCTTAATGAACAGTGTGGCCGACAGCCAGGGGGTGGAGCCAGCTGGGCACACCTGCTGCCCACAGGCCAGCATGGCTGGGGCAGCCTCTCTAGGTCTCGCCTTGCTACCACCAGGCTCAGCAGCTGGCCCTTCTGAGAGGGCACCAGGGTCAGCTCAGCCACTGCTAGAGACCATAATATAAAGATGGCATCAGCCACTGTTCGCTAGACTCTTCTTGTGTCCTCTGCCAGGCGTGGACTGAGAGCTCTGCAGATATTACCTCGCTGAAAATACCAGCAGCCTTGAGACGTCAAGGTGGTTGTTCTCCCATTTTAAAGATGAGGAAATTGACATAGACCCACATCTCTCTGACCCCAAAGCACAAACCCCTAACCACCACACTCAGTGGCCTTGGGAGATCACAGGGAAGGGGGTGCGGTGGAGGACTGAGGTGCAATATGAGGGGAGACTCTGCAAGAAATGGA
Organism: Hylobates moloch; assembly: GCF_009828535.3. Taxonomy (NCBI): domain Eukaryota; kingdom Metazoa; phylum Chordata; class Mammalia; order Primates; family Hylobatidae; genus Hylobates; species Hylobates moloch. Next base: position 38,769,061 of record NW_026652283.1, on the reverse strand, counting down.
AAACTCCAGCAACCCTTACGCCAAGTCTCCAAGGCCCCATTTCTCTTCCCTGCTGATCTGGCTCTGGCCTCTCTTGTGGCTTTAGTCCTCCAGAGAACTGAGAACACTCTCTTCCCTCTACTCTCCCTCCTCTTTTCTTCTTCCCTCCCCTCTTCTCTGGTATCTTGCAACTCTCAATTTCCTGCTTCCTCTCAAATTCCAACACTTGGGGGACTGCAGAGATGAGTGGGAAGCCTGCAGCCCCTTCGGCCTGAGGGGATGCCCCTGTGCCATCTCTGATATTTATCTCCAGGGCACAGTGTTCTTCAACCAAGTTCAGCCCACTTTCCCAAGGCTTGCTCTGCTAGTAACAAAACACCTTCTAGCTATTTCTTTACTAGCAGAGGAAGCCCTGGGAAAGTTGTTCTCCTCTCTCCTCTCCTCCCTCCACCCCTTTTTCATTTCCCCTCCTCCTCTTGGGGAATGGGATTTATAAGACAGGTTGCAGCCTTTTGAGGAGCACTCAGTTTGAGCTGTATGTATCCCAGGTGGAAGGCTGAGTGACAGCTTCAGGTTTCCTCAGATGCCCTGTGTGAGATGCCATGTCCTGAGCTGGTCAAGAGCTTGGTAAGAAGCTACCAAGGGCCAGGGGCATCTTTCTGCCAAGCTAAAGTCCCTGTCTGGAATGAAGCTCTCACCCACATGGAGATACCTGGCAGGTACCTGCAGGACCAGGAAAAACAGGGTGAGGCCAATGCTTGCAGCAGACCAGCTCATGGTTGGGCAGCATGGGGCAGAGATGGGTCTCCCTGGCTTCCCAGGGCTTCTCCCTAGAGAGTAAGCTGGGTGAGCAAGCACATGTGCCTTTGCCATCCTAGAGCCCAGTGACTGCTGTGCCCACAGGATAAGAGTAGACCATAAATTAATGAATGAGCGGTAGCTGACTATCATTAATTCTGCTACTATTCGTTCATTTTCTTTTTTTTTTTTTTTTTGAGGTGGAGTCTTGCTCTGTCACCCAGGCTGGAGTGCAGTGGCGCAATCTCGGCTCACTGCAAGCTCCGCCTCCCGGGTTCACGCCATTCTCCTGCCTCAGCCTCTCCGAGTAGCTGGGACTACAGGCGCCCGCCACCACGCCCGGCTAATTTTTTGTATTTTTAGTAGAGACGGGGTTTCACCGTGGTCTCGATCTCCTGACCTCGTGATCCGCCCGCCTCGGCCTCCCAAAGTGCTGGGATTACAAGCGTGAGCCACCGCGCCCGGCCATTTTCTTTTATTTATTTGCTCATTTATTGTCTACTCTTGTCAGGAGTTTTCTGGTTCAGATCTTAACATATAATTATCTCCAGGTCCAGGACTAGGGAGAGACTAATGAGATGCCTCAGGCACAAAATTTAAGGAGACATTGCTCTCAGGGTCATGCTAGTGCCTGATGAGCTCAGCTCCTGCAAATAACCCTTGCTGGTCGGTGTTGTGATTTCCATCGTGTAGAGGTGGAAATGGAGGCAGAGGAAGGCTACTTTACATCCTCTAGTCACCTGGCTGGTAATATTTCTTCCCAGATCTATGTGGCTTCAATGCCTTCCTTCTCTCCTTGGTCTCAGTTTTTCTGCCTTGCTTGACCTCTCAGCCAGGGCCCCGGGATGGGGGAGGGAGGATGAGTTGCAGCCACATGCTTCTTTTCATGTTTTATGCGCCGCCCCAGCCCCCCCACCCCCAACAACCACCCTCATCTCCTGCACCCTGCGCAGAGGCTACCAGGTGTCTAGGTCTAGTCCAGTCTCCTCTATTTAGATGAGTGTGACCATGGGCAAGTTATTTAAAGTCCTCGTGCCTCAGTGTCCTTAGCTCTAAAAAGGGACACCATAGTCATCCCTATGTCATGGGGAGCAGGAGGGATGCCGGCGAGTGGGAATGTGTAGTGGGTACAGCACTTAGAACAGCACCTGCCACATAGCGTCATGTAGTTGTTATTGTTTTTCATAGCCTTGTAATCTGAAGGTGGGGGGAGTCTGCAATGAGCCCCAAACCCTCAGTCCACTGAGCTGCCCTATCAGGAGAGTGGTCCCCCGCTTCCCCAGGGTTAGCAGTTCCCTGGGCTGCCAGCTTCACCTCAGTTCTCCTGGGATGGTTAGCGCCCGGGAGACACTGGGAAGTGGAACCACGGGGGTAGGGTTTGGCCCCTGACCTCCTAGTTCTCCTCCAGCTGCAGGCAAGGGAACAGCCTCCCTGGCTCCTTCCAGCTTGAGCTCTCCTGGAATTCACAGGAGGTTTGGAGAGAGAGAATTCACACTTCACTGAAAATGTGTTTCAAGCAATTAGTAGGTCTTTACCAGAGGAGCCTTTGAAGTCCAAGCCCAGACCCATCTCTGTGAAGGGCTTCCTCAGCACTGACAGGCTGGCAGACGCTGCCATCAGCTCGGCCCTTTCCTAAGTGCCAGGGGCTCCTGGCTCTGGACTGGCACCACAGGACTCATGTGAGTCCCCCCGCGGTGGCAGCACCAGCATCCTCGCCAGCACAGAGAGCTGCACGACGGAGAACAATGTGTGCTGCTGCAACTGCAGGTGGTGCCGTGGAGTTGGGCTTCCGGTGGGGTCCTGTGTCAAGCCCACGGGATTTTCCTGTCCCCCAGGTCTCCCAACCCCAGGCTGGATGTGGAAGCCTGGACTGAACTTGGAGCTCCTGCATCCTCGAAGAGTGCTTGGCCCTGTAGATTATTATTCATTGAATAAACAGATGAATTCCTCTAACAATGGTGCCATGGCCTGGAGTTAGTCTCTATTCCTGCATCTGTAAGTTGGAAACAGGCAGGGTGAGGGAAGGATAAGCTACCTAGTCTCCAGGATTCTGAGCTTGAACTCGCTTTCCTTGGAAGGGCGCATATTGCAGTGGAATGAACGTTAGGTCATAATTCTGCTCCCCTTTAAAAGGTGCATGATCTTGAGCAAATCAATGGATGCATCTCAGTTTCTCCATCTGTGAAATGGGTAAAATAAGGTTGATTTTGCAGGGCAGTTGTGAAGATAAAACGAGGTAATGCCTAGAAAGTGCCCAGCACAGCAGGTGCTTGTGGTCTATTGAATACAAGCCACGCCTCTTACTGTGTCTTTTCTGACTGCCTCTCACAGAGTCAAAGTAGACCATAGCCATGGTGGGAGGGGCCCCCTTATACAGCATCCCCCTTGCCCACCCCACTGAAGATGGAGAGAAAGAGAGCCAGCCAGCATGGGAGCCAAAGGCAGCTGTCCCCACTCTCCTGTCCCGTGAAGCCACCCCCAGCCCAGGCCTCTGGGCTTCTGTTTGATTCCCTTTCCCTGACATTCCATCAATCATTGTAATTGCTTCTCCCGAAAAATGAATTTGCAGTTGATTTCTTCAAAAGAGGGAATCAGCCAACAGATAAAAGGGTTGTTTTATTTAATTTGCATGAAGAGGCTGCCTGCTGCTGCCCAGCTGTGTGTCTGGTGCTTGCAGTGGTTGTGCACAGGTAGATGCAGGCTGTGTCCTGGCTCAGGGATCGTCTTGCCAGGCTGCCTGGATTTTTGGCCCCAGTGACTGGGTCATGAGAGTCCATCCTGATCTGAAATCATTCTATCATGGGAAACCTGCACCTGCACCATACTTGTCATTTTTGGGATAGAGAAGGGCTTCTAGCCCAGGAGACTGAGACCCAAGAAGCCACTTATGGGGGCAGAAACTCAGGAGGTCAGGGGGTCTAATAGGCCAAGAACCCAATACACATGGCAAACATCATCACATTTTCTTGGGAAGGGAGGTAGACATTTAAAATGCATGTGTGTTTGGGTCAGATTGGGAACCACAGGCTCCTGTCTGAGATATATTTCCCTGAAGAATGTTGTGTGTCCTCTCCAAGTCAGCAAACAGTGGTGCTCCCTTGTGCTGGGGATGTGGCTGGTTCTCTCCAGGAGCTTCTAGTGCCATGAGTGTGAGCTCTGTTTTCAGGAGAAATCCTTTGCAAGGGGCGAAGATTAACTAGCAAGGCAGAGCCACGGCTTGGGGTATCAGAAGTGGGATCAGCCAGGGAGAAGCATGTAAGGGGATACCTTCTCCTCTGCCAGGCCCCTCAGATGCTAGGCAGTGCCTGGGGAGGCAGGCCTCAAGGTTTTCTGAGGCACAATGCAGCAAGACTCCTAGTGTTGTGCAATATCTCAAGAATATACCAAACACTTCATTCTGGCATCAAGATGCTCCAGAGACCCTGGTCCCCCATGAATATTTACCATCCAAACCTGGGATAAAATGGGTAAATGAAAGTGGGTTGTATTAGTAATTACTTCTAAGAACAGGTATCAACTAGGACTGTCCCTAAGACAGCAAGACATATGATTGCTCTGATCATGTATCAGATGCAACAGAGACAAAGGCAGATAGAGTATCCTTCCAGAAGTTGCCCAAAAGAGCATTGGACCTCTCTGGATAGAGCCATAGGGCCTCTCTGGGGCTACCAGGGCCACAGGATGGAGGTGGAGACACAGTTGGGTTGTACCAGTTGGGGGCTGGGCTGCTTCTGCTCGGGCAAGTCCTGTCCCGTCTCTGGGCCTCCATTTCCTCTCCGTGAGATGCCGAGCGTCACAGTGTCTTGTATAATTATTACATTCTGTAATTGCCTCATTCCATTATTTGTTTGCTTGCTTGTTGCTTGTGTTCCCACCTGTCATGGAAGTCCCTGAGGACAGAGGGACTGTGTTGTCTTATTCACAGCTGTGTACCCAGCTTCGAGAATAGTGCCTAGGACCAGTAGATCCTTGATAAATGGGATGTGGGTTTGAGGGGTCACCGAGGGACCTCATTTGCAGTCACTTTTCAGGTATGATAGAGATGGCTGTGTCAGGAGGGCCCAGGGACAACGGTAGTGGCAGTAGACCAGGCCTCCTCTGGCAGCCCTTCCTAAACAAGGTTCCGCCTCTGATTCACATGGAATCCTTCTACCCACATTCTCTGAGAAATAGCAACATTCGGACTTGGGCACACTATCTTGGTTACAATTATTAAGGGAGGTTTGGAGTGGGGTTTGGAGGGGCTTCCACAACTTAAAACTTTATGAAGGTGACAACAGGATTATTGACAATGATTAAATACTGTTTGTAATTTTCTACCAGTTAAATCAAAAAGCATTATCCTTGTAATACGCATTTCTGCTTTTTCTTCCTTAGGGGCTGATGACAGCCCTGGCCTCACATGCGGTGTTGTGCCATCTCATTTGCTCTTCTTCCCAAATGATCCCTCCTAGGAGGCACCCGTCTGCCTTCTGCATGCAGTTCTAGTCCCACCTCTTCTAAGCAGGGATGGCTGGTGCTAGCTTGTGTCAACATACCTCTCCTTACTGTTTGCAGAAGGGGTTTGTTCTTTGCTTGCGAATATGCAAAGCCAAGTCCAGGGTCTTTCTCTGTTGCTTTGAGAAAGCTTCTTCCTCCAGCACCCTTGCAGCACTCTGCAGGAGAAAGGCTGCTGTTCTGACTGTGGGATGTTGCTACTCCCCTTGGGGGCTGCACCTCTCTGCCCCTCTCCGTCTGGGGGCACACGATCAGCTTTTCATGTTTCACTTCTATGCGTTGTGTGGTGGAAGGATATTAGGCTTTGATTGCCAGTAATAGAAGCCTCGTATCAAGTAGCTGATGTGTCAGTAGTGATATTTACTGATTCATACAGCCAAATGCGGGAAGGGCAGTGTTGGCTTAGCCTTAGGGACAGCCAGAGCCAAGGACTCAAAGAGACGAGACTCAAAACTCTCTCTCTCTCTCTCTTTCCGTCTTGTGCTGGCTCATGTGTCCCCTGCTTTTCCCTGTGAACCATCTTCAGTCTCTCAAGTTGGCTTCCCCACGAGGCCAGAATCATAGCCTCCGGGAGCTCCAGGCTTTCATTTGTTGTAGTTTTATGTCAAGAGAGAAAATGTCTTCTCCCTCCCCTCTCTTGTTTGAAAGGGCTCCATTGGCTAAGCTTAGGTCAGCTGTCAACCCCCCAACAGTCACTGTGGTCAGGGAGTTGGGCTCAGGTACGAGAAGAGCAGCTCCCATTCAGAACACAGGCTGAGAGTGGGAGGACGAGAGTCACTGTCCTAAAAGAGGTGGGGCTGGGGGGTGACACAAACACTGCTGCTGGGGGATGGTGTGAGCTGGGAAAAGTCACTCTGGGTTGTGACTGACATAAGTGGGGACTTTTCATCTCCTGGCCTTTCAGCAGGGAGATCTTTTAGTCTGTCCAGGCTGAAAACACATTTCTCCAATGAACAACAGAGATGCAGCGTCACGGAATTTCTGACTGACACTACTGGTTCCCTCCCCGGCAGTAGCAGGTCAAGGTTTTACTGTTTAATCATTGCAAACCCCTGCTACGTGGTCATTCAGCTCTGGGTTTCAGAGGTGCTGGATTTCGCTGAAAGCACCCTCACGCTTTTTATGGGAAGGTACCTCCATTGCCTGGCCTGGAATGGGTCCTGCCTCCTCCATCCTCTCTCTCTGCCTGGTCTGGGTTGGAGTCACCTGCAGTGGACCCAGGGTATGGTGGCATCATTTTCTACTTTAGGGAGGCCATCCACCACTTCTTGCCCCTGCCCTTCGGACTCAGCGCTTACCCTTGATCTCCACGCTGCCTTTTCTGCAGGTGCAGATTGCACTGAAATTGCGTGTGTCTCTCTCTCTTACCAGTCCATGAGTGCCTGAAGGGCATGGGCTAGGTCTTATGCATGGGTCTGTTCCTAACACAGGACACAGGGCTGGACACCTGGTATATCTTTAAGGGAATGCTTATTGATTAACCGAAAGAATGTATAAAGGTTTGGCATGTACACTAGCAGATTAGCTTAGCAGAAGGCTGAGCTGTCCAGCAGAGACCACTCCATGCAGATTGGCCATTATTTATGTGAGAGCCCTCCAGGTTGACTACATAAGGGTAGTTTCCTCCGACTGGCTTAATTCATGGATGTAGTGGTCCCTGTAATATTATGAATTGATGGGACACTTGATTGTTCATTATAAATCTGAAGCAATCGCAATTGGAATGGCTGTTTCCAAAGAGTTTATTTTCTTTTTTTCTTTGGAGTCTTACTTATTTCCTCAACTAGGTTGTCAATTCCACAAGGGCAGGAACTAAACCTCAGTCACCTCTGCTCCACCGCTGTACCTCCCTCCCCATAATCATTTAGGCATATGAGTCACGGGACTTTATCTCTGGGGTTGTTTCTCTCCACCGACATTTCTGTTTCACTGAATCACAATAAACTCAGGCTGAAAATCTGTGACGTCTTAGATAGTCATCCTGTAATGAGAAATAGCTCACAGGCTGATTATAGCTTCCATCATCAAATTTTAGACCGCAGAACTGAGTGCAGTTCCATCCTTGCATGCAGAGTACAGCAAGAGATTGCCTTCTCCCTTCTCAACTTTCCCACTTCCGTGAACGTGGTGGCTGTCGTTAGCCATCTAGGAAGCCGATTCACACCGGGCTTGTTGTTCCCTCGAGGGGGTGGCACCATGCTGTGTCTCCCCATCCCACTCTGTGCTCCAAGGATAGGACTTCGTTTACTCCAGGGACAGCTCATCTTTTCAGAGTTAGCTGAGGGTCTTCCATCCTGCTCCACAGTGCCATCCTTCTGTCTGTGTCACACACTACAATTTGAAGGGCCCTGTCTTCTGAATCTTCAGCTAAGCCAACATGAAAACTGGTGGAGAGGACCGCCCGATATCCTCCACTGCGTGTCCATTGAACACCCGGATGTGATCATTCACTCTGTGGGTGGCGGGGATCCTACCCCCCGCACCTGTTCTTGTATCCAGCTCCCAATTCTTCATCTTTTCTACAATAACATCATGAGATAGTTAAATGCTCTTCTAAAATCCCAGATCTACTGAATTTACCTCACCTTCTCATCCCAATGTTCTGTCAGAAAAAAAAAAAATGAGGTTAAAGTCTGACATTCCGTTTGTTCGCACATTCACTTAACAGCCCCTAGCATGCCAGGCTCACTTGGCAGAGGTTAGAATAGACAAAGTCGCTGACCTCATGAAGCTTACATCCCCATGGGAGGAGAAGAAAATAAACAAGTATGAAACAAGTACGTGTGTGAGTGCTGGATGGTGTTAACTGCTCTAATAAAGCCAGGGAGTAAATAAAGCTGGAGAATGGGAATGGGATGGGTTAGGAGCAGGACAGACAGGGCTATTTTATGTAGCAAGATCAGGACAGCATTCATCAGCCGAGGTGTCCTTTCAGCAAATATCTGGCTTCTGGCGAACTCATGCTGGCTCTAACTCATCATCTTTCCTAAGATCTTGCAAGCTATAACCTTTCAAGAATTGAACCTGAGAATTTTCTTTGATTATCATGAAATGCTTTGGGATTTCTAGACTCCATCTTTGGAAAACCGTGCCATCTTCTGTTTTCCATCCCTTCCTAGGGACTCTTCCGTCTCGTGAAATCCATTGGTGAGCCCCCTTGCCATCTCCTGATTTGCCCTGGGCTGGGATTTCTCCAGGATGGGGGGATGATTCTAGCTTGGGCCAGCAAAGCATATTTTTGTATTTTCTTCACCCATCTCAGGCTTCAGTTTCCTCCCATCAAGGCTCACTTTGCTCTTCAGTCTGAGGATGATGCACTTTGACAAAGAAGGGGTGGGAAGTTCCTCTTTGCGTTATTTATCTCCCCCTGTGGCCAAAATAGCCCCATTTCCTGTTTCTGGGATTTGTTTGTAGTTTTCCGTTTTCCCTGAGACTCAAGTATCTAGGACAGCATGTTTAGGAAGGGAAGACAAGAAAAGTGCATGGCAACAGCATCTTCTTTTCAAATTTTCAGAAAGCAATCTGAGGGAGTTGGGGTGGCGAGTCTTCAAGCACACCATCAATTTGCGATTAATTGGTTTAGAATCCATTAACCACATTTTCCTGCCTGCCTCTGCCTGTCTCTGGAACGGTGCTTGAGTTTTCCGATTCTTTGAGTTGCCAAACTAATAATTCACCTACTTTATTTCCTGACTCGCAGTTAGTTTGTTTTAGTCTAAATAATGCATATTCAGCTTCGTTAGCATATATTTGGATCATTTCCGACTTGAATGTATTCAATCCCATCAATTTACCATTAGCGAGATCATTCAGGAGGGAAGTTTCCATATCTTTAATGCTTGTGTCAGTCATTCTCATCTTTGCTGGGTGTGGGGGCAGGGTGGGGAGAAGAGATAGGGGAGGGGAGGAGAAGGGAAGGCTGTTTTCCCCAGATACAGAGCCATCATAGGACCCCAGTTATCCCAGATTCAGAGGACTCCCTGCCTGAATAGGACAATGGTAATCCAAACGTGGTGGAGAATTCTGGATGCTAGTGCATGTATTTGGATATTAAGAAGGGCAGGCAATGTGTTCACAGTCTATGGTGACCTTCTACCTGGGTATATGGGCACCCAGGATTGCATATCCAGGGACCCAGATGTTTAAATTGAAATTAAAAAATGAGTTGCCTTAGAGAACCATGATATGCATTTATTCTGCCAATATTTATTGAACCCCTACTGTGTGTCAGGCACCATGCTGGGTGCTGGGTGTACAGTGGTGAATAAAACATTCATGAGGCCATGTGAGTGTCAATGAAACTTACAGATGGTAGGGGCAACAGTTGCTGAACAAGTATACCTAAGTGCGTGTAACAGAATAGAGTTATTAACTACTCTCCTACTCCTTTTACATCCTTTGATTGGCTGGTGGGCAATGGGGAGGAAGGGATTGGAAGAACTAAGAAAGAGCTAAATTACTCCAAATACGACAGGGAAATGGAAATCAAGGCCTGGAAGGAAAGGTGCCAGATATGGAGGAGAAGAAAAGTAGACGTAGGTGCCAGAGAGGGGAGCCAGGAGGGAGGCTAAAGAGATGAAAGAGAAGAGAAGAGAACTGGCAGTTGCCTTGGGGTTGGAACTTTGGGGAAAGGGATGTCGAAGAGATATTTTAGCATGATCTCGCTGGATGATGTATGCTGAACTCCCCTGCTCCATCTTCCCACATTAAATGTGTTTCCATTGTGTCTGGCAGGCGTGTGCACCTTAGTACAGGGATAAGTGAGGCCCCAGTAATGTGGCACTGGGAGGAGAGATCTGTCTGCTTTGCAGTTTTCACATCGAATTACTATTTGTAATAAGAGCCATGAAGGAAAATACTGAGGACTGGGAGGTCGGGAAAGGCTTATCTGAAGATGTGACATTTGAGTTGAGACCTGAGAGATAAGAGTCGGCTGAGAAGAGTGGATGAGAGAGCATCCCACCAGAGGGGACAGCCTTGTGGACCCCTGAGCTGGTGAAGAGTTCTTTGTTTAAGGAAATGAAACAAGATCACCATGACTAGGGCAGAAAGAACTGCAGGTTTAGCATCAGGAAGAAGATGAGATTCAGAAAATTGTCTGGTGACCAGGAAGAGAGAGCCACGTCATGGGAGTCTGCACGCAGGAGAGTAGGCAGGCAGAAAGGTCTGGGCATCTGTCTGGGCTGCATGCCAGCCAGAGGGAGGGAGGCCCAGGAGATCGGGTCAGCTGTACAGACTGGATACAGACTCTCACCCAGAAAATCCAGGGTGAAAGAGCCTTGCATCCTTACCACCCTGTGCCATCCAATGCTACCAGGACCTCGGGGAAGACCTGTCCCACCTAGTCACTCACCCTCAGACAGAAGAGACACTGGAAGAGCGAGTAGAGGGCAGCCCCTGGTGACCTTACTGCTCAGGCCCTGGCCTCTAAGACACAGTATCCCTGCCCACTGTACGTGTGGTCCAGTGGTCTCTGACCATGCAAATTCACAATTCCTTATCCCACAGTGGGGCATAAAGATGAGGTGGTGGAGGGCAAGATGCTCAAGTGGAAGTTCTCCTTCCTCTGGGGAAAAGCAGAAGGTCGAAGAGAGGGCAGTGAGGTTCCTGCCACACACCCAGGACTTACCTGGTCTACCCAGCTGAAGAAACAGAGAAGGGACATGACCTCCATCACACAGCAGCATCTGACTTTCAGCCCTGTGTGCCTTATATCATACCTTGCTGCTGTCCTTGAACTTGGAAGTAATGTTGGAAAAAAGTATATAAGACACACGAATGGCTTCCGCTGCCTCAAGCCAACCAAAGCAACTAGAGATAGTGTACCTTTGATTATGATCTAGTCACTCAGTTGTTGGTGGGTGGATTAACAGGCTGGCAGGTAAACCATAGGAAAACAAATAATTCTAAGGAAAATAATAGGAAAAGCAGATGCTGTGGTGGAGGGGGGAATCAAATTGATTACCAATCAGAGATAACATCTTTATTTAAAAAGGTGCCAACTGTTTGAAACTACATAGTTACCATTAGGTCCACTTCGTGTCTCTGGCAGCATGAAAACATCCCTCCCCATCAGCAGTCAGTTCAGGCAGCACATGGAGTGGTGAGCACCTTGATGAAAACACCTTCACAAGTGACTCTGCTGTAATGCGTGTGAACTGAGGTTTGACACCTTGAGCAAAGTGAAGTCACTTGGCAGAGAGGTGGGGAATGGCAGGGGTGGGGGGCACAGAATCAAGGCTCTGAAGCTGCTGGGCTTAGTCACCTGGCCCGTGCGGGCTGCCAGACTGTTTAGAAAGCAGAGAGTTCAGCTTGCTCAGTGACAAGCCACGTTAGTGTAAGCTTTGTTCTCTATTCACAAAAAAAAGATGGCTCAGATAGAAACAGACAATGTAACAGACTGCAGAATGAATGGTAAATGTGGTTCTACATATTGGGCAATTGTAACAGAATCAGTTCACATTAAATCTGTTATTCGGCATGTTTTGGTTATTAGCGTTAGCAGTGATTTGGGGTTCTCCATGACCTCTTCCCCTCTCCATTATTCCAGTACGTGCATTTGAAATAGATCTATGTGCCAGGCCCTGGGCTGGAGATACTACAGCAAGCAAACAGATGCAGTACCTGGCCTCAGGGTGTTTCCAGGGGTGAACTGACTGTAGATACACTTGTGACAGCAACCAGGTGTAACTGCCTCTCTATCCTCTTCAAAAATGTACAGAATGAAAGAAGAAGGAAATCAAGTTCACTTAGGAGGTAGAGTGGACAGATTCCAAGTGGCAGTTTGGAAAATAATAGCAATCTTATTTTAGCCAAGAAGCTTCTTAATAGAAGATGTGCCATTGGCTGTAAAAGTGGTCATCTTGGCTGCGGAACCTTCATTGGAAATGGAAGGCCCTGGGAGTGTTGCCTCTGTGGTCTCTGACTTCTGAACCCAGAAGGGGAAGGATGCAGAACTCCCAGTGTCCCTGGTAGCAATGAACAAAGAAACGAAGGATGACCTTGGAAGTGCTCGGTGTTTCCTACACCTCCTACTCTGGTACAAGAGGGGACTGTGACACATCCAAGTCCCCCGGGGCCAGAGCAGACTGTGGCTGTTGCATGCTTGGGAGTGGCATTCAACAGGTTTCTAGCGATTGGGCACTAACCAAAACCAAGGGCCAGCTTTCTACACCTGGAAGCTCTACAGCATGATAAGAATTAAAACAAGCATCAGATGAAGTCAAGTGACGACTAAGATCAGTCAAATTGGAGTTAGGGTCAATCAGCAGGAAATTGTCAACATCGGAATTCACAGCCTTGCCCTAGAGAAGGAAGGAGGAACAAGCCGAGAGGCCAGCAGATCTGTGGGATGTTGTCCCTCAAGGAAGCCACAGCAATAGAACAAGTTTACCCAGGAAGGGGAGAGGGTAATGAATCCAGGCCGTCACAGCGAGCTTCAGGTCAGACAGGGAGCAGGACAGGATGAGGAGGACAGAATGGCTTGGCTAAAGAGTTGATGCAGAGCTGGGTCCTCTGGAAGATCCAGCCAGGACCAGAAAGGATAAAAATGTGATGGACAATTTCCTCTGGAGAAACAGAGGCTAACAATAGAGGGGTCACAAAGTCAGCCGCAGCTGGGGAGCAGACAGCACTCCTCACCAGATGCCAGAGACACAGCGTTGAGACCCAGACAGAAGGGGCTGCACACGCCGCTCTGTGGGAGTGGGTTGGAGAAGCTCTCATCTGGTCCTGATGCCAAATTAGGATGATGGACTCTCCTCCAGATGTCTCCACTCTCAGGCATATGGCAAAGAAAAACACTCTTCTACTGAGGCGAGAACAATCATTTATTGAATGCCGGCATTGTGCTGGGCGCTCAATACAGACTGGGGAAATAAAACAGTCATTGTCCATATCCTCATGAAACTTGCAGTCTTTTAGGGGATACAGACAACAAACAAGTAAATAAATACATGCATAATTACAAAATGTGTTCAGGATGAGGAGGGAAACAAACAGGATTCACAATGAAGAATAAATAACAGAGTGATGAAACCTCAGAGAAGGTGATCAGAGAAGGCTCTTTGAGGAGGCAGGGTTTAGGCTGAGACCTGTGGAGTGATGAGGACCCACTTGTGCCTCTCTCCAGGGGAGGCTGGGCTGAGAGGGAGCTGATGTCAGCAGGAAGGGCAGGCAGATGTTTCTACTTCTATTCAGTTGTGTTCCTTATTGAATTTCCCTGTTTATCCTGCTTTTATTAAGAGTCATCTCAGGTCTCCCATAATAGTTTGACAAATTTACTTTACAGAGAAAGAACTTGCTGGTATGAAGACCTGTGATAAATACTTTCTAGTTCCAACCGACTGAGTGAAGGGGAGACTCTGCTGAGCTTGACTCCATCAGCCGCTGCAATGGTGACCAGAAAGGCAGGCCCCGCACCTAGAAGGACATAGTCCCTGAGACTGTGCTGTGCACCTCCAAGCTATGCCAGAGATAGAGTCAGCAGGTATCTCAGGAGCATACACTCAGCTTCCCTACCCAAAAGGGTAGCTAGTTCCACTGCCTGTTTCGTTGGCTGAGCTCACGCTGGCAGAGAAGGGTAGGTCTCAAGATACAGGTTTTGAAGGAGACAACTCCTCGTTCCTATTGTTCCCTTGGATAGTGGTGACAAAGTCACTCAGGGAAATGATACTATTCCAAATTTGGCTATAAGGAGCCCATCCCATAATATTTCTCCCCTACCCCACTCCAAAGGCACCACTCACACCATCCCCGGCCTGGAGTCCACCTACCTTGGTCCGTTGTGGTCAGGCCTGTGGACAGTTCAAGGCTTTGGGTAGGGATGTGATGCCCCATGTGGAATTTCAGGCTAGTAGACTTACATTCATGTCTCATCAGGCATGTGTGATGGACCAGAGCACGAGAACTAAGGCATGGCCATGCTGGACAATTCCTTTGCCTGTATTGGCCTCCATTTTCTCATCTATAAAATTAGAGTTTGGGCTGGGTGGTTTCCAGCTCTGACACTTAGGATTTATGATTCCACCAGGTCAAGGGATTGAAGAGGTCAAGAGAGGCAGCTGATGAGAACAGAGTATAAGGACCAAATCACCACTGGGGAAATATGGTGGCTGAGGTCATTCAACATGAAGTTTGTGTGCACCTGCAGGTCTGAAGAGGGTGCACACACCTATCACCAAGTTCCAGAAGCTTAAACCAGAAGGCCAATCTCAAAAGCCAGCCTCCAAGAAGGCCCACAATGATCCTTCCCCTTGGTATTCGTGTCCTTATAGTTCCTCTTCCACATTGTATTAGGGTCATCCTGTGTGACCAATAAAATATGGTGGGACTGACAGGCTGTGACTCCTAATGCCAGGTCATAAAAGACATTGCCACCTCCACCTTGCTCTCCTGGATCACTCATTCTTGGGAAGCATGTCCTGAAGACACTTAAACAACTCTATGGACCGTTAGGAATGGAGGCCTCCTGCCAGCAGCGAGCACCACTGTGCCAGCCACATGAGTTAGCCATCCTGGAAGTGGATGCTCCAGCTCCAGCCAAGCTTTCAAAAGCCCGCAGCCTAGGCTGACATCTTGACTGCAGCTCCTGCAAGACCTTAAGCCAAAACCATCCAACGAAGTTGCTTCTGAATTTCTAATTTTATAAAGAAACTGTGTGAGACAATATTTATTGTTGTTTTAGGTCACCAAGTTTTGGAACAATTTGTTATGCAGCAATAAATAGCTAATACGCCATCCCTGAAATTCCAAAGGTGGGGACTTGAATATGGTGCTTCCCAAACTTTATTTGCTGGGTCTCTGACCCCAGGAGATATTCACTGAGGAAAAAAACTTGAAAATCCCCGAAATAAAGAAAGCTATTTAGTTTTGTTTAACCCAGGGTTTCTCAAATCCACATGATGATGGACACTCTTTGTGCCTAACATTTCCAGGAATTCATGTCCTATGGAATGTGGTTTGGGAATTACTGTTCTAGGATAAATAGCACATTTGATTTTTACCAATGCACTATAATCTTATGTGCTTGTTAACCCCAGGATCTACTGAGGTTGAAAATATATCTAAAATATATCTAAATTTATTCATGCATCCATCAATACCTTCACCCATTGATTCTACAGTGTTCACAGATGCCGCTCTGCTGGAGTATAGATTCACTCCTGTACTCCTGGTGCTCACAATCAGCACCTTCAAAGATGGAGATAGAGTCTCCATCTTCGAAGGTTCAAAGCTCAGTGGAGTTTAGCAGAGTGGTTAGAGTGTGGCCTTGGATGTTGTAATGCCTGACTCTGAAGCCCAGCTTCATCCCTTACAAGCTAGGTGACCTTGGGCAGGTTTCGTCACCTCTCTATGACTCCGTTTCCTCATCTGTAAATTGAAACTAAGAATAATTGTACCTATCCCATAGGAAAGATTTTATGATTCCACAAGGTCAAGGGATTGAAGTAACAGAGGTAAAGTGCTAATTATGTGCCTGGAACGTAATAAATGTTCAATAAACATGAGTCATTCTCATTATGTGTATTACCCATTCTTTAGGGTTCAGCATAGGTGCTATCTCCTCCAGGACATGTTCCTTGATGCCTGTACGCCAAGGCTGACTAAGGTGCCCTTAGTTCTCCTTCCTTGAGAACATCCTGATCTTACCTCCATCTGAGCATTTTCCTACTGCATAATTGGGGACAAAGAGGGGACTAATATGACCAAAGCAGAGAATACAAAAGAATGAGGCTGAAGAAGTTTGGGGGGATTTTTTTTCTTTTGCCACGCTGAAGTCTAGGCTGGATTCTTGGATTGTGGGAAACCAGGGAGGGTTGCAAGGAAAGGTGTGGCCATTTGGCCCTTTATTGCTAGGCCTGGCTCAGCCTACTGTTGGAATGACGTACCATTAAGCTGAACCTACATGCATGCAAGCAGAATGCTGTTCTAAACCCTGCGTTGGCAGACAGTGGTTTTGCATGGCGGGGAATGACTCCAAAGCTAAGGACATCATAATTTCCGCCCCCACCCCAAACCCTTGCCATTGCCGCTTTGATTCAGACAATCTGGTATACCAGGTCACACCATCCTTTGTTCACCTGGGCAGCCACGATGAAAGGTGAAAGTGGTAATATGACGTCCTCAGGCCTGGAAATCTGGGGTGGTGGTAGCTGTGGGCTAAAGCACAGCTGTAGGAGTTCCTTTTCTTGCTACAGCTACCTTGCACACTCAGAGAGATTTTGCAGAATAGAGCTGGTAAATTTAATTCAGTGTCTACCTCTCCAGTCCCTGCCTCCACTCACCTCTTCCCTTCCTCACCCCATTTCTAAGTTAGTGGCTACCTCAAAGGAGCCTCAGAGATGACCCAAGGGCCTTCCCAGCTTTCCAGTGGCAGTTCCCAGCCAGCAGGCCTGGCTCAGAGGCTTCCTAACCTCCCTCCCAGCCCATTCTCTTTGAGCAGGACAAGTGGTCACGTGACAGCAGCTCCAGGGAGGGCCAGTCAAGGCCTGGTACCCCCCACCTCTGCTCTCCTTCACTCTCATACACAATTCCGGAGGCGGAATTCTAGACAATCTCTTTTTCTTCTTAAATCTGTGAAATCAGGAACCACAGGGCAAGCCGGGGCTCTGGGTCTCCAATTATCTCTCTCCCCCTGCCTCTCGGGGAGCCTCACACTCTCCCACTCAGCTCCAAGCAGTCAACAGCCTCTCCGAACCTGTTGAAATCTATTACCGACCTTTGGTCTCCTCCACCATAAAGGAGCTTTCTGCAGCGCGGAGATGGATTAAACAGAAATGAATTTGCCGACAGAGGCTTTCCGACCCTCTTCGTTCTTGCCTCCCTTTTCCCTGTTTTTTCCCTGTATCTTACTTTTATATTTTTTCCTAGAAAGCCAGCTGGGCAAAGCCAAGATAAGGTGACATGGAGCGTGGCCTGAATGAACGGAGGTCACAAACACCTGAAGGAAATTCACTTTGTTCGTTTTGCAAACTAGGACACTGGCAGTTCCTCGGCACGGGGCCTGTTAGTGCTAAATTCATCACATCCGGCAAAAAAGAAAATAAAACAAAATGAAAAGCCCATAAAGTCGAACAGTTAAATATTTAGGGCTCATGATGAACAGCATGTCATAATATTTGTTGAATTGCATTTGCTATTCAATGCATCTTTTCCACTTAAGGCCCCAGTTTCTGGAGGTAGATGGAGAAAACGAGAAGAATTAGGTTGCGTCAGAAATGAAACGTGGGCTTTAATTTAACCTCAGAAGACAAATCTCGCTGTCTGCACACCCTGGGCTGCATGACTGTTGAGCTCTTGAACGAGGGTCTCTGTCTCCCCTGGAGCCTCCCTCTTAGTGTTCACACTTAGCTCCATGTGTAATTAAGCAGATGCTCTTCGACGCTCAATTTAAATTATCAAATGTCAGGACACGACACTTTATTTGTGTATGTTTTCCTTGCTTAGCAATTCAGGCAGTACCTCGGGAAGGGAGATGTGTCTGTTCAGCTTTAGAAAGGAGCTTCTCCTTGTAGCTCTATGATGTCTGAAATTCTAGTATTAGAGGGTCACTTCTTTGGCATGTTACTTCTTTTCATGCAAATTCCCCAGGAGAACTCTACAGACTCAATTACTTACCTGATCAGAGGGTGAGCTAATAATATCTTTTCTTGAGATCAAAAAGTGGGAGTGATTATAAGAACGTGGGTTGCCTAAGAGGCAGGATGGTTCTGGTCCTGGTGCTGGAGACAATAGCAGATTCCTTTTCAACAGTCCTGGGAGATCCTGCTTAAAAACTGGGGAGTAGGGCCGGGCACGGTGGCTCACGCCTGTAATCCCAGCACTTTGGGAGGCCAAGGCGGACAGATCACGAGGTCAGGAGTTCAAGACCAGCCTGGCCAATATGGTGAAAGCCCATCTCTACTAAAAATACAAAAATTAGCCAGGGATAGTGGTGTGTGCCTGTAGTCCCAGCTACTTGGGAGGCTGAGGCAGAAGAATCGCTTGACCCCAGGAGGCAGAGGTGGCAGTGAGCCAAGATCATGCTGTTGCACTCCAGCCTGGGTGACAGGGCGAGACTCCGTCTCAAAAAAAAAAAAAAGTGGGGCGTAGAGGCAGGGGGGATGAAGGGAGAGGAAAGGAGGGAGGAACCTCAAGTACATGCATTGTTCATGAACTGTGAAGTTCACCTGAAGCCTTGGACTTCACCTCCCCAATTGCCTTTCCCCTGTCTGCCCTCCCATCTGCTTTGTGGTGCTAACCACTGCTCAGGGAACCCCTAACTTTTTGTCAGGACCACAAACAGTGAGGGCAGAGGGCAAAGGGTAGGGCCGAGCCTTCCTAAAGTAGAAGCAGGGCCCTAGGAATTCTTGGGACTGGCCTGAGGAATCACTGTGATCTCAGGGATCATAAGAAAATGGTCCTGATGACCACTGGCCAATGACTACCAAAATCATCATGCAGTGACCTTGGGAGTTAGTGAACAATGACCTTGAAAATTAGTGAGGCATTGATCTAGAGCATCAACTCTGGAAATCAGTGAGTAGAAATCTGGTGAATTAGTGAGTGATGACTTTCAGGGAAGAGCACTCAGGCTTGGGCCTACAGGTCAGGCCCAGGTCCCCAAGTGGACCAGGCCAGTGGGGACCAAGATAATTGGTAATGTTCAAGGTTCCTTAGCCACTCTCCCACTGCACCAGCACTGAGCACCCTTGCCTCCCCGAGGATGCAGGGACCCAGACATTCCAAATGGCCTTTTGCTGCCCAGAGCTCTGGAGAAATCTGGACCTCAGAGCTGAGCTTTCTTTCTCTGTTGCCAGGCTCTCAAGCCATGCTCGACCTGTGGCAGTGGCCACACTGGCTGCACTACCAGCAGAGCCCCAGGCTCTGGGAGGGCCACACTGCAAGGCCAGGCCAGAGCCAAGTTCTTGGTTTCAGCAGGCTTGTCTGTTTCTACACAACATCTGGGGCTTACCACCAACATCTGGACTTGCTCCTGATCAAAGCTCACTCTCTCCTGGTGGCTGCCAATGCTGTTGTCGACATCAACCAGGCGGCCTGACCAGAAGCTGGGCAGCTTTCAGGGGAAAGGGGAGGGCACGAACTGGCTCACTGAAGCAGTGTGTCTAGGCCCCTGGGGGCTGGGACAGAGTACTTCTGCCAGGAGGGATGTGCATGGAGTACGCTGTTGTGAGTTTGGTTGTGCAATGTGTGTGTGCCGTGTGTGTGTCTGCACATGTGTGTATTACGGTATGTTTCTTTGAATGTTCGCATGTGTGAGTTCAAGTTTGCCTCTGTGTGCTAGCATGTCCACGTTTGTGCGTGTGTATCTAAGTGTACTGCCTTTGGGTGGGTGAATGTCAGGGTAGTGAATGGTAAGAGCTCTAGCTGTGGAATCCTCCTGCTGGAGCTTCATTTGTTATCATCTGAATAATGGGTGCATGATACTGCCTACCATTTTGGGTTGTCAGGAGCATTAGATTAAATAATGCATATTCACCATTTGGAAATACTGCCTTTCACATAGCAGACGCCTGGTACATATTACAGGATTCCATTATCCTGAGAGTGTGGGTTTTCGTGTGCATGTCTGTGTGTGCCTGCTCTGGGTCTCTGTGGGTGTTGAGAGTAAATCTGTGCAGATGTTTGTATCCATGTGTTGGCATGCTGTGCCCCCTGCGAGGAGGTGTGTGCACGTGTGCTCAAGAGCCAGGCGTTTGCTAAATATTTGCTTTGCTGGGCCCTGGGGAGCACGGTTGGCAGAGCTTCTAGCACTGCTGTGCAGTGTTTCTGACAACTTGAACATGGCCTCTGGAAGTGTGAACTTTCCCAGGGTAAACAGCTAATGATACTGCAAGGCCAGCGCTGACCCCTTCGTGGCCCTCCTCAGAGGCTGGGAGGCATTAGGAGGCTCTGGCTGTGCCTCCCTCCTACTCCCCCAACAGGGTACCCAGCAGCAACAGCGACTGTGTGTGTGATAGGGGCTCAGCACCCAACCCACTCTCCCTCCCCTCCCCACAGCCAGCCTGCAAGCAGCGGAGAAAAACAACTTCTCTTAGCTAATCCCTCCCTACCCTCAGCCATCAGCACCTTGGAGAGCTCCCAACGCATCACTGGGGAGGCGGGGCGGAGGATGCCAAAATTGCACAGCACCAGCCCCTGCTTTCGTCCAGTTGCACCCGATGAAGCCATGACTGGGGTTGTGGGACTCCAGCCACTCCAGGGCTCTGCATCAAGGGAAACCCTAGTGGAAATGCGATTACCTGGTTAATTTATGCAAAACTTCAGTCTTGCTTGAATTGGGTCATAGCCTCTGGGAGTTCCTGAAACCCTGGCGCAAAACCGATTTTGTGGATTAAAAAACTGGCCCTTGATCCTCTGCCCTGGCAGTGCCCTCCCTGCCCCTCAGCCCCACCGCTGTCTCTGAAATGTGTCTGACATCCTCCTGCCCTTGCACAACAGGACTTCACTTTCTGTGCAGCTGTGTGTACACGTGTGCACTCATGTGTAGAGCTCTGGGATGTATGCGTCTTGGTGCAGGTTTGCTTGTATGTGTGGGCCCTTGAATGCAGATGTGTGTGGGGGGGGGTCAGCCAGTGCATGTGTGTGTACATGCATGTGTTTACAGCCAACTAGATAGACACATATGAGAGCGCCTTTGGGGCTTGAGTTAGAACAGGTGTTTCCCAAAATCCATGCAATGGAGGTGATCTCTGGATACACCCCCGATGGGGCTCAGCTTCTCACTAGGTTATGGGATGAGGATAAGGACAGGGTAAACACTAGGATTTATCCTAGAAGCCTATGATGTGAGACAAGGAGTTGGGAGAGAGCACTGAAGAGTGTTTCATTCACCTCTCCAAGTTACTAGTGAGGAAACTGAGGCCCTGCCAGGAAGTCAGCTTGCATAAGGTCTGCAAGGGTAGAGCTAGCGCCAGCATTCCATGATCCTCATTCCCATGCAATGGTGTCCACCTCACCCACCCACCCCATTTGTGGCCTGCTGCTTCTACCTTAAGCTCCCCCTGCAAAATTTGGCTCCAGCAAATTAGGGGTCAAAATGCCAGATTTCTGGGGTCTCCAGTCAGACCTGGGGATGCCCCCTTGGGTCTCTCTTCCCTGCCCTTTCCCTATTCCAGTCAGTAGAGGTCCCTTTAACAGATGGATTAGGCCTCCCACTCTCCCACCCCCTGCTGCTGCCTCTGAAGAGAGCGAACCTTTCCAGACAGCCTCTGTCTGTGTTTCATTACAAAGACACAGCCATATTCCATTAATTCCTCATTTGCTGTGGGCAAAGTGCTGATACGTACATTTTTACCTGGGGTGGTTTTAATCAGTTAATTTAACCAGAAACATTAATAATGTATTTCTTTGCCACTCGACTGCCCATCTGTTGAACAACCTACCTGTTGGAGAGCAATGTCACCTCCTGTGACTCAGAGCCCTCGGCTTCCCAGGAACAAGATGAGATTCTGCATATTTAATGGCTTTGCAGACCAAGGGTGAGCGCTGGGGGTGCTGCTGGCCAGCCTGGTGTGGGCTCCCAGGCTGCAACCCTGCAGCACGGCCTCCCTTTACCCCGGGCTCCAGACAAGGGCCATCTCCTGCCTTTGCCTTTGATCATTGCTTTTATTGTTGGATTCTGGGTTGCAGGAGAGGCTGGATCCCTGCTTAGGGGTTTAGGGAGTGGAGGGAGCTGTGAGAGAAGGGAGCCGCAGCACACAGATCTGAGCCCTGAGCAAGCAGCCTCACCTCCCAGAACCTGTTTCCTCATCCTCCTCTTGGATATTTTGAGGATTCAGGGAGAAAGTCTACGTGAAGTGCAAGCACAGGCATAGAGTGGATACTCAACATAGGAAGGTTTTCTTCCTTGATAAATAAGCTCATGGCCCCCTGTCTTGGGGACCAATCCCAGTGATTCCTGGTGAACATCTGGATCACCTTGGGGGAGTGAAGGGTGATATTCTGCATATGTAACCACCAGTCCTGAGGGGAAGGGTGGCAGCCAGTAAAGCCCCCTGTATGGCCAGGCATTAACCATTTAGATGCTGGCTCATGGGGAGTTCAGGGAGGGGGTTCCCCAGGGAGGGAGTTGAAGCAGCTGAGGCAGCAGCAGAACTTCCAGGAGCTTGGGGATGCTGCTTGAGGGGGCGGGTGGTACCTGCCACAGGGCAGAATCCACCGCCTGACCTCCCCTACATTGTGGCTTTCCTGGGGTTCTCGTTGTTCTCCTCCTTCCTCAGGAACCACGAGGCACCCAGAGCCCAGGGCGGCTTCTCGCACTGCTGAGCCTGAACCTCTGGGACTTATGTCCACCCACTCAGCTCTGTGTCCTGTTTTCCCATAGCTCTGGAGGTCACTGGTGCAAAGCCACTGTGCACCCTCCTAGTGGATCCCAGTGTGCACTCTGCCCAACACCCACCTCTCAGCCTGGTGCTGTGGTCATAGGGGCCTATCCCTCTGTGGGGCCCTGATGAGCAGCATAGAGGAAAAATAAATGCCTCTCTGAGGGCTCCCAGCATTCCTGTCTGGGAGAACATTGAGAGCTCACTCCTGGGGAAAGGAGAGAGGTGGGAGGGAAGGAGCCACTGGACCCCAGGTGACCCGAGGGATCTGTCCTACAATAGGAGCAGGGCGGGTGAGACACTCTCAGGACAAAGCAGGGCCAGGTCCTCAGTGGAAACTCCTTCTCCTGCCTTGGTCTGCTTTGATTTCATAAAATCTAAGACACATCAACAGTAATATACATAATTTTATGTACTTCCCTAAGGAAGAAAAAAATGCCACCAATTAAACTATGACACAGTGCTTTCTTATCATCTACTGCAAGACCCATCTCAATTTCAGGGATGTTAAAATGTGAAAAAAAAAGTGTGATTTGAAATCAATGAAATATGGTAATAAAAGTAACACTAGCTGCCATTTATCAAGAGCTCTTTATGCACCCAGCTATCTGCTGAGGGCTGTGTGTGCAGCATCTCACCCAATCCTCATGGAACCCTGTGAATCGAGATATCGTTCAGAGACGTTAAGCAGTGTTAAAGGTCACGCAGACCGTCCTAATCATCCTTCAGTAGTATTTGAGTACGATCACATGCTAACAAGATCATCCCCCAGATCTGTAGTAAGGACTTGGAGTAAGGCACGTGGAGCTTGTGTGTCTGAGGTCAAATGCAGCTGGTAGGTGGCAGAGGAGCTGGGATCTGAACCCCTTCAGAGCCTACTTGGTTGGCCCCTCCATCATCCTGTCATCAGCTAGCAGGGCCAGAGCTGCGCTTCAAACCCCGTTTCATCTAACTCCAAGCCGTGCTCCTAACCACTAGGCTTTATTGCCTCTTTTCAAAAGCAAGGAAGGCAGAGGAGGTGATTTCTGCATCCGTGTCCACTCACAGGACTTGCCCTCTCTCTGGCCCTCCCAGCCCTCTGAAGGCTGCCCCGCCATGCCCACTCTCTACCTTCAGATGGGCACTTGCTTTCCATGCTAGCTTCCCAGCAGAGGGTGATTCCCACCTCTCCCGCCTCCTCCAGAATCCTAACAGCCAGTGTGCATGGAGGGGGCGGGGGGCAGCAGGCATGCAGGGATGAGGCAGAAACTGAGAGTGAGAGCTGCTGCCGAAAACTCACAAATTGGTCCCAGAGAGAAATGGAGCCTCTTTTTGCCCATCAGCTCACTCCCCCAACCATTACCAGGAAAGCAGCGTGAGAGCCTTGGCTGGAGTGAAACTCAGGTATGGGTGTGGGGAATGGCACTGGGGCCTCCACAGCTCCCTTCTGGAGGGGCACGGAGGCCTTGGAGGCCAGCCTGGGCTCATCCTCCTCAGAGAACAGGGCTGGAGCACAGGAGCTGGTGCATGGGGGAGGTGGCCAACAGTAACCGCAGGGGGACTTCAGGTGGACACGAGAGGCCAGAGCCCATGGGATATGGGGCATGGGGAGCAGGCGTTGAACAGACAGACCCAGGGCTTGGTGTGAGGTGCAAAATCCACCCCAAACAGCAGATGGTGGCTTCTGGGGGGTCCCAGGATGGTAAATTCTGGATCAGGCTTTACCCTGGGCCTCAGGCAGAGAGCAGCAGGGAGGGAGGATCTGGAGTAGGTAAGGCACGCCCAGGCCCTGGGCCAAAGGATTCATGTGCATCAGCCTCTAACCTGTCCAGCAGCCCTGGGAGGCAAAATTCCCATTTCACAGATGGAAAAACTGACAGGCAGAGCGGGGGAGTAACAGCTAGTTAGTTTCTGAGCTGGCACCTGAACTGCGCCACAATAGTCTGGCTCCAGGTCACTAGACTCTGGTCCGTCTAGAGAAACTGAGGCATTAGATAAGTGAGCCAGACAGGGCAAGATGAGCTCACAGAACCAAGGCCGACAAGCTTCAGGACAGACCAGTTTCAGGGGTCAGCCTGCTATAGCTCCTTAATTCCATGCCATTTCTTCTCAGCCGTGGTCCTTGGCCCTTGGCAGAGCTGAGCCTGGGATGGGACACACACTTTGCTTTTGGCAACCGGGAGCCGTACTGCATCCAGTGAGTGTCTGCAGCTGCAGCTTGCATGCATCTGCTGATGGCAGGGATGGAGCTGGCTCTCCAGGCAGGAGCGTCTTCCTCTTCCCCACACCATGCACCTCTCTCCTGAAGATGAGGATAGGCACCCGCCACGGGTAGGGCCCAGGGGCCATGGGCACTGAGCTCTCCTACAAAACTCTCCAGTCCTCCACTGCAGGGCTCGCTGGCAGAGCCAGCACTGTGGGAGACGCAGTGGAGATGCCATCACTATGTGTCCGCTGACAGCTGGGCACAGCAGTGCTGGAGATGGGAGCAGCAGTTCCTTGAGGCAGCATTTCTGTTCTAAGACAGAGAGTGAGAAAAACTGATACCTGGGAGGAGATGGCTGGGCAGGGTGTGACTTAGCCAGGCATGACCATGCCTGACTCCTGCCTATTCGCCAAAACCAGCAGGCTCATTCCCGCTGCTCCAGCTGCTCCCTCTGCATGTCAGGTGCTTTTACTCTTCCTCTGCTCACTCTTTAAAGCCCAGCCCAAATATCACTTCCTCTGAGAGGCCTTCTGGGATTCTTCCAGGCCATTTTCTTCCCCTTGAAAACTGCATTTATCACAATAGAGCACTCATCACCCTGATTGTTGGTTATTTCTCCATTTGACGCTTTCCCTCTTCAGTTTGTGAACAAACCAAGGCAAGGACTGGCCCTTACCCATTTTTCTACCCCAGCACTGAGAAGGCACCAGTGGACATTGGCTGTACTGAACCTCCCTTGGGAGAGCCATAAAAACGGTCCTCTCTATGGGCTCCTCATCATCTCACCCTTCATAGATCTCTTCATAGCTTTTATCAAAGCAAGATTGGTGTCCTAAAGGCAGGGAGCATGTTTGCTTAGTTCAGCGCTGTATCTCCAGTGCCTGGAAAAGTCCTTGGCCTGTCATTGGTGTTTGATGAATAGTAATTGAATGAATGAATGAGAGAAGGGCTGCTCAGAGAGGTCAGAGGGCTGCTCACACAGGGCCAAGAATATGGGGTTTATTCCCACTGGCTCAGTTTCCAGGCACTGTGCAAGACTAGGCAGCACATCCCTTGAAAGTCACACAATCTAGGTGGGAGACAGACGTGGAAACGAGGACAGGGCAAATGCTGAATGAAAGATGAAACCAACCGGCCTTGTCTCGGGGGGGACACAGCTGGACACACCTGGCTGTAAGGTGTGAACCATAGGGAGGTTACGACTCTGTCTGAACTTCAGTTTCTTCATCTGTCATACAGTGGGAATCTAATATTAATATTTAGGGTGTGTCAGAGATCAAACAAGATAACGCACATAAAGCATTTGGCACACTACCTGATGTACGAGAAGGGATCAGATACTTTGTCGCCATTAATAATAAATGTAATGTCATGAGCAAAGACATGGGCAAAGATGTGGCAGTTTATGGGCTTGCTGAGGGGCTATCTGATACAGCGAAAATGCACCCTGCATAAGAAGGTTAAAGGGACATAGGGCAGAAAGGTAGGTGGGGTCTTGATATACTAAAAAGGAGAATAATATCAGAATCTACCTGCTAGGGTCGCTGTGGGGATTAAATGAGATAATGAGGCTTGGAACACAGGTTCTTTAGGTGTTAGTGATACTTCTTGTTTTTATGACTTCAGAGCTGCTTTGGGTTCCCCTGCTAACTAGAAGATTACACAGAAAGTCCTGTCTTTGCATTGTTCAAAGTGCAGGGTTTAGAGGAGTACAGTGTCTTTAAACCTCTATTTTTAAAATTCAAGCTACTTCTTTTCTCCATGGCTGCTGACAGCCCATGCAAATTTGGAGATTGCAACTTTGCTCCAGTTCTGCAAATGCAGCTGCTGGCCTCCTGTTATAAACCTCCTTGGAGTTTCTGAGTGGCTGTGAGTGGGGGTGGGAGTATGAGTCCTTCTGGCTTTTGACAAGAGCAGCTCAGCTTTCTGCTCTGGATGCTCCTATAAGGAATCTTCCCCCACTGCTTAAAAAGCCTGAATGACATTTTCCTGTGGTGTCCTCTTCAACCTCCCTGTATTAGTCCGTTTTCAAGCTGCTGATAAGAACATACCTGAGACTGGGCAATTTGCAAAAGAAAGAGGTTTAATGGACTTACAGTTCCATGTGGCTGGAAGGCTTCACAATCATGGCGGAAGTTGAAAGACACATCTCACGTGGTGGCAGACAAGAGAAGAGAGCTTGTGCAGGGAAACCCCTCCTTATTAAAACCATCAGGTCTCATGAGACTTATTCACTATCATGAGAACAGCACAAGAAAGACCTGCCCCCATGATTCAATTACCTCCCAGTGGGTCCCTCCCACAACATGTTGGAATTCAAGATGAGATTTGGATGGGGACACAGCCAAACCACATCATGCCACCCCTGGCCCCTCCCAAATCTCGTGTCCTCACATTTCAAAACTGATGCCTTCCCAACAGTCCCCCAAAGTCTTAACTGATTTCAGCATTAGCTCAAAAGTCCACAGTTCAAAGTCCCATCTGAGACAAGGCAAGTCCCTTCCACCTATGAGCCAGTAAAATCAAGAACAAGTTAGTTACTTCCTAGATAAAATTGCATTACAGGCATTGGATAAATACAGCCATTTCAAATGGGAGAAATTGGCCAAAAAAAGAGGGGCTACAGGCCCAATGCAAGTCTGAAATCCAGCAGGGCACTCAAATCTTAAAGCTCCAAAATGATCTCCTTTGACTCCATGTCTCACTAGACAGATCACACTGATTCAAGAGGTGAGTTCCCATGGTCGATGGCAGCTCCACCCCTGAGGCTTTGCAGGGAATAGTTCCTATCTTGGCTGCTTTCATGGGCCAGCATTGAGTGTCTGCGGTTTTTCCAGATGCACAGTGCAGGCCGTCAGTGGATCTACCGTTCTGGAGTCTGGAGGATGGTGGCCCTCTTCTCACAGCTCCACTAGGTAGTACCCCAATAGAGACTCTGCATGGGGGCTCCAACCCCACATTTCCCTTCTGCACTACCCTAGCAGAGGTTCTCCTTGAGGGCCCCACTACTGCAGCAAACTTTTGTCTGGGCATCCAAGTATTTCCATACATCCTCTGAAATCTAGGCAGAGGTTCCCAAACCTCAATTCTTGACTTTTGGGCACCTGCAGGCTCAACACCACACGGAAGCTGCTGAGGCTTGGGGCTTCCACCCTTTGAAGCAACAGCCTGAGGTGTAACTTGTCCCCTTTTAGTCACTGCTGGAGTGGCTGGGACACAGGGCACGAAGTCCCTAGACTGCACGCAGCACTGGAACCCTGAGCCCAGCCCACAAAACCATTTTTCTCCTAGGTCTCCGTGCCTGTGATGTGAGGGGCTGCCATGAAGACCTCTGATATTCCCTAGAGACATTTTCCCCATTGTCTTGGGGATTAACATTAGGCTCCTCATTACTTATGCAAATTTCTGCAGCTGGCTTGAATTTCTCCTCAGAAAATGGATTTTTCTTTTCCATCACATTGTCAGGCTGCAAATTTTCCAAACTTTTGTGCTCTGTTCCCTTTTTAAAACTCAGTGCCTTTAACAGCACCCAAGTCACCTTTTGAATGCTTTGCTGCTTAGAAACTTTTCCCACCAGATACACTAAATCATCTCTCTCAAGCTCAAAGTTCCACAAATCTGTAGGGCAGGGGCAAAATGCCGCCAGTCTCTTTGCTAAAACATAGCAAGTCACCTTTGCTCCAGTTTCCAACAAGTTCCTCATCTACATCTGAGATCACATCAGCCTGAATTTCATTGACCATATCATTATCAGCATTTTGGTCGAAGCCACTCAACAAGTCTCTAGGGAGTTCCAAACTTCCCACATTTTCCTGTCTTCTTCTGAGGCCTCCAAATTTTTCCAACCTCTGCCTGTTACCCAGTTCTAAAGTCGCTTCCACATTTTCAGGTATCTTTTCAGCAACGCACCACTCCCAGTACCAATTTACCGTATTAGCCCATTTTCATGTTGCCAATAAAGACATACCCAAGACTGGGCAATTTACAGAAGAAAGACGTTTAATGCACTTACAGTTCTACATGGCTGGGAGGCCTCACAATCATGATGGAAGGTGAAAGGCATGTCTTACATGGCAGCAAACAAGAAAAGAGAGCTTGTTCAGGGAAACTCCCCTTTATTAAAACCATCAGATCTCATGAGACTTATTCACTATCATGAGAACAGCACGGGAAAGACCTGCCCCCATGATTCAATTACCTCCCACCAGGTCCCTCCCACAACACATGGGGATTCAAGATGAGATTTGGGTGGGGACACATCCAAACCATATCCCTCCCCTAGGCAGCAGCTTTGGTTAAAAACCACTTTCCACTTGTTACCTCCCTGGAGTTTTGCTGTTTAGCCATTTCATGCTTGTTTATACTTGTATGTTTGCACATATTTATTTATATTTGAGAAATGTTTATTGAATGCCAATTATGTGCCAGGCCTTGTTCCAGGCACTGGAGAGAAAGAGATGAACAAGCTGATAAGATCTGCAGGCCCAAGGAACTTCTAAGTGCTGAGGGTGGGGAGCAGAGGTGGACTGTACACTAGACAGCAAATAGATATTTAAGGTCATTTCAGCTGCATGAAGAACTTTGAGAAAGCAAGCAAGGTGTCACAGTGGCAGAGGTCTCCCCTACTGTTTATCTGCTGTACGCCCAGTACTTGACACATGGTGGGTGCTCCCTGAGTGTTTGTTGAGTGAAGGAAGGGCTGAATGGAGGAACATCTTTTTCTGGGGTGTTGATAAAGGACAAAGTCGCTCAGAATTCCTTTGCATGAACTTATGAAGATCCAAGCAGCCTCATGTGCTAATGATCATAATTAAGTCAGAATCCCTTATTTGAACTAACTACCTCAGGGAGAGACGCAAAGTACCAGGCTGATGAATTGGTTCCCCAGGCTTCCCTCCTGTTGTGCCCTGCCCAGGTGAGATGTGTGCTCACACCTGCCCAGGTGCATACACATGCACGAATGAGAGTCTAGTGGAGTAATCACACCTCCAAGGCTGTGTTAAAACAACCGGTCACTGATGCCTCAGAAGCAATCTTTAAAAAGCAAAATCCATCATTTGGTGGGGCCCGTTGGGCTGAGTAGATCAAATACTTTCACCGTTGTACTTTCTTATTCTTCTTGTGTGTCTCTAGTGCACAGGGCTGGGGAGCCCGGTGTGTGGGGCCGACTGAGATGTGGAGGATCTAGCCTTGGACCTCAAATAGCTCACACCTCAGAAGCAGGATAAATAACTTTTGCCCAAGTCACTGTAACACAGCAATTCCCAGAAGCATGTTTCCAGTAAGATGCTCTGCCAGAAAAGGTTTCCCCAGTTGTCAAGTAAGTTTAGGAAATGTTGCTACCCACCTCTCAGAGGCTGTCCGTGCATGTGAGCAGAGCAAATGCCCAGAGAAGTCCTGCAGAAAAGAAACCTGCTCAACCTTATTCAACTTCTAGTTTTCTCAACTTAAAGAAGACTTTAGCTTCTCTGCACATTGACTACAGTTTCCCGGGGTCACTGAAATAGCAATGACACAATTTTCCCTCCAGCCAAGCCAGAGGTGTCCATTCTCCATTCTACCCCAGACAGCATAGTAAGTGGAGTCAAAAGCTGAGCTGAGGGGAGAAGAGGAAGCAAGAGGACACATCTTCCCAGGTGGGAGGGAGAAAGGATACAGCCCCATTCTACTATTGCTAGATGGGAAAGCTGACACTCCCACACCTGCCCCAGCACCGTGGGGCTGCAATGTAGGACCTCCCTGGTAAACAAGGAGCTAGGGACAGGGACCAGAGCTGTGCCAAGAACAGAGCCGTGCTGTGCCTTTAATTCCAGGTGGCCGGTGACAAGTCAGGAGCTGAGACCCCAGAGGAGGTCAGAATATGTGAGCAGGAGTAGCTTTGGCAGCATTTGTGTTGGTTTTGGGAGAGTTGTGGGGATTTGGGAGAGGAAGGTAGAACCTGCAGGATGGGTGGGCTGAAGGCAGGTGACTTCAGTGGATTCTGGCCGATGGTGGACGGCACTGATATTTTCAGCGTCTTAAGAGTCGTGCCTCTGGGAGAGGTTTGCCTGGGAGAGCTCCTCCCAGAAGGTCAACGGCCCTGCTGCGATTGGGGACGGGGCTGTGGGACGTGGTGTTGCCGCCTGATGAGAATGATGTGTGCTTTGTGTGTTTGCTCCACCAGGCCCCTTTCTGTCACTCCAGCAGTATTGTTAGAGAAGCAACAAAACAAAATCGAGAGTGGAAGTTGATTCTATAATTAGTGCAATTTCTTCGCTGTTCATTCGGGATCTCCAGAGATCAATTAGCTTGCTTTTAAGCTAAAAGGCATCTGAATAAGTATTTAACCTGCATAGCAATTGATATTTAAAACAGATGAGGATGGAAGTAATAACGCAGAACAGGGGGCTCTGTTCTCTTCCACTAATTTTCCCGGTCTTGCTCCCCTGACCCTCGTCTCTGCCCACTCTCATTTCTGGAGCGACCTTAGATTGGGCCTTCTGGCGTTCTCAGGGCAGGTCTGTGGGTGGGCAGGCTGGCACAGAGGGGGTGCTGGTGGCAGGGTTCTCTCCCTGATCCTGGCATTGCTATGGAGCAGGTGCCTGGGTTTGGAGATGAGCCCCAGTTAGGAGGGTGGTGGGAGACGCCCCCATCCAGGGAGAGCCAGGCCCTCTCTGTGCAGCTGCCTACTCATGCCAGGCACATGGCCCCTGTCCATTCTTGTAAGGGACAGGGTGTCTACTGAAGGTCCCTCAGCCTCAGGCTCCCTATCTACTAATAGCGGATCCCTGCTGGAGCTGGGGTAGTGGAGGGCTTGAGAACAGCAGGAGCTGGTGTCCTCCTGGCTGTGCATAATCATTACAGATGGTCTGAGAGAGATTTGTGTGTTCTTTTATTTGTCACGTAAATATCAAAGTCCTGAACTGAAATTAGCTTCTTAAAACAAGCAACATATGTGTTTTAAGCACACATACATATACATTTATTTAACAAACATGTTGACATCCTATCTGTGCTAGATAGTGTGTCAGGCACTGGGGGGAGGAAGGAGATGCCAGGATGACAAAGGCGTGTCCTCACCCTCTAGATGACCTCAGCCTAATGGAGAGGGGGGAGAGTGGGGACCAGGACTCAGCACAGCACAACGCAGCACCCCACCATGTGTGAGGATATGGAGGAGGACGCATAGGCAGCTCAGGAAAGCTCTTAATCAAGGACCCCCAAATGCAGGCCCTGCGAGGAGGGCTGGGGTGTGAGTAGTTTATCTGGGAGGCGGCTCCAGGAATCAGGACCGTGAAGGAGCAGGGATGCGAGACCAGGAAGCAGGGGAGCCAAGCAACGGTGTGCAGGTTACACTGTGGGCAGTGTAAAACGGGGTACAGGTTACACTGTGGGTTACACTGTGGGCAGCAGAGGTGGGAGGAGGGGGGTTCTGTTCTGCTGGGGCCTATTGAGAAACTGCATAGAATGTGCCTCCCAGTGGTGCCTGTGAGGGGCGAGGAAGGTGAGCGTTTATCCACCAGCTCCCAGGCCTCCCTAGCCTGTCCCATGTGCTGGCCAAACCCGCGCCTTTGCCAGAGAATATCAGAGATCGTGGAAGCTGAGGGCATGCAGAGGAAGTGTCTGCAGTGGCCTCTGGGGTTGGGATCAGGGGACGAGGATCATGTCTATTGCACAAGGCTCAGAAGAGAAAAGCGTGACCCAGCATCAGAAGGACAAAACACAGAGAAAGAAGGAAAAGCGAGACGCAGAGGAAGGCGCACGTGAAGGGAGTGGTGAGAAACAGCACGGGGCGAGGACACCCTGCCTGGAAGAGTGGACGCTGAAGAGAGGCTGGGCTGGATGGGGAAGGGCCCCAAATACCAGGCTAAGGGGCTTGGCCTTTCTGCTGCCGGTGGGTGTGCGTGAAGAAGGGGCCGTGGAACTGCTCTGCTGACTGACTGCGGAGGTGGGACAGCCCCGCCAGTGTCTGGGGGAGGCCCGCATGGTGGCTCTAGATCTCCATTCCTTTGTCCCCTGCAGCAAGGACAGGCACTGCTCACAGGGCCCCTCCACAGCCCCTCACTCAGTCCTCTGCCCACAGCCCTGGCTCCTGCCCCTCCTGCCTGATGACAGCCCATCCCTCATCAGGGTCTCTGGGCAGCACGAGAGCCTCCAGCCATCCTCCCAACACGGTCGATTCTGCAATATTTGACTTGCGTGTCCCTGAGTTGTACAGACAAAGGCTCCTCATAGCACTAGATCAATTAAAACAACTGCCACCAGGCCCCGGAACTCAATCAGGAGCCCCCCCCGGGACCCCAGGGAAGTGCACATCTTCTGCTCAGATCTGCCCCTTCTCTGGATGCCTGCCCACAGCTCCGTTGAAGGCCCTCCAGCCTTCCTGTCACCTCATAATAATTTCTTATTCTTATCAAAGGCATACAATGTGCTTTAGGTGATTTATGCCATTTAAGTCTCAAAATATTCCTATGTTGTAAACACTATTAATATCCCTGTTGCAGATGATGAAACAGAGACACAGAGCAGTAAAGGGACTTGGCCAAGGTCACACAGCTGGGAAGTGGTGCCGTCTGGCTGCAGAGCCCACATGCTTAGCTGAACCTCATCCTCATTCAAACACTGGGGTCCTGTTGGATGCACCCTCTCCCAGACCCCCATCTCCCTCCCTCAGCTGGTTATTGACCAATCCTGGAAAAGCCAACCACCCAGCTCCCCTCCGGCCACCCCCTCCCTCCCTGTCTCCCCAGTGGGTCTGTATAGGCCCTCCTCACCGTGATAACCTATCCAAGGCCAGTGCCCCTGCTGGTTGCAGTGTTCCTTCCACAGCTCAGCTCTGAGCAGGTCAGGTGCTGCCTCCCCCATGAAGACGTCCGCAAGGTGCCCTGTCCTCTGAGTCTTCCCAGTGTTTAGTCCGTGGTTATCACATGGAGCGTTCTCACCTTGACAGCGTTTTGAGTTATGCCCCTCCACTCACTTCCTGTTCTGAGCTAGGAGCTTCTGAAGGATGGGGCTGAATCTAATCTCTCACTGACTCACCTAGTGCCCAGCATGGTGCCTTGTTCCAGATTGTAGCCAATTACCTGCTTTTGGAATGAATGAGTTAATGAGTATATGAATGAATGAAGAACTGAATGAACAAGAAAGGGGACACACATCCCTCGTCTCCATTTCCTCTCCCAGGATATGAGAAAGCCCATCCCTGGACCGTTTCACTGGGTGCTGCTCCGCCTCTGTAAACCACGTACTGTGTCCAGCAGGGGAAGCAACTGACTTGTCCCTACCCCCGCCCCCCCACCACTGCTGCTGAGAGAGGGCACGGAGGTGCCTGAGAAGCAGGTTCAGAAACGCCACCAGGGCCCCCAAAGGTTTGGCTAAGGCGCAGCAGAGAGCAGAGCCTGGATCTTCTAGCCCACGGCTGCACTGAGCTGCGGGGGCCCTGGCAGGAAGCAAAGAGAACCCTGATCAGAACAGACAGGGAGGCGGGCCCTGAGAAGAGGCTGTTAGCAACAATCTCGCTGATCCACGTCTCAATTAATCTCCACAACACCTTGGAAACTTCAGAAAAAGTACAAAGCAGTCTAGAAAAGAAAGAGTGGGCTCAGGCCCCTGAGGACAGATGGAGCCTGGGCCTGGTGCTGGGAGCGTGAATGTCTTCTGGTACTCTTCATAGTGGCGGCAGGCCTCGACTCCTGCCTGAGTCTCCCAGGCTCACTGCACTCTGGGCCAGGCCAGCTGGGCTGCTTGGCTAAATTTAAAAGCACACAGTTATCGAAGAGAAAGGAAAACCTCAACGGTTTCCAGAGGACACCTAAACAGTCATGAGGTCAGAGGGCCAAGCTTAAGCAAGGAGCTTGGCTCCTCTGCTCCTATCTGCCCAGCACTTGTGCCTGGGGAGTCTCTAAGATCATCTTGCCCAGATGGAGTCTGAGGGCTGGGGCAGTGGGCCGTCTCCAGGACCCTTGTCCTTGACGGTGAAGTGTGGCAGGGCCATAGTGACAATGCTTCCCCCTGGTTTTGGAGGTCATATTCAGCTTGACACAGGCCACCATAGCATCCTCACCTGGGAGGCAGAGGAATTCCACCATTGGGCACATTTCCAGACGTATAAAAAGCAATTTTAAAAATATAGGCACGAATGCTTAGGGTATTCAGTATGTTTCCTGAAACATATAACAACATATCATAGTAGAAGGAGCAAGAAAGCAGTTGGTTGCAGTTGACACAGCCAGTTCTACCCCTCCTCCCCAACCCTGGCTCTCAGTTAGGGGTTAGATTTGAGCAGTGGTTTTCTTGCCACACTCAGAGCCCAGGAAGCTACAGAGCCTTCTCAGAAGCTGCGGCATCAAGTCTTTCAGAGCCCAGTGATGCAAATGGGTTTGGGCAGGGGCATGCCGATAAAAAAGAAAAAAAGGCCGTGTGGCGTGGCTCACGCCTGTAATCCTAGCACTTTGGGAGGCCAAGGCAGGCGGATCACTTGAGGTCAAGAGTTCGAGACCAGCCTGGTCAACGTGGTGAAACCCCGTCTCTACTAAAAATACAAAAAAATTAGCCAGGCATAGTGGCGCGCACCTGTACTCCCAGCTATTTGGGAGGCTGAGGCAGGAGAATTGCTTGAACCCAGGAGGTGGAGGTTGCAGTGAGCCGAGATTGCGCCACTGCACTCCAGCCTGGGCGACACAGCAAGACTCCATCTCAGGAAGAAAAAAAAAAGAAAAACGCCCTGATTTGTAGCATCTGCTTATTTCTGTGGTGTAAATACTCTCACTATGGCCGATTTCAGGCTGCCAGTGGTTTAATAACTGGTTTTCAGAATTCCTGAAAATTTAACAATTGGCTCCTGAAGGCTGGTACTAGCTGGCTGCAGCACATCACTGGCTTTGGTTGCAAAGAGAATTTTGCCACTTTGTAGTTTTAACAACATCCTTAACTTCCCTGGTCTTCCGTTTTCTCCTGTGTAAATTGAGGCAATGTTACTTCCTCTCTAATGGGGTTGTAGAGGTTCTCATGAGTGTTAAATGTAGTGAATTGAAGGCATGCAGCAGCATCCCTGGAACACAGTCCGTTGTTATTATTGTTGTTGTCATTGTTGTTATTTGTTTTACCCGTTGGGCTTCCACACAAGGTTTTGTTTGAAGAAAATATTCCAGCTGCACCCTATTCCACCCCTGCTCACGTCTTCTGGGATTCATCTTACTCACACACCCCTCCCTACACACACACACACACACACACACACACGTGTGCACACACCCTATCCCATCTCTTAGCGGCCTTAGTGTCTCTGCTCCATTTTATTAAAGCAGAAAGCAGTGACAATTATTTTCATAATGAACTGGCTCTTCAAATTAATGCCAATTACACTATGCAATCATGATTAAGATTATGCATTAATCAACGGTGCCAACCTACTTATTAGCCTCTTTAAATAACGATCATGAGGAATGTATGGGAAGGCAGAGAATGGAGAGGAGCCAGTGGAAAGGGGGGCAGCCTCCAGTGGGGCAGGGAACTCTCTCCAGAAGCTGAGACCCAAAGCAGCCCTTCTTGCACGGGCAGAGCTTGGATCAGAACCCAGGACAGTCAGGCGCCCGAGCTCCCAAAGCTGCGGGCTCTCTAGAAGCTGCTGTGCAGAAGGGAGAGAGAGCAGGAGGACCCAGGAGGGAGAGGGTAGTGGAGAACCTTGGCCATTTAGCAGTTAATGAGGTCCAGTGTCCCCTTCCCCCTCTCCAACAACACTAAAATAAGTGCAGTTGACAGTGCACCCCAGTAATGTCACCCCTGTCTTAGGTCAGGTCCCCTGGAAGCAGAGCCTGAGGCAGGGATTTGGATGCATGGGGTTTATAGAGGGGAAGAGTGCTCTTCAGGAAAACCCTGTGGGGGAATGAATAAGGCAGGATTGGGAAGGGGATGGGGTTGGGCAGAGATGTGCCTCTGCCGAGATCTAGCCTTTGCCTGATGCAAGGTGGGAGTGTGGGGAGGGGCTCCAAAGAATATGTCATGCTGCAGATTGTCCCCACCCTGAGGCAAGGGACCGCCCGGCCTTTTGAGCCCCATTATTAGTCGGTTATTGATGGCAGGCTGCTTCCAGGAGCCCAGGTGAGTGACCCATCCTCCTGGGCAAGGGGGCCTCTCTCACTGAGAACAATTCCCTAGAGAAAGGGGTAGCCTGTGAGTGGAACCAACATTCAAATCGAGGTCTGCCTGTGCCTAGAACCCCACTCTCTGAACCTCTGTGGCGCCCCTCAATATTTGCTGCCTGGATGTCCCAAGACGTTCAGGCCTTTGCAGCCACCTTGCCCTTACACGCTCATTAGAACACCTCCCATCCTTGCACTGAGTTTGCGGGTGGAGGGGCAGCCTCTCACCCACCGTGTCTCTGAGGATGCTCTAGGGCTTCCTGTTTTTCCGGATGACCTCGTGGTCCAGTGTCTTCTACTGAGTCCTCTGTCTCCTCTCATCTCGCCTCTTGTGCCTCTTGTCCTTTCTGTGCCCCGACTCACTCTGTTTTGGACCATGCCCATCTTCTATCTCTTTCCTCCAAACAGCAGGAGCTGGTGTCAGTTTTCTGTGGCTGACTTTTCTAACGATAGGGCTCCTGGAAGGAAGGGAGGCTCAACTTAAAACCCAGCATCGGACATCACTGTACGAAAAATGCATGGCCCCTTCCTGCCGTGGTGAATTTCTTACTGGACTCGCCCACCTTTGGGCCTGGGTTCTGTCCTTTGGGGTCCACTTCATCTCTGTTCCCTTCCTCTTACGCCTTCCTCCTTCTCTCCCATCTTCTGCATTCAAAAACTCCAGCATCCCATCTTTGTTTCTTTTGCATCATGATTTGGTTCCATCATAGTCTTAATTCTTTACCCAGGCCTTGAGGTGCTTTTCCTAAGGAAACACTCACTCACCTCTGAAATAAAGGCTGCCCACCCCCAGAACAAATACAAACTATAGTCCGATGGCCAAATCCAGCCACCCACCACCTGTTTTTTGAATTAATTTTATGTTTTTATTGATACATAATAGATGTACAGAGTTTTGGGGTACATATGATAATGTAATACATTCATATAATTTGTGAAGATCAAGTCAGCATACTTAAGATACTCATCATCTTAAATAATTGTCTTTTCCTTATGCTGAAAACCTTCAAATTATTCTCCTCTAGCTATTTTGAAATAAACAATAGGTTATTGTAAACTTACATTAATAGTCACCCCACTGATCTATCAAACACTAGGTCTTATTTCTTCTACCAAGCTATATATTTGTACCCATGAAACATCTCTTCATTCTGTATTTTTACAAATAAAGTTTTATTGAGACACAACTGTGCCCATTGTGACACATTGTGTGCGGCTGCCGGCATGCTACAGTGGCAGAAGTGAGTCCTTGCAACAACTACCATCTGGTCCACAAAGCCAAAAATATTTATCATCTAAAACATTTACCCTCTGATCCTTTGCAGACAAAGTTTGTCAACCCTGCCCTAGAAAATGTGGAAGCTCACAATTCACTTTGTTTTTCTAAATGGTATGGTAGCATTTATTTGCTGTTTTCTAAATAGTATAGTAGCATTCATTGTTTCTCTCTCTCTTTGATAGCTACTGTGTATTGAGTCCTCGCCATGTGCCATGCAGTAGCTCCATTTTTTATGTTTTCCTCACAATAATCAGCCCTGTGAGATGTGTACCCCATTTTGCAGGTGGAGAAACTGAGTCTCAGAGAGACTGAGTAACCTCCTCCAGTGGATACAGCTAGGTTTGGGACTGAAGGATGGCTGTCATTGAAACCTGAATTGGGAACCTCCCCGGTATTGCACCTGAGTGGAGTGCCACACATGTGCTAGTTGTCTGTTCTTCTCGGCTGCCCTGTGGGGTTGAGCATTCTTTGAAAGCAGGAGCCTGATGCTGACTTCTTTTGGTATCCCAGGGCCCAGTGACAGGGTGGCACAGGGCAGAGATTAATGGGTATCAATGGAGCTGTTTTATATAGGATAAGACTGAGGCTCCATCCCTTGGGCTTAGGTCTTAATGGCTGAGACATGTCACCATCCTTGTTGAGATGATGGTCTCTCTCTTTCCCCTTCTCACCACCTGCCAAAGTCTGAGAGGCCAGGGAGAGGGTGTGAAGCCCTATGGAGATGGTTTTGTCCCCTGACTTTTTATCCCCATTTGGGATGGGTAGAGTATCTTTCTTCAGATCTGTAATAACCAGACCTCTTTCTAGGCTTTTTTTGTTTTTTGTGTGTTTGTTTTCACATTTTGAAGTAATAATACATACTTGTTGTAAATAATTTTGGAAAAATCAAGAAAACACAAAGAACAAGATAAAAATTATCCATAAACATCTATCCAGAGATATTCACTGGTAACATTTTGGTACAAATCCTTCCAGTCTTTCTTCTGTAAATATGCTTTTTGTTTGATAAATAATTATCATACTGTAATATTATTTTGTAGCATTGGGGAGCAGGGAGAGGATGAAAATTTTCTATGCCATTAAGTATTCTTTAAGAACATTTCGCTAAAGCTTTGTTTTTTTTTTTCTTATTACCAAAGCTCTATCTCAATGCAGAGGGCTTGGAAAACAAACAAACAAAAAAAGCACCAAGCAAAAGCAATCCATTATCTTTTTACTTTCTAGAAAGAACCTCTGTTAACATTTTAGTGTGTGTCCTTCTGGTGTGTCCTTTTTGATTTTAATTGGAATTGCATTAAATTTATAAATTAATTTGAGGAGAAATGACATCTTTACAATATTGAGCCATCCCTTCCAAGGAGTAAGTTATGTCTCTCCATTTATTCAAGTCTTCTTTTACGTCCTCTAGTAAAGTTTTGTAGTTTTCTTGATATAGGAATTGCACATTTATGGTAAGGTATTTTTTTGTTGTTGTTGCTTTTGTGAGTAGGGTCTCTTTTTTTCCCCTATGATTCCTTGCTGTTTATTGCTGCTATGTGGGGAGGCTATATGTTTTTCTATATTTGTATGCTGGCCTCTTGATGAGCTCTCTGTTTACTTTCTGCTAGGTTTTCACCTGATTCTCTTGTGTTTTTAAGAGAACCATAATAAGCATCTGCAAGTAGCATTAATTGTGTCTCTTTTCTGATTGCAACATCATGATTTGTTATTTTCGTCTTATTCATATCATGATTTTAAGGAATATTTTATTACAGAGAATGTCTGCCATACACACATAGAGAGAGTAGCATAATGAATCCTCAGGTGCCCCTCATCTGGCCCCAGCAAAACCCATGGCCTCTTCTGCCACGTCTGTACACACTTTGCATCATGGGAGTAAAATTCTTCCCACATTTTGAATCCAATTTCAGTCACTGTACCGTATCATCCTATGCTTTGATTGATAATGCCTACAAGTTGTTCTGCCATATGGGTGGGTTTTAATATATTGAGTAATCTCTTGTTTTTGGACATTAAGCTGTTTCTATTTTTTTCAATATTATGTAAAAAAAACCTTACCCATAAATGTGTTTATATATCTCCAACTTTCTCTAAATTTATATTCCTAGAAATGGAATTACTGGGTCATATGGTATTTTGATCATTTATTTCCCTTTAAACACATACACACAATCACGATGGCTTTTCTGATGAGAAATGTAACACATGTTCACTGCAGAACTTTTTAAAAATACAGAAGAACACAAAGAAGGAAATTAAATTTACCCACGAGCCTACCACTCAGAGAAAACCACCCTTCACTTTTGGTACGAATTCTTCTTGTCTTGTTTTATGCACGTGCTCGGCATGTCGAGGCACACCTGTGCGGATGCACACATGTACACACTTAAGTGTTACAAACTGTAAGCGTGCTGGAGTACTCTGGAAGGACACAGTTATGTGTTCACGTGTTAAAACATTACCCTTTTTTCTTTTTAATAAATTTTATTTTTTGGAGCAGTTTT
This sequence comes from Hylobates moloch, assembly GCF_009828535.3. Lineage (NCBI taxonomy): Eukaryota > Metazoa > Chordata > Mammalia > Primates > Hylobatidae > Hylobates > Hylobates moloch. Next base: position 38,728,376 of record NW_026652283.1, on the reverse strand, counting down.
AAGTTCACAGCAAAGACTGAGTGGAAGGCACAGAGATTTCCCATATACCCCCTGCCCACACACATGCATAGCCTCCTCCATTATCGACATCTGCCACCAGAGAGGTACATTTGTGACAATGAATGGACTTATACTGACACATCATCATCATCCAAAGTCCATAGTTTACATTAAGGTTCACTCTTGGTGGTGTACATTCTGTGGGTTTCGACTAATGTATAATGACATGTATTCACCATAATAGCATCATACAGAATCATTTGACTGCCCTAAAAATCCTCTGTGTTTTTACCAATGCATTCCTCCCTCCTCCACCCCCTGGAAGCCACTGCTTTTTTTACTATCTCCATAGTTATGCCTTTTCCAGAATGTCAGTAGTTGAAATCACATAGTCTGTAGCCTTTTCACATTGGCTGCATTCGCTTAGTGATAGGCACTTAAGTTTTATCCTTATCTTTTCACGGCTTGATAGCTCATTTCTTTTACGTGCTGAATAATATTCCATGGTCTGGATGTAGCCAGTTTGTGTATCCACTCACCTACTGAAGGATATCTTGGTTTCTCCCACGTTTGGGCAATCATGAATAAAGCTGCTATACACATCCATGTGCAGGCTTTGGTGTGGACATATTTTCAACTCCTTTGTGTAAATAAGAAGGAGTGCCATTGCTGGCTTGCATGGTAAGAGTATGTTTAATTTCATAAGCAATTGAAAAACTTGTCTATCAAAGTGGCTGTACTATTTTGCATTCTCACCAGCAATGAATGAGGGCTCCTGTTGCCCCACATCCTTGCCAGCCTTTGGTGTTGCTAGTGTTCTGAATTTTGGCCATTCTAATAGATGTGTAGTGGTATCTTGTTGTTGTTTTAATTTACATTTCCCCAATGACATATAATATGGAGTATCTTCATATGCTTATTTTCCATCTGTATATCTTCTGTTAAGGTCTTTGGCCCACTTTTTAATAAGGTTGTTTGTTTTCTTATTCTTGAATTTTAAAAGTGGTTTGCATATGTTGGATAATAGTCCATCATCAGGCCAGGCACGGTGGCTCACGGTAATCCCAGCACTTTGGGAGGCTGAGGCAGACAGATCACTTGAGGTCAGGAGTTCAAGACCAGCCTGGCCAAGATGGTGAAACCCTGTCTCTACTAAAAATACAAAAATTAGCCGGATGTGGTGGTGGACGCCTGTAATCCCAGCTACTCAGGAGGCTGAGACAGGAGAATCACTCGAACCCAGGAGGCAGGGGTTGCAGTGAGCCGAGGTTGTACCACTGCACACCAGCCTGGGCAACAGAGAAAGACCCTGTTTCAAAAAAAAAAAAAAGTAGTCCATCATCAGATATGTCCCAGTCAGTGGCTTCGTTTTTCGTTCTCCTTACTGTGTCTTTTGCAGAGCAGAAAGTTTTCATTTTAATGTAGTCCAGCTTATCAATTATTTCTTTCATGGATCATGCCTTTGGTATTATATCTAAAAAGCCATTGCCAAACCCAAGTTTGGCAATTTATAGTTTTGCATTGTATATGTAGGTCTCTGATGCATTTTGAGTTCATTTTTGTGAAGGGTGTAAGGTCTGTGTCTAGATTCATTTTTGCATGTGGATGTCCAGTTGTTCCAGCCCTTTTGTTGAAAAGTCTATCTTTTCTCCACTGTATTGCCTTTGCTCCCTTGTCAAAGATAGTCGACTTTATTTATGTGGGTCTGTATCTGAATTCTCCATTCTGTTCCAATGATCTATTTGTCTATCTATATGCCAACGTCACGCTGTCTTGATTACTATAGCTTTATAGCAAGTCTTGAAGTTGGGCCGTGTCGATCTCCCAGTGTTGTTCTTCTCCTTCAATATTGTGTTGATTATTCTGGTCTTTTGCCTCTCTATGTACACTTTAGAATCAGTTTGTCAATAGCCACAAAATAACTTGCTGAGATTTTGATTGGGATTGCACTGTATCTATAAATCAATTTGGGAAAAACTCACGTCTTGAAAATAATTGACTTTTCTTACCCATGAACATTGAAGGTCTCTCCATTTATTTAGTTATTCTTTGATGTCTTTCATTAGAGTTGTGAGTTTTACCTCAAATATATCTTGTACATATTTTTTAGATATCTAACCCAAGTGTTTCTTTTCTTTGCACGCTAATGTAAGTGGTCTTGTTTCTATTTCAAATTCCATTTGTTCATTGCTGGTATGTAGAAAAGCAATTGACTTTTGCATATTAACCATATATTCTGCCACCTTTCTATAATTGCTTATTCGTTCCAAGTGGTAGTTTTCTCTTTTGTTCCTGATTCGTGTGGATTTTCTACATAGGGGATCATGTCGCCTGTAAACAAAGACAGTTTTATTTCTTCCTCCCCAATCTGAATTTCTTTTGTTTCCTTTTCTTGTCTTATTGCATTTGCTAGGACTTCCAGTGTGATGTTGAAAAGCAGTGGGAGAGGGGACATCCTTCCCTTGTACCTGATTTTAGTGGGAAAGCATCAAGTTTCTCACTATTATGTATGATGTCAACTGTAGGGTTTTTGTAGATGTGCTTGAGAAGAATGTGTATTCTGCTATTAATATTCTTATGAAGTTGAGGACATTCCCCTTTATTCTTACTTTACTGAGAGTTTTTATCATTAATGGGGTGCTGGATTTTGTCAAATGCATTTTCTGCATCTGTTGATATAATCGTATGATTTTTCTTCTTTGGCCTGTTGATATTGATATAATGGATTACATTAATTGATTTTTACATCTTGAAACAGCCTTGCATACCTGGGGTAAATCCCACTTGGTTGTGTTATGTAGTTCTTTTTATACATTGTTGGATTCTATTTGCTAACATTTTGTTGAGGATTTCTGTATCTGTATTAATGAGAGATGTTGATCTGTAGTTTTATTTCTTGTGATGTCTTTGTCTGGTTTTGGTATTAGAGTAATGCTGGCCTTGTAAAATGAGTTAAGAAGTAGTCCTCTGCTTCTGTTTTCTGAAATAGAGTGTAGACAATTTGTATTATTTCTTTCTTAAATGTTTAGTAGAATTTACCAGTGAACCCATCTGGGCCTGGTGCTTTCTGCTTTCTAAGGTTTATTATTAATTCAATTTCTTTAATAGAGAGAGCCCTATTCAAATGGTCTCTTTCTTCTTGCGTGAATTTTGACAAATTGTGTTTGGTTCATTTCATCTAGGTTAGCAAATTAGTGGACATAGAGTTATTAATATTCCTCAATAGTCTTTTTAATGTCCATGAGATCTGTAGAGATGTCCCCTCTTTCACTTGTATCCTCTCTTTTTTATTCTTAATTGGCCAGATTAGAGGCCTATCCATTTTATCTGTCTTTTCACATGACCAGCTTTTGGTTTCATTGATATTTTTCTATTGATTTCTTGTTTTCAATTTCATTGATTTCAGATCTAATTTTTATTATTTCTTTTCATCTGCTTACTTTGGATTTAATTTGCTCTTCTTTTTCTAGTTTTCTGAGGTAGAAACTTGGATTATTAATTTTAGATCTTTCTTCTTTTCTATTTTATGCATTCAGTGCTATAAATTTCTCTCTACACACTGCTTTCACTACATCCCACAAATTTTGATAAGTTATGCTTTCATTTTTATTTAGTTCAAAATATTTTTAAATTTCTTTTGTGACCCATATGTTATTTGGAAGTACATTGTTTAAGCTGGGCACAGTGGTATGTGGCTGTAGTCCCAGCTACTCTGGAAGCTGAGGTGGGAGGATAACTTGAGCAGAGGAGTTTGAGTCCACATAGCAAGACAAGGGGGGGGAGGGAGGAGGAGGAGGAGAAGGAGGAAGAGGAGGAGGAGAAGCAGGAGGGGGAGGAGGAGGAGAAGGAGGAGGACGAGGAGGAGGAGGAGCAGGAGGGGGAGGAGAAGCATTGCCTAATCTTCAAGTATTTGGGGATTTCCCTGATCTCATTCTGTTATTGATTTCTAGTTTAATTCCATGGTGGTCTAAGAGTAGACATTATATGATTTCTAGTCTTTTAAATTTGTTAAGATGTGCTTTATGGACAGAATGTGGTCTATATTGCTGAATGTTCCATATGAGCTTGAGAAGAATGTGTATTCTGTTGTTGTTGACTGAAGTAGTCTACAGATGTACATTATATCTGATTCACTGAGGCTGTTGTTGAGTTTAACTATAACCTTACTGATTTTCTGTCAACTGGATCAGTCCATTTCTCATAAAAGGGTGTTGAAGTCTCCTAGTAGAATAGTAAATTCATCCATTTTTCCTTGCCTCATGTATTCTGATGTTCTCTTTTGAGCATATACGCATTAACGATTGTTACGTCTTTTTGGATAATTGACCCCTTTATCATTATGTAATGCATCTCTTTGTCTCTGATAAAGCTCCTTGACCCAAAGTCTTCTCTGTCTGAATACAGCTACTTTCACTTTCTTTTGATTGATATTAGGATGGCATGTCTTCATTCATTTACTTTTTTATTGTGGTAAAATACAAATAACGTAAAATTTGCCATCTTAACCATTTTTAAGTGTACTGTTCAGTGGTACTAAATACATTCATAATATTGTGCAACCATCAGCACCACTCATCTCCATAACTCTTTTCATCTTGTAAAACGGAAACTGTATAACTCTATACCCATAAAGAATAACTTCACTTTCCCCCCTTCCTCTAGGCCCTGAAAACCACCATTCTATTTTTTGATTCTCTGATTTTGGCTGCTCTAAGTACCTCATATAAGTGGAATCACACAGTATTTGTCTTTTTGTGACTGGCTTATTTCACTTAGCATACTGTCCTCAATGTTTATTCATGATGTAACATATGTCCAGATTTCCTTCTTTTTTGAGACTGAATAATATTTCATTGTGTGTCTGTGCCACATTTTGCTTATTCATCCATCTATCAATGGACACTTATGTTGCTTCCAAGTTTTAGCTATTGTGAGTAATGCTGCTATGAACATGGATGTACAAATATCTGTTTGAGTCTTTGCTTTGAATTCCTTTGGGTATATACCCAGAAGAATTGCTAGATATATAGTAATTCTAGTTTTAATCTTTTGAGGAACCACTATACTGTTTTCCACGGTGGCTTACCATCTTACACTTCCACCAACAGTGCACAAAGGTTCCAATTTCTCCACATCCTCCCCAGCACTTATTTTCTTTTTTTATATGGTAGTTATCCTAATGGGTGTGAGGTAGTATCTCACTGTAGTTTTGATTCGAATTTTTCTAATTATTAGTGATATTGAGCATCTTTTTATGTGTTTATTGGCCGTTTGTAAATCTTCTTTAGAGAAATGTCAAGTCCTTTATATATTTTTAAACCGGGTTGTTTATTTTTTGTTGTTTTTGAGTTTTAAAAGTTCTCTATATGTTCTGGATATTAATTCCTTATCAGGTGTATAATTTGCAAATATCTTCTCCCATTCTGTTGGTTGCATTTTACTCTGTTAATAGTGTCTTTTGATACACAATTTTTTGGAAATTTTTTATTAAGCTCAATTTGTCTTTCTTTTCTTGTCCGTGCCTTTGGTGTCATATCCAAGAGATTATTGCCAAATTCAATGTCATGAAGCCTTCGTTCTATGTTTTCTTCTAAGAGTTTTATAGGTTTAGGTCTTACATTTAAGTCTTTGATCCATTTTGAGTTAGTTTTTGTATATGGTGTTAAGTAAGGATCCAAATTCATTCTTTTACATGTGGATATTCAGTTATTCCAGCATTATTTGTTGAAAAGACTATCCTTTCCCCATTCAGTAGTCTTAGCACCTTTGTCAAAAATCATTTAACCATACATGTGAGGTTTTATTTCTGGACTCTATATATAGTTTGTCTTTATGCCAGTATCACACTGTTTTGATTACTCTAGCTTTGTAGTAAGTTTTGAAATCAGGAAATGTCTTTCAACTTTGTTCTTCTTTTTCAAGACTGTTTTTGGCTATTTGGATTCTTTTGCAATTCCATATGAATTTTAGGATCGGTTTTTCTATGTCTGCAAAAAAAATGTCATTGGGATTTTCATTGACATTGAAATGTCATAAGGATTTCATTGAATCTACAGATCACTTTGGGCAGTATTGACACCTTAACAATATTAAGTCTTCCAGTCCGTGAACGTGGGATGTGTTTACATTTATTGATGTCTTATTTAATTTCCTTCAACAATGTTTTGGAGGGTTTTTTACATTTTAAATTTTATTTTTTGTGGGTATATAATAGGTGTATATATTTATGAGGTTCATGAGATGTTTACCTGTTATTATTTCCCTTCTCTCTAAAGAACATCTTTTAATATTTCTTGTAAGGCCTACAGGCATGCAATATGTAGTAATCACATCATGGGAAATGAGGTAGCCATCCCCTCAAGTATTTATCCTTGTGTTACAAACAATCCAATTACACTCTTTTAGTTTTTAAATGTACAATTAAATTATTATTGAGTATAGTCACCCTATTGTGCTATCAAATACTAGGTTTTATTAATTCTTTCTAGTTATCTATTTTGTACCTATTAAGCACCCCCACCTCCCCCCACCCAGCCTACCACTACCCTTCCCAGCCTCTGGTTACCATCCTTGTACTCTCTATCTCCATGATTTCAATTGTTTTGGTTTGAGAGCGTGTGATGTTTATCTTTCTGTGCCTGGCTTATTTCACTTAGTATAATGACCTCCATTTCCATCTATGTTGTTGAAAATGAGAGGATCTCATTCTGTTTATGGCTGAATAGTACTCCATTGTGTATAAGCACCACATTTTCTTTATCCATTCATCTGTTGATGGACACTTAGGTTGCTCCCAAATTTTGGTTAGTGTGAACAGTGCTGCAACAAACATAGGTGTGCAGATATCTATTCAATATACTGATTTCCTTTCTTTGGAGTATATATCTAGCAGTGAGATTGCTGGATCATATGGTAGCTCTATTTTTAGTTTTTTGAGGAATCTCCAAACTGTTCTCCAAAGTGGTTGTACTAATTTACATTCCCACCAACATGGTATGAGGGTTCCCTTTTCTCCACATCATCAACAGCATGTATTATTGCCTGTCTTTTGGATATAAGCCATTTTAACTGAGGTGAGATGATGTCTTATTGTAGTTTGGATTTGCATTTTTCTGATGATCAATGATGTGAGCATCTTTTCATATGCCTGCTTGCCATTTGTATGTCTTCTTTTGAGAAATGTCTATTTAAATCATTTCCCCATTTTATTTTGTAGTTTTCATTGTACAGGTACAAGTCTTTCATCTCCTTGGTTAACTCCTAAGTAGTTTGTCCTTTGTGAGATTATTAGAAATGGAATTATTTTATGATTTCCTTTTCAGATTGTTAATTGTTAGGTATAGAAATGCAACTGATTTTGTGTATTGACTTTGTATTCTGTTACTTTGCCAAATTTTATTAGCTCTAACTGATTTTTTGTGAAATATTTGGGGTTTTCTACATATAAGACCATATTATCTGCAGACAGATAATTTTACTACTTCCTTTCCAACTTGGATGCCTTCTTTTTCATTTTCTTGCCTAACTGCTCTGGATAGAACTTCCAGTAGAATGTTTAATAGAAGTGGTGAAAGTGAGCATCCTAGCCTTGTCACCGATCTTAGAGGAAAAGCTTTCAGTCTCTTACCATTGAGTATGACATTTGCTGTGGGATATTCATAAATGGCTTTTATTATGTTGAGATAGTTCCCTTCTGTTCCTAGTTGTTGAGTGTCTTTTATCATGAATAGTTGTTGAATTTTGTCAAATGCTGCTTCTGCATTGATTCAGATGATCACCTTTTTTCCTTTATTCTGTTAATATGATGTATTACATTGATCTGTTGTTGTTTTGAACCATCCTTGCATTCCAGGAATAAATTTTTCACCTGTTCATTTACTTTTATTTTATGTGCACCTGTATAGTTAAAATAGGTTTATTGTAGACAACATATAGTTAGATCTTGTTTTTTGATCCACTTTGACAATCTCTTTTACTTGATGCATTTAGACCTTTGATGTTTAAAATGAGAATTGATATAATTAGATTAATATCTACCTTATTTGTCACTGTTTTCTATTTGTTGCCTTGTTCTTTGTTTCTATTTTTGCCTTCCAGCCTTTTTCTGCCTTTCATGATTTTAATTGAGCATATTTTGTCATTTCATTTCCTCTCCTCACTTAGCATGTCAATTGTACTATTTTTTTAGTAGTTACCCTAGAGTTTGCAATATACATAGGCAACTAATCCAAGTTCATTCTCAAATAATGTTATACTGCTTCATGGGTTGTGTGAGTATTTTATAGTAAAAAAAAATCCTAATTCCCCCCTCCCATCCTTATATCATTGCTGTCATTCGTTTTGCTCATATATAAGCGTACGTAAGTGAATATTTATGAATACATTGTTGCTATTATTATTTTGAGCAAACCATCGTCTGTTAAATCAATTAAGAATGAGAAAAATACATTTTTTAAAATTTTACCTTCACTTTCTTCAGTGTTCTTCTTGTATGTAGATTGAAGTTTTTGACCTATATTATTTTCCTTCTCTCTAAAGAACATCTTTTAATATTTCTTGTAAGGCAGATCTACTGGCAACAAATTTCATTGATTTTTGTTTGTCAGAGAAAGTCTTTATTTCTCTCCACTTATGAAGAATAATTTCTCAGGATACAGAATTATAGGTTGGTTTTTATTTTCTCTCAATACTTTATATATTTCACTTCACCCTCTTCTTGCTTGCATGGTTTCTGCAGAGAAGTCAGATGTAATTCTTATCTTTTCTCCTCCGTAGATAAGATGTATTTTTCTTCGGGCTTGTCAGGATTTCTTTCTTGATCTTTGATTTTCTATTGTTTGAAAATGATATGCCTCAGTGTCATTTTGGGGACATATTTCCTGCTTTGTGCTTGGTGTTCTCTAAGGATCCTAGATCTGTAGTTTGGTGTCTGACATTAATTTGAGGAAAGTCATTATTGTTTCAAATATTTCTCCTGATCATTTCTCTCTTCCCTCTCCTTCTTGCATTTCCATTAGGCATTTTTACAGCCACAGTTTTTGGATATTCTGTTTTCTTCTTCCAGTCTTTCTGCTCTTTGCTTTTTAGATTTAGAAGTTTCTATTGAGATATCCTCAAGCTCAGAGACCCACTTCTCAGCTGTGTTCAGTCTACTTATAAGCCCATCAAAGGCACTCTTCATTTCTGTTACAGTATTTTGTTTTGTTTTGCTTTTTATCCCTAACATTTCTCTTTTTTTCTTAGAATTCCCATCTCTTTGCCTATCTGTTCTTGCATGCTGTCCTCTTTATCCATTAGAGCCCTTAGCATATTAATCATAGTTGTTTTGAATTTCTGTTTCTGGTCTAATAATTCCAAAATCCATGCCATATCTGAATCTGGTTCTGATGCTTGCTCTGTCTCTTCAAACTATGGTTTTTATGCCTTTTAGTATGCCCTGTAATTTTTTCTTGATAGCTGGACATGATGCACTGGGTAAAAGGAACTGCTGAAAATAAGGCCTTTAGTGATTTAGTGGTAAGGGGTGGGGAGAGGGGGAAGCATTCTATAGTGCTATGATTACGTCTCAGTCTTTTGGTGAGCCTGTGCCCCTGGGCTGTGAAATTCACAGGTGCTTCTCCCCCACCTCCCCCGCAACACACACGGGCAGATGGGATAGGATGGCTAAGGTGGGCTGGAGTTGAGTATTTCCCTTCCACCAGGTCAATTAGTCTCTCACGAAACCCCAGCAGGTTAGGCTCTGGCTAACTAGTTTCCCCTGAGGACAAACCTTGTTAAAAAGAACAGAATGCTCTGGCATATTTTGAAATGATTCCTTTTCCCCTTCCACTGCCAGAAGCACATGGGGATTTTTCTCCAATATTCACTTAAGAACCTGGTAGAATTCCAGGAGTAAAACTCACAAAAGCGTGGGGGCTCAGTGAAGGCCTCCCCTGAGGTTTTTGTCTCTCAAACTTACCCACACTGAGCCTCCAGCAACTAGTCAATTACACTTTCAGTTTTCCTACCTGCACACCGATTCCCATGGAGGTTTCTGCTCCAATAATTTGTAATTCTCTCTATTTACCTATCTCTCCAATTCTGGGGGCAGTGGTTTGCCCTGTGACCTCACTTCTTGTACAGATCTAAGAAAAGTTGTTGATTTTTCAGTTTGTTCAGCCTTCACTGGTTGTTAGGACAGAGTGGCAACTTTCAAGCTTGTCATATGCCAGACCAGAGACTGGAAACCACTACTTTTTAGAATTTTCAAAACAATTAAAACAATCCAAACACCCATCAACTTGTGGATAGAAAAATAAAATGTGGTACATCTATACAAAGTAATATTATTTAGCAATAAAGAGGAATAAAGTACTGATACATGACACTAATACGGATGAACCGCAAAAGCACATGAAATGCAAAAAGCCAGATGCAAAAGACTACCTATTGCATGATTCCATTTATATGAAATGTTCAGAAAAGACAAAAAGTAAATTAGTGGATGCCTGGGAGTGGGAATGAAAACTATAATTGCCTGTAAATGGGCACGGGGGTTCTTATTGGGTGATGGGAAGGTTCTAAAACAGGATTGTGCTTACGGTTATAGAACTCAGTAAATTTACTAAAAATCATTGTACGCTTTAAAACAGGTGAATCTTGTAGAATGTAATAATACCTCAACCAAATCAATTATTAAAAATAATAAAGGTTTAATTGGAAAAAATATAGAAAGGCATTAAGAACAAAACAAGAAATGTCTTCTATTCTTATGTTAAAGACAAAAGTTCCTCTTCTTCTTCCTCTTCTAAAGGGAATTGTACTGCACCTCTGCCAGAAACCCTCACTGTTCACTTAAAAATATATCATGGGTATTTCCTGTGTCGTTATATGTAATTATAACTGTGCTTATATGTAAATACATAGACAATAGTTTACCATTTCTCTGATTGAACATCCCTAGATCTCCTTCCCCATACATGATCCACATGCCCACTGTTGTTGTTGGAGTCCATTTCTAGATATCAAAGTCCTGAGTCACAGGCGCGGACATTTTTAGGACTTTTGGTAAATTTCTAATGTCCATCTCAACAGGCTGGGTAGACATTTCCCCCTCCACCCACAGTTAAGCAGGTGTCTCTTTCTAAACAACTATTCCCGCACCAAAGCTGGAGCCATGGTTTATTTTGTATCTTTACCAACTGGATGAGCAAAAACTGGTATCTCATTGTTGGTTTAAATTGAGTTTATTTTAATTATTAGGGAAGTTGCACACTTCTTCATACATTAATAGCTCCTTTGTATTATTTTCTTTTCTTTTGTTAAATGTTCATACTTGTCCTTTGCACATTTTTCTATGGGAGTATTTGTCCTTTTTGTAGAATTTAAGTGCTTTTTATAAAATAAGAGCATCCATCTTTATGCTCCCACATATGTTACAAATATTTATTTCACGTTTGTGTTTGTAATTTAATTTTGTTTATGGTTTTTAATGGGTAGAAGTTTTATGTTATTTTTGTGGAGCTATCAATCTTTCTTTTATGGTTTCTGATGTTTTTGAAAGGCTTAGAAAGACCTCCTCTACCCAATATTGTATAATATTCACCTATATTTTCTTTTTTGGTACTTTTACAGTATTTTATCTGCTCCTCCACTTACCCATTTGCCATTAATCTTTAATTTATCTGGAATTTATTTTAGATTAAGATTGAATTCTAACTTAAATTTCTTCCAAATAATTGAATAATTGTCACAGCACAGTTAATGAATAATTCATTTACTTACTGATTGGAACTAGCCATCTTTCTCATGTTTTAAATACTTATCTCTACTTGAGTCTCTTTATAGGAGCTTTTATCCTGTTCCTTTGATCTATCTGTGTTTTTATATGCTATTACAACATGAATTTAATTATTTGGCTTAATGATATATTTTAAAATGTGGCAGTACGAGTCACCTCTCATTCTTTTTAAAACATGTTTTGGTCATTAGTTCGTGTTTAGTCTTCCAGATACATTTTAGAGTCATTTTATCAGGAAAAGAAAAACCCTTTCATGATTCTGATTGGAATTAAACTGAAAAATTAATTTGGAAAAACTGACACCTCTACATGTGAACTTTACTATTCAGAAACACACCATGACTCTTCATTTAAGGCTATGTTTAAATCTCTCATTAAAGGTGTTTTTTTATTTGTTTTGGTCATTTTTTATGTTTTTCTTTTCTTTTTATCTTTGTAAAGACAAAGTGTCACTATGTTGCTCAAGTTGGTCTTGAACTCTTGGCTTCAATCGTCATCTTCCTGCCTCAGCCTCCAGAAGTGTTGGGATTACAGGCATAAGCTACTGCTCCCAGCCTGTTTTTGTCATGTTTTAAAACTGGAATTGCAGCCTGGCGCAGTGGCTCACACCTGTAATCCCAGCACTTTGGGAGGGAGGCCAAGGCAGGTGGCTCACCTGAGGTCAAGAGTTCCAGACCAGCCTGGCCAACATGGTGAAGCCCCATCTCTACTAAAAATACAAAAATTATCCGGGCGTAGTGGCATGTGCCTGTAGTCCCAGCAACTTGAGAGACTGAGGTTGGAGAACCGCTTGAACCCGGGAAGCGGAGGCTGCAGTGAGCAGAGATTGTGCCATTGCACTCCAGCCTGATCAACAAGAGTGAAACTCCATCTCAAATGAATAAATAAATAAATAAATAAATAAATCGGGAATTGCACACTTCTTATTTGCTTTATTATTAGTTATTTAATGTTTTGCTGATATTGTAAAAGGAATTCATTTGCTATTAAGTTTTTTTACTGATTGTCACTGATATGAAGAAACACTATTAATTTGTGCTAACTGGTCATTTAACTTAACTCTCCTACTAGTTCTTACTTGTTTTCATGTTTAGGGATTATTTTAAGGGTTTTTATATCATTTGCAAATAAGAATTTATTTCTTTACAAATGTCGTGCCTCTAAATTATTTTTCTTTCTTATTTCATTGGTTAATGGTGTGGTACGAATCCTCCCCCATGCCTCTTATTTTTCTTTAATGAGAATGCCTCTGGTTTTTCACCATTAGTATGATATTAAAGGCTGATTTAAGCTAAAAAAGCTTCAAGGAAGTATTTCTTCTGGTGCTATTTTATTAAGCATTCTTAACAGCAATAGATATTGGATTTTATTAAATGCCATCTTGCATTTTGTGAGTTGATTATATTTTTTTTTCTTATTTGAACTATTGATGTGATGGAATGGTATTCATAGATTTCTTTATATTGAACCAGTCTTAGATTCCTAGAATAAAACTCTGCGTGGTCATGGTATGTTATCCTGGTAATATCCTGGTAGATTCTGCTTGCCAGAATTCTATTGAGAATTTTCACAGCAATATTAATAAGTTGGTAATCTTATTTTGGCCCTGTCGAGCTCTGTTACCAGGAATTTGCTGGTTGAGTGAAATGAATGAGGATTTTCATATTTCTTGTGCTCCTGCACACTTTCTAGGTGTGGCAGTTACCTAGGATATTATTGAACATTTCAGGGAGCAGGCAGCTTGTCTATAAAATCTTTTGAGCCAAGCACGCTTGCTAGAGCCCCATCCCTCCTCCCAACCACACACAATTTTACTCATCTTTCACAGGAGGAATCTTCGAGTATGCGGACGGCCCCAACGCCCAGGTCATGAACGCCGAGGAGCACGCCTTTCGATTTTCTGCCAACATCATCAACAGGAACAGGACTCTGCTGCCCAACACAACCTTGACCTATGACATACAGAGGATTCACTTCCATGACAGCTTCGAGGCGACCAAAAAGGGTGAGTGTGCAGTTCCTGCCTCTGTTCTCTTCCCAGCCTGGGGATGGGAAGCACTGCGTTTGCTATCCAAGATCCTGGAAACAGGCCAGAGCTCCAAGTAGGTTCAGAGCCTTTTCTACCTGGTTTGGGCTTGGAGCCAGACTGCCTGGACTTGCATCCTAGCAACTCTGATATTAGTTGTGTGACCTTGGACAAAATACCCTGTGCCTCAGTTTTCTCGTCTGCACAATGGATGCATTTCTGTAAAGTGCTTAGAATAGTAAGCACTGGCAAGTAGGAAGTACCATATAGGACTTTACTCTTATTGCACTTGGCTTCTTTGCCCTCCACATACTGAGCCACCAGGTCAGGGACCCAATTTCTGTGTCCCACCCACCTGCTTCTCCTTGCCTTGTATTCTGGCAGTCAGAGTCCCTGATATCGAGAGCAGTTACTGCTGACATATTTTTTTTTTTTTTTAGACAGAGCTTCACTCTGTTGCCCAGGCTGGAGTACAGTGGCGCGATCTCTGCTCACTGCAACCTCCACCTCCCAGGTTCAAGCGATTCTCCTCTCTCCGCCTCCTGAGTAGCTGGGACTATGGGCACATGCCACCACACCCAGCTAATTTTTTGTATTTTTAGTAGAGACAGGGTTTCACCATGTTGGCCAGGCTGGTCTTGAACTCCTGACCTTAGGTGATCTACCCACCTCAGCCTCCCAAAGTACTGGTATTACAGGTGTGAGCCACTGCGCCCGGCCATTCTGACATTTTTGAGGCCACTCTGCTGAATCTCAGAACTGATCTGCAGACAGACAAGAGGTGCCCCACCCTGGTTTAGCCTGGATCATCCGAAGAGTGATCCTTCATCCATGACCCCTCTCTCTGCTGTTGTGCCCACTCCCTGCCTGTGTCCTCCCACTCTTTTCCCAGCATGCCCTGCAGCCTACCCTGTGCAGTGAAGTGTCCATCTCCCTGCTGAGTGTCTATGCTGACACCCTCTGCCCGGCCTTGTCCAGCTAGAAAATGACTGAACTCAACCAAAACTACTCAATAAAAAGGTCAGAACACAGAACAAATGCCTGGAATCAGAGTGCAGAGGCCCTCGTGGGCACAACCACCCACAAAAAGCTAGACTGGGTTTTCCGTCTATGTTTTCTAAAAATTACTAAAATAATGCAATGACTCCCTAGCGGTACGCCTGTGATTCAGCACAGGGACCTTCCCCAGCCACGCAGGGAACCCGGGGCAGAGTTTCCGAGCCCTCCCGGAGTTACTTCCTCCAGGAAATTACAGTCCCGCCCTACGTGAAACTGCCAAGTTGTTGGTGAGCAGGCCCAAGACAGAAACCTCCTAGCCCCTGAAAATCTAGCCCTGGGCTTCCAAGTGACCAAAGCCACAACCCCTCCACTCCCCGCCTCCCCGCAACCAGATGACATGACTTGCTTTCTTAAAATCTTGGATGGAACATCTCATGGTCTTTCCCCAAATCATCATCACAGCCCATGAGGGCCTTTCCAGTCTAGCCTCAACCTGACCTTCCAGCCACATCCATACCATCTGCTCCCTTAGGCCCTGGGTTCTAGCCATACCTGCCCTTCTCAGGGTTCCATGCTTCCTCCCACCTCTGGGCTTCCCCACATGCTGCCACCTCTGCTTGTAATTCCCTTTCTCCAGCCCACCCTCTCCTGCCCTTTGCCTGGCCAACCCATCCTTGTCTTCTCAAACTTCCAGTCCTCCAGGAGACCCTCCCAGAGACCCTAGGCAAGGTCAGGTCTCCTTGCTTTCATCTTCTAACACTCTGAACTTTTCTTTCACAAGCCTGACCTGTGGGTGTGAGAGAGAGGTCATGTGATTATTGTACATGTTTTCCACTTGTCTGCAAGCCCCCGTGCCTTTTTACTGCTCCACTATAGAACCTGGCATGGGCCTGGCACACAGGAGGCACAAAATCAGTCCTGGTGGTTTGATCGGATACACAAATGAAAGTGTGTCAAACCCACTTAGTGAATATTGTTCCTTACGATCCCTGCAGGAAAAAAGGCCCTGCCCTTTATAGGTCATGCCCAAGGAAGCTGGGTCGTAGGACCAATAACTACAACAACCAGAAAATGAGAGAGAGCTACAGAAGTGTTGTGGTACAAGCAGGAAGGCTTCCTGGAGGAGGAGAGATTTGAGTTGAGCTTTGAAGGATGGTGGGAAAGAGTGAGGAGTGGGATAAGGCAGAAGGTAGAATGGAAAATGCAAGTTGTTTGAAGGAGCCAGTTTATGCACTTGAGAAGTCTGTTGAGCACCCACTGTGTGCCAGGTGCTGGGGATCCCAAAGTGTTTAAGACAGAGGTGGCTGGTTCCTGCGACCATGGAGCTTAACATCTAGTGGCTGAAGCAACAGGTGCCATACTGGGAGTTTCAGGAGAGAGTGCAGGAAAGGGAGGGTGGAGGGTTAGCTTGGTCAAGGAGCGTGAGTTTATAAGAAACAGACACCTACTCAAGCTAGATCAAGAAAAAAGGAACTGCCACCCAAATCAAGATATAGACCATGTGAGCCCTTCAGAAGCCCCATGCCCCTCCCAGTCATTCCTCTCCCAAAGTCACCACCGTTCTGACTGCTGGTGCCCCACACTGGTTTTTGCTGTTTTTGAACTTTACATAAATGAAATCATTCAGTGTCTACTCTTTTAAGCCTTGCTCTTTGCTCTGTCTTGGATCCGTGAGATTGTCTACATGGTTGACTATATTGGTCTTCATTGATGTACAGTGTTCTGTACATGAATATGCCCCATTTTAAACAAATCCATTGCACTTTTGTTGCACTTATGATTTGGTTTCTGTTTGGGGCTGTTACCTACATTGCTGCTGTGAACATTCGTGTAGATGTCTTGTGATGCACATGTATACTCATTTTTGTTGGATATATACTTAGGAGTGGAAGTGTGCAGGTCACAGAATGTGCATATGTTCAGCCAAACAGTTTTCCAAAGCTGCTGCACAGTCTGCACTCCCCACAGCTATGTTTGAGAGTGGCACTTGCCCTACATCTTCACTAACACTTGGTAAAGTCAGTTTTATTTTTAAATTTTGGCCATTCTGGTGGTTTCTGTAATGAGTCTCATTATATATATGTAGTGAGTCTCTCTCTCTCTCTCTCTCTGTCTCACTATATATATATATATATGTATTTTTTTTGAGGTGGAATTTCACTCTTGTTGTCCAAGCTGGAGTGCAGTGGTGCCACCTCAGCTCATTGCAACCTCCACCTCTTGGGTTCAAGCAATTCTCCTGCCTCAGCCTCCCAAGTAGCTGGGATTACAGGCATCCACCACCACACCCAACTAATTTTTTATATTTTTAGTAAAGATGGGGTTTCATCATGTTGGCCAGGCTGGTCTTGAACTCCTCACCTCGTGATCCACCCGCCTCAGCCTCCCAAAGTGCTGGGATTACAAGTATGAGCCACCATGCCCAGCCTATATTCTTGATTTATATATTCTTGCGTCCTTTGTTGGAGAGATATCTCTATTGCATATATGCATTACATGTGGGCCTCCATTTACATTCTCTTAACAGTTTCTTTTGAGGGGCAAAGTTCTTAATTTAAAGAAGTCCAATTTATCAATACTTTCCATTATGGTTAATGTCTTTTGTATTGTTTGAGAAGTCTTTGTCTACACTAAGGTTATGAAAATATTCTCTCGTTTTTTTTCCTAGAAAGGCTGTTGTTTTATCTTTCATAGTTAGCTCTGTGATCTATCTCACATTGATTTTCTGTGTACGGTGGAAGGTAGGGGTTTGGGCTTATTTTTTCTATACAATGCTGATGGGAGTAAAACCTTCCATTTCTTAGGAGAACTATTTGGCAGTATCTACTAAAGCTTGTGCCTACGAGGATGTTTCTAGCCCCTTTAATGATAATAATCAAAAGTTAGAAGTAAATTAAAGGTCCGTCAGTAGGAGAATAGATAGATTAGGATATGATTATACAATGGAATTTTAATCAGCCATTAAAAAATAAACTTTCTCCACTCAACATCATAGATGAACCTCACAGATACAGTATTGAGTGAAAGAAAAGAGATTTCCTCTGCGAGAGGGAGTAGTATGCAGTGAGTGGATATTGACTGGGAAGGAGCAAGAGAGACCCTTCTTAGGTGTTGGAAATGCCCTATAGCTTGACTGAGATAGTGTAGCATACATGAGTGCATGATGTATGAATGAAATTATATGTGAAAATTCGTAACAGTCATGTGCTTAACATTAATGCACTTTACTATATTTTATATCTCAATAAAAAAATCGTGCCATCTTTCTGCAACCCTCAATGTCCCTGTGATGACATGCCTAAGACAGATACCATCCCTCTGCTATGACTGGCAACACCACTGTCACACCTTGGCACATTCCTGCTGTTGGATCCCACTCCCCTTTGGGCACCCTCCATCCCTCAGGGAGCCCCATGTTCCCATGATCTTTATTTTTCCTTTTGATCTTTGGTTTTTTAAACAGCATTCTCCTGAGGCATCTTTAGGACTCTTCCAAGGAACTTGGGGCTTGGGGCAAATTCTGATTAATCCAGCGATAATTCATTTTCCCTAGACAGAAGTCCTCATCATTGCTTTCTTCCTCTCCAGCTGGATCCAGCCACCTCGGGCCCTGTGGGGGGAGGGGACGCAGAGGCACAAAGCCTGGCACCTGCCAGCTCCGCTTGAATTAGTCCTTCCCTCCACATGAGGCCCAGGGGGCTTTTCCCTGTTAAAATGGACTTTCACTTATTGTCTTTATCTTTACACGTTTTGTGGGAATTAAAAGATGAGTGACTTCCAGGCAGCGCCAGAGGCGGCAGCAGCGCAGACAGCGTCTGTGTTTTTCTTCCAAGGCTGACCGGAGTGGGCCTGGAATCGACCCAGGGCTCCCCAGGCTCCTCCGCCTTCACTTATTCTCTGGGCTGCTCAATTCCTTTTAAGACACAAATTGATTGGGATAATTTTTGCCATAACTACAATTGCCATGGAAAGGGAGTGGGGGGACGGCATTCAGGCTGTGGACTCCTACAATGACTGTGAACCATTGAGTTACTGTAAAATGACCAGAAAATGGATTCAAAATTGAAGCCACAAATAATGTAATTACTGCAGTGTGATCAGGCTGCCAGAACAAGAGTTGGCTGCTGCCCTGGAAACATCTGGAAGAAAAGCAGCAGCTGCTGCTGCTGCTGCTGTAAGACCTGCCCTGGTCCCTGTGGGGCAGCAGTGCTCTTCCCAGCTGGGAAGTCCTCAGAGGGTGGAAGGAACATGGAGGAGACAGGAAAGGGGAGGTGGAGAAAGGCCAGGGAAAAGCAATAGGTGAAGGCCAGGACTGATGCTTCCTGTTAGGCAAGAGTAAAGTCTAATCACTGCATCTCTTGCAGAATGAAACCCAGTGTGGTCGTCATCATCATGCCACCACCATTGACTCTACTATCAACACCAGTACCCCAGCACCACAATTACTGTTTTCACCAGCAACAATGGTATCATCTCCACTCTTAATATCAGCACCACCAACACCACTCCTACCGCCATCACCTCCATCACTGCCATGACAGCAACATCTTCATCATCACCAGTCTTGTCAGCACCAACATCTCTGCCACCATCCCACTGATACTGTCAGTACCATCAACATTGCTATCACCTCCTCTCTCATCAATGCTGACATCCCGTCATCCCCTGTCATTATCACCATTACAGTGAAGGCACCGACACCTTTATCATTGTCAGTCTCATCAACACCAACATCAACATCACCATCCCGCCATTACTATCACAACATCAACATGATTAATTTCACCCTCAGCAATGCCGTCACCGTTATCATCATTGGCAGCCTCACAATATGGTCTTTAGTATCACAATGATTTCAGTTGCCTTTGTCATAATCCTCACAGTCTGCGTCAAAATAAAAGTCACTTCTTTGAAGAACACTCTTGCAATCCTCTGCATCATCAGACTTTGTGTTGGTCCACTGTCCCTTGCCTTGGTCAAACAACATGCCCAGACCTTGGACATGACCTAAGAGGCCAGGCCGTGTAAGGGTAGCAGTGGCAGGGAAGCCTGGACCTGACTGCTCCAAGGCATCAATCAATGAAGGAAATCTAAGAGGCAGATTCTTAGAGGTGGTGGTGGGAGTGAATGAGACATTCAAATCATTCAACCAAGTCTTCACACTGAAGGTGTTCCGGGAAAAAGAATAGACAGAGAATATAGTGGGACAGAAACCAGAGGCATCAGGGGACAGCTAGAAGGTTCAAAACAAAGGTAGGAGAGAGTATGAGGGAAATCTATAGGGTTTACAGGGTGCCCACGGCCTCAGGCTTGGGCAAGCCCTGGACTGCTGTCACTCACTGTTATCATCTCTTCCATGTTGGTAGCCAGCTCCCATGGTTGCAGAGTGACTCACACGTGGCCTCCTCCCTCAGGAAGTGCCTAATCTGAAGGGGACAAGGTGGTCGGGGAAGATACGCAACACCCCCAGAGGGCAGAAGAATAGCACGAATGGGCAGTGAGGGTGCAGGTCCGAGCATGGCCTCCTTGGGGAGACGGAACTGAAAAAAGAACTAGTCCTAAATTTGACAATTCACCAGCAAACCCAGAGTTCCTGTTTTTAAAGCATTTATTATCACTGTGGTTTGTCTCACACACCTACTCACACCAAGGGCTACCCAAGGCGTGTTGACTCGAAGGTGACAAGAGCAGGAACAAGATGGTGCTTCCCCGACTTGGCTCCCAGTCCCAGAACTACAGAAGCACCAGGAGGATGCCATGCCTCCATCATATGTGCTCTCTTGCACCTGACCTTGGCCACAATGAATCCTGGGTTGCCCAGGAGATAACCTCTGTGCTGGCACTGCTGCTGTTCTGCCCAGTGTTCCAGGGGGCTCCAGCAGACTCCTAACAAAAACTATCCAGCTCATCACATTGCTATATCTTTCACCTTGCCCATAAATGGCAATCTCTGGTGTTCCCAGTAGAAGTACAGATTTCAGGAAAAATAACTTCTTCATATAAAATCTTCCATTTCCAGGAGGCAGTGGGAGTGGTGGATGTGAGTCAACAGGAAAAACACCCCAAGACCACATATTCTGATGGATTCAAAACTACCCTGTATCTCTGGATCAATCTGGATCAATCTGGACTATCCTTAAGCCCAGGCGAGAGGGACCCTTTCCCAGGGCCTGTGCTTTGATGTCTTGCCCTCTGCCTCCTCTGGTTGGCCTCTCCTCCCGGGACAAGGAGTCAGTGGGACCAGGGGACATACCCACCAGGAGCCTGTGCCCTGCCCTTCCTGACTTTCCTCTAAGTATCTAGAACCCGGAATTTCCTGCCCACTTGGCCCTGAGCCCACTTCTAGGACATGCATGGGCCCCTTCCTTGGGTCTGTCTTCCAGAGGGAAAGCCATACTTCCAGGAGGTGCACTTTTAGGACCTAGGGGTGACCAAGGGGCAACTGTTTGCAGTGGGTGTAGACAGTGTTTGGACATAAGGGCTGGGGTTTCCACAGAGAGTGCAAGGCCCCTTATGGTTCAGGATGGAGCCAGTGGTAAAAGAGAAAGGGGGAGAATGGGGTCTTGGTGCCACCTCCCCCCATGTCACTGTGTAGGCGGTCTCCATTCTCACCTGACTTTCCAGATTGTGATGAAGGTACATTTGTCAAGGTAAGAGAAAAGGACATGTTTGATTTAACAGTTTTTTAGCTTGACTAACAGCATGTAACTATTTAGCCATATGGTATGTGGGCTTCCACTTATACTCTGGCCCTGGGCCCTGCAAATCTTAGGGGTAGGCCTGTGCCCAGTGGGTCATTCCCAGAGGTCCTGGAGGCAGCCAGGACGTGTCTGAATCCAGTGTATTCATTCCTGCTTCGGTGCTCTGTCCTGCTTCCTCCTGTGTGCATCAGATGTCATATGTGTGCACATAGTGTCGTTCCCCTGTCCACAGGTAGGTGAGCTTGCTCATGCTCTGTTGGTGGATGTCTGATCGTTGCAAGTGGCGGAAAACCAAAATCTAAATGGCATAAGTCTTGGTTCATGCAAATTCTAAGTCCAGGGTTTTGCCTGGTCGGCGACTCCTGTGTTTTCTCTCTCTTGGCTCTGCTCAACCCACACTGACTGTGTTCACAGACAGGCACCCCTCTTTCTTAATGAGCACAAGATGGCTACTGCAGCTCCAGCTGTTACTTCCTTGAAGGTTCACTTAAAGAGGGAGGTGTCCTTTTCTCAGTCCAGTGGATCTCATGGCATCCCACTGGCTCTGACTGGCCCACAACTGTCCTCTAAATTCATGGCTGTGAACTACGAAGGTCAGTGAGTGGTTTTCTGGGTGCAAGCCGCATTCTCTGCACCGGTGGGTTGAGAGTAGAAAAGAGGGGTGAAGCCACAAGGAAAATTAGAGACAGTTGAGAAAAGAAGGGAGAATGGCTCCTGGGGAGCTCTCCCACCTACCCCAGAATGACTCTAAGAGATCCCCTTTTTATGGATCTTTTAGGCAGAATCCCCCACTTTGAACCCCAGCTGCCCTGAGTCTGCTCATTTGATGCTCTGTCGTGCCCACTGATGTTCGACCATCCCAGGCCGGTGGAAAGCATCTGCTGCCTCACCTGCCTGAGTTTTTGGACCTCCGCAAGAACCTGAACTGTTTGAAGGCAGGGATTCGGCATTCATTCAACATTCAGATGATGATTCGGTACTGTCGATACAGCAGTAAACCACATAGATCAAGGCCCTGCCTCTTTGGAACTTACATTCTACTGGGAAGAGAAAGTCAAGCAATGGACAAGACTTCCAGTGATCGTTTAATAAAGAAGGAAATAAACAGGGCATAGAAGGACAGGGATTGCGATTATAAATTGCGCAGTGAAGGCCTCCTTAGTAAGGCACAGACACAGAGGCCTCAAGGAGGAGGGGGAGGGAGTCTTGAGGCTCTACGAGGGAAGAGCATTCCAGCAGCGAGGACAGCACGTGCAAATAGGCAGGAGTGCACTTAGCATGTTCAAGGAGCATCATGGAAGCCAGAGGGACTTGAATGCTTTGAGGGAGGGAAAGAAGGATGGGAGACGAAGTCAGAAAAGTGGTGGTAGGGACAGGGAGGGAGGAGCTGCAACAAGCAGGATCTCTGGCCACTATTATGACTTTGGCTTTTGCACTGAGGAGCCCTTGAAGCAAAGGAGTGACGTAATCTACCTTACACTGCGGAAGCCTCACCCTGGCTGCTGAGTGCAAAATAGACAGGAGGGAGGATGACTGAGGAAGCTTCTGCAATAATCCAAGCTAAAGATGATGGCGGCCTGGACCAGGATGGGAGTCAGGGCTGGGAGCGGCAGGAAGTGTTCAGGTTGTGATGTATTTTGCAGGTGAAGCCACAGAAGTTGTTGATGAATTGGGGTGTGGGGTATGAGTGAATGAGAAGAATCAAGACAGAACCATGGTTTTTGGCATATGGGTCCAGGGACAATGGAGCTGCTGTTTACTGAGGTGAGGGAGGCTGGGAGAAGAGGGGATCCTGGGCTGGACGTGTCAGATCTGATATGCATGTCAGATATCCAACTGGTGATGTTGAGTAAGAGGTGAGATGCACAGGTCCGGGGTAGGGAACAGGCCGGGCTAGAGGTTGAAGTTGAAGCACCATCAGCCAGTTTGATTCTATTTGTTTCTCAGGTCCCCCCAAGAACAGAACCTGGCACAGAGCTGGTGATGCTAATCCCAGGATGACAACATCGAAGGTGGTGATCGCTTCTTTGCCATGGGCACTTCCTAAGGAAAAGGGATATACCCTGGCACTGTGCTCCAGTCTCCCACAACCATGTCTTTCCACCTTCATGTGGTCTTGCAAGGCAGGGACTGTTAGAACCCCTGTTTTCAGATGAGGAAATTGAGGTTCAGAGAGCTCATCCATTGTGCACCCACCGAGGGTTCCAGTTGCTGTTTTTCCCACATGTTGACAGGATCATCAGCATCGCTGTCCCCATGCCCACAGCCCCCACGCTGACCCCTGTGCTGCCCTACCCTCTGTTGCAGCCTGTGACCAGCTGGCGCTGGGCGTGGTGGCGATCTTCGGGCCGTCGCAGGGCTCCTGCACCAACGCTGTCCAGTCCATCTGCAATGCCCTGGAGGTGCCCCACATCCAGCTGCGTTGGAAACACCACCCACTGGACAACAAGGACACCTTCTACGTGAATCTCTACCCCGACTACGCCTCACTCAGCCATGCCATCCTCGACCTGGTCCAGTACCTCAAGTGGCGGTCGGCCACTGTGGTCTATGATGACAGTACAGGTGGGTGGCCAGGCCTGGCTAGGCTGGGGGCAACGGTGAGGGGGGCAGAGGCCCAGGATCAGGCTCTTGTCTGTTTGTTCAGCACAGCTGCCCCGGGGGAAGAGGCTGTGTTCCATACCCCAGTTCCACTCGGTTATGCTGATGTTCACCCCTGCACCCACTCACACCCCGTGCACCCCAGCTGCACTCATATCTCACTCAGCCCCAGTGCACCTCACCCCTGCCTCACACTCACCTCCTCCTCTAGCAGCACAAGTGTTCAAATCTGCACTGAACACCCACCCTAGCAGCAGCACACACATCTGCAAGCCACACCCACGCCTGCCCACGCTCTTACGCTCACACATTTCCATCTGCTGCAAACACATCCACCTTCACATTTGCACACTCACACACATAGCTTATGGCGTGGCCTAGTGTTAAGTGTGTACACACTGGAGCCAAACCACCTGGGTGTAAATCCCAGCTCTATCACCTGCTGGCTGAGTAGCTTCTTTGTGCCTCAGTTTCCTATAAAATGTAAATCTGTGAAATGTGGGATTACAAGATGACAGTGACAAGCACTGACATGCAGTGAGCACTGAAGGTTGGTTCTTCTCATCCTCCTCACACCTGCACCCGCCACGCACACACTCTTCTCTACCCACACTCACACACAGAGACACCTGCACGTGCCCAGCCCTGCTCACACACACACCAGCCCCTGCCATACCCACTTGACCGCTGACCCCAGCCAGGGCCAAGCTTGCAGATGTCAGCACCAGGCTCTTGTCTCATCCTGCCAGGACAGAGGGAGGAGATGGGCTCTGGGGCCTGTGGCTATGAGCTGTGGGCCCAAAGCTGGGCTCCCTGATGTGGCTGCACCTGTGTCCCACATGCTCTGCCAGCTGGAGCTAATGCTGCCCACATTTTTCTGGGTAGGACCCACCTGACCCACTCCTGCCCTGCCTTCCGAGTCCAGCCTGGGCCCTGCCTTCCAGAAGACCCTTGCTCCAAGGTGATATCCCCTGCCTCTCAAGTCCCAGGCCCTTAGAGAGGGCCCGGAGCACACACTTAGCAGATAATCACCAACAAACCCAGCAAACACACTCTGGCTTTTCCTTTGGATCTCATTCACTGCTGGGAGCTGGAGATACTTGGATAAACAAAACCCACTCTTGCTGTCACCCAGGCTAGAGTGCAGTGGTGCCATCACGGCTCACTGTCACCTCGACCTCTGGGATCAAGAGATCCTCCCACCTCAGTCTCCCAAATAGCTGGAACTATAGGCATATGCAGCACCACACCTGGCTAATTTTGTATTTTTTTGTAGAGCCAAGGTCTGGCTACATTGCCCAGGCTGGTCTCTATCTCCTGGATTCAAGCAATCCTCCCGTCTCAGCCTCCCAAAGTGCTGGGATTACAGGTGTGAGTCACCACACCACACCAAAACTCAGTTCTTGGTCTTGGCAAGCACTACATTGTAGGGAAACACAAACAGGGGACGACATAGCCATCTCCGTGAACAGAGCCATCTCTATGTAGCTCTATGTACAGAGAGCTAATGATCTGCCATAAATCACAAAAAGAGCAAGCAGGAAAGGGAGAGGGGAGAGAAGAGCCACTGAGGGCACTGACCGCTGCCCGGTCCCTGCCTTCATCCTTAAGTCATCCTTGTGAGGATGTGTGGGGCAGGGACAGACCTGGAGAGTCCCCTAGAGATGGAATTCATACATGCTTCTGGATTCATCTGCTAAAGAAGGCTACTGTTTACCTGTTGCGAACCAAGTGGTGCAAGTGTGATCTCAGTTCATTTCATGTAAATCTCATAGTAACTCCCTGGAGCGATGAATTAGAAATGAGGAAACTGAGTCCCAAAGAGGTGACATGCCCTGTGCACTGTCACCCAGCTAGTGAGTGCCAGAGCCAGCATGCACCTACAGGCCTGTTTGAGCCTAAAGTCTGTGCTGCTAGCCAGCATGGAGCTGTTTCTTCTCCTCTTTCTTTCCAAAGACTTGAGTCCCAAGACATTTCTTAGCCTGGCCTCTTAAGAGAGAGTGACCTTGGCAAGTCACTTAACCCGTCTGGCCTTGCTCTGCCCACGTGTCAAGAGCTGCTGCATCCAGCCTTGAAAAAGCCCTCCAGCTCTCAGCTGCCTGTGATTCAATGTCAGCTTTTGATTACCTCCTAATGGGGACTGGAAATAGTAGGGAGAGACTCCCTCAGAAAAGACAATTGGAAAGCTGTTTATTTAACTCAGGCTTCTACAAGCATCTATTCAGTTCCTGCTATTTCCAAAGCACCCTACAGAAGATCCTTGAGAGCAGGGATCCCCAGCCCGGCTTATTCACCCCAGCATGAAGACCTTGCCGTTGAGGGGCGCTCCTGCCCACCTCCCAGCCACTCCAGTGTTTCTGCTGCATTGTGGAGTCGTTTCTTAATGTACCACTGTGAATCGTTATCTGTCTGTGAGTCTGTGTCTGCTTCCAGGCCAGGAGCTTTCAGTGCCTCCAGGATTTAACACAGGGTCTGGTACAATGGAGATGTTTTTCATTGTTTGTTGCACTGAGTTGGACTGGATTGGATTGGATTAGTTTGGATTGAATTGGAAATCAAGTTGAATTAAACCCTTATTAAATATTGAAGGAAAGAGTATACGGGTGAAGAAATGAAGATGTTGTTATCCTGTCTTCTTTTGAAAAGTTAATCTTAGTATAGAAGAATGGGTGCCTGCCCAGAGGTCGCACATAATTCTAGGCCATCAGAGCTAAGAATGAAATGGCATATACATTTAGTCAGAGCCAGACCACTTGGGGAGTGGAAGCTCTATGGCCTTGGCTGGTCTGAGCTGACTTACCAGAGGAGGAGAGATTGGAGCACGATAGGTGAATGAAGAGAGGATAGATGAATGAGGAGAGGAATCATGAGGGAATTGCAGGTGGAGGGAACAGCATGAGCAAAAACTAGGTTGGACTGTACCTACCAGCTTAACCAAGAGGACAGCCTGGCTAGGGGAGAGGATTCAGGTATGGAAGGTGGGAAGAAAAAGTCAGATTAATAGAGTGTAGCTGGCTATGCAAGGTCTCTGATATCCAGCCTCAGAGTTCAAGCTTTATCTTTAAAGCAGCCAAGGATCATTGAGTATTGCTGAGCAAAGTTGTAGAATAATCAAAGCAGAGTTTTAGAAGGTGGTTCTAAGAGCAATGCACAGGGAGGGTTGGAAGGAGAGCCTAGAGCAAGGAGACTAGAGCACAGCAGACCGCACTGGTCCAGGCAGGAGCAAAGGAGGCCAGAATTCGAGGGGTGCTTGGAAGAGAACATGGGGCCAGAATGGAAGAGAAGAAAGGGATGTGAACAGGGTAATGTCGAAGACATGTAACTGGAATGTCATGGGTACGGAGTGGTCAGAGCAGACCCTGACATAGTCTAGATGGAGGGTGGAGGAAATGGCTTTGCAGAGGAAAAGGTGCTTTGTCATGATGATGGATACCATGCTAACAAAACTGGCCAGAGCTGATGCTCAGGTCTACAGCTCTTACCACAAGTGCCTTTAGCTCTAAGTACATGTCACTTCATTCTCAGCTCTGATGGCCTGGAATTACCTGTGATCACTGGGCAGGTACCCACTCCTCTGGAATACAATTTACTTCTCAAAAGGAGAGAGGATAGCAACATCTTCATTTTTTCATCCTTATACTCTTTCCTTCAGTATTTAATTAGAGTTTAATCCAACTTCATTTTCCATTTGATTCAGTTAAATTCAACTCAATTCAGTTCAACAAATATTTAAAACATAGGGGAGTCAATGGGGCAGTGAGTTTGATCAAGAAGACAATGAGCACTAGGGGCTCAGGGTTGGTGTCAGCCAAATAATATAACTTTGATGATGTACAGTGGGTAGAAAGAAGTGTGCTCCCAGAATCCGGATATGTCAAAGGGCAAGACAATGTATGTGTCATCAAACCCATGGAGTGAGAAGTACTCCACAGTGGGCTTTGGCTGTGTTTGCTTTGGAGATTGTGTCCATTAGGATGTTTTGGCTGCAAGTAACAGACAGCCCAACTCACATTGACTCAAGCAATAAACTGTTATCTCACTGACAAGAATTCTGGAGATGGACCTTTCCTGGGATGATTTAGCAGCTTGACAAAGTCAGGGTGCTGGGTCAGTATTGCCACAGCTCTCTTGGCCTTCAGCTCATAGTCACAATAGGGCTGCTGAAGCTCGGAGCATGCAGTAGGTGGCATACAGGAGGTAGAGGCCAACGGGATTTTCTTCTTCATTTTTTTTTATTTTAGAGACAGGGTCTCACTCTGTCACCCAGCTGGAATGCAGTGGCACAATCATGGCTCCTGGCAACCTTGAACTCCAGGGCTCAAACGGTCCTCCCACCTCGGCCTCCCAAGTAGCTGGAACCCAGGCACATACCACCATGCCCTGCTAAGATTTAAATTTTTTTATAGAGTCAGAGTCTTGCTGTATTGCCAAGGCTGGTCTCAAACTCCTGCTTTAGCCTCTCAAAGCACTGAGATTACAGGTATGAGCCATCACAACCAGCCCAATGAGATTTTTCTTAATGTGACTCATGCCTCTTATCAAAGAGGAAGATCTGTCTCAGAACCTTCTAGAAGACAATCCTGTATAGCTCACTGGGTCCATGCCTATTATTCTAGACATTGTCAGATGGGAATGGGATTGCCACTGATTGGCTCCTGCCAATCACGAGTCATCTCATGGGACTGGTGCATTTTCACCCAAACCCAATCACAGTTCTTTTAGAATGCAGGAAGGGAGTGCAGTTGTGATCTCTTTCTATAATAATGCTGTGTAACAAACCACCTCAAAAACTCAGTGGCTTAAAATAATAAGCATTTGTTTAACTCACAAGTCCGCAGGGTCAGTGATTTCTTGAACTTGGCTAGGTCGTTTCTCTGGGCTTACCTGGATCACTCACCTGCTTGGGGGTCAGCTGGCTATTGGCTGATCTAGGCTGGCCTTGACTGAGATGCAGGTGTATTCAGCTCTCCACCTGTCTCTCATCCTCCAGCAGGATAGCCCAGGCACATTGTCATGACAATTGCAGTGGGGCAAGAGAGCAAACCCAATGTACAATTCCATTTCAACTGTTTGCCTGCATGGTACCTGCCAACATCCCACTGGCCAAAACAATTCATATGGGTGAGCCCAATTGGAGGGCCCTGCAAAGTTACATGGCAAAGGGTGTGCTTATAAGGAGAGGTGAAGAATTGGGGTCATGGCTGCAATCTCCCCCAAGGGGAATGGCTATTGAGGAGGCAGCCAGTGTTTGCCCCACGAGCTTTGTGCCTTATCTATTCTATGCATGAAGACAAACTCATCTTGAGGGTGAAAGGATGGGATTAAACAAACAAACAAACAAAAACCTGGGATGAAGAAAAGGGCTACAGCCTAGAAGCCAAAATGTTATTGGGTCTCTAATTATGATTCCATAATCACTTAACCTCTGTGGTGTTAACCTCTGTGGTCCTTGGGATTTTTATCTGTAACATTGGAATGAAAATCCTTGTTCTATATGCCTTCTAGGATTGGGAGATGGTTAAATAGGGTAATGAATGCAGAAGCGCTTTGTGAGTGAAAAGCATGATTCCAACAACCATGATTCACTGCAGATATTTTAAGAGAGATTGATTAGGGGAGCAGCCAGGAAGGAAAGCTCATCTCAGGCAAACAAAGAGAGCCTAGTCCTCTGCTGGAGTGGGCTGAGAGGAGCCTCTGGTCTCCTTTGGGAATACACTGATGGGAAGGAGGGCTGACATTTGCTGCTGGAGAATGTGGGTCACCGTTCATTACACGGGGCGATGTGCTTGGCTGACAAGAAGGCCCTGGTGGCCTCTGCTCCAGCATCCAGCCTGTCCCAGTCCTCATAGCCTGGGTCCCCAAAGCCCACGTGCCTGCTGATGCTGCACGTAAGTCTCAAAACCAAACAGGGAGGAGCCAACTGTGCACCCTGGACCTCACGGGGTGACAGATGTGAAAGGAAAGCATCATTCAACCTAATCAAGAATTTCTTGGATACATCGGGAGGGGGATAGCCTGTGTGTGCGTCTCTGGATAGCTTGTGGCCTCTTCCTCCCCGCCATCAAGTCTGGTATTAGGAAGCACAGGGCACCTGTTTGATCCAGACCACTCCGAGACTACATAGCCGTCTCCCAACTCCAGCACATGGGTTTGAGTCTTCAGTGGGCTAGGGGTTCCTGAAGCCCAGTCGTGGCAAAGCTTGTGTGGAAGCTCTTTAGGAGGCTTAGGCTACAGGCATATATTTCTGTCCCCGAAGCAAAGTGAGATGATGGACACCAATCAGATTGCTTTCCTGATGTCCAGCCCTCAGGAATGGGAATAATCGCTGAACAGACTCAGGGGTGTGTACCAGAGATTGTTTTGGAAAGTGGGACTCGCTGCCGGAAGGCTTTTGGAGAGGGCTATCTGAGTGGGGTCAGGGGGGCTCTTTCCAGATAGAGTAACAGTTGATTGCAAACTTTAATCCAGTGCAAACTGGCTTAAGCAAAAAAAGTTGGGGGGCAGCAATTTGGTTTCCTTTACTGGAAAGTTTGGAGCTAATTTTAGCTTCAGGCACCGTTTGATCCAGAGGCTGAAGTGAAGATCATTAGGACTTCTTTGTTACTTGTTCTCTCTGACACCTGTCCTGGTGGAATCCTTCTCAAGGTCTACGTGGGGACCCCGGACTTACAACCTCCCTATTTGAAGTTGAGTGAAAAAGGGAGTGTTTCTCACCCTCTTTTTGTGCCAGTTGTTCTAACACAGTTTCTGGGAGTCGATGGTATTGTACCTATCTCTGAGTCAATACCTATTCCCAGGCTGGGGCCACATGCTTTGCCCCTAGAGCTGGCGATGGACCCCTCCTGAGTGACAGAAACTAAGAATGGGGGAGGAGTTTTTCCCCAAAGGAAAATCGAAGTGCCATTAGTGGTGAGGGGCAGGGGTGGGACATGCTGTGTGAACTGTGCGGCCAGGACCAGACACTGAGTCCTGGGGATGACTAGGGACCACGCAGACAGGAGGGGATGGCCCTCTTGGGATCTGGCCATGTGCTGGCTCAGCTTCTTCTTTGGAGGAGAGGAAGGGGCGGGAAGTATATAGAGAGTAGCAAGCAGGCTTGCTCCCAGGCTATGCAGAAAGAAGTCAGCAAAAATGGACCTTGAAATAGGGACAGAAACTAACTTAATTAGACCTAAGTAAGCCATTTGTCTCCAAGAAGTGACATTCAGTTTTCCCTGGAAGTCCCCAGATTAAGTGGTTTTATAAAAATGCCAACCAAGGTAGAGGATAGATTTTTCAGTGTGGGAGGAAAAAAAAACAGTAAGTCAGTCCAATTATGGAAACTTTTGTTGAGTACCATCTGAGTGCCAGGCCCTGTGCTGGGGGTGGTGGGAACCCAGCCCCGGATATCAACGTGCTGGTGGCAGGATGAGGGGAATGAGGTGGGGCCAGAGGAGGCCATTGCTGAGGGAGGGGGCCGCTGAGTTAGAGGAGAGGGTGATCTTTTCTGGACAGAGCAAAAGAGGAAGGCTTCAATGGAGGAGGTGGTTGCACTAAACCTGAGAAAGTGGATAAGGTTTACCAAGGCAGCCTGCCCTTAGTGGGGACGAGGGGGAGACACAAATACCTCCTGGCCTTACCCAGCCCAGTGGTTGGTACAGGTTAGTACCACTGAGGCTGGAGCTGCCTTTTGTGCCCATATCCTGGAAGCAGCTTGCTGGAGATGTTGAGGGAAATCGTGTCCCATGTCTCACAATGTTGGTGTGGGTGCAGAAGAAGAAGGGTGAACTCTGATTTAGGCCCTGAAGCCTTTACACCCATTCTGGGTTAGAGAGAAGCAGATGGGTGTAGTCAGTGGGAATTTGCTATCTGTGCCTACTTTTGAATCTACATATGTGTGTACATGCACCACTGTGTGCACAGGCCTTAATCTACATATACACACGTGTTGATAAGCCCAAGTGTATTCCTGCCCATATCAACATGCACGTGCGTGTAGCCATGTGTTTGTATGTGCACACACACCTGCTCTCCAGTGTTGTCCATGCACATGCACAAGTCTCTGTGGGCCACGTATCTGTCCGTGTGTGTCTGCAGACCTGTGGCCATGGGCATGTGTGTGCACACAAGTCCAAGCGGATGCCTGGAGCTGTGGATACATGTGGTACACGTGTGTCTTTTGTGCTCCATGGCCCCTCAGGGCTCATCCGGCTGCAGGAGCTCATCATGGCCCCATCGAGATACAACATCCGCCTGAAGATCCGTCAGCTCCCCATCGACTCTGACGACTCGCGCCCCTTGCTCAAGGAGATGAAGCGAGGCCGGGAATTCCGCATTATCTTCGACTGCAGCCACACTATGGCAGCCCAGATCCTCAGGCAGGTGCGTGAGTGCTGGCCACCGGGAGGGATGATTGGGGTCTGCTGGCCACTTCTCCCACATCCCCTTCCCAAATGCGGGTGTGATGCTGCCAGATCTAAGTTTGACTCCTAGCTCTGCCACTTTCCTGCTGTGTGACCTTGGGTGGTCACTTTGCCTCTCTGAGCCTCATCTTCACCAGTAGCAAAACGGACACTGCAGTCTTTACTCCGTGAGTTGGCGTGAGGATGGATGATCCACCCAGCCCGGCCTGACACAGGGAGAGGGCTGAGTTGACACGAGTTTCCATCCCACCTCTGTGCTGGTTGGAGGCAGAGGCTGCCGGGAGGTGCCCACAGCCACACAGGAGCAGAGCACTCCAGGAAGCGGAGAGGCCTCAGATTCTCAGGAACAGCCCCCAGAATGCCTCACCGCCTCTTCCAGTGACTAATTCCCCGTAGCCCACGGCACTTGGTGTTACTCTCCTATTACTGGGAGGTTTATCGAGGCTCTCGTACCATCTGCTCAGCTCTGCAGCGACAGAGGGGGAGGAGAATGGCTCTCAGTCCTGGATGGGCCTTCGTTCCCAAACACAGCTCAGCATGGCCTGCTGGGGATGAAAGCCAAGCTCCACCAGTCACCTAAGAAAATAAACAGTGAAATCGCCTACCACCCCCTCCAAGGGTGCCACAGCTGAAACCAAAAACACTGATTTGAGCTGGCACTTTGTGTAAAAGGCAATTATGTCATCCCAGAAAGCATTTCTGGTGACTGGAGGAGGCATTCTGTGGGGCTTTGATACATGACCCCTCAGGGTCCAGGTGATTTAAGGGGTGCAGGAGGAGACATGCTGAGCCGGAGTGTTCTGGAGGCCTTGAGGGCCTCAAGTCCCATCCTCCAGTTGGGCCCCATCGGGGGTGCCAGGCCTGAATGGCAGCCTCTATCCCTGGCTCCTCACAAAGGAAGCTCCTTTACACCACACTTAAAAGGCTCATTTGAGGGTTTGAGTTCTGCTTCTGCCCTTTCACGTTGTGTGCCCTGGAGCAAGAGGCCCAGGAGTCATTGCCCTCCTCTGTAGATGGGGTTCATAACCCCCATCTCATACCATTATGGAGGCTTCAGTGCAAGGAGGAAAGCATCAGGAGTTTCTTCTGACACCCAGCAGGCAGTTGACACCTGGCGCTGGGCATCTTTAAAGCTGCTGTCGTGGAAACACACACGGCCCAGAAAGCCCATAACCCTCAGCCTCCCGATCAGCTGTGCCCAGTGCCTCTCCTCCCCCCACCCCCACCCTCACCACCCCGACAGCATGTGTAACAGAAGAATGGTGGCAATCATGGCTTTGGTTTACTGAGCAGTTGCTCTCTGCCGGGTCCATGTAGCTCCTCATTTATCACCACACTGGGAAACAGGGACAATTCTCGTGCCCAATTTATAGGTAAGGAAACTGAGGCTCAAGAGGAAAGTAATGGACCCAAGGTCATCCAGGCAGGAAGCCAGAATGGACTCCCAGGTCTATCTGATTTTAAAACTTCTGGAATTAGAAATGAAGATTCTGAGCTCAGCCAAAGCCAGATTTAAACGAAGTTAAGCCAATCGGCTTCTTGCAGGACTTCTCTGAGCCTTTAAAGTGCTGAGGTGGGCTGTGACTCTTCAGAGGTGGGAGGGAATGGGCAGCATTTGCAAAGTGTACTTGAACCGGTGACATTTTCCCCCAGAGCCCTCTGTGGACCCAGCATTCTGAGGAACTCTGTAGAAAATGCATTATAGTCATTAGTATGATAGATTATAGGCTTCTAATAAAATACATAAACTATAGATAATGTAGACTT
Organism: Hylobates moloch; assembly: GCF_009828535.3. Taxonomy (NCBI): domain Eukaryota; kingdom Metazoa; phylum Chordata; class Mammalia; order Primates; family Hylobatidae; genus Hylobates; species Hylobates moloch. Next base: position 38,694,101 of record NW_026652283.1, on the reverse strand, counting down.
CATGATGGCTGACAGTAAGAATTCCACAGTGGCCATGTGGCCTGCTTTGTGGTCAGCCAGGACTAGGGGAGCAGGAATGTCTCAGCCCTTCTTGGGGAGGCTGAAGACAGACCTCCCAGGTCAGGCCTGGCTGGGCCAGGGGGTTAGCAGGGTTGGGGGGAAACGTACTGCCTCTGGATCCAGGACAGGGAGCTCAGCTGAGTGGAGTGCAGGGCACTTGAGAAGGCAGCCTCAGACTGACGCCATCGGCCTTTCTCTTAGTGTGGCAGGCCGGGAGATGCTTACTCAAAAGAGGCAGCTAGACCCCACGGGCCCTGCAGAATTTGGAATCTTTGAAGAATGTGACCCAAAAATCTGCATTTTAATCTGTCCCAGGTGACTTTACAGCACACTCCAGTGTGAAATCCACTGCTGTCTGCCAGGCAGTCATTGTCACTGTTCAGAGGTGGTCTCAGAGGACACCTTACTCCAAGCAGCCAGCCTTCCCCAACCCACCGGCAGTCCCATTCTCAGCCCTGGGTGGGGATGCGGGGAGGGCTGCTCGCGCGTTCCCTGCTGATCGCTAACACTCTGCTTTTCCGCAGGCCATGGCCATGGGCATGATGACTGAGTACTACCACTTCATCTTCACCACTCTGGTAATGTACCTCTGGGTCCTGGCACGGGAAAGGGGTGGGACTCCTCGCATCAAGGTCACTGTGGCTTAGCCAGGGCCAGCCCACTGAAGACAACTGCTGCCGCTTCCTCAGGCTGTAGGGGTGGCCCCAGGTAAGGGCACAAATATGTCTTTGTGACCTGCCCACTTTTGAGAGGCAGCATCACGTTATAATTAAGGATGTGAATTCTGGAGCCAGTGTGAACACCAGCTCCTCTGCTTACCACTGGTGGCTCCTTGGCTAAGTCACTTGACCTGCCTGCCTCAGTTTCTTCCTCTGCAAAATGGGCTTCTGCCTCCTGGGATTACTGTGAGCACCAAATGAGTTAATAAGGTAACATGCAGTGCCTGGTACGTGAGGAGCTCTGGAAGTTTTCACTATTACGATTTTCATGGCCCTCGGTTCCTAGCCCACACTTCCCCATGCATATCTCGGGCCTCACGGGAATTGTCGCTTTGGATTCCATCCACATTCATACTGAAGTCTGCCCACTCACTGTCAGCTAGCCTGGCCCACCTACAGGCTCCAGATGGGTCCTGTCCAAACTCTGAGAACATTTAGGGCCATTTAAACCCATTAGGATAATTAGCTGTGGCCTGAGTTCAGCAGAATAAAGAGATTCCTGTGCCAAAAGGGCACCCACCCTGAGCCTCACTGCCTTGCAGATAGATACCTTCGGACCCTGCTGGGGCCCTGGGCAAACTATTCCACCCATCCCAGGTCTGGGGCGAGTGACAGCCTCGCTGACCATCCTGTCGCTTTTCAAAAAGCCTCCTGCAGTATGTGTCCGCCCAGCCACTGCAGCCCTGTAGGCCTCTAACCATATTCATTCATTTATCCAGCACCCAGCTAGCTCTCCCTACCCAGCACCTAGGACCCCCTAGGTTCTGAGGGTCTGGTGGAAGGTGGGAAGTTTGAGGCAGTCTTACAGAAAAGCAGATACTTAAACTAGGCCTCGAAAGATCCATAGGAGTTCACCAAGGGAGAAAGAGGAAGGACATTGTATGCAGAAGGAACAGCATAAGCAAAGGCCAAGAGGCAAGTTAGCTCTTCATGGTATGCAGGAGCTGGCTTGATCGAGCGGGCGAGAGCCAATTGCATTATCTCCTCCTAAGTCCATGTCATGTTGGTAGCTTGAAATCACTGTGATGGGAGCGCTTACACAATGGAACTGAGCAAATGCTACAAATAAGAGCCACCTCCCCCAGAGAGCTGGTTATTAAGCACTTATCCTCCCTACAGTCCCTCCTTCCGCACCCTGTGCCCACAGCAGAGCTCAGGGGCCACCCTGTGATTCTCCTGATCCAGGGCTCAGACCTGGGGACCTGCCAGGAGCCATGCTGGGAGAAAGAGATCCTGGAAGCTGGCAAATGAGATCAGGCAGGGTGAAGCCAGCTCCCCTGAATCCCTTCTGGATTTCCGCCCACCTAAGCTGGCTTCTTCCTGCCATGCTGTCTCCTGGAAAGTCAATGGAGGCTTAGCATGAGGTTACCAGACCCCTGCAACTCTACCTCTGTCCAGAGCTGGGAGCAGGGCAGAGGAGCAAGACTGGGAAGGTGGGGGGGGGGCACATTCCAGGGGTCCACAACTTTCTCCCCACTCATGGCAGCCCTCCCCATCCCATCCTGAGATCTTAGGGTGCTGAGAACAACTCCTGGACCCGGGGACACTAGGATCCTCTCTCTAAGACCTTCGATCTTGACCCCAGTGGCCAATGGCATTAATGTGGAGGGTACTGGGGTCACTGGGGTGGTGCCTTCCCCAGAGTCTTGTCCTGGAAGGTCAGCCAGGCTGCAGTGCTGAGGGGCCAAAGCTTCAGGCCCTGCCATTTTACCAACTCAAGGACCCACCCCCTCTGGCCTTGGAATGAGGCTTGAGCCAGGCAGAGATGCTTTTAACAGGATATTTATAGCCGGGACTTGGAGCAAGGCCCAGAGGGGGTTTAATCACAAGCCCTGTGCGGACAGAGTGGGTGGCGAGGGCAGTACTCAGGGTGGGTGAAGGAGATAGGTAGATTTTCTTCCTGCTCTGACCACACCCAGTTCTACTGGAACCTCCCAATGTCCCAAGGCTTTCTGCATGGTAGCTCTATCTTATATTCTGTGTTGGATCCATCTCTCTACACCCCTCCCGCCCAAGTGCCTAGCTCACTGCCCAGGACCTTAGAGAGCATTCTTTCTCTCTTCCCATGGGCAGACCTCAGCTGACTGGCCAAGAAGTAGTCATCTGTCCCAAGGGTGCTTTCTGCAATCTTGCTGGTGACATAACCCCCACCCTGGGAGCACTTAGCTATGTGGGAGCTAGTCATTTTTGTGTCACTGAGACTGGAAACTAGTGAGTGGGGATCAGGGATGCTAGACATTCTATGATGGGCAAGATTCTGGAGATGAGTCGTCCAGCCTCAGATGCCTGTGGTGCCCCACTGAGAAACATTGACTGATGCTCAGCCAGTCCACAATTGGACCTGGGAAAGTGGGTGATAATCAGAGAAAGAGATGGTGAGAAGAGGCAGAGGAGGAATGGATGGTCAACTGGGATATGATGTACCCAGGACAGCTGTGGTGTGCTAAAGTCTCTAGGGAACAGAGGCTAGCCCCGGCCAGTGTCCAGTTTTCTTCATTTTCTTAATCATTCATTGATTCATTTATCCAGCAGCCATATACAAATGCTCTCCAAGGTCTTGGGCACTGCACTAGGCACTTGGGTGGGAAGGGTGTACATAGATGGATTCAAAACAAAGCTCACAAGCTGATGGCTTCCTTCATGTATATAAGAAACAAGGACTGTGCCCAGTTAACCTCTCTGTCCCCAGCACCCAAATAGAAGCTGGCACATGGTAGGTGCTCGTTAATGTCTGGATGGATGGACGGATGGACGGACGGACGGCTGGATGGATGAATGGATGGATGACTGCAATGCAATGTGGAAAGTAATCCGTGAAATTGTCAACACATCATCGTAGCAGCAGTCAGTTAAAACCACTCTGATCCCAGTTGGTCTGAGTTAGAATTGAGACTCTTCCACTCCCTTGGGCAAGTTACTTAACCTCTCTGTGCCTCATTTTCTCATCTATACAATGGTGACAGTAATATTATTACCTCACAGGATTGTTATGCTGAGTGCATTGACGTCATAAAATGCTTAGAACAATGCTTGGCACTTACTACTGTGTAAGTGTTAAATAAACTAAATAACTCTTGCTTTTGTTTTCTGTGTTCTCAACATACCCCATCCCATCCAAAATTCAGAACAACTTTCCAAGGGAGATAGACTTTCCCAGTTTTATAGAAACATGGAAACTGAGGCTCAAAGTCACTCTGCAAGAAAGGAGCAGAGCGAGGATTTTTTCGCAGCAGGGAGCTGTCCAGCTCCAAAGCCCTCTGCTGAAACCTATCATGATGAAGCTCCACACCAAGTGTTCCCTGGCCGCTTCTGGCTGGCTCAGATTCCACACAATGCCTGACCATGTTGGTTCAGGTGTGGTAATTGAGGTCAATGGGGAAATGGAGCCTCCTGAAATCCCAGCAGCTCCCATGCTTCACCAGTTCCAAATCCCTCTGATTTTAAGGCTGGACATTGTGGCTCACACCAGTAATCCCAACTCTTTGGGAGGCCAAGGCAAGGGGATTGCTTGGGGCCAGTACAAGACCAGCCTAGGCAACATAGTGAGACCCTATCTCTACAAAAATAAAAATATTAGCCAGGCATAGTTGGGCAGGCCTGTAGTCCCAGCTACTTGAAAGGCAAACTGAGGCAGAAGGATTGCCTGAGCCCAGGAGTTAGAGGCTACCGTGAGCTATGATTGTGCGCTGCACTCCAGCCTAGGGGACAGAGCCAGACCCTGTCACTTTAAAAAAGAAAGCCCTCTGCTTTTCCTCTTTACACATTTGAGGCGAGCAACAGGGCAGTTTGCACTCCCCACTGACTGGTGGGGAAACCTGGCATCAGGCACTTCCAGAAGTTTCATAGCAGATCAGTGACAAGGGGCCTTGGCTCCTGACTCCTGGTCCTGTCCTTGGCTGCTCCAGCTGACTGTCCTTCCTCCCCACACAATCTGAGGGTCGGGAAGAATGGACCCTTCCAGGGAGGCACAGCCCTTGCAATACCCACAGTTCTGCAGTGGAGTATGGGGTGGGGTCTACCAGAGTATCTCCCAGCAGAACCCCATCGGTCAGAGCACCAGCTGTGTCCCCCTGGTCCTCTCCCTCAGTCATATCCTGCTTCCGGTCTTCAGGATCCTCTTCCAGCCCTGTTGCTGAGGCCTCTACCTTGTGATCCTCCCTCTTTGTGCCCATTGGTCAGTTGTGGCTTATTTGGGAGGACAGTGGCATCTGGCATTTGTCTCCTTCCCTTTAGGAAATCCACATCACCAACTCTTTGCCTCTAAAAAAAATTCTCCAAATTTGCTTCTTCCACGCAGAAGACATTTTAATTACCCCAGCTGCCATTATCTGTTCCAACCAGCTTTGAGCCATTCCCAGATAACCTCGCATTAATCAGCCCCAGCTGAGCCCCTGGTACATGTCATGTGTAGGTAAAAGCCTGGAGGTGAAAAAAGAATTATAATAAATTAATAGATAAGCAATCACAATTAATGCCACTTCCCGGCAATAACAGTTATATCATGGGGAAGATATTTTCATCTGTCATTCCTTAAGGCGATGTTTTCCAAGCTTCAGCTCCTACCCATTCAGACCCATGGGGTGCTAATGAATTAGTCTATTATGCTATGCTGAATGTTTCTAAAAGGTCCCTCGTCGATACTGAATTCAGTGTGTCAACATTTGGCATCAAGAACACAACTTTTTGCCAAGCAGCAAGGTTGCACACAGTTCACAGTGTACAGCGCTTGGGGTCTTGGCCCTGGGCAGTCTGAACAAAAAAAAAAAAAAAATTGGAGCTGGACAAAAGAGCCTCTTCACCAGCTCCCCATTGTCATTGTCCTCGTGTCACGGGGATAGGGGCACTCTGTGCCACAGGCCCTACAACACTTTGCAGCTAAGCCCAGGCTCAGGGGTGACAGGGAGGAAGGTCATCCCAATCACTGCCACCCCAACCTGCCCCCTCCCGGGCTGTGATCAGCTACAGCCTCCGTGTCAGTCTCAACCGACCAAATGCTGCCTCTGGAGACCAGAAGGGCTGGTTCCACCAGCACCCAAGCCCCCACCAAGGCCAGAGATGCTGCCCTTCACACTGAGTCAGGTTGGCCTCTGGTTACCTAGATGAAGGTAAATCGAGTCATGGAGGCCCTGGGCAGTCTAAATCTTTGGCATCTTTCAAGCCTTAGATATCAGGTCAACACTGAATTGAAGAGGCTGAATGCCGTGCAAGGAAAGCTGAGGAGGGCGCCCCCTGTAGGCAGAGCTCAGCTTCTCTTCCATGGCCGCAGCAGGTCAGCCCTGGCCCCAAGCTTGCATAACACCACTGTCCAAAACGAAATCCTTCCAGCTCCCCAGACCCTCCTGGTTGAAAGACAGTTTGGGGAAGATCTCATCCTCCACCCCAGGCAGTTTACAACCCTCTCCTAAACTTCCAGTCTGTAGATAACCCCGTGTCACGTGTGGGTAAAAGCCTGGAGGTGAAAAAAGAATTATAATAAGTTAATAGATAAACAATCACAATTAATGCCACTTCCCGGCAATAACACTTATATCATGGGGAGGGTATTGGGTTGGTGCCATTAAAATAATAACAAAAACCACAATGACTTTTGCACCAACCTAGTATCTTCATCTGCCCTTCCTTGAAGCTGCCCCTGAGAGGAGGATGTGAAACACTTGTCACTACCTTCCAGGCTCTTCTCAGTGATGTTTAAGTGCCCCAGGAGCCACTCAGCTGGCTGACCCTTCTTTTCACTTTGGGTAACAGGAATATTCAGCCCATAGCTCATAGGGGAGACAGACCCAGACAGAAGCACTTGTTACCAGTGGCATGAAAGCCCATAAGTCTCAGGATAAGAGCAGAATTGCCTCTGGCCCGCTCTGTTGTGCATGTGTACAGGAGCAATCAGGAGGGGCTTCCTGGAAGAGGTGACGCTTGAGCTGATTCTTGGAGAATAGCTCACCCAAGAGAGGTCAAGAAGACAGGCATTCTTGCCTGGAAATAGAAGGCATACAAAGGTGCTGGACAGAGGGATGAGAAGCAGGACAAAGGGGACAGGGGCCAGCGAGACTGGGAAAATTAAGGCCTGAACTTGCATCCTGGGACAAAAAATGAGACAGGGTAGGAAGGAAAGTGAGGCTGGAGGGGTGGAGAGCTTTGGAAAACTGTACTAAGGAATTTGTACTGTATTCTGAAAAGACTACAAGGAGTCATGGAAGTATTTGAAGTGTGGAAATGACCGGCTTGGATTTATGCTTTAGAAAGATCCCTCTAGTCCCTGCCTGGAGGGTGACTGCCCTGGCAGTGGGCACGAGTTGGGGGCCGGGCGGTCAGAACCTCTGGGTAGGAGGAGATGCGTCATCATAGCAGAGAGGGAGGGCTCTGGAGCTGGGTAGCCTGGTGTTGACTCTGTCACTCCCCAGTTACGGAACCTTGAGCAAAAGGCCTAATATCTGTGTGGTTCAGTTCTCTCCTCTAAAATGGGGTGATAATAACACCATCCTAGTAGTGTGCCCATGTGAATCAATGAGTTAATACAAGTAAGGTACTGTAACAATGCCTGCCATTCTGAGATTTGTAGGTGCTCAGTAAATGTGAGCTGACTGTGATTGTTCTGATATTGCCAAGACGAGTAAGGTAGGAAGACCCCAACCTGTGTCTGCCCTGGGGGCTGTACCCAGTAGCTGCCACAACCTGCTGCCGGACGAGGCAGAACATAAACATGTGTCAGACACATACATGATGTTTGATATGTCCCAGACGTGTTCTAAGGACATCTACAAACTCACTTCTGTTCCCTGACAACTCTGTATGGTAGGTGGCGTTATCAACCCCATTTTGCAGGTGAGGCAACTGAGATGAGGAGAGAGGGTGAAACTCGAGCCCAGGTGGTCTGGCCCATGTCTGGCCGCCTCAGGGAGCCGCCCTGGAGGAGCCGAGGGAGGGAGACCTCTTCTGGGATGTTTATTCTCTTCCCTCTTTGCTGCCCTTGTCTGATTCGAGAGGCATCCTGATCTAAACCCAGACCCATCTGTGTGTGTTTCTCAGTCACGAGTAATCGCTCACATTAGTGGCTTCTCAAAACACAGACTCCCCAGGCTCCACCACAGACTATGCATCAGAGTATCTAGGTGTGGTTCATACTCTACAAAAATAAAATCCCCAAAGACAGCTCTGATGCACGTCTTGTCCTGGACACCAGCGGGGACATAGAACATAGAGGGTTTGGAGTAAGACAATCAATGATTCATCAGTCAATGTTTAACAACCAGCTCTCTGAAAGGCAGAAAAAAAGACAAAACACAGAAATCCTGATTTGTAATGCTTGCAAATTTCCATGGTACAAATACTCCTACCATGGCCAATACCAAGCTAGCCATGTAATGTCACTGAAGGCAGAGTTGGGACGAAATGCTAACATTCAGCTGTCCCTAGCCAGTGTGAGCCAGTGGCAGCACACCATTGAAATAGACCTGGGTACAAATTCAACTCTGACTTGCATGAGCTGTGTGACCTTAGGTAAGTCATCTCACCTCTCCAACTCTCTTTTCTCATCTATAAAAATAGAATAGAGTGCTATGCAATGCCTCCTTCACAGGGGGCTGTGAAGATGAAGCCATGGAGTCCATTTGCAGGGCGGCAGGGCTGAGCTCTGCCACTCCCCACTCCCTACTGACACTGGGCCCACAGAGACACCCTCTGGCCATCTCAGAGGGAAGCCCCCATCTGCTGAAGCCCCTCCCTCCTCTGTCACCCACGCCCTTCCCCGTCCCAGACCCTGACCTGGAATCAAGGCCGTATTTATTTGGGCAAACTTGGGACCAGACTTTCTTGCCTGGGCTTAAGTCTGCCCCAAACCCCTTCCCTACTCCCCAAATCATTGAAGAGGAAACCAACACAGCTCATTCCAGAAGGAGGCCACTTTGGGGGTGCAGGAGGAACAGGATAAGTTTAGCGCCCATTAGAGACATCTCAGAGACCAGAGGAAGCCAGTCCAGCGTGAAAGGTCTCTAGGCTTCATCACTCATCATCCTTCTATGAGTCATTGTTGATTTCACCAAAGCTGCGGCTGTGATGGGGCTGGATGCTCCCCATGATGGTGGCAATCACAGATAGTCAAGCACAGCCCAAGTGTGTCCCCAGCCTCTCCCTCCCAGCACCAGATGGAGTGACTAAGTGGGGGGCCCGGGGGAGAAGACAGGCTGGGGGCCAGAAGGAGGGCAGCTCAGTGAGGGGAGAGTGTGGGAGAGTATAGACAGTAGATGAGGAGGAGCTCAGACAGTGACCTCAAGACTCAGTTTCCCCACTAGTGGGATAGGGCCAATCTAGACTGTGCAAGTGTATATTTCAAAAAATCAAAACCGTGAGTCTTATGCAAATACAGAAGGAACATGCGTCAGAGACGGATTCAACTCACTAACGAGGGAACCAGTAGGATGGAAAAGCTGACTCAAGGAGCATTTGAGGAATTGGGTATTTATAGGTATTTCAGGTCGGGTTGCGGGGAGCATAGACTAAGACTTCTAGGTTGGCTAGAAAATGGATTAATGTCCTGTAAGGCAATAAAACCACAACCTTGGGGAGTATCTCCTCTATTTGACAAAATTCTGCAAATTAACCCAGAGCCTGAGCTTTTAACAAGTAGCTGACAATGAAGTCAAACCCAGATGCATTCTCCAGAAGAATGAAGTAATCCTAGGGGGCCTGGTAAACCGTGTTTCGTTGTCATGTTGGAAAAACACACCACTACCCTTCTGCCTGATTTCCAGGTTTGGGGTGGTTTTCAACAGGACAGAGCTCAGCTTTGTTCCTCACTCCCACCTGCCACCTCCTCTGCCGCCATCTCTCCTAGCTTAGGGACACCTGGCTTCTCCCTCCACCCCCTTCCCCTCTCTGCCTCCTTCCTTCACCAGCCCACCCTGCCCCCAGAGCCAGAGCTGCAGGGTGGGGCTACGGCCAGCCTCGCCTGCACTGAGACCCTGTTCTCCTGGACCCTTGGCAGGGGCCTGCCTGGCCCACGACAGACAGGCTGACCGCTGCTCAGCTGCTCCTAGGAGGCAAGGGATGAGGAGGTCCTGGCTGGGATCGGGGGAAAAGGGGGAGAGAAGAGGGCCATACTTTTTGAGTCCTAGGCAGAAAAGACTATTTTTAAATATCCTCTTCTAGGGGATAAAATGCTCCCTTCAGCCTCCCTCTGTGCAACAAGATGCCCAGAACTAGCAGGTCTCCCCTTTTGAAAGGAAGCAGCATCATTAAGCTTCCTCTGCGTGTGAGGCCGGGGATTTTATGTGAACTATTTCACTGGGTCCTAGAAAGGGGATTGAACCCCATTTGTGGATGAAGAAACAGGCTGAGATCCCCTGGTTAGCATGGAGGATCAGTTACCCAAGTTCTGAGTCAGACTCCAGGTGCAGTGGTCCTATGGTGCTCTTGTGACTACCCCGATATCCCGCACCCCCTCTGCAGGGCTTTGCAGGGAGCTGTGACCTCAGGCCCTGATTAGGGAGCAGGTAGGAGGTGGGGCTGGAGTTCTCAGCAGCGAGAATGCCTTGGTTTACACAAACCTGTCTCTATCCAGGATCTCTACGCTTTAGACCTGGAGCCCTACCGCTACTCAGGCGTGAACCTGACAGGATTCCGGATTCTCAATGTGGACAACCCACACGTCTCGGCCATTGTGGAGAAGTGGTCCATGGAGCGGCTGCAGGCAGCTCCCCGGGCCGAGTCTGGCCTGCTGGACGGAGTGATGATGGTAAGGCGGCTGGGTGGCGCGAGTTCCAGGGGCTTCCCACTTGCCTCCCTTCTTTTCTTCTCTCCTTCCTCTTGTTTCTTTCTTCCCTCCACCACTTCTCTTCTTGAGACCTTCCGTGTGTCAGCCAGACCCCAGGCTAGGGACCGGGGACACAGACGTGAAACAGACAGTCCCTCCCCAAGGGACCCATTTGATGGGGATCCAGACGTGTAAGCAAAAGGTCACAAAGAACAGGAATAAGACCCAGAGATGCTGGTCACAGAGGACCTCAGGCTGTGACACACAGGCGTGAAGGCCGAGGAGGGAGAAAGAAGAAGGTGTGGTCAGGGCCTAGGTGGCAGGGCTGGGGTGGGGTGGGTGGGCAGGCGAAGGTCTGAGCTGCAGAGGGCGGTGCTCAGGATGTTTGTAGAGCAGCAGAGTCAGCCAAGCCTGGCCACTCCTCAGAGGCGTAGACAGAGTCACCTCCAGGGCCTCCGGGCCTGTTCGCTCACCAGGACATCATGTACCTGTGGCAGGGGAGGAGAAGGGAGACAGGGCAGGGTGGGCTGAGGACTGGAGGGCCTCGGGAGCCGCTCTCAGGCAGGCCCTTCTCTGCAGACTGATGCAGCCTTACTGTACGACGCCGTCCACATCGTGTCCGTGTGCTACCAGCGGGCGCCGCAGATGACCGTGAACTCCCTGCAGTGCCATCGGCACAAGGCCTGGCGCTTTGGCGGCCGCTTCATGAACTTCATCAAGGAGGTGAGTGCCCCGCAGTCCCCACCAGGGTTGTCTCTCCGGGGCTGTGGGCCCTGCAGAACAGCAGAGTGGTCTGGGAGTCAGGAAGGATTGATTCTCATCCATGCGACCTCGGGCAAGTTGCCTCATGTCTCTGAGCCTCAGTTTCCTGTGTGAAAATGGGCTCCATAGGACCAAGCTCATGGCATGATTGAGGAGCATACGTCTTGGGCACGTGGTAAGTGCTCAGCAGCTGGTCAGCATTGCCAGCAAGATGCAGCGTGGGCTTGAAAGTACAACGGATGAGGGTGTTTGCTTCCTCGCTGTATGACCTTGGGCGAGCTGGAGAGCCTTGCTGAGCCTCAGTCACCTCATCTGTGAAATGGGTATATGAAGTATAAGCTACCTCATGGGCATGTGAGACGAAGTTAGACATTGCTTGGAAAGTGCTTAGTGCAGGAGGAGGGTCAATACGTAATAATTGGCCCCACAAACTCATCTTCACACCATGGGCCCACTGACCAGCTTCCCAGCCAGCACCCGCAGTGGGACCCACCTCTCCTGGCACCAGCTCTCCCGTGGAAAACCCCATCAGTGGAGCTGATTCTAGAGAAACCAGAGAATACGGAAGCTGTCCCACTGCCAAGACCATGGAACACACAGTGCCCACTTTTATTTCAAAGGCTTCTCCATCTGCCACTGTCCTTGTAAGCTTTGGATGGCAGGGCTTATTGTCCCCATTTTATGGATGGGGAAAATAAAGGCCTGAACTTGCATCCTGGCTCTGTTACAACTAGCTATGTGACTTTGGGTGAGCTGATTAACTCTTTGATCTTCAGTATGGTATAGTGAATGCCTGCCTCAAGGTGGTGATGGGAAGACAGTGAAAAACTATGTGCAAAGCACCTAACCCAGGACCTGGCCAGGGTCAAATCCCAGCAGATGATAGACAAAGAAAGTTCGGGAGTATGAGATCTCGGCAGTTATCCTGGGCCAGAGGGAGTGACCATGTCCAAGGCAGCACCAAGGGCAGTGGGGGAAGCCCTGTAGAAGGACTCCGGATAGAAAGGACAGATGAGCTCTCTGTAACAATCACAGCGGGCCGGAAATGAAGCCGGCTGCCTTCTTAGGAGCGCACTCATTTATTCAATCCCACTTTGTGACTGGCAGCTGGATTCCAGGCTCCTAGCTATGCCCTGGGGGCCCAACAGAGCTAAAACAGACTCACCTGTGCACACACAGCTCCTAGAGAGGGAGGCATCCGGTCACAGCACTAAAGGAGAGAATCCCATATGTAAATAAAGGCAGCTGTACGAAAGCAAACAACAGAGAAACTCCCCACCTTGGATGGGGGTCGTGGGAGGGCAGCTTCCCCTGACGTCCCAAGTTCACCATTGCTGCTTCCAGATGAGGCCAAGTACAGCTCCTTTCACACAGTGGAACAATAGATGTGGATAAGATACAGGCTTTAGGGCACCACACATGTGCCTTTGGATCTCGTCTCTACCTCTTCCCAGCTGTGTGGCTTCAGACAAGTTACGGGACATCTCGTAACTTGTAGTTACTTCAAGTTCAGCGAAAGAACTTCAAGTTCTGGTAGTTACTTCAAGTTCAGTGAAAGAACTGTGGTTCCTTCACCCCTAGAAGGGACTCCAGTCCTGGATGTTTTGGTAGAGGAGGGCCTGGTGATCCCTTCTCATCCAGCTTCCCATCCCTCAGAACTGCACAGCACATCCCACTGTCCGATGCCCTGAGCCCTGGCTGGGCGATCGTCAGCTTGCTCCCAGGGAACTCTGAGACCTGACTTTCGGCCCCCTGCACCCCCTTCTTCGCAGGCCTCCTGCTGAGCAGCCACTGTGTGAGGCCACGGTGAGGGTGTCGGTGGCCCAGGCCACACCTCGGTCCTATTGCTCCTCTGGCTCAATTGGGAAATTTGGGAGCCTTAGGAGCCAGATAAAAGTGACTTGGAAGCTTCACCACTTTTTAACTGCATGACCTCGGACAAGCTACTGAAGCTTTCTGTGCCTCAGTGTCCTCCTCTGTCCAGTGGAGATAACAATAGCACCTGATCATCGGGTTGTTCTGAGGATTGGCGAGTTTTGGCACATGTGTCGCACAAAGGACAGCGCCTGGCTCGTAGCAGGTGCTGAACAGGTTGGCGGCCATCACTGTTACTTCCACTACCGCTACTGTTATCACTGTGCCTTCCTGTTTGCTAATGGGGTTCTATCAGGTCTCCAGGCCACATTGTTTCAAGGACACCCACCCTGTTTACACTTCACCCCTCGACCCTTGGAAATGTTGAGGCTCAGCCATGAGTCCCTGAGGGGAGCAGATTCACCACTGCCCACCATAGAAAGAGGAGCTCCATTCTCCTTCCCAGGCCCCATGAGTGACCCTCACTGCTCACACTCCCTTACAGAACCCTTTCGGAAACATTTATCCTATCTCCATTTTAGGTCCATGGACATGGCCAAGGCCCAGTGTAGCCCCGTGGTGCCTGTGGCCCCACAGCTGGCCACAGCCAAAGCTCAGATGCCTGCTCTAGCCCAGCACAGCCCTCCGTCAGACCATTTCCAACTTGCCCGTCTCCCCATCTGATTGCATGACAGTAAATCATTTTAAAGACTTGGCATTTCTGAGAGGAGCTGGAAAATACCAGGCCGGAGTTCAGAGCGTGTGAAGCATCTTTCATTTAGCAAGTCCTGAGCGGTGGCTAGAGGGGGCTGCGGGCAGCGCAGGAAATGTCACGGGGAGGAGCTGCCTGCACTCCCTGGCCTGCCCTGCCCACCCGCCCACAGACAGGCCGTGCACCTGCTGGCATTTCATGCCTCTGTAGCTGACAGGCAGGAAGGCTTCCCTCACAGTGCAGGTTTGAAGGCACCTGCTGTGATTTCCCCTGGGGGCCAAGAGATAGCCTGAGGGCACGAGGCCCACAGAGGAGAGAAGGCGGAGGGACTGGGGAGCCAGCCTGAGGGAAGCTGAGCTTCCCTGTGAAGTCATAAACAGCGGCTTTTACCTTCTCTGATGCATCTTTTGATCTGTTCCCGACCCCTCAGTCCCCAGCTCCCTAGGCACCACGTAAGCTTTTCTGACTCCACCTTAGGTGCCTCCACCCCAGGCCTTTCAGCGCTGCTACTGCAGTGAATCTGTCTTGTCCCACCCAATACTTGAGACCTGCATCATTCAGTCCCTCTTTGAGCCTCAGTGTCCACATCTGTAAAATGGGGGCAATGCTGATGACCACCTGGCAGGGTCACAGTGAGGACTGAATGCGCTCATGTGGGGAATGATAATAGCCCTCTGTGACCAGCTTTCTACTGGAACCTTGGGCCAGGGTCCAAGTGACTGGTCCTCCCTTCCCAGCCAAGGGCCAGCCCTAATCTAAGGGAGCTGCACAGATGGAAGCCACGAAGGAGAAATAATAACCTCTGTCACACCCCTGTGATTGTGTATGCAGGCACTGTGCTCAGCACTCTATATGCCTTTTTATTCCTGTGAAGTAGGTAATTTCTCTCTTCCTGAAGCTCAGAGTGGTTGCTTTGTTTGTGCAGAGCCCACTTTCTAGCCACTTTGGTTTTATAGCCTCCCTCTCCTCCACAGCACGGCCCCACTGCCTGAGTTTGCATGCGCATTTACCCACCTACCCATTTACCTGTAAAAGTACCTTGGAGCTGCCCGTGTGCTTGGAGATGTCTAAGGGTTTTCATCTGGGATTTGTCAATAAAACTCCAGGGAACTGTGGACCCATGACCTTGTGGGTTGAACTGTGAGTGTATGCATGGGTGCTGGGGGCATTCCGCAGGGAGAGGCTGTGGAGCCCAATTCAGAATCTGCAAGGGAGCATGGCTCGGAGTGGTTAGGAACCCAATGCAGCAAAGCAAGGACTGGGAGCCAGGCTCCCACTACTCAGACCTTCCATTGCCCCGTGCCTCTTCTCCGGATACCCTCCCTGCCCTACCCTCTCTCTGGCCCAATCTGGCTGTGTGAGCTCCCAGATTTTCTCCCCTCCTCTTGCTCCCAAGTGCACATTTGTTCCCAAGGACTCCAGGATGTGTGGGCCTTGTTCTTGCCCCTGCCACAGAAAGCTCAGGTATTTAACTGTGCACCAGCTGCCATCCTAAGTTCTTGGAGGAGGGAAACAGGTCCAGAAGTTGCAGCACACAAGTAATATATAAACACAGGGGCATGGCTGTGAGCTAATAAACCATTTACAGAAGTAGCCAGGGGCCAGGTTGACCCATTAGCCATAGTATGCCAGCCCCTGATGTAGAAGGTGGAGATTTTCCCACTTTAGGTCTGCCCCAACCTCTGCCTGCCTCTCTCTGTGTTAATGATGCTAATGACACTACAAAAATAACAAAAAAGCTACCATTTATTCAGGGTTCATCTTGTGCCAGGGACCATTCTCAGTATTTTATATGACTTGTCTCATTTCACCCTTATAGCATTTGGTAAGATGGATACAATGATTAGTTCCATTCTACAGATGAGGAAACTGGGGCAGAGGGGTAAAATGAAATACCCAAGGTCACACTTCACCCCTCAACCCTTGGCAATTGTGGTTGCTAATTGCTAATTGTGGTTGGACCCAGCATTCAGACCCCGGAGTTCTTAACCACAACACATGGGGCTGGAGCTGGGAGGTGGGGGGGTGATTTCGGCCTCCCCTGCCTTTCAGAGGGCTACGCCGAACGTCTGCTTCTACAGCCAAGGCCAGCTTGGCCCTTTGGCTTTTCTGCTTCTTGGCAGGCCTCACCTGCCCCACTTCTGCCCACCTGCCTCCCTGCCCGTCTCCCAGGATCTGACATGGGCTCCCCCTTCCCATGACTTCGGGGCGGGGGCTCATTTAAGCGCATCCAAGATCGATGTTGTACACGAGAAGGTGCAAATGTAAAGCTGGCTAAAGAGCATAATAGAATTTATGGAAATCGCTGGCTCGCACCGCAGCCCGAGCAATGATGGAGGTGATTATTAATGAATCATGGTCTTGGGGGAACAGTATCAGTGCAAGGAGTAATTAAAATGAAGCATTGTACAGTTGTACCGAATGATGATTTATGAGCCCGAGGAATTGCCGCTCTGCCCTCTCCCCTCCGCAGGCTCAATGGGAAGGATTAACTGGACGAATTGTTTTCAACAAAACTAGTGGCTTGCGGACGGATTTTGATCTGGACATCATCAGCCTGAAAGAGGATGGCCTGGAGAAGGTTCGTGGTCTCAGGAGGGGGAGGGCAGGCGGAGGAGCAGGGGCTTCTTAAATCTCCTAGGGCAGACCTCAGTCAGAGGCCCAGAGGCAAGGGGCAAGACACAGTCCAGCTGCCCCTCAGGGATTGACTTGGTCCAGTGTAGCCCGTAGCTCTTGGGGGCCCATCAGAGAACAAGGAGGCCTGGTTGGACTGGAGGGTACAGAAGCCAGTGGCCTGGCTGCGGCAGACTCCCACACTGTCACTCTGTGACACTGGGGATGCCTAACCTGGGAAGCATAACAAAGGCCCGTGGGGTGGATGGACTGTCTCTGAGTCCCTGCAGGGCTGTCATGGAGCAGAACGACAGACATGTTCTTGGATAAAAATTTAAGAATACAAAAAACATAAAACCTTTCTAACCAGAGAGTGTCTCCCCTGTGAGTAGTGAGCTCACTGTCACTGGCGACATTTAAGCAAAGATAGAGCAGTTGCTTGTCTGGGAGACTGAAGGTGATTCTTACCCTTGGAAAGAGGTTGAAGCACTTGGATTCTGAGCTCCTTCGCTCTGGGCTTCTAAGGCCTCTGTGATTCCAGAGAGTTTGGACCAGGAAAGTGGGCCTGCCTGGGGCTGGGGCCTCCCATCTGGCTAACATAGAGATGTTTTAATGAGGCCAACCCCAGTCCCTGGGAACCTTCAGCATATTCTGTCAATGTCAGGCTGCTGGGCCAAGAAGGGAGATTTAATATGAGCCCTCAATTCACAGCATCCCCTGGGACCTGGATTCTGGGGGCTCAGCCACACTCTGTCCCCAGCAAGTGGGTCCCTGGGAGCCATAAGGGCACCTCCCCAACCCTGCAAGTTGCTGTGTATGAAATGGAGTGAGCAGAAGCCAGCAGAGTGGAGGGGCCACTTCGGATGCCTCTGGGCCTCAAGACTCTGATTTCTGTCCTCTCCACCCTGGCAGTGCCCTGGTTCAAGCTTTTTATGTGGATTATTTTAACCTGCCGCCCTGGTTCTTGAGCTCTCCAGCCATCCAGAGTGTACACACAGATGAGGCTTCCCCAAGCACAGCTCTGCCCTGCTCTGAAACTGCCCATGGCTCCCTAGTGCCAAGTCAGTAAACTTCAGCTCTCCAAGAAATGCACCAACTGGCCTCTCTGGGCCTTGTTTCCACATTTCCCAGAAACATACCCCATGGCCCCATCATGCTCCCTCCCTCCTGGACCTCCAGGCCATTGCCCACACAATTGCCCTGGTTGCAGGATATGACCTCTGTCCCTCAGGCAAAGGCTGGCTCTGCTTAGCTCAACGCTGTCCTCCTTGTACCTGTGGCCACAGTTATTCCAGTCTCTCCCGACTTTCCCACCTACTCATGGGAGCCGCTGTGCAGCAGAGGAGGTGGCTGGGGAAGCCTCCCTATTACTCTGTAATTATTTCACACCATATGTAGCATCAGTCCCTTAGTAACAGGGGCTGTGGCCTCCCCTCCTAAGATCATAGGGGCCGGTTTGCTTAACCCTACGTAGACAAACTCTGAGTTCTCATCAAGCGATCTTCCAGCTTCTATTTAAGCTCCTGCAGTGATGGAGAGCACCCTTCCTCCTCTGGCAGTGCTGGAGTGAATGCAGTATTCACTCAAGTAGCTGTCCCACTTTTGCTCTCTCAGCTACCCATCTCTAGGGATAACCTAAAATTCTAGGGAGGGCAATTAGGTGGCACATATGCCACTACTTCCCGCCCCGTGCCATAAAAGGCATCAATAATCCATCATCTGAGTACTCTTTCCATCTGAGCCCACCTGCAACATCCTTCTCCAAACAGCCTTCCAGGCAGCTGGTTCAAATTGGCCATAGCTAATACTCAAGAAAAACTCTATTCTCCCTGGGCAGAGGTTAGCCTGCCAGAGGCACTCACCAGAGGCACCGGGTCACAGCCACCTGGATTGTGAGCACAGAGCCTCCACAGGCTGGGTCCTCCTCAGTCCTAACTGGCCTCACATCTCCATAGCACCTGGTATCTAACAGGGCATGCAGTTGGAGCTCAAGTGAGGGTTTGTGCTCTTCATGTGGCCTCTGAACAGATGTTTGCCAAGCACCTCCTGCACCCAGGTGCTCTGCTAGGCACGCTCAAACTGAGCTTGGCTCTGAGCTCAGCCCACTTAAGAGAAGAGCCTCTTCGATGCTGTCTGCCGCTTTCCTCTCCTCGAGGCCCTGGGTGGTCTACGTAGGCAGGGATCCCGCCCTGAGAGGATGCTGAGCTTCCAAACACAGCCACTCTGCCTCTCATATTATCACTTCTGTTTGCTAAGCCGGGTCATAGCTGATCCGGCCATCTCCACCCGGTGGCTTTGGGAGGATTAAGGCAGAATTACCCGAGCATAATTACATGTCTCTCTGCTATCTGCTCTGCACAGCTCTGTTAATGGGATGTTTGCATTCAGCCTCTCTGTTTAATTGATTAAGTGTCCTGAGTACCCCCCGCAACTGGGCCAAGGACAGAGTGGGCATGCAGAAGCCTTCCTTGAGTGAGAGGAGCTGAGACCAGGCAGAGCTGGCCAGAGTTAGGTCAAAAAGGATCTTCAAGAGGCCCAGGATGATTTCTAAACTTGACCTTTCCTTCTCTACCTCTAGCCTCAGGCCCAATATCCACAAGGACGCTGTAGGGAGAGAGATTATTCCACCTCAGTCTGTGTGTCTGCCAGTTTTAAATGTAAAACCACAAAGTAAACTGCCTTCAAACCCAGCAGCATTTCCCAGTGAGGTCCATCCCCTCCTTGTGCTGCCACCCCAAAACAGCCACAAAGACTGTGTCCCGGGGCAAGACCTGGCACTGACCATAGACCCCTGATTCCCTCCAGCCCCTGACTGGCATCTGCTCAGCCCTGAGACCCCTGGGGCTGCCTTCGCATTTGCTGTCTCTCTCTCTGCATTTTCCCCTTCAGCTGTGATGGGCTTGCCAGCAAGGGAGGCGGCAGAATTCAGGGATTCGACACCTTGGGACCCTCATCAGGAGAGGAGGGAGAGCTGCAGGGATGTTGTCCAGAACAGTTATAACTGGAAACACAATGGCAGTGGTGATGATGATGATGACCATGACAATGAGGCTCATGATGAATGGGAATGAGATGAAGGTCTTGTCGATATGGAGGAAGATGGGTAGACCAAGGACTCGGCACCCTGTTTTCTGTCTGTCTGTCCATCCAGGTTGGGGTGTGGAGTCCTGCCGACGGGCTCAACATCACGGAGGTTGCCAAAGGCCGAGGCCCTAATGTCACCGACTCTCTGACAAACAGATCACTCATTGTCACCACAGTGCTGGTAAGAGCCTGCAGCCCCTGCAGGAAGGACTGTCTGACCTAGGGGTGGGGTGGCCGTTTGGGCTGGAGAGTCCCCTCTATCCCCTGCACCCAGAAGATGGAGGCTGCAGGTAGGTGGAGACATTTAGAGTCAGCAGGAAGCTGTCAGCGAGCAGCTGGAGTGCAGCAGCGCTGCTCACTGCCACGGGCGGAAGCGGCTGTGTTTTTGCGTCTCACTCCCACTCACTCCCCAAGTCCTTGATGTCTGAGTAGGAACCATGCTGGATGGTGGAATTAAGGGGGTTTGACTGCCCATTGCAACCTGAGTGAGGATCCGCCTCTCCCACCCCAGTTCCCAGGCAAAAGCCTTTCCCACAAGTCACCCCAGCTGTGGTGGGTGCTGTGGCCACGCCTCGAGAGCCCAGCAGATTCTGGGAGCCTGTACACATGCCGCATTCTATAGTGGCCCTTCTGAGAGCCGTCAGCCACTGCCACACCCCCTGCCTGGAATCACACCCCATCTTCTCTCTATTCCCCAACTGAATAGCACCACCTTCTCCTGACCCATTTCAAACCAAGAAGCAACTCTGGGGGCCTCCCATGGGCTGTGTGCACCTTTGAGCTCACGCGTGGGCAGGAAGACAGGCCCGGGCTGCTGGCCTGCTTGTGCTGCCAGTGCTGTGCCCGCTCCACCTGTGCCTGTCCCTCCTGGAAGGCCTCAGAGGTGTCCAGAGACTCAGGACAGATCCCCTCAGGGACACAGCCCTGCTTTTGGGGGCTCAAGCCAGGCCACCTTGGGGAGAGGCAGCCCAGTCACAGCCTGGTGAATTATGACTGAAGACCCTTTGAGAACAATGCTAGCTCTAGTCAGCTCCGACTGATAATAAAGCAAATATATTTCTAAGGACCATATGCTAGGGTCATTCCTCCACACAAAAGGGAGTTCAACCCGTTTTGGATATAGTGAGGCTGCCTTGGAGCAGAACCCAGGACAGGCTGGTCACCCTATACCTGGCCCCTTCCACGGTGCTCAGACGGGGCTTGTTCTCACCCACGTGCCCTCAGAGGCAGCTGAACCAGGCCCTACTGGGTGGCCTGGGATGATTCACCATATATGTGCTTGGTGGCCAGGTGGCAGATGTCGTGGAACAGGAAGGGAAGTAATGGGGAAAAAACCATTCTTCCAGGTAGCCCAGTGAGTGGCAGATACCAGGCATCCTGTTGGCATCCAGAGATAAATGTTAGCCTGTGAGTCTCACCATCGGCCCTCGGGGTTAGGATGATTGAGAGGATCTGAGCTAAAGATGATGGAGATCTCACAGTGGCTCCAGACAAGCTGCCGACAGAGCCTGAAGAGGTGGTCTCAGGGCACACCTGTCCCTCTCTTTGGGGCAAGACCCCTACTAGCATCTTCCCTAAAGCCACACATCCTGCTGGCCTTTATTGATCAACTTTTTGTTAACTAAACAAATATAAAAATCAGTCTGCTAAAACCAATAAGCAAAAATATCTCAAGAGGAACAGGGTAAAAAAAACAAAACCTGTGATGTAAAAATGTAAAGGATGAAAATAAACAAATAACAAGAGCAAAGGGATTGGGGTGAAGACTAATGCGCAATTAAAGGGATATTATTGTGGATAAAAATAGAAAAGATAAAGGAGGGTTGAAAAGAGAACAAAATTAAAAAGTTAAAAGGAAAATAATAAAGAGAAAATGAAGATAAGGAATGAGATAAAAAGGAAAGATAGTAAGAAAGATGAAAAATTAAATAATTTATAGCTGTCACTAGACAAGGTAAAAAATGTAACACCCAAATGTCAAAAAGCGAAAGGATAAAAGTGTGACAAAGCTAAAATATAAAAGGGTAAAAATAAAATAATAAAAAGGTGCTAAAAGATTAAAAGCAGAGCTGCATAAAATGTGAGATATAAATAAAACACTTTTCACAAGGCAAGATTAAAAAAAGGTAAAACTAGGATGATTTAAGAGATTAGGAAGAGAGATGATTAAATGAGCTAAGGTGAGTCAGTCACAAAACAATACTCTGAATAGTAAGAGGCAAGCTAAAGATAATATACCAAAAGGATACAAAATACAAGCACCTTGAAAGACCATGGGGCTAAATTTTATTAAAATGGTAGCAGCCTGATTTCAAGGGCATAAAATCCTTCTGCAGAGGCACAGGGGATTTTTGCTACATAAGCAGAGGCAGAATCCAGGAGACACCCCATGCTCTTGACCTGTGAGTGCTTACCGCTTCTCTGTCAATACTTGCAGCTTCTTGCAAAGATTCCTGACCTGCTGTGCTCACTGAATCCCCAGAGGTTGCATTCTCAGTATCCTGCTGGTTCCTAGGCACCCCAGGGCTAGGAAAGGAGAGAACCCCCTTGGCCCATAGCCTGGTCACAGCTCCATCCGTCCCACAGCCTCTCAGCCGCAAGGCATCTGGGCAGATACAACCCCAGAGCTCTTTGGGACATGCAGTGCCACCAGGACACGAGGAAAGAACAGTTTGATGATCAAAAAAGCACAGACCTTTGGGGTGGAGTCCTGGCTTTGAGGTTGATTTGCCATATGACCCTGAGAAATTGCTTACCCGCCCTGGGCCTCAGTTTCTCCACCTGAAAAAGGGAGGTGGTAATAATTGTACCTACTTCATAGAGTTCAGAGGATGAATTAATTAAGTGGCACAGAGTGCTGTCTAAGTGACAGCTGCTATTGTTATTCATTATTATTGATTACAAATCCAGTCCCCAGTGAGCTCAGCTTGAATACAGCATGCTGAGTGAGAGATCTTGAGAAAACCTCCACTTCTGTCCACAGGCAGAGCCCTGAACTTCACCAGAGACCCCTGCCCATGGCCACAGAGGTGATCTCTAGCACAGGCTGTTCTGTTACAAACTTAATTTGCATTTGAGTGCTTTCCAAGTTCATGGCCATTCCCTGGCTCACCATAGTCCCCCACTCTGCCCCCCAGCCCTCCCTATTCGTTTACATCGTGTTTCTCAGCTGGCCATTGGAGGCATTAGGGTTTGCAGCCTCATGGGTCCCTCATAGTCCTAGTCTCCTACTGAGATATAGAACTCCAGATCAGCCACCACCTCACCTTCTACCTTGGCCACCGTCTCAGCTCCTGAAGCAGATATCCCGCCGCCTATGGATGGGGCCACTGACCATCTTAACCACATCGTGTAGTATCAAATACTCACATGGCCTGGGGGTGACTGATGATTCAGCTCTCTCCATCCCCACTGCCCAGAGATCATTGCAGGGTGAGGTGTGCTTCTCCCTATGGGGCAGTGAGAGAAGCCTACTCTTTCCTGGAGGCAGGGGAATGGAGGGAATGACCTCTGAAGTATTCCTAATGGGGACAGAGGATGTGACACAGTCTTTACATGGGACTCCAAGAAAGTCCGTCTAGCCAGAAGTGTCCTCGGAGTCTCCTGAGAGACAGATGCTCGCTCCCGTGCAAGGACTGGCCTGGGGCCCCCTGAAACTAGAGCTGCTGCAGATGCTCCAGAGAATGTTCCCAAAAGGCTCAGCGTGGTCTGCCTGTCTTGGAGCCCTAGGGGATGCTCTCAGGCTTGGGCTCTTTGGGACAGCTAAAAGGTGACAGGGAGTGGCCCAGCCCCAGCCGCTGTGGCTAAAAATCCAGCCCCATGCTTGGCAGCCTGAATGTAGGGCCAGCACCTCCTGCTGAGAGCACAGCCCCAGCCTGTCTAGGAGGATGTTGTCAGGGCAACAGCACTTTGAGTGACAGGCAGGTCCCGAGGTACCAGTACACGACATCAAACTGCTCTGCCTCTAGGGAACAGGGCCTGGATCCAAGACCCCTGATGAGGGGGAGTTTCTCCTCCCCTTTCTTTCCCAGGAATCTGGTGTGGCAGAAAGCAGCAGCTCTGTGTGAGCTGCCCCCAAACCTACCTGCTATTCTCCCCTCTCCTGAACCCCCCGCGTTAGGTGCTAAAGATGCCTTACCCTGGACGGACAGATGGCCAGAGCCCTGGCACTGCCCTTTCTGGCCCCTCAGAGGCACTGGCAGCCTCAGCCTTCCCCATTCCTGAGATGGAAACAGCAGCCGCCGGAGCCTGGATGCCTGCCCTCCCCCGCCCTCTCGCCGCCCTGCCCCAGCCTCTGTTCTGGTTCCGCTCTTCCACGAGCTCATGAAAAATTCATCTGCCCAAACCTCAGCTCGCACACTGAGAAGACACACCCGGCCCACTCTTGGCGGCCCAGCTTTCGAAGGTTCAAGGCTCGTTTGGCTGCCGATGTGAGCCACGGTGTGGGCGTGCATGCGGGTGTGTGGGTGGGTGTGGGACCAGCTACGCACGGGTACTGGATACTCACTGGTGGGTGAATTTGTGCCATGTGCACATCGTGACCCGCATGGGCTCAACTGCCTGCCAGGCAAGCCCAACACTCAGCACCCAGCAGCAGGAGAGGGGGAAAAGCTGGGGCTAGAGTGTGGGCTGGGAGAACTAGCCCGGGCTGGGAACCATTCTAGGCCCCTCCTGCTGGGAGAACAGGACTCCTGATACTGTGTGCTGGTTCTAACTGATTAAAGCTGAGGCCTGAGGTCCAAGGTCCTTGGCCTCTGTGTCTGAGAAGGGCTAGGCAGACAGGACATATGAAAATGTAGTGCATTTGTGCCAAGGACATAGTGTATACTTGTGCGTGCATGTGTGGCTGTGGGCTGATATTACCTGTCAGAAGGGAGCTTCAGAACCCAGATATCAGGTAGCTAATTCCTCGATCCTTCCTGAATTGGGGATAACCCCCAAGACTCCCTCTTCCAACTCCATGGGCCCTGTCACTGGGAGAGGCTTAGCGCTAGGCCTGGCTTGAACGCCAGGTGAGTGATCGGAGAGAGACCGGACCAAGAACCCTGGCAACGGAAAGTCAGAAACGGTTATTTTTCTGGACCCCTGTTTTCTGTGACTTGTTGAAGAGAAATATTACCCCTGTTCCTATGGCTGTTCTCCCAGAGCAATAGGAGAGCGTGAAGTTATGAAATTGAGGGCACCTTCACTGAGCAATCGATTAGCAGCCGAGAGAGCTCGTGAATTGGCTGTCTGGACATTTCCAGTAATAAATTGTGAAATAGTCCATGAATAAGTAGTTGGCGGAGTTCAGAATTATCCCCTAGGAGATGTTGCAGGTCTAGAGACACATTACTAAGGCGAGCACCATTTTAATGCTCCGGGCTTTGGCTGTTAAATATGTATGCCATCCGCAAAGCACTTCCCGAAATTAATGGCATTTTACAGCTGCTCTGAAGGCAGCATATTTATATGGAGATGTATAGATTCTGGGGCTGTGGTGGCTTCACAAATGAAGTGCTAATTTTAGAGGATCAGGCCAGGGAGGGGCGTGAAGACAGGGTCAGGAAGTGAGCTATCTCAGGGACCTTTCCTGGAACGGTTTTCCACTATCAGCCATGAGTTTTAACCTTTGATGACATTGGGCGTGGCCTCTAGGCTGCAAAGCTCACTGCAGTAACCAGCCAAATAGCATACAAGAAAAAGATAAGGGTGATGATGATTAATAATAATAATAAAAACCTTGTGAGGCAGGGTCTCTCATTTTCCCCATTTTACAGAAGGAGGTGAATTTTGCGTAGGATTCTACGTGTGGTTGGCGGATCCTCTGGGAAAGATGGTACCTTCTCTCTAATTCTTTCCATCAGCTAAAGTCAGGGCCACCAGGTGCAGTGGTACAACTTGTCCATGGCACAAAAGCATCAACTAAAAGACCCTGCTCGCCAGGCCCCATGCCAGGGTGCAGGAGCATTGCCCAGAGATGAATGTGCATGAAGGCAGTGCATGGACCAGCCATTGTCCTCCTTCCTCCAGCCTCAGCACTTTTCCCAGGACCCACCTGGACTCTTCTCCAACCTCATTGAGCTGCCTACTTGGTTGGAAGGCGAGTGAGAGAGGCACTGAGATTAAGCATGGCGCCTAGCCGAGGGTCCAGCTTCCTACCCAGTTAGACTCGGAATCCCTGGATAGTCGGGAATTCCTTGGGGATTCAGAGACCGCCCCGCCCCCACCAGTTCTTTCCCTGAAGCATCCCAAAGGACTGTTGAAAAGCTCCAGTGGATCAAGCATGGGGCAGGATGGGATCTGGAGAATTAGCACTGCTGGGAGAGAGGGCCAAACACTCAAGCCTGCCACCACAGCGGGAGCCCAGCAGGAGGCTGCTGGTGAGCATCTGCTCCTAGGACCTCTGACGAGGGTCTTCACCGGATCTTCCACTGCCCATCCCACCCAGGGGCTCATGAGGTCAAGGGAATGGCCCTGCCAGTTGAGTGAAGGGTGAGACGCCTCCACAGTTAAGCACGTGCCTTAATCTGGGCATGCGGACATGAGCTTCCTGGTTTCCTGCATTCTGTCAGCTAACCATGGTCACACAGCCACTGAAGGCTTGAGACATTCTGTCACGTCGGGATGCTGAGGCAGGTCTGGGGACGTTTGGCTGACAGAAAGAGGCCTAGGAGCTATAGGCAGGAACAGGGCAGGGGGCGAAGGAAGGAGTCTCAGATGAGTCGGAAGACTAGAGTTGTCCAGGAACAGGCTCTGGGATGGCAGCCCTTTACCTGATTTGGGGATCTGGAAAAGCAGATGAACTCCAGAAGGTCTGACCCCAGGGAATAGACAGGAGACACAAGCCAGGCAGAGGTGCAGCTGACTGGGAAGGATTGGAACTGGATCCCATCACTGTAGTTCAGCTCCTGTGTGATTTTGGGCAACTTGCTGACCTTCTCTGAGCCTGAATTTCCTCATCTATCACATAGGGACAGTGTTACTATCTGCAAGCTAGTGAGGCTTAAATCAAACAGTCTGTGACAAAGAGTTTAAGTCAGTGCCTGGTGCAGAGTGGAACTCAATTGTGTTGAATTTTCTGGGAGTTCAGCGCATCCATCACGGACACGGGATGGGGCTTTGTGAGTGAAGCCAGATAGACGGTGCCGGCAGAAGCGTGGACTTGCGTGTTGACCTGGACTCGGGGACCTTGCTGCATCAGAGCCCACAGTTCCTCGCACTGCATATCTCGACTGGATGAAGTGGATTGCCTCTCTCCACTGGCTCTTCTGCCTCTCCTCCCGGTTATTCTTTGCAGGGTTGCCAGGGGTTTGTTTCTAAATGAGAAATCAGACAAAGTCATGCTCTGTTCAAATCCGGTCCAAGGCTCCCCATCACCCAGAAAGAAAGAAGCCTGTGGCAGGTGGAGGGGGTGGATGGTGGGGGGTCTGGCATGGGACAGGCATCTCTGACCCACAAGCACCTTCCTGGGGATCACCTGCCCCGGAGGGAGGAGCACCATGGGCCTCAGACACAGAACTCGCACTCTGGGGTCACACTAACCTGAATTCAGATCTTCTCTCCCTGCCAGCTGGGGGGGCTTGCACAAGTCACATATCCTCATGAACTTCACTTTCTGCATCTATAAAATGGGATCATTCATACCCACCCCAGGGGGCTGACATTAAGGTGAAATGAGGCGATACCAGCTCCTGTCTGCTGAGCTCCCCTGGGCTCTGTGCTAGGCCCCCCACGGGCATAAACTCACTTGCTAATTGACCAGTGCCTGGCACAGCCACCTACCGATGAGCTGTCCCTGTTACCAGTAATCACTCCCCTGGGATCCTAACACAGGGGACTGAGGAGATTCTTGGAAAGAGAACGGCATCCAGGAGCGTGTAAATCTAATCTTTTAAATTGGAGTTGGAAGAGAAGTTAGAGCAGAAGACTTTCTGAAGAGCTTTCCACGGCAGCGTCCTCAGACTTGAGTGGACGTCAGAATTCCCCGGAGGGCTTCTGAAAACACAGATCGCTGGGCTTTCCCCAGAGTTTCCGGTTCAGTTAGGTCTGGGGTGGGGCCTGAGAATGTGCATTTCTAACAAGTTCCCAGGTAATGCTGATGCTGTGGGTGCAGGGACCACACGCTGAGCCTCTATTACTAGTGCAGCAAAGAGACCATGGGCCTTGGGATCAGTCTCCAGCTCAAAGCCCTGCTCCACCGCTCACTAGCTCTGCAACCACTGGGCAGTTAAATCAGTAAGTGCCTACCGAACTCCCGCCCCGTACCAGGTAGCCATTCATGAGGCCCCCAGCTGGCTCTCAGGACAGTGCTTTCCCGCTCCTGACTTCATGGGCCCTTTGTCTAAGCCACTCCAAGGGGTTTATAAAAACATGAGCAGAGGTCCTAGCCCTGACTCTCCAGTGCAAGCCTGCCTCCGCCCTAGCTACTCAGTCTTCGTCACCCCCTGCCCATCTGTCTCTGCAGGAGGAGCCCTTTGTCATGTTTCGGAAGTCAGACAGGACACTGTACGGGAATGACCGGTTCGAGGGCTACTGCATCGACCTGCTAAAGGAGCTGGCCCACATCCTCGGTTTCTCCTATGAGATCCGGCTGGTGGAGGACGGCAAGTACGGGGCGCAGGACGACAAGGGCCAGTGGAACGGCATGGTCAAGGAGCTCATTGACCACGTAAGCACGGATGGGAGCATGGGAGGGCTCAGGACCCTGGGGAGGCTTGGCCAAGTGCTGTCTGCACCACAGGGCTGGGCGGCCTGGCAGAGGAAGGCCCTGGGGACAGGAGTGATGGAGATGAATGCTGTGACCTTGAGGACTGAGGGGCCTCAGCTGAAGAAGTGCACCCCAGCTCTCATGGGCTGCCTTGCTCATACTCCCAAAGCCATTCCCCTCCGTACACACACAGATGCACTGGCCCCCATCTGATTCAGAGCCGGCCCCACTGGCAGCTTCGATGAACTTGCTCTGGAGGAGGCCTGTGGCTTCTTGGTATCTTCTGCTCCTTTAAAAACCACCAGAGGATGCCCCAGCTATGGGGCAAGGCACCCACATGAGACACTTCACCAAATTCTTGGACACAGAGAGAAACCTGTCACTGCATTGAGTAACTCTGGGTCTAGTGGGAGTCCAGGAAGCTGAGAGCTGGGAAGAAGGGATGAGCAGGGCCTGGCTGGGAACACCAAGGAGTCAGCCTCTTCCTCTGCCTGGGATCAGGAGAGGACTGAGTACAGCCGGGAGCCCAAGCAGGCAGGTGAGGTCGGTGGGGGGGACCTGGCCTTCTTGAGACATTGGGAGGAAGAGGGAGAAGCCACAGGCTGGGGACACCACCACAAGGGAGGAATCGGGAGGCCCTGGGCTCAAGTCCAAGTTCTTCCTCATTAGCTTTGTGAACAGGGGCAGGTCACTCGACCTCTCTGAGCAGTTTCCCCATCTATAAACTGGGCATGTTGATACGCCTTCCTCACGCGATTGTTGTCATAGTGGCACAAGACTGGGCCTAGAGTAAGTTCAGTAAGAGGGACCCTGGTAAGATGCTGTGAGCGAACACATCATAGTTCTCAGACGCCCAGGCTGTGGCCCAGCAGGTCTGAGTTCAAGCCTCAGTTTTGTTGTGTGACCGGGTAAGTTCATCAATCTCACTAAGCCTCAATGTCTTTATTTCTAAAATAGGAGTAATGGTTGTTGTTAGAGACAGAATCACCCAAGCTGGAGTGCAGTGGTGCCATCACAGCTCACTGCAGCCTCAAACTCCTGGGCTCAAGTGAGCCTCCTGCTTCAGCCTCCTGAGTAGCTGGGACTATAGGCACAAGGCACCACACCTGGCTAATTTTTTTTTCTTTCTTTTTTTTTTTTTTTTGTGGAGAACAGGATCTCACTTTGTTGTCCAGACTGTTCTCAAACTCCTGGATTCAAGTAATCCTCCTGCCTTGGCCTCCCAAAGTGCTGAGATTACAGGCATGAGCCAGCATGCCCTGCCTAAAATAGGAGTAATTAGCAACTACCACAGCTCCTGTGGTTGTTGGAGGAATTAAATAAGGCACCGTTTCCACAGGCTTACCTGGCACACAATAAACATGACCCGCCTTCCAGCTCAGGGCCCTTAACTTGACCGAAGCATTTTCTATCAAGGAGCTGCTGCTGAATTCGAGGACCTGATCCATACTGGACCTCTTAGATTCCTTCTCTCATTTATCCTTATAACAGCCCAGTGAGGTAGGTACTGTTATTAACACCCATTTTACAGATAGGGAGACTGAGGCAGAGAGAGACGAAGTGGTGGAGCCAGAATTTGGAGTCTCCCTGCCTCGTAGCCCTGTGTTCCAGCTTCTGCAAAGAACCATCCTGACCCCAGGGGCCAGGACGGAGGGAGGTTCATGCAGAGATCTTTGCAACCCACAGAGTACCAGCCAAAGGTTTTTATGACTTCACCTCTCCAGGATGGGAGCAGGCAGCATCAGGGCCTTCGGTTAAGCCCCTTTGCCTCTGTCTGAGGGGAGCTGCCTACAGAGACCTTGGAGGTTGCAAGTGGGGAGGGAGGCTGGAGCTCAAGGCGTGAAGGCTGGAGCCTGGCCCGGTGGAGTCATTTCCTAGTCCCCAGCAAATTGGGCTCCTGGGGAAGTCTAACAGGAGACTCAAATGGTCAAGAGCATGAACTCGAGCCGGGTTTGATTCAAACTCTTCCACTTGCTAGCTGTGCATTCCTGGACAAGTTTCTTAACCTCTCTGTGTCTCAGTTTCCACATCTGTAAAAGGGAAATGGTATTAATAGGACCTACTTCATAAGATTGTTAGGAAGATTAAGTTAACGTAGTGTATTACGTAGTCATCACCATGTCAGTATTTACTATTATTATTTTTATTTTTATCCTTACAACTATTCCTTGGAGGCTGGGGAGGGGGCTTCAGGAAGTCCCCTTATCTCTCTGAGCTGCACTTTCCTAACCTGACAGTGAGAATAATAATACCTGCTCCACGTTCTTCACAGCTTGTTGTGAGCCTCAGAGGAGACAACGGGTGCGGAAGCAGCTTCTAGATTGTAGAATTCAATATAAACGGAAGGGAGTGGTGTTGTCACCGTTATTAGTAATAACTATAATTATTATGGAAATTAGTCAGCAGGCCCCAGAGGCATCTCCATCTTATCCCCTCCCCTGCATTTATGAGTGGGGCTTGGAGTCTGGGGCTCCGGGTAGGCTCTGAGGCTGTCACTTGCAGAGGCAAGCTGGGCAGGGGAGAAGGAAGATCACGTGGAAGGTGGAGGCTGTGTGCGGAGGTAAGCGGGGCTGGGCCACCCTCACCACCCACAGCTTTGAAGAGCTGTTTGCAAGGGAATGTGATCAGAGAAGCCCAGCATCAGCCTGACCTCCCTAAGCTGACCCTGAGCTGGGAAAAGGAGGGAGTGTGGTCCACGGCCTCCGAGCAGCCAGGCGGTGCTTTGGGCAGCCCAGTATTCACCAGGGTTACAGGCCTGATGGGACATGCAGGGAACCTTGTTAAGCCCGATTCTCTACAATTGATGAGCCTATTAATCCTAGCTTGGTGCCATTTTTAATAACATTATAACCATTTATTAGCGTCGTCAGATAATTAGTCTTCTCACGAGCCCATAGAAAGCGTGGTAAAGGCTTGGCAATATTATTACTTCCTTGTTAGGGAACTGAATGTAGGCGTAAAGATGATGAATGCCCACCTTTGTAAGTATCTGCCCCCCGGGACCCATTTGGAGGCCCTGGGTGGAGCCTCTGACCAGCAAGACTTAAAAAGCCCTTCCTGGATACTCCCTGCTAGCCTCTGTCCCATGCCACATGGTCTTCCAAGGGTTGCAGAGGAAGATGGGGTGGCTAGAGGATGCATCGCCTCCTGCTGACACACTCGCCTGCCCCAAGTTGCCTTGAACTATAGGGGCAACAACAAACATGATCAGACAGAGCAGTGATTATTCCCTCCATCCCCCATCTCTCTTCCAAATTTCGCTCTCTCTATATTTACTGCCTGCTTGTCTGTTTCCTCTTTCAAAAATCTTCTACTCACATCCGTGCCTTAAATTATTTCCACGTGTTTTGATGACTCTGGAATCTAACCGAAATGGGTTCAAATTCTGGGCCTAGCACATGTTCAGCTGACAGCGGGAAAGTTATTCCATTTCTCTGGCCTCCATTTCCGTGTCTACAAAATGGGGATAATAAAAGAGCCTCCTGCCTGGCATTGGTGGGAAGATTTAATGAGATATGGCACCAAAATGCTTCGCCAAGTTCCCGGTGCTCAGTACACAGAAGCTGTCCCTCTCATCACTGCTCCTTCCAGGGACAGCCTCCCTGTCTAAAGTATGGCCATGATTGAATGGGATGGTGGTGGGAGGGTGGCCCCTCAGCTGTGGTCATCCTGCCAGGCCACAGTAGTCCAGGACCTAGACCTTACCCCCACTGGATCCAAACAGGGAGCCTCCAGGAGCTGACTCACATTGATGAGACTCACAGGAAACTGAGGCACCACCAAGGTGCCACCTTCTTACTTTACTTGGGGCATTGGGCTTTTCTGACGCTAGGAGTCCCCATCTGCCATCCAGAGCTTCTGTGTCCTGGCACCAGGTGCCCAGGAGCCCACTTGCGGAGTGCAGGGGCAGAACCCCAAGAGTGGAGAGCCTGGAGTCAAGAGGAGGGCTGCTGCTGGAGAAGGGGGAAAGAGGCAGGCCTTGAGGAGTCTCAGGTGCTGAACCAAGGAACTGGACTTTAGTCCTGAGGGCTGTGGAGAATTTGAACCCACTGAAGTGGAGCCAGGGGGTGACATCGACTTGGCACTTGAGGAAGGTCACTCTGCTGCTGTGCCAAACCTGAGCCAGTATGAAGGCCATCTCTGGGACCCAAGTAGGGCAAGCATGGTGGCCTCACTCAGAGTGCTGCTCTAGGAAAGGAGGAAGTAGATGCACAGCCAGCAGACAAGCAGGTAGAACTGATGAGGCTGGTGATTGGTGGGATGGAGGAGGTGGGGGAAAGGGAGGAGTTACGGACAGGGCATGAAATTCTACTCTAGACAGTTAAGGAGGTGATGGTGTCCTGCTCACATCAAAAGCCCCCCAGAGAAATTGAGGATTTGGGAAACATAGTGAGGTCCATTTGGGATGTGTTGGGATTGGGGTCCCCGTAGATGGTGGCCCTGTGGCTGGGCACTTGGAGGAAGGAGCAGGGCTGGAGGCTGAGCACTAGGAGTCATCAGCACATCCTGCAGCAAGCCTGGGAGGTGGAGACGCCAGCTGCTCGGGGGGAGCAGAGATGAGGACCCGGGGTGGGACCCTGAATGGCACAGATGAAAGGGTGGAAGCCACAAGATGCCTGGGCTGGCAAGGCTGGAGGGGAAGGAAGAGAATCAGGAGAGCATGGGGTGAAGGAGGCCCAAGGAGGAGAGGCTATTAGAAAGCGGGGAGGTTCACTGGCCGCAAGGAGGTCAAGGGAGATGAGGAATGGGCATCCTCGAGTTGGCACAAGCGTGACCTCCCGGGGGTAAAAGGTCAGCCCCAGCAGGGTCCTCGAGTGCTCCTGTTCTCAAATTTCACCCTGGCAGACCCAGGATTCTGTCCTGGCTGCTCTCCCAGCCCCCTGCATCAGAGCAAGAGGGAGGCTAACAGGGATGCACAGAAGCTCTGCAGGCCACGGGAAATTGATTCTTTTCTCTCTAAGTTGTTACATCTCCCTGCAGTATGGATGGCCAGATAAGAAGTTTTCCCTGCCTCATAGATGGGGCTGGACCAAGATGAAGTATGGAACACAATGGAGACAAAGAGTCATCACTGGTAGCCTTAGCATATTGTATACTTTCCTATGGAGAAGTTGTACCACCCACACATCCCCTCTGCTTCCCAGTAACACTGAGTGCAGACCAGGGAGGGTGGCACAGCTAGAAGTGCCAATTTCCCTGTGTGACTCTTCTTACCGATGGGGAGCACCTGATGGGCTAAACTTGGCTGCTGCCCCAACACCTGGCATGGGCTGGACACACACAGAGCAGCCTCGCTGAATGAGGGACACGTGGGTGAACACAGGGACTTGCATGCTTTGTCCAGAGGCGTGGTTATTGTGGGGTCATGACTAGCTGGCTTCCCAGCCACGCTGTGTGTGAGGAGGGCCTCATGTCAAGGCCATGACCCCATTGCCCACCTTGTCCACCATCTTCCAACCAGAAGCAGATCTGAGTTCTGGCCCGCATGCATGCGTCTCAGGAGGAGCCTCACACCCTTGTTTGTGTGGCCAGGAAATGCTCTGCCCAAGCTACCTCCTTTGGGCTGGGCCAGCACGCTTGCAAGTGAAGCATGCTGGGAGCTCCCCTGGGGCAAGTTGGAATCCTGGAGAGGACAGGGCAGTTGAGGGCAGGGGGAACTGCAAAGCTGGACTCCTGTTGGAGCATCCAGGTTGCCCAGAGCAATGACTGTGGAGCCCTGGGGGAGCTCAGGATGTCTCCAGGGTCTGTCTGGGGAGACCAGGGAAGCAGGTGAGGGGTGCAGGATGGACTTGCGGCCCCATCAAGAGTCACTGCAGAACTGTCAGCTCCAGAATTCGGTGAGCAGAGACCAGCCTGGGGAAAGGCCTGGAAAGAGCCTGGCAGGGGCCCAGGTCCGGACAAACAGGTGTAAGAGAGCAAGAGGGCTTGAGGGATGAAAGGAGTATTGGGGGAAACCCAGGTCAGAAGGAGCAGCTGAAACATGCAAGCTCCCCTGCTGAGGATCATTTGTTCCTTCATCAATTCCACAAAACTTTATCGAGCAATGTCTCAGCCTGGGAGCCTGCAGAGCAGAGCCTGAGGCAGGGGATTATGCCATTACTCAATTAGGGGTTGTGATGCCAGGGAGAGAATGAGGGGCAAGGGCAAGGGATGTGGAGGAGGAAGGAGGAAGGCAACACAAGGATGTGTTATTGAGCTGGTTGCCATAGAGGGTGACTAATGTCTCAGTCTGCACCCTGGAAAAACTTGACAAAGTGTGTCAGGACCATCTCTTGGGGTAAGCAGAGGAAGGGTAAACAGGTTTATCCACTGGCTCCTGACTCCCATGCATTCTGGGTTTGGCATGGTGGGCATGGGAATGAATCGGGATCTTGCAGCAGCGTCTGTGAGAAACCACAGGGCTGGAGGCCAGAGGTGGCCAGTTGGGCAGGCGTTGAGATGCTGTCAGATTGGACCTGCATGAGTCTGGCCAGAGCCAGAGGATCTGAAAGGCTGCCTGAGAGGGGTCTGAGCCCAGCGCCAGCTGATAATGTGCCAGACCCGGAGTGGTGACTAGGCAGTGAGGGTGACCCAGGCAGACATGGTCCTTATCCTCCGGGGGCAAACAACGAATCAGACAAGTGAGATTTCATTAAGATTTTGATCAGTGCTGCAACAGGAAAGATAGAGGGCTTTGGGAGTGTACCCCAAGGAAGAGGCCTCAAGCTTCCCTGAGGAAGTGACTATTAGGCTGCGACCTGAAGAATGAGGAAGAGATATCCCAGGCAGGTCTAAGACACATGTCTGGATGGATGGCGGAGGCTGCTGAAGTCTCCATCTGGTCAGAGCTTGGCTGGGGCTGCAGCTGAGTTCGTGGAGTCCCAGAGCACTGGCAGGACTGTGCTAGGGCTAGCCCTGGACAGACAGCACCCTTGTGGACATGCAGGGGGTGGGGACGGTATTCTTTCAGAGATGGCGATAGAGATTGTGATGCATCTTTTGGAGTGTGCCCTGAAGCAGGGAAATCCCACTGAGCCTTCCTAAGAAATAGGCACAGGCTGGTCCCCGCGGGGACTCAGGAACCAGGCAGTTCTCCCAAGCTTGGGAGAGGCACAGCCATCCTTTCTCACTGTCAGACATCCATCAGCTCAGGAAGCCTGTGTGCCAACCAGAGACATGACCCACTGGTTGATACTTAAGAATTTTCTAGCACCCGTTCCCCATCTATTTAAATATATGTGGGCTTTTCACAGTGCCGTTTCCCAAGGTTATCGATGGCCACAGTGCTAATTGTTAAGATTGACAGCTAGCTGACAGGCCATCCACAGATATTCTCTCTGACTTGCTATGCCCCCGCCCCTGCTCCCCTTTCCCTGCCCCCACCAACTGCAGGATGGCACTCCTGAGACAGCACTTGCTGGGGGATCTCTTTTAAACCTCCAGTGCTCCCAGTGACTGATTTATTCATTTCTGCAATGAATCTATCAAGTCAGGCCCCATGCTAGCAGCTGTGGATACAGCAGTGAACAAAACAGGCAGGAACCCTTCCCTGATCCTCAAGATCCTACATTCTAGTGGAAGAAATGGGCCATTATCTATGAACATAGGACTAGATATAAATATTCAATGAGAGCAAGTGTTCTGGGCAAGGAATGTGGCTGGGTGGAAGAGCTTCCCTGATTCCCAGACTGGGGCCTGGGCTGACAGTTCCTATAGATCAGGGAGCAGTGGGGAGTCACTGTGACCCATCCCAGGAAACTTTGGGGGAAGAGCTCGGAGACTCGAGAGGTCAGGGCTAGCCATGCCCTGTCCCCTTCACCAGCAGCAGTCAGGGGAAGCCAGGAAGGGCATCTGGTTAGGCAGCAGAAGCTGGTGATGAGGGTTGGGTGAAGGAGGACATGGATTTGGGAAGCTGTCCCCCAACCCCAGTTATGGCCATGGCACAGTGAACTGTGGTTTCCCAGCCTCCAGGTGGGTTGGCAGGTGTGACGGGAAGATCTGTTATCAAAGACACACTACCATTGCCCCCGCTGTGTCTCATCTTCCTCCCAACTAGGAACTAGACCTTGGTTCTGGCCTGCATGTGTTGGCCCCAACATCTGTCTGCAACGCCAGGGATGGTTCTGCCCAATCCCACTGCCCCAGCCTGGAGCAGTGCTCTATGGAGCTGGACATGCTGGGAGCTCACCTGGGGGCAGGGGAAAGAGATGGGCTCCAAAGGTGGACCCTCCCCAGACCAGCCAGGTTGCCCAGGGCAGTGACTGGAGAGCTCTGTGGAGCTGAGGATTCACCAGGACCTCTCTGATGTGGGAATGAGGGCAGGTGAGGGCTATCGGTGCTAGGGTCCACTGACAGGTCAGAAGGAAGAGGGGCAGCAACGTTCAGGTGGGTTCATCCGGGGCCAGGGCACAAGCAGCAGGCTGTAAACTCTGGAGAGAGGCAGGCAGGGGACAGGATCAGGTGAACTGGTGGGAGTTAGTGCAGGAAACCCGATGCCAGAGCTCAGCCCATTAGGCTGGGGTAAGGGGAGAACAGGACCCTTGGGGGTATTTTGATGCTCATTCTTCGAGCAAAATTTGATTGAGCCCCTACATTGAGCCAGGCTTTGTGTTAATCCCTAGAGACACATCAGTGAGTGAAACAAGCTCATTCCCCACGCTCCTGGGCTGTATATCCTGGCAGAGGAGCTGGGCGTCCCACAGTGACTTACAAATAAAAATTCCATAGTGATAAAGGCACAGAGGAGCAGTGCAGGGGCTCTGGGAGTATGTAACCAGGACCTAGCCTGGGGGCAGGGGGGCTCACTGCCTTCAGCTCTGTTGGGCTGTTGCTAGGGCAGGCCCTGCCCTGTCTGGGCTAGTACGACTGTCAGGGTATGAGGTCTGGGGAGAGAACTTGCACTGAAGGGACACGGAGCCCACGGTGCATCCAACCTGGGGACCCCTATGGGGTATATGAAGCAGGGAAGACCTGCCCATCCTTCCCGAAGGACAGAGGCATGGGGATGGAGCTTGCTGGGCCTCAGAAATTGGGCTGTCCTCTCAGGTCCAGGAAGGGTACACACATCTTTCCTCACCATTAGGCAGTGAGGCTGCTGTCACTCAGGAAGCTGGTGAATGAATCACAAGTACTAGTAGTTGACCCATCGGTTGACACTTATGAATGGGCTAGCACCTGTTTCCCCTCTGTTCAAATGTGTGGACCGTTCAGGGTGTTGGTTTGTTAGGTTCATGTCCAGGGCCCTTCAGGGACACAGTGTTTTCTTAAGCTTGGAGGCTGTGGCTCAGCAGCAGACACTGTCTGTGACTTGCTTTATCCTCTTGTAAACGGCCGTGTGCTCTGCCAGCTGACCCAGAGGACACGCTCGCTGGGTGCCTCGTCTAAAGCAGCAACATCCTACTCATTCATTCCCAGAGTCTCTACGAAAGGCCTACTATGTGCCAGACACTGTGCCAGCCACGGGGCACACAACGGTGAAAAGGTGACAGGCTCCAGCCTCACTCTCCCGAGCTCATGGTCTGGGGCGGGGGAAGTGGAAACACCCAGAGAATCAGCCAATGCCTCTAAAATCACAACCGTGATCAGTGCTGGGAGTGACAAGTGCCTGATGCGATGAGAACAGTCGCCAGGGAGTTCTGATTTCCTCTGAGGCTTGTGTCTGTGGAAGTGATGATTGGGCTGAGATCTGAAGCAGAAGTCGGCATTCACTAGACAAAGAGTTTGGGGAGAAAGTGGTTCCAGGTGGAGAACAGTTCATGTGCAGTATCCGGAGGTAAGAGGAGGGGCTGGATGAACGTAGATCAGAGGGGCTGCAGGAAGCCTGGGAGGAAGAGAGGAGGGCAGGACAGTGTAAAAAGTGCTGGAGAGCCTTTCGTTGCGGCAGCCACCAGCCACACGGGCTTATTTAATGTTAAGCTTTAATTAATTAAAATTCAATTGAAGTATAAATTCAGTTCCTCAGTCTTACAAGCCACATTTCAAATGCTTGACAGCCACGTGTGGCCCCCAGTTGCCATATTGGGCAGTGCAGACAGAGAACTTTTTCATCGTTGCAGGAAGCTCTGTTGGACAGCACTGGACTAGATCATGCATGGCTGTAAACAACCCTAGTAAGAATTTTTTTATCCCAAGGGCATTGGGAAGTCCTGACCTACTTTAATTAGCACCATGGATAGGGATAGATTCTAGTTGGAGAAACACCACTTTGGGAAAAGAGCAGACGGTGAATTCCATGATGCCACATACCAGAGATGTGGGCAGGATGCCAGAAGAATATCCGGGGAAGAGTCCCGTATGCATGGCAGGAGTGAGGCTGGCGTACTTAGGCAACTGTGGAAGTAGCAGAGGGACCTGGAGGTGGCAAGGGTGTACCAGCAGCTTTCTGCAGCTGCAGGGCTCCCAAGCCAGGCAGTGTGAAGTGTATGCTGGGAAGCCCCATGGTCAGGGGCCAGAGCCAAGTTCAGGTCTCTGGGAATGCAACAGTGGGCTCGGGACAAGGCAGGGTGGGTCCAGCCATGACGCTTGCTCTTCGGAGTGAGACAGGTGCTGGGGCGGGGACAGCAGCAGGCTGTGGAAGGTGCCCCATGTGTCCTGCACGGGGTCTAAGTGGCAGGTGTGTTAGTTCCCTAGAGCTGCCACAACAAATGGCCATGAACTGCCAGTGCTGGAAGTCAGAAATGAGAAATAAAGGTGTCAGCAGGGCGAGTTCTTTTTGGAGGCTCTGAAGGAGAACCTATTCCATGCTTCTCTCCAGTCTTCTGGTGTGGCTGGCAGTCCCTGGTGCCTCTGGCTTGTATCCGCTATTCCAGTCTCTGCCTCCAGCATCACATGGCCTTCTCTGTGTGTATCTGTGCATTCTCTTTTCCTCTTCTTTTTTTTTTTTTTTTTTTTTTTTTTTTTTTTTTTGAGACAGAGTCTCGCTCTGTCGCCCAGGCTGGAGTGCAGTGATGTGATCTCAGCTCACTGCAATCCCCGCCTCCCAGGTTCAAGCGATTCTCCCTGCCTCAGCCTCCAAAGTAGCTGGGATTACAGGCGCATGCCACCATGCCCAGCTAATTTTTGTATTTTTAGTAGAGACGGGGTTTCATCGTGTTGACCAGGCTGGTCTCGAACTCCTGCCTTCAGGCGACCCACCCACCTCAGCCTCCCGAAGTGCTAGGATTACAGGCGTGAGCCACTGCACCCAGCCTCCTCTTTTCCTCTTCTTATACGGACACCAGTCGTTGGATTTGGGGCCCACCCTCATTCAGTATAACTTCATTTTAACTCAATTTCATCTGCAAAAACCTTATTTCCAAATAAGACCACACTCATAGGTACCAGGGGTTAGGATTTGAACATAATTGGGGGTGGGGTGCATAATTCAATCCACTACATGTGGCTTGCATGGTAGAGTGGTCAAATGTTGGGCTTTGAGATCACAATGAACGGGGTCCAAGTACTGGCTCAGCCACTTACCAGTTTAAACAAGCCTCCTCGCCTGATTGAGCCACCTGTCCCCATCTGGAATATGACGAGGATGTTGACCACCTGGCAGGGATACTGGGAAGATGGCATAGGCATAGGCAGCGTACGCAATACACTGAGTCATGCTTGGCTGGTGTGATGGGGATCCCAATTAAGAGGCGGAGAACGGAGATGAGGAAGCTGGTGGGAACTATACTTGGGAATCCAAGCAGGAGCTTCCAGCAGGGACACCAGACACAGGCAGCAAGCTGGGAGTCAGAGGCCAGATCTCAGACCCTTGGGAGGACCCCTGTCCTAAGAGAAGGCTGATCAGTGACAAGTTGTTAGAGCTGGGGCCACAGTCCCAACCCCATTCCTGGTAGGAAGATGTCCAGGTTTTAGTCTGGAGTACAAGGCAGGATTCAACCAGCAGCCAGGGCATCTGGAGACTGAGGAACAAAGGATGGAGCTATAGCAGGTTAAATTGTTCTTACCTTCAGTTTGGGGAGCTGGGGGTGTGGTAGAATGGGTGGGGCCAGGTGACCTCATGCAAGGATAGAGGACACTGGGAGGAGGAGAAGCCAGGAGGGCCCCAACAGATTCTTGGTAAGTGGAAAGCTGCTTATGGGGATGAAGTAATGTCCTGGGAAGGCCATCCTGCCTGGTCCAGAGGTTTAGAAATAGTACAGAAAGGTCCTTGGTGAGGCAGGAGGGCTGACAAAACACTCATTAGACCAATGAAAGTGTTGTACAAGTCAGGGGTTTGATGTCGTTCAAGGACATGATTACTATAAATATTATAACAAAGACCAAGGAGCTTCTCTCCGAGCCTCAGTTTCCTTCTGTTAAAAAATAATAATAAAAATTTAAAAAAAAACGTGGGGTTGGAATAGCTGTATTCCTCGAATAGACTTGAAGTTCTCTCATCCAGCTCTGACAGCCTATGATTTTATGAATCATCGTCAAAGAAAACTTGCACAAGTGGGAAGAGCCTGCCAAGATTGGGCCTTTCATTCTGAGTAATGAACCGAAACAGCAAAGGCTTGACATCTGTTCCCATCTTTCAAGGGAAGTTGGACAAAATAATGCCTTTTTCAGGGAAATCGTAACCAATGGTGAAATGTAGTATTTTATGCCTTAACCAGAAACGAAGTGGAGAACTCCAGCCTTCCTGAAGCCCAAGGGAGAACACAGATCCAAACTCCCAGTGAAGGTCATATTGGCCAGTTGTCTTGCCTCCATAGGTATAGAATGCTGTGGATGTCTTGGTCTCCCGACCCCATTAAAACCAAAGAGCAGGAATAATGGCAGGGAGGTTTCAAAGGCTCTGAGAGGATCTGGGGGAAGGGCTGGCCAGAAGGCCAATCACCTGTGGCCATGTGATTAGCTTTCTCACCAGCCTTTGGAATAATCATTGGCTACAAACACCTCAGTCCCCCAGCCATAACTCTCTTATCCAACTTGCCATCAAAAGTCAAAGGAAGATTCATCACCACCATTGACTTTGAGGTTCTTCCCAAGAATCCACTCCATTTCCAGAGACCAGTTCCAAAGGCATTTTGAGCAATGATAACGACTTTGGAGTGAGAACAGAACTTCCCAAAGCAATATACAGTCAAGCGTCACTTAACAACAGGAATACATTCTGAGAAATGTCATTAGGCATTTTCATCGTAGTTGGAACATCATAGGCTATACTTCCACATGCCTACATGGTAGTGCCTACTACACACCTCAGCTATATGGTATGGCCTATTGTTCCTAGGTACAAACCAATACAGCATGCTACTCTACTGAATACTGTAGGCATTTGTGTATGGTAAGTTATCTAAACATAGAAAAGGTGCAGCAAAAATAGTATTATAATCTTATGGGACCACTACTGAATACGCAGTCCACTGTTGACCAAGAGTTAGGCCGCACATGACTGGACTTTGAAGGGACAGGACTTGGGGACGCCAAGTTCTGGAATCAAAGACCTTCTACATCTCTCTCAGGATTACAGAGAATCCTAGAACTTGAGGACTGAAAGGAACCTTTCAGGGTATCTCACTCAGGCTCCCACCCCACCGAGGGATCCTATCTACAGCCCCAGCAGGGGCTCACTCAACTGGAAGCTCCGTGACACCAGGGACTCGGTCTCTTGCTCACCACTCTACACCCTCCCTGATAGTTCTTTTTTTTTTTTTTTTTTTTTTTTTTTTTTTTGCTGCTTTCTTTTGTATGTACCCTGAACTGAAAGGACTCTGGGAGCTGGGGTGACAGCAGCTTGCCCCATTCCTCCTTCTTCTGCCTTCAGCCAGGCAAATTCCAACTCACACATTCAGACATTTACAAAAGAAAGAGCCTTTATAATAGGCTCCTCCTCCCTATCTTCCCCAGGTTCTGAAGGTCATCAACTCCGTGGACTCCAAGTGTCAGTGATGGGGTGTGGGGGCTGCCTTTAGAAGGAGAAACATTGGGTGGGCAGTGTCAAAGTTGTATTTCCCAGCTGCTCCCAGCCGGGAGCACCTGCAGAGCTGTCCAGAAGCTGCGATTCCATCCATACTAGCCCTTCCCTCCTTGACGTCTGATTTTGACTGGATTGCTAGTTCCTGTTCTAAGATGAGTGAAGTCTAACATTCCATGCCTTGGCCCTCCCCACCCCCACGCTTGAATCACCTGGTCCTCACCCTGGTCTGTGTCTATAACTCTGAGATGCAGCAGTTGCACCTCAGGTCCCATTAGCAGGCTTGAAGAGGTCAAGTGGTTCTGTTAGCAGGTAGTGTTAGCAGGTGCCCTTTAGTAAACAGTTTGATTAATGTCCATCTCCCCTACTAGACTGTAAGCTCCATGAGGGCAGAAGTCATGTCTGTTTGGGTCAGCTCTGTATCCCTGGTGTCTGTTGGAGTTGATGACACAACGAGTGGATGAATGGAGTTGGACCAAGTTAATGGATGGACACCTAGAGGCATTGCCTTGGAAAGGGGTTTCAGAGGGAGGTCCCCCCTTGCCAAAAAGGTCTTTAGCGGTTGTTAGGCCCCAGCCTCCCTTTCTGTCCTGTCCTACTTGAGGAAGGGAAGTGATAACTTAGTTCACGTTCTGAGATGTAAATATCCACAGAAGCCCTAGGGGCAGCCTCTCGGAGGGGAAGGTTATTAATTCACAAATATTCCAGAGGCTGAGATGGGGCTTAGGGATGGAGAAAAGAAGCAGAGACTCCGCCCCAGCTCCAGCCGCACTCAGGAACTCACAGGCAAATAAGCAGATCAGACACAAGGTCACATGGAGCACAGACCGCCATTCAAGCAGAGCAGAGCTGGCTTCATGGAAGTTTAGAGATGGAGGCTGTGAGGGAGGGTTTCTGGAAGAGGCAAGATGTGCAGAGGAAGGCAGACAGTGGTGGGAATGAGACTATAGGAAGAGGACATCCTAAACAGTGTGGGATGTGCAGAACATGGGGCTGAAGGAGGGACTGTGGTAAGCAGGAAGTGGTTTCATTGGGGCCTCATGGGAGAGGATGCCATTGGGGTCCTGGAAAGATGGGATGGGAATGAGGGAATCTAGATTTTTTTTTTTTTTTTTTTTTTTTGAGACGGAGTCTCGCTCTGTCGCCCGGGCTGGAGTGCAGTGGCGCAATCTCGGCTCACTGCAAGCTCCGCCTCCCGGGTTCACGCCATTCTCCTGCCTCAGCCTCTCCGAGTAGCTGGGACTACAGGCGCCCGCCACCATGCCCGGCTAATTTTTTTGTATTTTTAGTAGGGATGGGGTTTCACTGTGGTCTCGATCTCCTGACCTCATGATCCGCCTGCCTCGGCCTCCCAAAGTGCTGGGAGGGAATCTAGATTTTTAATCAGGAAAAGCTCAGACCAAAGAATTGAACTTTAATTCTTCTCCTTATTAAAATTGTGATGGGCTAAAATTTATTAACACAGCATTCCTAGCATTACCACACTCCCTTCTTTTCCACACCACACCACCTCCTATTAATAAGGGCCCTGGATTTGCTTCTTTTGTTTCTTTTCTTTTTTTTTTTTTTTTTTTTTTTGTTGTTGTTGTTGAAACAAGATCTCACTCTGTTGCCCAGGCTGGAGTGCAGTGGCACGATCATGGCTCACTGCAGCCTCTACCTCCCAGCCTCAAGAGATCCTCCCACCTCAGCCTCCCAAGTAGCTGGGACTACAGGCACGTGGCACTGTACCCAGCTAACTTTTTAATTTTTTGTAGAGATGGAGTCTCACTATGTTATGTAGGCTATTCTCAAACCCCTGGGCTCAAACGATCCTCCTGCCTCAGCCTCCCAAAGTGCTGGGATTACAGGCATGAGCCACAATGCCCAGCCTGCCTGTCTAGTTTCTCCCAAAGAGGGTATTATCTTTGCCCAACTTGTGTTTGGAGGGCTTTTAGGATACATAGAAAATCCAGAACATGGTGAAGCAGTCGAGAAGTGGATGGGAGAGGAAAGCCAAATTAAATAAGCATTGTGGTACGTTCTGTGTCCTCTTTGTGGTCT
This sequence comes from Hylobates moloch, assembly GCF_009828535.3. Classification (NCBI taxonomy): domain Eukaryota; kingdom Metazoa; phylum Chordata; class Mammalia; order Primates; family Hylobatidae; genus Hylobates; species Hylobates moloch. The sequence goes on along the minus strand of NW_026652283.1, from coordinate 38,649,944 downwards.
TGAAAGACACAAATAAAAAGCACCAGCTGTTTTTGAATATTTGTAGGTTACTGAACTGTATTTATTTGACAAAGCACCATTTTGAGAAGGGAGCACATGGGTTATAGCTTTAATAGAGTTCCATTCTCTGCATGTTTATTCCACCACCCTCTTCTTCAAGACCATGAGCTTTTAGAGAGCAGAGGTTAAGTTGAATTCATCATTGTCTCCGCAGCACCCTGACCTGGCCCTGAAGGAGGGTTAGTAAATGTGGAAACAGAAGAGCAGTTAGTGACCTGGGGCTGGGACAACTGACTTCACCCTCATCTCTCCTCCAGCAAGGGTGTTCTGTCTCCCACTATTCCGAGACTTTGCTCATAGTCTGTCTCTCTCTCCCTCTCTGTCTGGTTGCAGAAGGCAGATCTGGCCGTGGCCCCCCTGACCATCACCCATGTTCGAGAGAAGGCCATCGACTTCTCCAAGCCCTTCATGACACTTGGTGTGAGCATCCTGTATCGAAAGCCCAATGGCACCAACCCCAGCGTCTTCTCCTTCCTCAATCCCCTGTCCCCAGACATCTGGATGTATGTGCTCCTTGCCTACCTGGGTGTCAGCTGTGTCCTCTTCGTCATCGCCAGGTAAGGCAATTCCTTGGCCGGATGTCGGGCCCAAGGTTGAAGATTTAGGGGCTAGGCAGGTCCTCACCTCCTCGGCCCCTGGCACAGAAGGCCCAAGGCTCAGGCTACTGCTGTGTCCACTCCTCTTCCACTCCCTATGGCTAAGATTCCTTTGTATCCCTCAGGGAACATTCCATGCCTTGGCCCTCCCCACCCCCACGCTTGAATCACCTGGTCCTCACCCTGGTCTGTGTCTATAACTCTGAGATGCAGCAGTTGCACCTCAGGTCCCATTAGCAGGCTTGAAGAGGTCAAGTGGTTGCCCAAAGCTGCACCGCCTGAGCCAGGCTCCTGGTGCAGCAGACTCAGGATATTGGGTGGCCCAGTGGGTGGCTTAGAACTCGGAAAACAGGGTGTGTCTATCCAAGCCACAACAGCAGGGGGAACAGTGCCCAGTAAACTCACACCCATCCGCACATGCAGAAACACGGCACACATACACACATCCCTGTCTGAGCTCCATGCTAGCAACATGCTTGCACATTGGGTTATTCACGTAAAGTAGACATAGCACACCCTTGCCGGTGGGTGGTAGGAGGAGGTCACTAGGGGACAGGTTTCGTCCAGTGTTTGGCGAACACCTCGTGCTTGCCAAGCACTGTGCTCTGCACTTTACAGCCGTTATCTTATTTAGTTCTCCCAGCCTCCCTTGGAAAGGATACACCTGAGACTCAGAAAGTCTTACCACTTGCCAAGGTCATACAAGCAATAGGTGACCTTGCAGCACACGTCTCCGTCCGGTGGTCCGCCCCTGCCCCGGTTTGGTGGCTGCTGGGGCCCGCTCCCCACCCCTTTCCAGTGGAGGCCTCTGCCTTCTTCCTCCGGGCTCCAGCCCCAGCCCCTGATCTGGTCCTTTTTTTTCTCTAAATCCTAACAAAGTGCAAAGAGAGACTTCTCTGGAGAGGCAATTTGAGATCCAACGACTTGGCGTTTTCAGCCTTTTTTTTCTCCAGAGCCTTCTTTAAAAGCCGCCCTCCCCCCACTTCACTCCCTTCGGCTCCCTCCTCCCACGCTGCAAGAGACCAAAGGGAAGGCTGTAAGTGATGAAATGTCCCACTCCCCAGGCCCTGTGCTGTCACAGGCCTGGAGCTGCCGTTGCCGCCCTGCCTGGTGGGCGCAGCAGCAGCCGAGCCTGCCACAGAGAAGCCTTCATTTATGCCTCTTGTCTCTAATGGTCTAACAAGCCTTTGAAAGCCAGGAGCCACGCTCCAGAGCTCGCACCATGATTTTAGCGGCTCCAGTGGTCTCTCGGCTCCCACCCTCTCAGGCCTTTCCAGCATCTGCTCTGCCCTTTTGATGTAGGTCCCATCCCCCTCTCATTCCTGGCCCTTCACCAGCATGCCTACTTCCCACCCTGCCTCCTGGCCAGGAAGGTGGGAGTCTCCTTCCCAAGGTTAGGCTGGGAGACTTTCTAGAAGAGATGGGTTTCCTAGAGCTGCTGTAATGATAGGAGACCCCTGAGGAGAGAGGAGAGGGACAAGAGTTTTGGCCACCGAGCTAGGAAGAGCGTCAGAGTGCACTTGTCACCTCGCCCAACACCCACACAATGCCACTCATGCCTCTCTTGAGGTGGGTATAATTATCCCCAGTTTATAGAAGCAGAAACTGAGGCTTGGAGAGGTTAAGTCATTGCCCAGAATCAGAAAGCTTTTCTTTGACAGAGTTGGGCTTCACACCCAGACCGGTCCAACTTTATATCAAAGGTGACAAACGCAAGTACCTGCCAGGGCCAAAGGGAGTGAAGCAGGCGCAGTGATAGGCAGCGGAGAGTGGAAGGAACTAAGGCACCCTGGAGAGCTCACCTGGATGAAGGGGGCAGCTGCTGCTCAGCTCCAACAGGCTGTACCAGGCAGAGATGTAGGGCCAATGTTGCAGAGCTCATGATTTTGAGCGAGAGATTTGGAATTTTATGTGATGTCTCACGGTTTTTCTGTGTGGCCACTAGTTTAATTTTTTTTTTTTTTTTTTTGAGACGTGGTCTTGCTCTGTCATCCAGGCTGGAGTGCAGTGGTACGATCTCGGCTCACTGCAAGCTCCGCCTCCCGGGTTCACGCCATTCTCCTGCCTCAGCCTCCCGAGTAGCTAGGACTACAGGCGCCCACCACCACGCTTGGCTAATTTTTTTGTATTTTTAGTAGAGACGGGTTTCACCATGTTAGCCAAGATGGTCTCGATCTCCTGACATCGTGATCTGCCCGTCTCGGCCTCCCAAAGTGCTGGGATTACAGGCATGAGCCATCGCGCCTGGCCGTTTAATTTTCTATAACACCGGCAGGGTCAAGCACAACGTATCTGTAGGGTGAATGTGGCCATTTCCCCTTCACTGCCAGTGACCGTGCTGGCTGCTGGAGATCTGGACACAGCTGCCCACAGTTCCAAGAGATGGGGCCTGGGAAGGGTGGGCAGGTCCCCAGGTCCACTCTGGGGAAACTCCAGGTTGGCACAGGACAGCCCATCTTGCACACTGGCCTGGTCTGTTTGGCTCACATCAGGGGACCAGGCATTGTGCAAGGCCTTTCGCTGCCACCTAGATATTCTGCTTCATGCCTGGTGAGGTAGGAGGAAATAAGAAGGAGCAGAGGGTGCTTTCTCACCACAGAGAGCAGGACAGTTGGCACTTGCGACGGGATGATCCTAAGTGCCTGAGCCAGGAGGCAGGGCTGAGGGTGAGCAGCCCATCTAGCTCCTGGGAGCCACATTGCAGCCAAGTCTGGGTTGAGTATCCCAGGGAAGCGAGAGCTTTGGCCACAGTGGATGCCCTGTCTACACCTCCACACTCCAGCTGGGGATGCAGTGTAGCCTTCTCTGTGGAGAGAGTGTCTCCAGGTCAACTTCTAACTCCTATTTACTCTCAAGACTGGAGAAGCCCTTGCAGCCACAAGCTACAAATCCAAGATCCGCCATTAACTCCAGGTGACACCTTCCCTCCTTGTCCAGTGACCATCCCACTCCTCTTCTCTCCTGTGGCCGAGGAGGGTTAAAGCCTGGACGCTCTGTCCCACTGACTGCAGGATCCTCATGGCCTCCACGTCTGTAAAATGGGCACCCTGCATGCTTTCACCTCTCAGGAGGCGGTGAGGACCCCAGCCTATAGTAGCATTTGATAGCCAAGAAGCCCTTTCTAGAACCGGTTATTTTTATCATGATAAGCAGTTCCACCCCTGGAACTTCAACCTGTTGAAACATCACCATTGAGCCACACTTTAGTGTTTTCCCAAATCTAGAAAGCCTTTGCAGCCAAGCCCCAGAAGACAAGGCCACCCTTGGGCATCAGGGCCCACAGAGGTATGCCCAAGGATGCTTTTCCAGCATAGTGCACCACAGTTGGAAAGAGAGGACAGCTTAGGTGCCCATCAGTCAAGGTATGGTTAGAAACACCTGCAGAGTGGTTACAGAGCATGAGGTAGATCCAGAAGAACTGACCTGAAAAGAGGCTGCTAACATTAAATGAAAAACCAAGTTCTTGGACAGTATAGTGGTATGACAGGGGATTTTTTTGTGTTAAAAATATCATATATGTCATATATTTGTGTATGTGTGCCTGGTGCATGTAAAGAGCAGGACTCGGGAGATCTCATCAGCAATCAGCTTTATTTCGTCTCCCTCCCACCATCCAGGGTGTTCAGAGGTGGGTGCTCTTCCTGTGGCCCCCTCCGGCAGGGCCTCCCTTCGTGGCCCAATCCCCACTCAGCCCCTGGTCCTCCGGTAGCCTGTGTCCCCATGGCCTCTCCCTGTTGGAATTCCATTGCCTTCTAGGATGGGAGTCGAAGTCGGCCTGGGCTGGATCTGTCTTCTGCATGGGTCCATCTGGTCCAGGGGAGGCACTGTGGACCCAGCGTCCTGATGTCTGGGCCTGCAGGCCAATGTCGTGCAACAGGGACTCTCCTGGTCCCACTGACAGAGCACCCGTCAGCCCGACCCCTGCCCTTCCCACTTCCCAGGTCCATCCGCTCAGTTACAGGGCCAGGCACTGAGCTGCCTTGCCCCCTGGGAAGCCCCTCTCCCTCAGTGTGGTAGAGGAAGCGGGGGCTGTGGACACCCAGCTCTCCAAAGGCTCTCTCCAAAAACCCTTCTCACAATAGCCCCTCATCTCTGCTTTCTCCATCCTAGACCTCTTCCCTGTGGATTTTAGAGCCTCTAACCAGTTGTGGTCATTTCCTTTGAAGATCCCTGTCTCGGTTTGAAACCTTTCTTTAGAATTTCCTATTTGAGGGATCTTCCCGTTTCATGAAAATAAAATTCTTTCCACATGACCACTGGTAATCAATGTATAATGTAGTCCAGCTTTTAGAAGGGAGACAGAAAAGAGAGGTCACAACATCACGTGTAAAGGGCTTTGCACTTTAAAAAATGAAACAGAATTCCACTGGACTTGTCTCTCCTTCCAGATGCGTCCTCTCAGCATCCTAAAACCTCCCCCACAAATCTAGAGCAAATGTCCACCAGCCTGGGACTTTTTCCAGGGTCCCCCCAACCTCTCGAGCTTCTTTAAACATACATATCCTCAACTGGAACTCACGCAGTGAGCAAAAACTCCCTTCAATTCAGTAATCAGGACTCTTCCTCTTTAGAAGGCAGTGGGGGGCTTTAGGTAATCATTTTTTCCCTGTCATATATATATTTGTATATTCAAAGACAAAAATCTAAAAAATTATATAACTCATTGTTCTCTCCGAGGGATAGGATGCTGGCGTACATTCACTTTCAGATTGTATTCATCTATACTGTCTGAATATTTTATAAAATGTGTCTTCTGCTTTTTTTCCATTTTAAGGTTTTTTATTATACCCAAAATTCAAAAGCATGTTCTCACTTCTAAACATTTATATAATGCAGATAGAGCAATAGGCTCCTGAAATTCCTTCTGCTATTTTGATGCCCCTCCCCAGAGGTAAACACTGATATTTTTTATCTAGAGACCCTTTCAGACCCTTTAGTATGCATTTGCATATGAGTATACATAAAGCACTGAATAGTTATGTCTTTAGGAATCTGTTTATATAAGTGTGGTCATATTGTTCTTATTTTCTATTGCTTTTAATACTTTTATTGCTTAGATCTTCAACAATATGTGTTGAAGATCTTTCCCCGCCAGCACATCTCAAGTATCTCATTCTCTTTTAGCAGCTGCATAATATTTCACAGTACAGTTGTGGCATAGTTTATTTAATCATTCCTTTATTGAAGGACATTTTGGTGGCTTCCAGTTTTTTTTTGCGATGACAAACAATGCTTTGATAAACACCCTTGTGTGCTTCTCTTGATGCTCCTTGAGTGCTTTTTCTGGGATGGATAATGAGTTGCAGAACTGGGAGGCTGAAGGGCATGTGCACTTTTAATTTTACGAGATGGTAGTGAATTACCTTTATAACCAGAAAAGGGCACTAACAATAAAGAACAAGAAGAAATTCCCCTGCCCTGCCTCCCAGCAGAACCATGAGGATATTGGTGCTGAGGCGGTTGGCACAGCTGTGTTTGCTAAACCACTGCCTGCTGGGGCGTGGATGCCCCTTGCTTCCCAGGCTGACTGTCCCTCTCCTCCTGTGGCAGGTTCAGCCCTTATGAGTGGTACGATGCTCACCCCTGCAACCCTGGCTCCGAGGTGGTGGAAAATAACTTCACTCTGCTTAACAGCTTCTGGTTTGGAATGGGATCCCTGATGCAGCAAGGTATGCACCCTCTCCCACAGCCTCCCCTTCCAGGGTCTCCTTTCCCCAAGGGGTCTTCAGCCTTTTTGGCATCAGCAGAGCCAGCCCACACCTCTAGGGGCAGCCTCAGACCCTGATGAGCTGGCAGAAGGTTGGAGACACCGAGATACCCAGGTGTGTGCCCTTGCCCCAGACCCCCAACTTCCACCTCCACTCTGGCTGGAGCTGGCTCAGGGTCTGAAGCTAAGAAAACCACCCAGCCCAGGGCATGCCAGACGCATCCCTCACCTCCTGCTCCAGCTGAGGTGGACATAGAGCACCCTGCCAGCTGCGGCTGACCCCGCCCATGGCCTCATCACCACACAGTCCAGCTGAGCAAGTTGGGCTGTGGATGGAAGGAGACCAGAGGCAGGGAGTCTGGCTGGGAGGCCACTGCAGGAATGAGGTGATGAGACCTGAGCCTGGTGGTGGCCCTGGGAGTGGAGGGCAGAAATGGACTAAGAGAGCTTCAGGATACACTGTGGATGGGACTCCGTGGCCGCTTGGCTGTGAGGCGCCTGGGAGTAGGAAGGATCATGGCTGAGTTGGGGACTTCAGCCCGAGTGCTTCAAAGATGAGGTACACAAAAGGATGCAATTCTCTTACATCCTCTGGAGGGAAGGCCAATGTGCTTTGGAACTATCTGCAGCTACTCAAATATCTCAGAAAGCAGCGTACCTGCTCTAACTGCTGCGAGTCAGATGCAGAGACAGCAGGAAGCAGGAGGGCAGGCACAGGGAGAGGGGACCACCAGCCAGGAAAGGACACCGCCCCCTGGTCCTGCTGGCCACAAGCCATGTGCTCACTGCCTCTGCAGGTGGAGTCCCATGTCCAGAGTCTCTTATCTTAGGGAGTGCAGACAAGTTTCTGCTGTTAGAGTTTCACTGAGGGGCCTGCCTAGGGGGCAAGCAGGGAAGGGGCTTCAAGGCACAGAGAAAATGTCCTTGTCCCTCAGTCATCTGCGTATAACCTTCACAAACCCTGGTCCTCAGTAGACATCCATCAGCAAATGCTAAACGCATGAGTGAACGGCATTATCCCAATGTGTCCTGGGCACCCACTACATGCCAGGCTCTGTGCTGGGCACTTGAATGAAGGAGGAGAGGAAAAAAAGCAAATCTGTTCCACATGCGAGAAACCTCTTGGCCATGGCAGACGCCAGGGAAGGGACTTGGGCAGATGTCTGGCAAGCCCGGCAGAACTCACCAATCAAGTGACTCAAATAAGCTGCTCTCCCTCTAAGAGCAGCCGAAAGCCTGGTTTGGAGCAACCTGGGGAGGCTGGGAGTGGCCAGTTGGGGAGGGGACACGGAGCCTCAGTGTTCTCTAGCAGCTAGGAAGTGACAGGCAGCTTTCAAGGGAAGTGCCTCAATCTGTCCTTGCTATTAAGGAGTGTCCTGGAGCCTCACCTTGCTTTTTTGTCCATCATCGTTATTCGGTGACAGTTGGGAAAGACCTGGAAGCCCCTCAATGCACTAATAGCTTCTCCTCTTCCACCTCCTGCTGCTATTCAAAGCACTGGCCCCTGATGTATTCTCCGTGTGGTTTTGATTAGGAGGGAGAAAAATAGTTATGTATTTGAAAAACTCTCCCTTGAGTGACTTCTTTGAGAAAAAAAAATCATCCATATCAAAGCAGACGTTTTTCAGATTGCAGGTCCAAATATTCTGGAAAGTTCAGGAGTCACTTGCAATTTAAATCTCTTGAAAGCCACCTAGTTAATTACTTCAGTTAGAAGATGTCATCTCTATTGTGCTCCCCACCTAAGGTCGGGGAAGAAAAGTGATATATTTCAGCAAAGAGCTTCAAAAAGTGTTGATTTTTTTTTCCCCTCCTGCAAAGCACTGCATAGCAATCTTGTATTTGTATACTATTTGTATTTCCAATGCAATTTCTTCTCAAATTATATCGTTGCAGCACCACAGTGTTTATGTGAGGCTGGGACAGAGGAAGGACAATTCTTCATGTTTTGCAGAGGCCCAGAGAGGGAAAGTATCAGGCATAAGATCACACTGAGAGTTGGGAGCAGGATTCACTCAAGAACCCAGGGGTCCTGATCCCCAGGTGTTCTTAAGCTGGGACCACCTAAGTGGTCCATGGTTAGGCATCTGAGGTTTTGCTGAGACTGTGAAATGTGAATGTATATATTGTTCTAGAAGAGCGATTCTTAAATTTCAGCCTGCGTCAGAATCATCTGGAGAGCTTACTCAAAACATATTGCTGGTTCCCACCCTCAGAAATTACTGATTCAGTGAGTGCTGGGGTAGGGCCCAAGAATGTGCATTTCTAACAAGTTCCAGGTGATGCTGTTGCTGCTGCTCCAGGGACCACACTTTTGAGAACCACGGGTCTTGGGAAAGGGCCTTAGCTTTCATTAGCGTATCAGAGGAATCCATGACCCAGGGGACTTGAGCAGCGCCAGCCTGCATGTTGTAAGGGACTGCCTATCTCCTCTCTTCGCCCAGGGTCTGAGCTGATGCCCAAAGCCCTGTCCACACGCATCATTGGTGGCATCTGGTGGTTCTTCACGCTCATCATCATCTCTTCCTACACGGCCAACCTGGCTGCCTTTCTGACTGTGGAGCGCATGGAATCACCCATTGACTCTGCTGATGACCTGGCCAAGCAAACCAAAATCGAGTATGGGGCTGTCAAGGACGGGGCCACCATGACCTTCTTCAAGGTGAGACCCTCTCCCTCCTATTGCAGCACCATGAGCTGATCCTCTCCGGACCGTTTACTGAGCAGAAGAGGAAAGAAAGGGGGTCTCTGTCCTTCCCTAACCATGCATGGCCAATGGGTCAGAAGCCCCCAGGCCTCAGCCCCACCTTGTTTGGACTAGTTGACTTTGGGCAGCTGTGGTGATGTGGGCCAACTGGGTTGGCCTGAACACAAATCCTAGAAGTATCTGTGCCTGAGATGAGCAATGTGAATGTGTTATGATTCCTTAAGTCATCAGAGGGAGACAGGTAGAGAGAGGGGCCTGGAGAAGGGGGAAGGAGGGGAAGAGCCACCCAGACACGCAGGCCCTGGGGGCTCCCTGCCCTTGGCTTCAGACCTCAATGCCATCCATCTCGAGGAAGCTAGCCTGAGGTCGGGGAGATGGCAGCAGGGCCAAATCTTGAAGGGAGGAGGCTTAGAACTTGAACAAGTGTTTACAGACATTACTGAGCATGTTACACTCTAGGAATGCTGGTGTCAGCAGATAAAGTCCCTGTCACCTGCTCAAGTGACTGCTCTAATGGGTATCTGGCCATGATATCATTGCTCCTCCTGCTCTGTGAAGTGTTGGCTGGGTGCCCTAATGTTTTCCACTTTCTACTGGAGTAGCTGAAGGCTTAGGAGACTCTGGCTGGCCCTGAGAACCAGCAGCTGCAAAGATTCTCCCAGAAATTAAAGTAATAATAACAGTAGCTACTGCCACTGAGATCTCACAGTAGGCCAAGGACTGTGCTAAATGCTGGGCCTCATTTAATCTTCGTGACAAATCCTGGGAGGCTGGTACTCAAATTATTTCTACTTTACACGTGTGGAAACTGATTCCCGGAGCAGCTAAGTGGCTTGTCCAGGGACGCCCAGCTGGAGGAGCCAGGTGCGACCCAGGACTGCCTTCCTCAAGGCCCCTGTTTTAGGCCAGTGGTTCTTAGATCTATCTGGGTGTGCATTCAGATCACCTGGAGGACTTGTTGAAACACAGCTTGCAGGCCGGGCGCGGTGGCTCACGCCCGTAATCCCAGCACTTTTGGAGGCCAAGGTGAGCAGATCACGAGATCAGGAGTTTGAGACCAGCCTGGCCAATATGGTGACACCCCATCTCTACTAAAAATACAAATTACAGGTGGCCCGCACCTGTAATCCCAGCTACTGGAGAGGCTGAGGCAGAAGAAAGGCTTGAACCCGGGAGGCAGAGGTTGCAGTGAGCCAAGATCGCACCACTGCACTCCAGCCTGGGTGACAGAGTGAGACTCCATCTCAAAAAATAAAAAAAAAGAAAGAAAGAAACACAGCTTGCAGGCCCCACCCTCAGAGTTTCTGACTCAGGAGGTCTAGATGGGGCCGAGAATGTGCATTTCTAAAAAGTTCCCAAGTGACGCTGCAGCTGCTGGTCCAGGCTCCGTGCTTGGAGAACCACTGCTCTAATTGTTTCCCGGAAATGATCAGGATTTAGGAACTCTGTGGCTGCAGGCCCACTTATTTATATGTTTATCTGTTAATAACTGCTCTCAATCAACTTGGAATGGAAGCCTGGGGTATTTTCCTTTCCTCTGGGCTCTGATTCCCCATCACCCAGCCCCTGCCTCCTCCTAGGCTAAGCCTCCGAATGATAGATGGAGCCTCCAGTGGGGCCTGAGTGAAGAGAGAAGGAAGGGGTTGGGTGGGAAAGCCTTTTACCTCCTGGGCACTGCAGCCTCCCAGCACTTTCTCCCCTCCCCGCTGCCCAGCCCCCGCCATGTCCCTCCTTGAGGTTGGAAACAGCTTTGTAGTGAAGAGACAGTGAGTGAGGAAAGGAGCCTCCCTCTTGGATGTTGCCAAGAGGGATGTTGGTTGACTTGCTGAAGAGGTCACTGCCATGTATTTAGAGTGAGGGGAAGACAACGGCATTATCAAAGGCATGTTGGGAGCACTCTGGGACTCTGTATGTGTTCCTGCCTGTGAGTGAGTAGGTGAGGATGTGTATACATGCCTGGCTTCACATGTGATGTAGCAGTATATAATACGTGGGAATGTGCACGTGTGTGTATGTGCATACATGTGCCTGTGCACAACCCTGCCTGTGTGGGGACGTGTGTATTTGTGCTTGGACACGTGTCTGCATCTATGTGTATGTGTGCTTGAACATATGTGTGATGCATCTCTGTGATCTGGGCATGTGGACACGTGCCTGTGAATGTGTACAAGTGTGTACCAGAGGATCTACCTGTGTATGTGTACAGAGAAAATACATGTGTGTCTGCTTGGATATTCTCATGGGTATGTCTAGATAAGTGGAGGGCAGATGGGCCTGTGCATGTGTAATGGCCTGTGCATGCATATGTGTGTATACTAGCCTTTGTGTGTGTATGCCTGTGTAATGGCCTATGCATGCATGAATCTGAGTGTGTGTGTATATAATGGCCTGTGCATACATAAGTATCTGCCTGTGCATGTATAATGATCCATGCATGTATATATGTCTGCATGTATGTTTGTATAATGGCCCATGCATGCATATGTGTCTCTCTGTGTGTGGGGGGGGGGTCTGTGTATGTGTATAATTGTCCATGCATGCATACGAATGTGTCTCTGGGTGTGTGTGTGTATAATGGACTGTGCATACATATGTATCTGCATGTGTGTGTGTGTGTGTGTGCACACATGCCTGCCTGCTCGTGCCTATCCCCAGGCTGTGGCCCAGCCCTTTGTGCCAGAGCATCTCTCATGCATAACACATGAGCCCATCTCTAAGCAGGGCTCCCGATCAAAGGGAAACGGCATAAATAAACCTGGTGCAGGCTCATTGCCACTGATTGGATGTCCCTGCCTCCCTCCATGCTAAGATGCTCAGATTGGCTTCCAAGAACCTAGTCCCAGCTCCCCACCGAGCTGCTGCCCTCACCATCAAGCAGCACCTCCCACAGCCTCCTCTGCCCTCACCCACCTTCCGTGCAAATGGCACAGTGAGGAGGGCAGAGGAGAGACACAAATGCTGTCACCTGTCTGGGATGCTGGGACTTCATGGGCCCATGCTCACAGGAGTCTGTGGGTCAGAAACAACAACTCCACACCCCGTGCATAACTAACTCCACTTTCTTCCTGTCCCTACGGTCAATTAATTCCTCTTTATGCCTGACCACATTGTCTCCTGCCTTAATTCAAGTGAAGCTCTCCTTGCCCGGATTCCCTGTCATCAGCAGCAGCTATGGGACTGTTACATATGGGAGAAGAGCCTGAATGTAGCTACATTAACCGCCACCCCACCTCAGATGATGAGCTAGAAGCACCACCCCCTGCCCCGCCCCCGCTGAAGGTCCCTGGATGAACCAATTCCCTGCCTTGCCACCCCTCTGCCCTCTGTAGTTGGACTTCCTAATTAGACCTCCCCCCCGGGCCAGGTGATAGCCTCCTGGTTAGCACAGAATGTTTGCAGGTTAGAGCTGGAAGGAGACCTGAGATTAACCCAGAGAAACAGGCCCAGCCCATTATCACACAGCAGATCAGTGGTGGAGCGGGGTACAAGGTCAGACATTCTGTCTTCACGCACAGTGCCCTCTCCCACATCCACTCTAGGGTCTTCTCCTGGAGAGGTGGTCTTCCCCTGCACACGTGCACGTTCCCATGAGAGTATATGGCAAGGCTGCATACTGTTGAACAGGAGGCAGCTGCAGGAGGAGCCATCAGATGTCTAGGAGACCCTGGCAAAGCCAACAATAACAGTAACACTTAATGAACACTTACGTTGTGCCAGGCACCACTCCAAGCACTTTACCTGTATTTGCTTATAACATCCTCAATAACAGCCCTGGAAAGTAGATTATTATCCTCATCTCCATTTGACACATGATGAAAAGAAGGCCCAGAGAGGCTAACTGACTTGCCTAACATCCCACAGCTAGTGAAATGCAGAGCTGGGATTTGAACCCAAGCAGCCTGGCTCTAGTGCCTATGCTCTTGGTCACTGTGTTCATATGGCCTCTCTAAGGACCCAGCCACAGTCCTCAGGAGGCAGTTGGGGAAAAGTGAAGCCACAGTCAGTTGACCACATACCCAGCCCTGCACAGTCCTGGCACGTTATAGGTGCTCTAATAATACATGTTGAGTGGATGCTGTTGTTGAGTGAAAGGATGGGATTTAAAGATGGCGGCAGCCAAGTGGCACAAGTGCAGGAGATAATATCGAGGACTAGGAACTGAGCGGGCGGCCTGTATTGAAGGTCCAGAGTGCAGGACAGATGAACTTGATTTCTGTGGTTAGCATGTTCCTGATTAGGCAGCACACAGTCTTAAAAAACAGCCTGACTGAGAGTAGAACTCACAAGGGATGGAACCCGTTTCTGTCCAAAGACGACAACAGCAGGAAGCAGGATGCTGGGCTCTCGGGGGGCTCTCGATCCCTCGCCCCCACCGTGCAGCCCCATCATTCCAAGGGAAATTTCATTTGAAGAGTTGTCAGGGAGCAGCAGACATCACAAACAGCGTCTCCTGTGTTGTCCTCCCTCCGTCTTGGAAGATAAAAATTAATTAGGAGATGAAAAAGGAGGCCTTTGAAAGCACTGTTTGTCTGTAAAAATATGTAGGCAAAATGTAAAGGAGAACGTTGGGAAAGCGTGTTCTTTGCAGGGAGGGCTGCGCAGCTTTGAAGAGAGAGGACGTCGGAAGATAGCTTCTCCAAGCACTTAGACCTTTTTCAGTGCTGGGGGTGGGAGAGCACATAACAGATGAGAGGGATAGTGGCTTAGGAAAGGAGTGGGAGCTGGGGGCCGGAGAATGCCAAGTTCCCTGGGCCCCTGGCCATTGTCAGACCATCCCCCTTGCACATCCTCTGTTCCTAGCATCTGACCTGGGCATGCTCTCAGAGAGGTCACCCGGCCCACCCCCTGCCTCTCAGCTGCATGATGGACCCTTTCCTGAGCTGGAGGGCCTAGGAAGATGCTCCCCAAACTCAGCTTCCAGCTTCTCCTGACCCATCTGCTGGCCTCTCTCACATACAGCCTTAGCCCTGCCTTCAAGCAGAAACAGGTAGGGGGACCAAAATGTAAGGCCCAGGCAGAATTCAGTGTGGTGCCACCTGTCGTCATCAAGTTACATCAGTTTTAAAGTCAGACAGACCAGGATTTGAGTCTGGGGTGATGTCTCTGCTGGTGATCTTAGGCAAGTCACTTCACTTATCTGGGCTTCCATTTGCTCCCCTGTACAACATAGATACTTATTTTCACCATGCAGCAATTGGCAAGAGGGTTCAGTGAGCTCCTGTGTGTACAGTGGTTAGCCCAGAGCCAGGCATGCAGGAGGACTTAGGTCAAAGCCTTTCTCTTCCGCACAGCCCTCCAGCTGGCTGAACAGAAGCCAGAGAAGCAGGCTGGACCCTTTCCTCTTGCCCCGAAATTCCCTCCTGGGCCAGATTACTTAACCGGAGCACACTGGAGATGACCAGCTAATGGGCACCCACCTTATGGAGCTATTGAGATGATTAAATGCGTAATTCATGTATTCACCTCACAGCATTACCTGGCACAAAGTAGGCATGCAGCGAATGCTAACTTTTTATTGTTTATTGTTGCAAACTGGTGATACACCGGCCTGTGCAGCCCATAGACGTGATTTGGAGGGGCCACACATCGCTTATTTATACACGTATATTTTTTTTAAAACATCAATTGCAGCAATTCTCAGCAGCTGAGAGGCAATGTTTATCTCCAGTTTACAGACTCCCACCCAGCCTTCTTTAGTTACTTCAATTTTCTGCCTGGGCCCTGTCAGCATTTGAGTTTTTACCCCTTTAAGTGCCATAGCAACTCAGCGCTATGGATATTTTTCTCCCCAGTTTCTAGATGAGAAAACTGGGCCTTACGGAGAATTAAGGAGCCTTAAAGGGAAAGAATGACTCCGGCCACCTGTGGAACCTTAGGGGCAGGCTCTGTGTTAAACACTTCACTCACCTTGTCTTGTTGAATGTTCACGATAACCCTAAGTAGCAGGTACTCTTACAACACCTGCTTTTTTTTTTTTAATTATTATTTTTAAGTTTTAGGGTACATGTGCACAATGTGCAGGTTTGTTACATATGTATCCATGTGCCATGTTGGTGTGCTGCACCCATTAACTCGTCATTTAGCATTAGGTATATCTCCTAATGCTGTCCCTCCCCCCTCCCCCAGAGTGTGATGTTCCCCTTCCTGTGTCCATGTGTTCTCATTGTTCAATTCCCACCTATGAGTGAGAACATGCGGTGTTTGGTTTTTTGTCCTTGCGATAGTTTACTGAGAATGACGGTTTCCAGTTTCATCCATGTCCCTACAAAGGACATGAACTCATTATTTTTTATGGCTGCATAGTATTCCATGGTGTATGTGTGCCACATTTTCTTAATCCAGTCTATCGTTGTTGGACATTTGGGTTGGTTCCAAGTCTTTGCTATTGACAACACCTGTTTTATAGATATGGAAAGTGAAGCCCAGAGAGGTGATGTCGCTTGCTTGTGGTCACAGAAGGAGCTGGCATTTGAGTTCAAGCTGGTGTGACACCAGAGTGCAGTGGAGCTCACCCCTCTCACTACCTCCACCCTCAGCCAGCAACCCCCCACAAGCAAGCCTCAGGCACGTGCTGCCGGGATTGGGGGGTGAACTAGGAGCTAGACTGTCCTTACCAGGGAGCCTGTAGCAGTGGGCAGAGGCCGTGGACTCCAAAGAGGCCTCCTGTCCCCACAGAAATGACCCAACAGAAATGATTAACTGCTCAAATCCATGAATCCAGTAAGGCCAAAGATTCCACACTCACAGATAAGAAAGCCAATTAATATGGAAAAAGGTCTTCTTTCCAGTATGGAAAACAACCAAGGTCTTGTATGCAATCCCATTGCTACTGCATCTCTGCACACATTCTCTGAAATTCAGCTCCCTTTGGAATTGCTGTATATATATATAGACTTACATACATTCTCTTGTACAGAAATGTTAAATTCTCAAGATTAAGTATCTTCAGTCGGGCAAAATCAATTTGCTGCTTTGAGGAGGCTGGAATTGAAAGTCGTGAGCCTGAAATTTACTTTCTTGCCAATTTTGCTGATAAAAAAAGCATCTCAGTCCTGGCACACTGCCGTGTATTGGTTGTTCCAGATGATTCCATTAGTTGATTTGGGTGACTAGCTCTGAAACAATCTTTATTAAGGTTCCCATCAGGGCCGGGACAGGCAGGATGACACAGGAGCTGTAGGTATGTGAGACTGCGTTCCCTGGGGTGGTGATGATAGCTCTGGCCAGTGATGGGAACTCAGGCCTGTGATGGGAACTCTCCCAGAGATGGGAGAGAGGGACCTGAGAGTCCATGAAGGGCCCTGGATTTATCTATCCCTGCTTAGACATGCCACAAGGAACCTTTTCAGGGTTGTGCCCCAGAATCACTCAACTGCTCAAGGACAGAAGGACAGCACTTAAGGGGAAGCAGAGACCATGAGCAGATGGGGTTGAGAATGGGGACCCCAAAACAGAAGACAAGGATAGTGGGCACCATTCTAGGAAAGCAGATTTCAGACACATCTACCTGAAGGCGATGGAGGTAATAATTTAGTTGGTGCTGGAGCCAGGAGGCTCCAGAGACAGGAACCTCTTAAAATTTACGTCACAGCCAGCTTCATGCCTTGTTTTCACCTCCCATCTTCACTGGCCCAAGCTCTCTGGTGTCCTTTCCCATCTTCCTCTTTCAGTTCCTTTACCCACTGGTGGCTTTCTTGTGTCTTTCCTCAGAGCCCATCTGCCTCAACACTTCCTTCAGCCCCCAACTGAAATTTCTGTCTCCATCTATGGTGTTGTGTTACTGGAAAGAGCATATGGTTTGGTGTCAGGCAGGCCTGTATATAGGAGGAATAAAGTGTTGGGGTGTGGGGAGGATACAAGGAGGAGTTTAGAGAAAGAGAAGAAGTTCTTATCCCATTCTGAGACAGAAGGAGTAGGTGGGGCTTCCTGAGTGATTCATTGTCAAGTTACTTTTCTCAGGACTTGAGATTTATTGGATGGATGACTGAGAGGGTGGGTGACATAAGAGAGTGGGTGGGTAAGATGGGTGAGGAGGAGAAAGGGATGGATGATTGGGGGATGGATAAGTGGGTAAGAGAACAGATGGATGGATGGATGGATGGATGGATAGATAGATAGATGGTTGGATAGATGGATAAATGGATGGATAGATAAGTAATAGATAGGTGGATAGTCAGATTAGTTGAATTAACTAGTGTGTGGATGGTGTGTGGATGACAGCAGGATCAGATACGATAGTGGATGGGTGGGCGAGTGGTTGGATGGATGGATGGATGGATGATGGGTGGATGGGTGGGTGGGTGGATGGATGGATGAGTGAATGGATGGGTTGATGGGTGATTGGAAGGATAGATTAGATGGGCAGATGCATTAGGAGGTCTGATTTCTTCATCTACCTTTGGTTCTCACCTCTAGTAGTAGAGGGAGAATTGGGAAAGCAGAAGAGACAAGGATGGAAAGGAGCTGAAGAGCTGCAATCACTGGAGGGAGAAAAGTATTTAGGTTCCAATAACCAGGATGGTAGAGTATCAGGAACATGTGTATCTGGCAAAGCAGAGATGACTGGACTAGGATACTTTAATTAGAGGAATAGTTGGAATTGATGATTATCTGAAAAAGCAACCATATTGGGAGCATAAGTCGCTTATGTGACTGTGTGGTTGAGAGGGTGTATAAGTTATCTATTGCTGCATACCAAGTTACCCGAACCTTCATGTTTTAAAACGACGTTTGCTATCTCACAGCTTGTGGGTCAGGAATCTAGGCAGTTTCGCTGAGTCCTCTGGCCCAGGGTCCCTCATGGGGCTGCAGTCAAGGTGTTGGCTAATGCTACAGTCATTTCAAGGCATGTTTTCCAAGCTCACTGCATGCTTGTTGGCAGGACTTAGCTCCCCCCAGGTGATTGAACTAAGGGCTTCAGTTTTTCACTGATAGCTGGCCAGAGGCTGCCCTCTGTTTCTTGCCCTGGGAACCTCTCCATAGGGCAACTCAAAACATGACAGCCAGCTTCCATCAGAGTGAGACGAGCCAGAGAGAGTACCAGTCACAGTCTCTTGTAACCTAATTTTGGACATGACATCCCATCACTTTTGTGGGGAGTTAAAAGCAAGTCACTAGTTTCAGCTCACATTCAAGAAGAGGGGATTACACAAAGGTGTGAATACCAGAGATGGGGATCTGTAGGAACCATCTAGAAGCTTTCTACAACAGGAGAATCTGGGGAGACAGCGTAGCAGAGTGAGAAAGGAACAGAGGGAGTAAAAGAGGTTGGAGGTGGAAGAATCTGCTTATCAGGAATTTTCTAGAAAATAAGAAACATCTGGGGAGGCAGAAGAGCTGAACACCAGGAAGATTTTTAAGGGCAAGAATATTGAGTGGGGCACAGCCTGGGCCACAGGAAGCACTGAGGTGGAAGAATAGCTGGGGAGGTGGGAGAGCAGAGAGCACAAAAGGTTTGGAGGCAGGGATTGCAGAGGTAAGAGAGTCCTGCAGAGCTGGAGTAGCTGGAGAGTAGCAATGGCTGAAAGAAGGGCAGGCTGAGGACCAGGAGGGGCTGGGAGAGGCCAGCGAGAGCTGCAGGCATCTGGGGCCTTCCATGCCTTTGGCTTTGGGGCAGGTAAATTTGTAGGTTGGGGAGTGGCTGCTTATCTGTGAAGGTGCCCCCAGCCCTGTGCCCAAAGGAGACATCACTGGCACTCAACTGATATGGTGCTCAGATGTAATTCCAAGGGGTCCTGCCTGTGGCTTTGGGGCTCCTTCCTGTCCCCATTGCTCTTCCTCAGGACATGTTTGGGTCTCTAGAAGCCAGTTTAGGAGGGGACAGCCCTTGCCAGATCTAGGAAGCACCTGGAGAATAGAAAGTACACTTTCCTCCCAGGCTCCTTAGCCCCCTCCCAGCAGGCATGGCTTCTTCCCCAGCCCCCTGCCCATGCCCCAGTCCTGCGCCAGCCTGTTCAAGTGCACCCATGACATCAGGCATACTGGAGCTGGGCCGGGTGCCAGTCAGACAGGCTGACATCACAGATAGGCACAGCTAGACTTGGAACCAGCCGGGCTCAGTGGGGCCTGTTCCCGTGAGATCAGCCAGGACAGGGCTGATCCCTGCTGGGAGCAGGCAGTTGGCAAAGCACTAAGTTCCCAAGAAATCTCATGAATGCCATGCACCCTGGTCTGCACAGTCTCCCCAGGCAGCAAGGGACACTCAGCCCCTGCCCTCCTCTCTCCTGGCCTCAGTGACCTCTCTGTGTCTCCCCAGCGTAGGCATAGCATCCTACCCACTGGACCTGGTCTTAGGGATTCTGGTTCTGCTCAAGCAACAGTGTCTAGCCCAGGACCCCACAGCCCTGGGCTCTGGTGTAGCTGAAGGGGGCTTGCAGACCACCTCCTCTGACTGCCCTTACTTTTCTCCCCCTCTGCAATTCGCACCCTGCTCCTTCCTCACAGTAATGAAGTAGAACATGTTTGAGGCAAAATCTTCCCCTGAAACAGGACATAAAAGAGGTCTCCATTGGTTGAAGTGAAAGGGGAGGCCCAGGACCGACTCAGCTTTGCCCCGAGGAGCAGCCGTCTCTCCCCCTCCACCCTCACAGTGGTTTCTGTGAGGCGGGGCAGCTGAGGGGTTAGGGGTATGGACTCTGGAGCCAGATGGCCTGGGTTTGAAGCCTGGCTTTGCTACTTAGTGCCTGGGTAAACTTAGGCAAGTGACTTAGCTGTGCCTCAATCTTTTTATCTGTAAAATGGGGCTCATGATGGTGCCTTCCTCCTGTGATCACTGTGAAGAATCAATGCGTTAGTGCAGGTAAAGCACTTAGAACAAAGCCTGAACGTGCTAACTTTTAATAAATTTTAGAGAAAGAAAATCCATGTTTAAAAAGTCAGCTTGAAGACCACTCGTGCCATGGCCAGGGTTTCCAGGAAGCAGGCCTGAGTCCGCATTTCCGCTTTATCACTCGCCAGCTGTGTGTTTGAGGACCTTTGCTCCAGGGTCTCAATTTCTACATCTGAGCACCATGTAGCACTCCCTTTCTCTGAAGATTGTAGACCGAGTTCAAGACCCCAACCCCCGCTGAGCAGGGTATGCGGTGCTTGGTCCCTGGTGCGCCTAGTAACGGTGTGTGCATCACCCCTTCCCTCGCGGCCCAGAAATCCAAGATCTCCACCTTCGAGAAGATGTGGGCCTTCATGAGCAGCAAGCCCTCGGCGCTGGTGAAGAACAACGAGGAGGGCATCCAGAGGGCCCTGACGGCCGACTACGCGCTGCTCATGGAGTCCACCACCATCGAGTACGTCACGCAGAGGAACTGCAACCTCACCCAGATCGGGGGCCTCATTGACTCCAAGGGCTACGGCATCGGCACGCCCATGGGTGAGCGAGGGGCTGCGTGTGGGAGGGGCGGGTGTGTGTGCAGAGGGAGGGCTCCACCCCCGCGTCCACTCACGCTCCGTCTCGCAGCTCATTCCACAGGGCTGATAAAGGTGACGCTTTCTTTTTTTTTTTTTTTTTTTTTTTTTTTGAGGCGGAGTTTCGCTCTTGTTGCCCAGGCTGGAGTCAGTGGCATGATCTCGGTTCACCGCAACCTCCACCTCCCGGGTTCAAGAGATTCTCCTGCCTCAGCCTCCCGAGTAGCTGGGATTACAGGCATGTGCCACCACGCCCGGCTAATTTTGTATTTTTAATAGAGATGGGGTTTCTCCATGTTGGTCAGGTTGGTCTCGAACTCCCGACCTCAGGTGATCTCCCCACCTCAGCCTCCCAAAGTGCTGGGATTACAGGTGTGAGCCACCGCACCCAGACAAAAGTGACATTTTCTCAGCCCAGAAGCAGAGGGATGGAGCTGCATGCCTTGTGAGGGTGGCCCTGGCCTGAGCAATGAGAGCTGGGACAGACGCAAGGTTTGGGGAGAGCTCCCAGAGGCCATTCCTGCTTCCCTCTCCTGCCCCTGCTGATGCAGCTCAGGGGCACTGGGCCTTCAGGGAGCCCACAGGGACTGATACACAATGGGCACAACTTCCCCACTCAAACAGGACATTCCCACTCACCCAGACACCATGCGTCGATTTAAAGGGGACTCACAGGGATAGGGTCCCCCTTTTATGAGCTGATCGAGAGGGCTAGTGGTGGTGGCCTGACCAGGGTGTCGGCAGAGCCAAACACAGCATGGGCCACACGCCACTGATGCACTGACGGCTAGGGGTCCCTTCTCCCTGCTCAGGCTCCCCGTACCGGGACAAGATCACCATCGCCATCCTGCAGCTTCAGGAGGAGGACAAGCTGCACATCATGAAGGAGAAGTGGTGGCGGGGCAGCGGGTGTCCTGAGGAGGAAAACAAAGAGGCCAGTGCCCTGGGGATCCAGAAGATCGGGGGCATCTTCATTGTTCTGGCCGCCGGGCTGGTCCTCTCTGTACTGGTGGCCGTGGGCGAGTTTGTGTACAAGCTCCGCAAAACAGCAGAGAGAGAGCAGGTAAGCCTTGGAGCTTGGAGCCTGCACAGGATGGGAAATGGAGATTCGTGCTGATTTCACTTCTCTATGTGCCAGGCACACAGTGGTGTCTCATCTCAGCCTCACAACAGCTCACCCTGCATCCAGTCGGCCAGCAAGCCCTGCCACGCCACCTCTATCCTGACCTAGCACTTTTTTCCATCGCTGTTGCCCCACCCCAGGCCAAGCCTCATCACCTCCTGCCTGGATTATGCCGCAGCCTTCAAACTGGCCTTCCAGCCTCCACGCTTCCCCAACACCATCCACAATTCACACAGCAACCGGTGCCTTGTTTAAAACTTAATTCAAACCATATCATTTTCCTGCATAAAACCCTCCAGGGTAATTGTTGAAGGTGGGTGATGGCTGCATAGGGGTTCATTATACTGTTCTCTCTACCTTTGCATATATTTGGAAATTTCCATAATCAAAAGTTTAAAAAGGAAAAGTTAACAGGGTTGGCCCAAGCATATAGACAGTAGAACTAGGCTCAAGCCTTCTGATTAATTCAAGCATGGTTGGGCAGTAGTTCTGGGTCCCAGCAGCAAATTAGAATCACAGGGAGAAAGTTTTCAAGTGCTAATGCCCTGGCCTCACTCCCAGAGACGCTCTGTTTTAATTGGTCTGTGGTGGAGCCAGCATTGTGCTTTTACAAAATCCTAAAGGGTGATTTAAATGTGTGCCTGAGATGAGGGCCGCTGGGCTGGGGGAAGCACAACTCACAGAGAAGTTCAAGGAGGTTGCAGTTAAATTATATATAGAGGGGCCCATTATAAACAAGCAACTTACTCTGTAAAAAAACGAAATGGAATCCTCTATAACCAGCAAGCCTTAGTCAACAGAGGAGGGGGAAAGATAATACTCGATGTTGGAATTTGCAAGGGTGTAAGCGAAGGGACGCTGTCCAGCATTGCTGAGGGAAGTCTATGCAGGTACTTTTCTGGAAGGCAACTTCACAGTATGTTCAGAGTCTTTCACAGTATCCATACATTTTCACCTGTCAATTTCCACTTTTAGACATGTACCCTGTGTAAGTGGTCAAAGATAGACACAGTTTTATTTACAAGGAAATTTTCTGAAGTGTAAATTATAACATGAAAAGATGGGAGGGAGGGGTAAACATCTAAATGTCTAACAACAGAGAATGGTTCTCTGTTGATACAAAATTATGATACATCAAAAAAGAACAACAATCAAATTCTCTGAGAATTCCCATTACAGTTAAAAGGAGCTCCTGGCCACGTGCGGTAGCTCACGCCTGTAATCCCAGCACTTTGGGTGGTCGAGTTGGGTGGATCACGAAGTCAAGAGATTGAGACTATCCTGGCCAACACTGTGAAACCCCATCTCTACTAAAAATACAAAAATTAGCTGGGCGTGGTGGTGCACACCTGTAGTCCCAGCTACTGAGGAGGCTGAGGCAGGAGAATCACTTGAACCCAGGAGGCAGAGGTTGCAGTGAGCCGAGATCGTGCCACTGCACTCCAGCCTGGAGACAGAGACTTCGTCTCAAAAAATAGTAATAATAAATAATAAATAAATAAAAATTTAAAAAGAGCTCCTCATTCCACCAAAAAGCCTAAAGGTTCTATCTACTCCACTTCTCTGACCACCTCCTTCCCTCACTCTCCTCCCCCACTCTGCTCCACACACACTGGCCTGAACACACCAAGCACATTTCTGCCTTAGGCCCTCTGCACATGCTGCTCCTAGAATGCTCCTCCTCCAGAGGGTGTGTTTTTGACATCTTCTGGTCATTCTTGTTTCAGTTCCAATGTTACCTCCTCAAGTAGCCTTCCTTACCTGCCCCCATTCCCAGCCCCTCTCTATCCCATTTCACTGCTTGATTCTCTTCCTGATGGCTATCACTATCTGAAATTATTTATTTGTTCACGTGTTCATTATCTGTTCCATCCCATCGTTAGACCACAAGCTCTCTGAGTGGGCTGTGACCTTACCGATCTTCTTCGCTGCTGCATGCCTAACACCTGGAACAGTGCCTGGCACATAGTAGGGTCGCATTAAGTATTTGTGGAATGAAGAAAAGCAGGCAAGGAGGGATGACGTTCTGCATGTAGTAGGTGAGGAAAGGGAAGCCTGGAGGGGCCACAGCTGGTAGGAGGCAGAGCAAGAATTCAAAGCCTAGTCCCCAGCCCCTGCACACAAGTGGCCCCGGTGCTAGTGCCCTGGCCTCACTGGGTAAGTTGAGATATCAACAACAGCCCCCATTGCCTTCCATGCAAGCTGCAGGACAACCTCTGGAAGCCACCATCATCAGATACCTGCAGGAAATGCTGAGCTCCTGCTGTCCCTCTTGGCTGTGTGCAGGGACCCAGGCCAGAAGGAGGCCACTGCCACCCAACAGCCCTACAGGGACCTGCCTCCCAGTTTCCCACCTTGAGAAACATGTGCTGGACTTCCCTGAGTGGGAGGATACTAATTCTTCCCCTTAGTTGGAAGCCCTTCCAGGAGAAAGTTTATCCATACATTCGTCAAATGTTTCTTCAGTCCTGACCCTGGGCCAAAGCTAGTGCTTTGGTCAGGGTTCGAGAGTTGGGCTCATGGGGATGAAACTGGCTGGTTCCTGCCCTCCGAGTCTAGTGAAGAAAAATGGCACAGGTAAACCAGAGCTCCTCGGACGTTAATGTGCATGCCATTCAGAACCTCAGTTTGCTCATAATAAACGAGGTTAAGATGATGGCCCACCTACCTTACTCCCCAAACAAGAATGTCAGGTTTTGTAGACTGCTGCACAAACTAATCATCCTGCAGGTGGCAGAGGGATGGGTGGGGTGAAGGTGTGAGAAAGACGGGTAACCTTAGCACAGACTCTGGGAGGAAGGGGAGGAACTGGCTGGAGTTGCAGGACCAGGCATCACTCTGTGCCCCTTTTCCGACCCCTCTCCTCCACCCTCCTGCAGCGTTCCTTCTGCAGCACTGTGGCCGATGAGATCCGTTTCTCCCTCACCTGCCAGCGTCGAGTCAAGCACAAGCCACAGCCTCCCATGATGGTCAAGACTGACGCCGTCATTAACATGCACACATTCAATGACCGCCGGCTTCCCGGCAAGGACAGCATGGCCTGCAGCACATCCTTAGCCCCTGTGTTCCCCTAGGCACAGCTGGGGTGGGGACCACAGGCCTGGGGGCTGGGCAGAAGAAAGCAAAGGAGATTGGAAGGAACGTCCCCTGTCCGCACACTGGGCTTGGGGACCAGAGCTGCCACCTGCCTGTTGGGCCAGGAGCCTCCTGCCCTTACCTGCCAGGAAGCCAGCAGGCTCTCAGGCCAGCTGCTTGGGCTTCATCCTCCTCAGATCTTCTGTGGGTTTCTAAAGCTGCCAGCCGAGATAGCCAAGGCCAAAGGAAGCACATGCCTCTCTCAGGCCAAACTCACCCGCCCCTCAACTCTCCTCCAGAGTCAGAAGTTTCTGCCACGGCCCTGCGGAGGCCACAGAAAATGGAAGACAGCT
Source organism: Hylobates moloch (assembly GCF_009828535.3). Taxonomy (NCBI): domain Eukaryota; kingdom Metazoa; phylum Chordata; class Mammalia; order Primates; family Hylobatidae; genus Hylobates; species Hylobates moloch. Next base: position 38,624,923 of record NW_026652283.1, on the reverse strand, counting down.
CTTATATTGCCATTTCTTCCACGAGCCCAGGCCTCCTACAGCTTGACCATGAGGCCAGAGACACAAGCCTTTGGCGCCTTAAGGATGTTCTAGCATGGCAGCCAATGGGAGCTCATGGTGAGGGATACCTATCCCATATGCCCGGGCAGAAGGAAGACTTCATCCCTCTGGGGCTGTTCACGTGGTCCTAATCTTCTGGACTTGGCACCACCCCTGGCAGCCCCTGTTCTGGCAGAGTTGAAGACAGAGCCACACAGGGGAAAAGAGGAGTTTGGGGTATGGGAGAGAAGAGAACGCACAAACAGAGGCCGCCATTTTGGATTCTTATGGACAATGACCCAGTGGTTCCTAATTCTCTAGGAGGTCTCTAAGAATATAAGTGGGGGAGTGGCCACAGAAAATTCTTCTCCGCTTTCTAGCCAGAGGAGAGAGGATACCCTGAATCTCTCACAGAGGATGCCCAAAGACGCAGCCGATATTTGAAGCCCAGCAGAGGAAAAGCAGATTCCACGGAAATCCCACCGGCTCTTGTGCCAATGGATCTCACTTTCCTGGTTAGCAAGCTATTGTCTAAACCCTGTTCGCATTTGGAAACCTGGGCTCTTTGCCATCTTCTCATCAACAACTCCCCATTCCTGGCTGGTAGACCTTGGCCTCCCTCTGTCTTCTCGAAAGAAGAAGAGTCGATTGAAGTGAAAGTCAAGTTACCCCTCCTCAAAAAAGGAGTCAGTGTCCTTCTACACAGACTAACTTTGGGCTAGGTGGGGGAAACCAGAAGGGATCAAAAGAACTTCTGGTCTCCTGGACTTAGCAAACCTAGAGATGTTCCCTAGGAAAAAAACGTTTCCAGGGACATAATATCATAGCTGGCAGAGGCCCCAAGGATGGGGAGGAAGAAGCTGCCTCCTGGAGAATTAACCAAAGACCCCACACAGAGACATGAGGCCATCCTGGCCCCTTGTCTGTTGTCCAGAGCAGCTGTGACCTTGTGGGGCTTGGGGAAGACAGCAGAGAAGTAGCAGCAGGTTGGGTACCAGCCAGGGGGTGGACCTATGCATTCCAGCTTGCTGTGATGAATGCTCTAGAGGTCTGTGACTTTAAGAGTCTTGGAAAAGAATGAGACATAAAGGATTAGGAACAAAGTGTCCTTAAAGAGAACACGATGGGCCAGCAGGTTTGCCATGGCCAAGGATGGAGGGCAGGCTTTGAACAGGGGAGAGAGGTTCTGGGGATTCTGGATGAGAACTGGGGCATACCAGCCACTCCCCTCTCACCTCTGTCCCATGCTGCTTGGGAGGCCCGGTTAGGGAAGAGCTTCATTTGGATCTCAATGGCTTTCTCATCTGGGTGAAGGGTAATCTCTAGCAAAGCAGGAGGCTACAGTGGGCTCATATAGTGGGCTCAGTGATAAACCTACATACAGTGGGCTCAGTGATAAACACTGTCCCTCCTCCAGACTGTGAGCTGCAGGACCAAACCAGCAGGTTCCCAGAATCCCAGCAGCTCTGACTGGCTATGTACATTGGATGAGGGAGAGGAGGGCTAGACATACATCAAAGCCCCATGCATGTAATGTTAGGAAAAGCCATGCTGTCACAAGCTTCAGGGTACAGAGGGTGTGTGCATGTGTGTCTGTGTCTTTGTGTTTGTATGTGTGAGCTTCGGGGGTTGGGGCGCAGGACCGATCTGGACATATAACATAGTCCAGGGCATGCAATAATATGTGAATCCTTGGGGATCTGATGTGTGCATATGCGTGCATATGTGTATCTGAGTGAATTGGGGATGAAGGAGACAAATCCGGGTGAGCAGCAAGGCCCCATATATGTAAAAACAGGAGAAGCCATGTCATGATGGGGCCCTGGTGAGTATGCATATGTAAGCATGCATGCACAGGTGTATGCATGCTGGTGTGTGTGCGTGCACATGTACACTGAGTGGCATAGGATGCAGATCAGGATCTTACCTGCAGCTAGCCAAATATGCGTAAAAGGAGAAGCCATGTCACCAAGGGGTCCGTGTGTGGGTGCATGTGAACACATGTGTACAGGCATGTGTGCACAGTGGGGAGCAGGGGGGAAGGCCAGGGCCAGAGAGTTGTGTGACATGGGTCAATGCATGCTGTAGACAAGAAGCCATGTGGAGTTGAAGTTTCCGAGTGTGTGTGGGACACACGCATATGTTCCAGGTCAGTGGAAGCAGAGACAGACAATCAGGAAGGCAGGGCACCAGGGTCTGTTTGCACTTCTGTCATGGGAGAGATCATTTGTCACAGAGTCACCAAGGTTGCATGGGCACACTTGCCAGGAGACGGGGGCACAACCCTTCTGGGGCTCATGCTGCTGATGCCTTTGCTGTGGACATCATGTCCTGTTTGAAGGGAAAACTTTTTTTCGTAATTCCCCGGTAACAGGATTCTAATGAAGGCATTTGCCAATTTGCTGTCAGCAAACACAATCATTAACCACCGTCTTACTTCGTCCAGTATAGTTTCATAGCACGTGCCTCATTCTTGCTGTCTCACACATGTGTTGTGTGTGTGATGCTACATGAGCATGTTCTTCAGAGGCTATGCATATACGTGGATTGTGACAGGAGGAAGAAGAAGTGGTGAGAATTTTTATAAAAGGAACAAAGAATAGTGGATAAATAGAGGCACAATTCAATTAGAGAAACCCCCCAAAAGGTACTGACTGGTCTTTAGACTCCTGTGTGGAAGCAGGAGGGCACGCTGCCTCATCTCCTCTTCCCTCCCATGCAAACCTTGCGTCCTGATGTTCAGGTGTTGTCAGTGTGGCTGATACTTGGCTTCTGGCCAACATCCAGCGTTTGTCCTAGAGACCAACCTAGTGTTCAAAGTGCAGTGGGGACCACCGCTGCCCAAGCGTGAGCTCTGTCTCTCCCGGGGCACTGAAAATGATGCTACATCTGTGAGGTGGGACGGAGTGGGGAGGTGTTTCCAGTGAGGCAGATCTTGTGTTTTTTTAAGTTTAGGTCTGTCCTGCCAGTGGGCATGGAGCTGAGCTGGGGCAGGTGCATGTGTGTGTGTGTATGTGTGTGTATGCACGTGTAGTGCGTGTGCACACACGCAGGCACTGAGAGGTGATGGGAAGCATGAAAGCGTGTTTGGATGGAGCAGAAGATGGAACCTGCCTGAGCAGATGCTGGACTGTCCCTGCGTGGTGCCACATGCCAGCCCTGAACAGAAGAATGTCCCCACTACATCCCCAAATGCCAGTGCCTCCTCTCCACCGGCTCAAGCTGGCCAAGTTGAGGGGCAGTGGTAAGAAGACCCCACCACCCCTGCCGAGGCCCCGGGGCTTAAGGACAGTGAGCCCTCCCGATCACTCTCCCCTTGTCCTGCTGCTGGTTTCTCTGCTCTGGACAGAAGAAAATCCTGAAAGCGTTGTCAGTGTTCAGGTGGCCCCATGCTGCAAGAGTCTCTCGAGAGGGGTGATGCCCCCTTGGCCAGTGTGCTGGACCTTGAGTGTCTGAGGGGTAAGAGGGCCACCCCCTCCTCACAGCCAAGACTCTGTCTAAGCTGGAAGCACAATCTGGCTCCACCTCCAACCCCTGCCACGCCCTAGGCCCTGGAAGACGGGAATCCTGGCCCAGACCAGGGGAAAGAGCCAAACGGGTTACAAGTTGCTCCCTCTCCACCAGGAGTGCACTCACCAAGAACAATCAAAAGCTCCCTTTCTGCCTACTTTCCAGGGGTACTGGGTCTGGGGGTGGGTCACAGCTCCTGCCTCGTCACTCAGCATGAAGTTGGTCCCTCCCTGAGCCACTCCCAGCTACATGCGCAAACATCTGAAAGTAGGCTGGCCTCTCTGGCTCACATCTGGAACGGTCCTGTGTGGATACCCATCTGCAAAGGGGCTAGAGGTTTGGACAAACAGCTGCATGGACTTATCATCTGGGATGGGCCCAGCCTTATGGACAGATACAAGAAATGAGCCCAACTCTGTGGGCAGGTCTCTGGATTAGACACATCTGGAAGTTGCAGGTCAGGTGGACACATCTGGAAGTGGCCCGGCTGCTGGCTGCCATGGAAGGGCCGTGCCCTCTGTCCCCATGGCAGTTTAAATCAAGCCTTCCCTTCAGTCCTGGATTTGCCCTGGAGTTAAAACTTCAGAGCTGAGGTCGTACATGAGTCACAAAACTTTTAGGTAGAAGGTTAATGTTCTGTACAATATATATATGAATGTAAAATATATATATATACTGTATATATATATATATGCACAGTGTATATATGACCTGTAGCCTATGTGTATACAACCCTTTCCTGCACGTCTGCACACGGAGTGTACATAACCCAGCCAGCATGGGTGAGGACCAGATGAGAGATGGGGGCTGCAGCAGCAAGGTCTGGGACGGAGGTCTCAGAGAGCCCCTTGCGGGGGGGCAGGCCCTCCACACATCAGAGCTCCAGACCCTGAAGAAGAGGGCAGAGCTAATGGTGCTGCCAGGTGAGTCCTGCACCGCCAGGGCCTCCTGTGGGAGGGGCAGGAATGGCCACCAGACCTCATCTCCATCGGAGCCCGTCTGAGGCAGGACAGCTGGGCGTGTCTGAGAAGCAATGTCATGCTAGCACTCGGCCTCTGTGCCAATATTACATTCTAGTTCTGGGCCAATTCATCAGGAGCAGAAGGGCTGGGAAAGAGCAGGCCACTCGCCAGGCCTGTTCTCACACCTGCCTGCAGAATCGCAGGTAGCTTTCAGGCTCCACCTAGGATACCCTAGAAGGCGGGGCTATTCTAGATAGCAAAAGCCTCTGCCTCTGATTCTCACCCACATGCAGAAGCAGTCACAACTTGCACACAACACAGCTCACAACTAGGGAAAGCACTTGTTAAAGAGAATGCCCCCAGGGCATGGCCAGCATGCCGATACAGTGTTCCCATGCCCCTGTTACTGATCCTGTCCTCCTGCCTTCTAGAACAGTGGACCTCACATCACCTCCCAGATTGTCTCCATTTTATGGATCAAAACTCTGAGGCCTCCAGACATGAAGAAGCAGCCATAGATTCAGTCAGATGCCAGCCAAGGGTTTGCCTCGCCTCAGACAACCTCCCCAGCCCCATTTGACCCAGAGACCAGCTGTCAGGGAGCGACCTCAGAGCCAGAGGGGTGAAAGGTGAGAGGCAAGAAGGTAGCTCCTATCCTAGCACAGCCCAGGCTCCATCTGTCTGCCCTTCTCTCCCCTGCGGCATCCTGGCAGGGCAGTTGGCAGAGCACCCCCTCCCCAGGAGGCTGCAGACCTCTGTCCCTGGCTCACCCAGATCGGTCTGTTCTCTGCAGTTCCATTCCTTTAGCCTCTTTTGCAGGTCTGAGCATCTCTGGAGCACGCAGGGGAGGAGATAACTGAAGTGGGCTTCCGTGCAGTCAGCAGCCTGCCCCAGCTTCAGCCTCAGGCGTCAGGCTGGTCTGCACTGAACTCTGGGTCTGCCTCTGGGGCCCTGACCAAGCACGCCTGATTCCAGCCCCATGAGGAGCATCCCATCTTGGTTCCGTAGGGATCATGGGCCCTCTTACCACTGTGCGTCAAGCCCCCAGCCCACCTCTGCCTGGGCCGACTTCCTGGTTGGGCCTCCCATGGTAGGGGCCTCAGTTCCCAGGCTCTGGGCTGAGCCCCCAGGCAGCACCATGGGCCTCTGAGACCCTAGACCTGTCCCGCCACCCAGACCAGAGTGCCTGGACGCCCCCCACTCCCACTCAACAAGGTTCCCACACACTGGTCTCTGGGCCATTCAGGGGATGCCCTTTGTGGACATGCAGAATTTCTATGAATATAGTTTTTTGTAAACATTTTGTAACAATTTGGGTTTCATAGTAACTGTGTTACTTGCCAATCATTCTAGGCTGATGTAAATAAATTTCCAAACAAATCTGATTATTTTCCTTTTTAAGACACTGTGATATATCAAAGTGCACAGTTTGCTGTATGAAGTAATATGGTTTTAAATTTTAAATAAAATGTTTCTAGAAAACAGGGCTCCCTTGAGGCGTGTTTTCTGTTTCTCTTCTCTCCTTAGAACCAGAAGGTGCTGGGCGACGAGCTTTTGTCATCTTCCCCCAGGCATGACTGTGTCCCAGACAAGAGACCCTGGTGCCCAGCAAGCGGGTGGCTCCGGCCAGGCTTCTGGTTCAGACACTGAGGAAGTAGGGTCTGTCCTTGAGACTGTCTGACCTCTGTCTTCCCTTCCCTTGGCAATACCCCTCCCTCATCTCCATCCACACACTCCCTTGGGAGTTGCCACGTACTTACTTACGTGGCTCTGTCACTTTGGTCACAGCTGGTGAGGTCGGGTGGACACCTTATCCCAGCTTGGCCAGAGTCTCGCCTGAGCTTTGTCAAACTGGAAATGAGAAAGCTCTATGCCAACTGCCCTCTGGAGATGGAAACTGCTCATACAATCAGGGTTCAGGGCGGGACATTTCCAGCAGGAAGGGATTCGGTATGGAGGTTTATAAAACCAGCGGAAGAGATGAGGGAGCCTGGCCAACTTGGTCCTCCAGGAATGGCTCCCAGAATAATACAGAACTGACCCACCAGTGCATGACCACCTCTGGGCCTGGTGCCAGAGCTGGGAGGGAAAGACACACCCCAGAGCTGCAATCCAGGGTCCAGGAAGTCTCCATCAAGACACTGGGGCCGCCACCATCCCACATCATAGTGCTCCTCGGAACCCAGGAAGTTGGAGATGAGTAGTGGACTGAAGCTGCTGGGAAACCTCATGTTCCCATGACAGAAACAGCCCAAAGAGGAGTGGGAAGGTGGCCTCTGCCTCACCTCTGCCTCCAACTCTCCTGCAAACAGATTGAATTGGTAGAGACCCCTTTCCAAACAGAACCCTCTATGTTCTCCTATGACATCTTAAAAATAGCTCATGCTTATTGAGCACTTTCCCTGTGGCCGGTGCTAGGGTAAGCTCCTAACACATATGATCTATTTTGAATGAGAGATGTCCCTCAGACCCTGACACATCTCAGACCCTGACTCTGCACGACTTTTCAGTCCAAATGTCCACGACCCTTGACACGGGCTTAAGTGTCCTAAGCCTAATTACCAGGAAAGTGGCTATGATTGCACCAGCTTGGGTCAAGTGGCCACTTGTGTTCCAATTAGCTGTGGCCCGAGAGAGAAAGGGGTCACTTAATACAATTATGGGACCCAGGATCACTGCTTTAGGAGGGTTGAGAAAATTGGAGAAGTCAAAAAAATAGGCAATATGGGTTGGCAGGTCTCCTAAAATTGCACCTCCCATTCCATCAGCTGACAAGTGCCAGGGAAGCCAAGCCACGGCCCCAGCAGTAATCTCTGCAGAATGGAGAGGATGTCAGGATCCAGTAGGCCAGTGTCTGGGAGCTCTGGTCTAACCTGGAGCCACAGCCCAGGAGGAGACTTTGGTCTGAGCCAGGTAGGAGGTAAAGAAAGGCCCTGGGTTGCAGGCGTAAGCCATTGAGGGGCATGGTCGGGACCATCCCTGGAGAGGAGCACCGTGGGAGTCAGGGTAGGCTCCAGATCCAGCAAGGAGTGGGGGAATATGGACAAGAGACCTGGCAGAAATGAGGCCCACAGTGGGGGTGAAAGAATAGGTAGAGCACCCATCCATCCATCCACCCACCCATCCACCCATCCATCCACCCATCCACCCATCCATCCACCCATCCATCCACCCATCCATCCACCCACCCATCCACCCATCTATCCATCCGTCCACCCATCCATCCACACATCCATCCATCCATCCACCCACCCATCCATCCATCCACCCACCCATCCATCCATCCACCCACCCATCCATCCATCCACCCATCCATCCATCCATCCATCCATCCATCCATCCATCCATCCACCGATCCATCTGTCCATCCACCCATTTATCCATCCATCCATCCATCTATCCATCCATCCACCCACCCATCCATCCATCTATCCATCCATCCACCCATTCATCCATCCACCCACCCATCCATACATACACCCATCCATCCATCCATCCATCCATCCATCCACCCACCCATCCACCCACCCATCCATCCATCCGCTCATCCATCCATCTGCCCATCCATCCATCCATCCATTCATTCATTCATTCACAGACTTAACTAAACATGTATGAGTCCCAGCTCTACCAGCTACTAGCCGTGTAACTTTGAAGAAGTGACTTCACATCCTTGAGCCTGTTTCCTCATCTGTAAAATTCATGAGTGTGAAAGCCGCCCCCTCATGGAGTGCTTGTGGGGATTAAATGAGAAAAAGCACACTGCATATTTAGCACAGGGCAGGCACATCATAAGCCAACAATAAATGATGCTATTTTCATTAAGAAAAGGGAGAAAGATGGGAAGAAGAAAAATTAGGAGTTACTATGGGCTGAGTCCTCTCTGGAGAGACAAGGGCACTCCTCCTTTCAGGACTAACCCTAACTCAGAAGCCGATCTGTGATACCCTCGGCTCTGGACGGGGGCCAGCCAGGCCTCTCAGATTACTGACTGCACAATGGGTGCAGGAGCAGTGATGTGGCTGTCCTGGCTCAGGCTCCTGTTTCTATAACCTCGGCCATTTCTGCCTCAGCCCCTCCTTGGCTAATGCCTTGTGCTCCTCTCGTCTCCAGGACATACATGGGCTCCTAGTTCTAGTGCACCAGTCCCCAGGAGCAAGACATTCAAGGAGGCCTCTCAGTCAGGAATTGCTGTGGCAGGAAACAGATACCTACTCAAACTCACCAGGGCAAACAGGGGGCTTCATGATAAGGGGTCTGATGGAAGACAGTCAAGTTTCTCTCCCTCTATCTTTCTCCCTCTCTCTGTTTCTATCTCTCATTCCCTTCCTCCCCGCTCTGCTTCCTTGTTCAAGGCAGGACGTGGCCACCCCCATCTTGGTTCAGGTCCTCCCAGCTTCAGGGCTCATGTCAGTGAAAATGTCCCAATTCCAAACTGCCCACCCACTCCTTCAGCAGAGAGAGCTGGATGGTGGAGTTCTCAGAGAACAGGTATATCTGACGAGTCACTCTAGACCCACACTTCTGAAAATGCCCTGAGGATCTTGTTCAAATGAAGGCTAGGGTCCACTCATCTGGGACAGACTTGGGTGTCTGCACTGCCCACAGCTCGCAGGGGCTACCGGGCTTTTGGCCCGCTGCCAGCACAGCAAGTGGCCCGGCTGTGGTGGGGCAGTTGGGGTCACTGAATGCAGCACAGGCCTTGGAACCCTCCTACTCCATGCTCTGAAGGCACAAGCCCCACTCACCCCATTCAAGAGCATCATAGAAATGAATCCTCCCTTGAGTCCTTAGTTCCCCATCTGAAATGTTGATTAACTGAGCATCCCACTCCACTCCCATACTTTTCTGTCTTATCTAGCCCCAGAATATCTATGCTGGCAGGAATGCCCTAAGTCCCTCAGGATTCAAGTTCACTCAGGACCCCTCTGCTAGGACTGAAGCAGTAAGATCAGGGACTCTGGAGTCCAGCTTCCTGGGTTCTGCTTCTTGCTCTATGTCTTCTTTTCTCCCACACTTTTTCTGGAGATGGGGGTCTCACTTTGTGGCCCAGGCTGGAGTGCAGTGGCACAATCATAGCTCCCTGCAGCCTCGACCTCCTGGGCTCAGTGATCCTCCCACCTCAGACTCCCAAGTAGCTGGGACCACAGGTGCTCACCACCACACCTCACTGTCTTCTTTAAGTTTCAGAATGGGGAGACTAAGACCCACCTCAGAGGAGGGTTATAGAGATCTGATGAGATTGTCCATGCCAGGCACACGGTCTAGCTCAGCCAATGTTAGCTATTACTGTGGAGGGAAAGTAAGGAATGACTTGACCCCTCCCAAATATGCCAAGGGGAAAACTAGCTCAGGCACAGAGGAATCAGGAAAGAAATGTGGTCAAATACTCAGCTTTAAGTGCAAAGTTGTTGTACCCAGTCTAAGACCCAAAACATCTGGAAGTTTCCCCTCCACTACCTCTCAAATTAGGCCAAAGATTCCACAGGCTGGGAGGGATCTGGGAAGGGACCACCAGACACAGATGGAGCCCCCTGCAGAGGCCTCCCAGGTTCTGCCAGAACATGCAGGTTCAGTTGCCAGCCCCAGGGAGCCCTGGGGAATGGACCCACCGTCTCTACCTGCAGGAGTCCAGTACAGAGCCTGGAGAGGTGCCTCTCTAGATGTCTTGCTTAGTGGCTTCACAATGACACTTGCCTTAGCATCCAGGTGACTCCCACTGGCCATCTTGCATGAGTCAGGACCATCTGTGCCCTGAAAACTTGCTCAGTTCCCATTCTCCCCACCCCATGCAGCCAAGCCCTCTTTCACTGAATCAGGAAATCAGGACTCTGCCCCAAACACTTAGTGGAAAGGAGGTGCTATGGCAGGGAACCCCTGACCCTAGCCAAGTGCAACTAGACTAGAGATTTTCCTCTGAGCTGGGGAAACAGTGCCCATGCCATTATTTTATTCATTACTATTATTACTTTCATTAGTTCTGCTTCCAAGGCAGTCATTGGAGAGCCCTGGTGGCTTGGAGGTGAGAGGACAAAATACTTCTGAAGCACACTCTGATATAGTTATTTTTTGTTCTCTAGGTCTGGGAGAGTCCCATCCCACAGTGGCCCCCTTTCTTTTGACCTTGATCATCTCACCCTGCTCAAGGAACAGGGGTCTGAGACCCGTGGAGATGGCTCCCACCTCCCACAGGTCCCCCAACCCCTTCTAGGTCTGTGACCTGCCCTCTCCCCAGCCATCCCCAGTGACAAGGACCTCCTGTCACTCATGGAGGTGCCTGGACAGGAGACAGGGACTAGGAATAGGGGGCAAATTCTAAGATCCCTCAACCATCTTAATTTAAGCAGATGGCCTTGGACAATTCAAAAGCCTCAGTTTACTCACCTGTGCATTGGGGGTACCCATTTTGACTGTAACAGGGAGCTCACGTGAGAATTTTTAAAATGACATGTGAAAGCATGTGTTAAGTGTGAGGCATTGGGCTGTTTGTGAGGGTCCTTCCCTCTTCAGTCAGTTCTCCCCTCTCTCCCTTCCTACCACCCTGCCACCCAGGTCCATCCAGAGCAAGCCAAGGAACAGCAGGAGGTCAGGGCTGGAGCATCCCGAGGGCCGCAGGCCCCTATTCCAAGAACCACACTGGGCCAGGGTACATGGCTCCCTTGGAGCCTTGATAGCCTTGATAGCACTTCCTTGGGAAACAGAAGCTGAGTGTTTAAGAAGCATCTGTCATTATGGAAACATAGTTGCCAGGCCATTTTGTCTTTTACTATTTTTACTGCGGTTTCATTATCTTATGCAAATGAGGCCGCTGATGAAGCCTTTCTGCAGGGTGGCCCATGCTGGGACCAGCTCTACCAAGGGGATTTATTGCCTGCCTCGGCCTCCAGAAAGGATCCGAGATGAGGAGTCCCCATGGAGAGGACTTCCGGAGCAGCCACCGCACCTGCAACACTCAGCTTCCCACCAGACAAGCCCCTAGCTCCTGCCTCCATCCCGGGAGTGCCCTGGCCCGTTATCTGCAAAGATCTGAATGTCAGCCCAGCTTGGCTCAGGCCTCTGTCCCTGATTCCCCAATAGCCGGAGCCCCTTGAAGACTAAGTTACCAGTACCCAACAGGATATAAGGGAAAAGATGGGAGGCGAAATATGTTAGCTACTTAATTCACATCATGCCCATAGTGCTAGGAGAAGAGCATGATATTATCCCCTTAGTTTGAGATCTCCTGGAAGAGGCCCCTGAGACAAGGGCTTGAATACAAGATGAAAATAGGGGAATAGGGATGTGAGATGCCAAAGGGAAGCCAGCTTATAAGGGGTACAACATCAAGCCAGTCAACCCTGTGGGCAGCTGGAACTTAACTCCATGAAGAACTCTGGGAGACAGCATAGAATACGCAACTCAAGAATCTCCCATTGAAGGAGCGAGGTAGCTGGGGTATGTATACACCGAGTCCTATCAATCTTTGGTTTAGGACTGGTCCCCCAGAGACAGCCAATCCCAGGTACTTCTGGCATGCCACAAGGGGGCAAGGTGGACTCTGGGCCAGGACAAAGCCTCAGGCAGAACAGTGCCCATCTTGGCAGTGGGAAGTCAGGCAGCTTGCCCAGAAGGGGTAAGGGCAAGACACTGACAGCATCTGCTATGGCCCCATGTCACAGATGAAGCAATTGAGGCTCAGAGAGGCCAAATAACTTGCCCAAGGTCCAGGCAGTATGTGGTAGGGCAGAGTCTAACCCAGGGCTGTCTGCCTCCCAGGCTCTAAAAGCCAATAGTGCCTCACTGGACCTTTGTCAAGCTCAGGCTCCCAGGGTCTCTGCCCAGACCCCCACCTGACCCCAGACCCCCCGCACTCCTTCCTGCAGCTCTGGCCTCGCTGACAGCCCCTACAATCTCTTCCTGCTCCAGACTACCTCTCAGATCATCTCCTCCCAGCATGAAGTGTATTGGCAAAGCACACCCTCTTCCCGGTGAGTTCAGCAGCTCGCAGATGTGGAGAGGTTTTTCTTCAGGAGGGAGCAGGCCTCTGTTCTGTCTGTCTAGCCCAAAGACTTACTTGCAGTTTGCTGTGAGAACCAGCTTCCCCTCCTTCCCCCTAATTCAGCCTCAGATCACTAAGAATTCTCTAAACTCCAATAACACATCCTCTGGGACAGAGCCAAGCATTTCCTGAGAGCCTTCTAAGCACCGTGCCCTGTGCAGGCGCTCTCCTCTCTGTAGGGAGATTTGATCCAGTGCCGTACTTCCCAGGAGCTGGGCAGTGGTAAAATTAAAGATGTGGAAATCTTAAGCTTCCCAGCCCCACTTGCCTGCAGGTAACGATGAGGCCACAACAGTCACCATAGCCCAAATGTCACTGCTTCTGTGTCCTCTTGCACAATCCAGACCCCTCCAGCCCCAGTGAAGTCCAAGGGACAGGCCCCTTCTGCACTCAGAATCATCCTCCCATCTGAGACCAAAAGCTTCAGAGCTCTTAGTGCTCAGCTCTTTTCCAGGAGAAGTTGTTATCAATAATAATAAGAATATCAATAATGATAATGGGCCGAGTGCAGTGGCTCACACCTGTAATCCTAACACTTTAGGAGGCCAAGGTGAGTGGATTGCTTGAGTCCAGGAGTTCGAGACCAGACTGGGCAACATGGTGAAACCCCATCTCTATAAAAATAAAATAATAATATTAATAATGCTAATAACAACAGGATGCAGCTAACTGAGTGACAATTCTATACCTGGCACCGTGCTTGGCTCTGAGCATGCCCATCTCATAGGATTCTCAGCATAACCCTATACGCTAGAGATGTCATCTCCATATTACAGATGTGAAAAACCAAGGCTGAAAGAAGTGGAATTACTCCCCCGCAATCACCCAGTAAGCAACAAAATGAGGGCTCCAGTCTGGGACCTCTGTTTCATAGATTTGGGAAATGAACAAATGAATGAGTGAATCAGAAAACAGTCAATATCGATGCTGTTTACAGACACTGGGGAACGTCTATGCTTATGGAAAACAAACACCCAAACTTGATTGGGCCAAAACCGAGAATTACTAATTATAGTCACTCACAGGAACGACCTACCATTTATGTCTAATTGCAGTGCAGTCCAATAACAACTATGCACATCAATAAGTGTGTCGGATTAACTTGGTTGTGAGTTTTATTTGATCACAACCCTAAACTCTGCTTGTGGTTGCTCAGACCTGGGAGGCTATGGCCACGATGCCTGGACCCCCTGGTCACTTCCGGCTCAGTGTGGAGGACCACTGGTACCGGAAGGGAAGTGGAAGATGGGAAATGAAGGAAACGTTTTCTCCTCCTTCCTCTGCCGCAGCATGTCTGCACTGGCAGGCTCAGGGAAAGCAGTTTGGCAGGGGGTCTTTGCAGGGCGTGTGGAACATCGCAAGCCTCCCCTCTCTTCCTCAATGCCAAAGGCAGCTTCCTAATTAGAACATCCATAACCCTCAGCATCTGCTCCAAGAGAATTCAGCTGCTCTAAGATGGAGAAGTCCATTAACTTTATTGCACAAAACGTCAGACGTGCTTTTAGACAGAGGATCGCTGCCAAGTGAGATAAACTGCCTGGACCTGCCAGAGGGACGGGCCAGAACTTCCTGCAGTCCCCAGCTGTGTCCCTGGGACTCTCTCCTCTCTCTGTCCAATGCCCTGGGTGGTACCGTATCACCCTGGGAGGCTGGAGCCAGGGAAATGGTATCTTTCAAATGCAGGTGCAGCCTGAGCACCCAGCCTTCATGGGGCAAACCCGCAGCCTGGTGGATGCCCAGCACCAGACAGGCACCATCTGACTCCCAGAATGCATCGGGACTCCCACCCCATAGCCAGGCAGCTCATTCCTACAGCAGCAGGAGTTGGAAGAGCTGGTGTCTTTAGAAGCAATAGAGCATGGTGGCTAAGATGGAATTTCATCTTTGTCGCTTAGGAGTCACTGTTCTGACCTTGCAAAAGTGCCTTAACGTCCTGGGGCTACTCCATAAAAGGGGCTGAGTACCCCCCACCTGTAGGAGGGTGAAATTAGATGACGCCTGGAACTTACAGCACAGTGCCTGATGTGTAGTGAGGGCTCCATAAATGAGAGCACCCTGCCCAAGTCTCCAGTGTGGAAATGGAGAGGGAACAAAAATCCACCAGTGTGGAGGTGAGAGTAAACACCAGTTTGGATTCAAACAGCCCCAGGTTTTAACCTTAGCTCTACCACGTGACTTAACTCCCTAGGCCTTCAGTTTCCTCATCTGGAAAATGGGGTTAATATTCCCTGTCCTCTTTTCCTCACGGGAGAATCAAGAAGGCGTAAAAGGCTGTGGGGCCACTAAGGGATGTTCTGACATGCAGCGTTATGGCTCCCGTTACTGTGGCAGTCAACCTCATGTCTAGAGCTCCCTGGACACGCCAATCCCGAGGCTGGCTGCTGGCTGGGCCTCCCTCAACTCCCGATCCTGGAACTCATCTCTGCCCAAGCACCTCTGCCACAGCCCTCCCACCTCCTCCTGGGTGGCTCAACTTCCCACAGAGAGCAGCCCCAGACCTCCTAGCCCCGATGGATGTCTCACCATGTGGGCCTCCTAGGCCTCTATTCTCAGATTCAGATCCCTTCTTAACATGAATCATTAAAAGAAACAATCAGAGGGGGAGGCAGCAGCCATAGCAGTCGACCCCAGTGATTTCCCAGCCTCGGGGAGAGCCCAATTCCGCTCCAATCCAGTTGCTGTAAATTCCCATCAAGCTAAGAAAATATAGTGCAATTTAGAAACACTGATACGGCAATAAAACACAGATCTCCAGCAAATGGAATTCGGCAACATCTAAAAATGGAGCCATACATTACTTGGCCTGAAAACTCCCTCCAGGGACGTGATGCTGGGAGAAGTTAAGGCAGCTTAATGTTCAAGTTGATCTTTCCTTTCCAGATGAAGGCAGGGCCACCTACAGCGGGGTCTCTGGTAGCCCTCTCAGGCCTCCCTCCATGGCCCAGAGAAGGGTCCAAGGAGGGTTCCCAAGTCAGACAGGACCCATGGTCTGCCTTCCATCTTCCAGGGGCTGTTGGAGGGAGGGAGAGGATCTTCCTGTGTGCCATTTAGTCCTCATAAGTGGCCTTCAAGGAAAAGGTGGTTGTTTCCATTGATCAGATGAGAATACTGATAAACAGAATGAGATTTGTTCAAGGTCACTCATGGGGAAGTGGTAAAAGCTGGATTTGGACTCATGCTTGTCTGCCTCTTTCTAGTCTATACGCTGTCTTATGTCCAGCTCAGGACTCAGCCCTTGACTCTGCAAAAGCTAAAACTAAGCCAAACAAGGCTGCTCCCTGCCTTCTGGGCAGGCAGCCTGACCCCTGGAGTGGGGACAGGACCATAGTCCACGAAGGGGTTCATCACTGTGCTTCCTGGGACAATTCGCCTGTTCCTGTAGCTCCATTCTGTAACCCTGAAACAGGAAGAGGTCCCCTGATGCAGTCTCCTGCCTCCTCAGCAGAAAGCAGGGGGTAGGGGGTTCTCTTGGGAAGGATGGAGCTGGAGGGCAGGAGGGCTTTGGATGAGTGGAGGTCAGACCCATGCGCCCATTCAACCTAACATCTCTACTTCTCCCTAGAGAGGATGGGGATGGGGCTCCATTCTCTCTCTCTGGCCTGGTACATACCCTCCTCCCTCCTCATCAGTATGCCAGGCTCCTGGCTAAACCCATCTGGCCAGTCTCCTTGCTGAACCCATTCTATCAAATTCTTGCTCATGCATGCACCCACATGGGGACACACACCCCACCCAATACTCATTTCAACCTCTACATTTGCTTAGCCAGTCCCTCCTCCAGGCTGAGCCCCACAGGAGCAGAAAGTGGTGTGCTCGTGGCTCATGACCGACTCCCACCCACTGGACTAAGCACAACTCCACTGACATTTGGAACACACTGCGGACCGCTTTCACATGCTCCTGTGTGTCCTACCAAGCCCTGGCACCAGGAGCCCAATAAGGGCAGAAAACCCAAGGTGACCTCTTTGGAGTTTGTGTGTTAAGAATTATGCCTCAGGACCCAGGCCTGACTTCCAGCTCTGCCACCTGCTAGTTGTCTGACTTGTGGAAGTTACTTAATCCTTCTAAGCCTCAGTTTCCTCATCTGTAAAATGCAGTTAATAGGAGGTTCTGCCTGGAAGGCTGCTGCAAGGATCTAGTGAGATGATACACGGAAAGCACACAGCACGACACTTGGCACACAGTAAATGATCAATGAACAGCAATTGTATTAGTTAGCATAGGACCGGCCATGCTGTGACAACGAGCCCCAGTGTCTTGGTGGCTTAACACAGCGATCTTCACTTCTGCCCTTTGATTCCTCTGTGGGTCAGCTGTCGTCCATTGTGAAAATCAGTGATTTAGGCTACTTTGATCTTGTGATTCCATCATCTCAACACGAGGTCTTCTCATAATTGCCTCAGCTGAGGAATAAAAGGGCTGGAGAATCATATCAGTGCTTTTTGCTGCCTCAGCTTAGAAGTGACACACGTTCCCTTCCAGTCACATTTCAGAGGCCAGGGCTAGACATGTGACTCCACTTAGTTGCAAGTGGAAGTAGGAGTGCATCTTCCCCGTGCCCAGGAGGGAGAAGACAGCCAGATCCTGGTAAGCACCAGTAATGTCTTCCTCCAGATGCATGGTTACTGGCCCTTTTCTGTACCCATGTCCACTTCGTCTTCCTGGACCCACAGCCAACTCACACCCTGCTGGCAGTTTTCCTATTTCCTCCTTCATTTCTGTCATGTCTTCTCCCAAACAGCGGCAGAGGAAACGCAGGCCCCCGCTGCCCTTCAGCTGAAGCCCGGCCGTGGCCCAGGGGAAATAGCTCCTTACAGAAGACGGACTATTTCTAAAGTCCTCCCCTACCCTCCTCCAGCCCCTTTCCTCTGACTGAAGGGCCGTCATCAACTCCGTGACAACCCAGAATTCAGGCCTCCAGCATCTGATTGCAATTGTGCCTCTGACTGTCAGGGATAAATGTCTGTTGTCTTAAGGAGGATCTGCGTTGATGGAGGTGTCAGCACAGGCAGTGGTGGTGGAACCGGGCTCCCTGTGAGATGTAATTTGTGGGCAAGTCATGTATGTCCAGCTCCTGCCAGAACTCAGGCCCCTGAAGGTGGGGTAGGCAGGACCGGGGGGTGGGGGAAAGATAGGTGCAGCCGTGTGGGGGAAGGGCAGAGAACCAGAAGCCAGAAATGAGTGACTTCCGTGGGTGAGGACAATGTATCAAGTGGAACCATCAGCCCAGAGGGGAAACTGTAGAGGATGCTGAGCAGTTGGGCAGAAGATAATGAGGGTCCCTGAAAGTGGAGTCTGGGAGGACTAACAGGCACAGGGACAAGCACATGGGGCCAGCAGGGGCTTTAGAAATTAGATTTGAACCCTGGCTCTACCACTCAACAGCTGTGTGACCTTCGATTCATTGCTCAACCTCTCTGAGCTTCCTCAGTAAAGAAGCGCTCAGAAGCCCTGCCCTGTGAGCTTATAAAAGTGCAGTGAGGTGGATCCGAAATGTTCATCCCCTTGGGGTTTGGCCCCCAGTGGGTAAGCCTGGTGGAGGAAGGCAGAGGCCCATTCTGGAGATCCTGGGCCACTGTAGTGGATAAAGTAGATTCCCCATCCAGACCCCTTTGATTGCATGGTGCACTTGTCTTTCCACTGCTGGGAATGTTGGCTGTTCATGGCTCCCAGCTGTCCCCTTCTCAGGTGCCTTCTTACCCATGAGGTTAAGATTCTCATCTTCTACCACCCAGAGCAGCTCACAGCCAGTAACCTATGACATGGTCAGAAAAACGCCACCCTCTTTCCTTAAGATGGGACCAAGTCTGTGGTGCTTTGCCTGAAGCTACCGCCTGCCCAGATGAGACCTCATCCTTGCTCACTCAGCTCTCGCCCCAGCCTTATCCTGATCCCTCACTCTCCTTCTGAAAGCAACACATTCCTTCAACACACTTTGGGCACCTAAGTCCCCTTCTCAGGCTCTGCTTCTAGAGAACCTAAGACAAGACACCAAGCAGGGCTCCAAGAAACAGAGTCTAAGGTCTAGGGGTGGCCCTGGAACCAGGCCATGACCTGGGGCTGGCCCAGGCTGAGTAGGCAGACAGGCCTCACACCCAGACACTGAGCTTCTAGCCCTTGGGTGAACTTTGAACCCCTGCCTTGCGGGGAATGGCCCTGAGCTACTGTGAGTCAGGAGGGGCGTTTGGTACCAGCTTCAGGGAGAGAGGGGCTGAGCAGAGAAGAGGAAATTCACAACTCTTTTTATTTCTGTTTATTGCTTTATTCATTGAAGTCTTATCCCCATGTACTTAAACAGGATTTGAGGAGCTTAAAACTAAATGCATTCAAAAGGGAATGATTGTAAAAGCAAAACAGTGCAAAAACCATGTCAAAGGAGTGAAATATTTTTATTTCCTCTGAGGCTAGCCGGGATAATAAAGGCAGAGCTTCTTACGTAGACCACCAGGAAAGAGGATTGTCAGAAACAGGGTCCCTGAAGAGTCAACAGATCCCCACAATTCACTGGGAGCTTTTCCTGAAGTTAAAGGTCCCTCTAGGATATCCTCCCTGTCTAACCCCAGAACTATGTCCCCTGCCAGAGAATATGGGTACTACCCCCTGGCACTTGGCAGGGCCTTGGGAAGTCCCTTCTCTTTCTGAGCGCTCAGAGCACCCGCTGTGCTCAGTGAGGGGGCTGAGCCTGAAGATCCCTGGGACACTTTCCACCTCATATGTTCGAGGACTGCCTAAGAAAATTGACACTCAGCAGCTCCCAGGGCCTCAGGCAAGTGGAACGTGAATCCACATCCCTAGGCCCCAGGTGGGAGACGCAGGTACCAGGAGAGTCGGGAACTGATGGGCAAGGGCAAGGAGTGTGGATGCAGGCTCGAGCTGGCCCAGGGATGAGGGAAGCACAGGGGAGAGGGATCCAGGCAGGAGGACAGAGGGGCAGCCTGCAAGCTCAGAAGAGGACTGGAATAACCAATGAGCCCATAGCCAACCGGGAACGTTCACCCTAAGCTGGGTTTAGAGGTAAGAGAAAGGAGCAGGGGCAGAGAGACCACCCTGTCCTGGGCTGAGGGGGCCTGGGGCCAGGGAGTTTTGGGTTCTGGAGCTTGGCGTCCTCAGGATCTCAGATGACTGTCTGTTATTGGTCCCTTACTAAGAGGCAGGCACTGTACTAAGCATTTGAGGTGCATTCTCCCATTTAATCCCCCCAACACCCTTTAAGATAGAGTCCATCATTTGCTTCATTTTAAAGTGAAGCAAGGGCTAAGATCCCAGCCCAAGGTCACCTAGCTGGTAGGAGGCAGATCAAGCTACACCCTGGGTGACCTCTGATTTCAAGCCAGCACTGCTAGGAACTCTGTTTCAGCACCTCCCTCAGGGGGACTCATGGTGTTCCCAGTCCTGAGAGGTCCCTAGGGAAGCCAGGCCCTGCTTTACTAGTGTCTCATTCATCTTAGATACCACATTTGTATTCTAATAAGGGTCTTCTGGAGCTAGGCCCTTTATCCTAAGGGCACTGATGGGGAAATGTAAGCACCGCGTCAGGACTGGGATAGGGGAGACTTCGGCAAGGTGTGCCCTTTCGGTATCCACGGATGCCACCTGTTGTCAGCAGGGACCCCCAGCTGCTCTAGAACCCAGCCCCACCCCATCTCAAGATGCCCTAAGCATTTGCTTCTCCCAGGACTCATGACGATGTCTCCAGGTCTGAGGGCGGCCATCAGTGTTGGCAGCAAGCGCTCCTGTTGGCACAGGGGAAATATAAGCTGCATCTGCCACTTAAAAAGCATTTCTGAGAAGTGCAGAGGCAGCAAGAGTGTGCAGAATTGTCAGCGTGTGGGGATAGCAGGCCGGCACATTTCCTCCTGCAGGCAGCCCTGCTCCGCAGCGCTCAGAGACATAAGGCATTTCAGGAGAAGCATCATCCAGGCACGGAGCAGCTGTTAAAAGGAAACCCAGGGAAGGCCATGGGAAAAGAGTGGCTGCTCTCTAGGAATGATAGGCTCTGCACAAAAGGAGCAGGGGCCCTGAGGACCCAGAGTGACCAGTGCCCAGCCCCGGGCTGGGGCCTGCCATCAGGGGCCAACTGCTCTACTGGCATTTCAAGAACCCCAGAGAAATTCTGCAGTTATCACCACACCAGTCTGTGAGGTTGGTACTGCCATGATCCCCCTTCTACAGCTGGGGAAACTGAGGCTTGAATGAAAAGAAATCATTAAGAGTGTGGTTAGAACTTGAGCACTGGACCACACTGGTTCAAATCCCAGCTCTATCACCTTCTGGCTGTGTGTCCTTGGGTAATTCCCTTGGCCTCTCTGAACTTCAATTTTCTCACCCATAATATGAGAGAAATAATAGTACTTCTTCTCCCAGAGGTAACTATGGGAATTAGAAGAAAAATGTAGCTAAAGTGCCAGACTCATAATAAATCCTCAATAAACAGTAGCTTTGATTATTATTAGATTATTCAGGTCAATTCAGTTCAATATTTATTGACTACTTGGTTGAATTTATTAAAGTATATTGTCAAAACAAGCCAGTTCTTTTCTCCCGGTTAATGATAATGTAGAACTCTGCCCTCTTCAGCCAGTTGCTCTGCCTTTGTGTGGTTGCAGCTACTGGACCATATAAAACACGGGGAATGACCCAGCAATGCCATTACAGGGTATATACCCAGAGGAATATAAATCATTCTACCATAAGGACACAAAGACACATGCACATGAATGTTCATCACAGCACTATTCATAATAGCAAAGACATGGAATCAACCTAGGTAACCCATGGCGCTGGGTTCTAAATCAGCTAGGAGTTCCTGCTGACAGGTGGCATCCATGGATACCGAAAGGCCTCACCTTGCCAAAGTCTTAGGAGACGATGCTTCTCCTGAAATGCCTTATGTCTCTGAGCGCCAAGGAGCAGAGCTGCCTGCAGGAGGAAACGTGCCGGCCTGCTATCCCCACATGCCGACAATTCTGCGCACTCTTATCACCTCTGCACTTCTCAGAAATGCCCATCAGTCACAGACTGGATAAAGAAAATGTGGTACATTTACACCATGGAATACTATGCAGCCATAAAAAAGGAGCAAGATCATGTCCTTTGCAGGGACATGGATGGAGCTGGAGGCCATTATCCTCAGCAAACTAATACAGGAACAGAAAACCAAACACCACATGTTCTCACTTGTAAGTGGGAGCTAAATGATGAGAACTCACGAACACAAAGAGGTAAACAACAGGCACTGGAGCCTACTTGAGGGTAAAGCGTGGAAGGAGGGAGAGGAACAGAAACGATAACTACTGGGTACTAAGCTTAGTACCTGGGTGATGAAATGATCTGTACAACAAACCCCCCATGACACGCGTTTACCTATGTAACAAACCTACACATGTACCCTGAATATAAGTTAAAAATAAATAAATAAATATAAACACAGGCAAGCAGAGCCATCCCAAAGGCACCTGACCTCTCGCTCCATCCTTGGATAAGGATTGAGAGCTGTCACACACGAGGCTCTGCCTGTGCTGGGCTATAGGGGGCCCGTCTGGAGGTCTAAGTGGGAGAGGTCCCAAGGACTGAGGAAGCGGGACGCTAGAAGCCCAGATGTTGGAGGGGGACTTTGAGGAGCGAGAAGCTGGAGGTGAGCAGCACGGGTCAGAGTTCGGAAGTCAGCCTCAGGAGCTGAGAGATAGGAGGTGAGTGTCGGGGATATGGCATCAGAGAGGAGACTCAAGGTGTCAAAGATTAGCGTGAATCCTGAGAGGTCAGGACTGGAGGTGAGAGTTGGAAGTCAGAGCCTAGATGAGACTCCTGGAGGTCAGCTGTTGGAGGAGAGGCTTGGCAGCTCAGAGTCAGAGGGAACACGGTGGTGAGAAGCTGGGTGTGTATCTCAGGAGGTGTGTTAGTTTCCTATTGCCGTTGTAACAGATTATCACAAATTTAGTGGCTTTAAAATAACACACATTTTAATGACTTGGGATGTATTCCTTCCTCTAAAAAAACAAAACACAAATTGATCTTCTTATCATTCCGGAGACCAAAAGTCCAAAATCAGCTTCGTGGGGCTAAAGTCAAGGTGCTGGCATTCTGTATCTATTTCTGTCCCTCCTCTTGGCTTTTCTTCCCTTCCCCCTTCCCTTCCCTTCCCTTCTCTTTCCTTCCCCTCCCTTTCCCTCCCTCCCCTTCCCTTCTCCAGGATGACCCGGTGGTGTCCCTGGCGGATCCAGACAGTGGCAGGGCTGAACTGTTTGGCTTTGAATCAGTCCAGCCCCTGGAGAACACCATTGTAAAAGGACATTTCCTGCCACCCGTTATTCATAAACTCAAGAAACATTTATTGAGCGCTGAACACTGAGCTGGGTGAAAAGGATCCAGCAGTGAGCTAGACAGCGGTGGTCCTGCCTTGGGAGACTGTGCGATCTGGCGGGACGCTCCCAGACCTGTGCCAGTGGTTGCAGGTGCAGGCCCAAACTGGCTCGTAAGAGTCCATCATTAATTTTTCAAGAACATGCAAGCCAGCTGTTAAACACAGCTAAACACAGCTATTATTAAAAATTAAATTATATTAACTTACAGTTAAATAAATTGTATTGAAACAAAGGTAATGAATGCTCAAAACTCATCATGTCTTAATTATTGTGCTATATTTTGCGCTCGTCGATGCTCCTGTACGTTATTTATGTCACTGAATCTGTATGGCGGAAATACCACAATGGTGCACTGCTGTGTGTCTCTTCCCAGCTTCACTCGGTGGCACCAACCTTGGTACTCTGAAATTGTTCGTATTTACACCATGGAGCCTAGCAAATGCTACACATCATGCTTTTTTTAAGAGAGATATATATTTTATTTTATTTTATTTTGTTTATTTTCAGACGGAGTCTCGCTGTGTCGCCCAGGCTGGAGTGCAATGGCATGATCTCGGCTCACTGCAACCTCTGCCTCCCGAGTTCAAACGACTCTCCTGCCTCAGCCTCCTGAGTAGCTGGGATTACAAGCGCCCACCACCACGCCTGGCTAATTTTTGTATTTTTAGTAGAGACAGGGTTTCACCATGTTGGCCAGGCTGGTCTCAGACTCCTGGCCTCAGGTAATCCACCCGCCTCAGCTTCCCAAAGTGCTGAGATTACAGGGGTGAGCCACTGTGCCCAGCTACATCATGCTTTTTTTTTTTTTTTTTGAGAGCCAGTTACTAAACACGTGTAGCACACTACTGTCTGTTCCCCACTGCATAGTCCAGGTCATCCTGAATCTTGATTGTCTTAGCTTTCAGCTGGAAGTTGTTTTGATGGGGTTGGAGTGGAAGGTGGGTCCTTGTCGGGGAACATTCAGAACCTCTTGTTCCTCCTCAGTGGCCTCTGGGTGAGTTACAGACATGCAGGCCCTCAGTTCTCCCTCTCCCAGGCAGGGGCCACTTCTCTGAGGTTCCGGCCTTACCTCCTCTGGCTGCTCCATCAGAAAACAGCTGTTCCCACAAAGCTTGCAGGGCTTAATTCCGATTATAGACACAGCTGGACCGCAGCCCACATGCCAACATGTAACTAACTTTCACTTTACTCACATTCTCAGGAAAATTGATGATTTTTCTGACGTTTTATTATACTTGATGATAATTTAAAAGGCAGATTTAGTGCATCCATAAAACTGACTTTGCCACAAGCTTGTGATGTTAGAAAAATATATTTGGCCGGGGCCTACTGTTTGGAGTTATAAAACAGAAGCCAGGAAGGGCTTTCCAAAGGGACCGTTCATACCAGCATCCTTTGCCTCCAGAACCACAGCCCATCATTGTCGCACTTCTGGGAGGTAGTGAGTGGGCCTGGGTCTTTTTCCCGCACATGCCCACCTCAGTCACACTGAGTAGGATGATCTCTGCCTCCATCCCTGACAATGCTCATTGACCATTGACACTGGGAATCATCACCCAAGTTCTGGGGCAGGCAAGCACCGAACACGCTGCTGGGGCCCTCCAAGGGCAATGCTGGCTTCCGAAAGGGAATTTATAACCGGCTAATCAAAACTTAATTACAGCAGCTCAGCGGGCTCCAGCAGGAACTCAGGCCGAAATGGTTTTGCTAGGAAACTTTTTACGAGCTTAAGCAGAAGCAGCAAATTAGCAGGAATGAGAGGAAAATCATCCTGTCTTAACCATGTCCCTGAGCTGGGAGTCTGCAGCGTCACCTTGCAGAGTGCAGCTCTGGGCGGCCCAAGAGGTGAAGATGGCGGAGTGGGAGCAGCCTGGGTGCAGTCCCCTGACTTATGCTCCCCGACCCCCACCCCCAACCCCCGCCCGCCCGCCCGCACTGCAGTGAGGACCAGGAGGCAGCCTCACATCTCCTCTCACCTCTCACCTCTTCTCCATCTCCGCAGCCCCCCGCATGGCTAAAGGGCATCACAGAACCTCGTGCAACCGTGTGGTCTGGAGAATCTCCTCATTCTTAGACGTCTCCCTCATCCGAACTCTCAACTCCTCCTAAGTGCATCTGATCCATAAACTCTTCCACCTCTCCTCTTCCATATTTTAAAATTTCTTTCCTCTTCACCAATCTGCATTCCGCCACTCAACTAACTCCTTATCTCTTGTTCAGCCAAGGACCTGCCTTCCAATTCCCCTCCCACTCCCCCGCAAAAAAAACAGCCTCCAAGAATTATCAGGAACGTCTCCAAATCCCACGTCTCTACACCTTTGCACCCACATTTTCCTGCATGCACATCCCACTTTCTTCCTCCCTCCCTTCTCTGAGGAAAAGCAACTTCGTAGCCATTAAGAGCCACACAAAACCTGGGTTTGAATCTTGTCACTGCCACTAATTAAAATGTACTTTCTTAGGCAAATCATGTAGCCTCTCTGAGCCTCAGAGTCCTTATCTGTAAAATGGGAATAAAGAAATCAATAATATGAGGTGGCTGTAAGCCGTTCCATTAGCTAATCTATGTGCAGTTAAACACCACACCTGCACATTGTAACACTCAAGAAATGATAGATATTAAATTATAAAATGGACAGCAGAAATCCATGGAGTTTACAGCTGCCCCCTAAAAAGAGAATCTGGTTTCTAGAAAGATGAAAGAGTTTCCAGATCCCTATGTCTCTTATCAGTGGCCACACCGAAAAGGGGCTGGCTCTGCAGCCAGACTGGGGAGAGGGTCCAAGGGAGAGACTGCATGAGGCCAGCATGGAAGAAGAACAAACAGAAGCTGGGGCCTCGGGACAGCAGGGAGCCTAGGGCTGGCCAGGCCGGGAGCTTCCTGCAGAGACTGGAAGACAGAGCAGAACTCCCAGGGGTAGAGAGCAGGCGTGGGGGTGTATGGGGCTGATTTCAATTGTCAGTGAAAGTAGGCTTCTGGAATTCATCATTTTATTCACAAACTAAGAAAGGACGGAAACATGCTTTGTGCTGTTCTAACCCACGTAGATGCTTTCTTTCAACTTTATGAACTTCTCTAACAATGAATAAAACCACTCTGGCATGACAGGCACCTGTATTATTCTGTGCGGATTCCTTATTCCTAATGTCATCAATTACAATAATCAGATCACTGTAACACGGGCTTGGAGCCCGGCCGTTGCTGAGGGGCGGGCATGCGAGACCGCAGCTGTTCAGAACCGCATTTCTAAGGCACCGAAAGACAACTGGAAAATGTGATTGCCCTTAAGTTTTAAATTACCTGCAATCATTAAAATAATCTAGTTCATATTCATAAAGCTGTGATTATATTTGACATACCCAGTAAACACTTTATGAGAAAAACCCACAATTCTGCAGTAAAATAGAGAGGCTCAATCTGGTGGAGTCAAAATGCAAAGACGTGTTGGCGTGAAATCAGCCCAAAACACTGAGGTGGGGGTCGAACATTGACCATGGAACATGTTCCCTGCTTCTGCGGTGGGCGGTGGGGTGAGTTTTTGAAAGGTTATTAGACAGATGAGGAACAGAAGAGACGAGGGGGAAGGGAAAATAGCCCAATTCCAGCACTTCCAGAGTTTTCTGAGGCCCGTAGGTGTCTCTTGGTTACCTCCATTCATCCCAACGTAGGTGTCTCTCGGTTACCTCCATTCATCCCACCGGACACCAGCAGTGAAAGGTCATGGTGCCCTAAGCTCAGCATCATTATGTGCACCCTGGGACCCTGGAGGAAGAACACCTCTTACTCTCATTTGATAGATGGGGAAATTGAGTCTCAGAGAGGTTAAGTGATTTTCCTAAGATCGCATAGTAAGTGGGGAAGTCAGACACCACCCCCAGGTCTGTGTGACTCCAAAGCCCACACCCCACATTTGTTGAGGCACCTTGTCCAAGGACACAAGGTAGTGAACGGCAGACTGGTGCCCTCCTGCCTGGGTAATATGTGGGGCCTCACCACCCAGCCTGTTCCAGATCCAAGTACTCCTTATTGTGCCATTCAGTTACTTTTTATTGTGACATGATCTGGTCACCCTCGGCTTTCAGTGGAGCGCCCCAGGAGAAGCACTGAGGGCAACGCCCACTGGACACTGCGTCTGAAGCCAAGCATTTTGCAAAAATCCTGACTTAAAAAAAATATATCATCCATTTCCTTTTTTAGCAAGATACATTTCTGACACCAATGAGGCTTAAGAAAGCTCAATATAACATCCCTCTCTTCCCACTAGAATCAGACAAATGGAGATCAAAACTCCAGCTTCGGTGCACAGGAGAACACAGAACCTCCTCCCCGGAACTGCAGATCTGCCTCGCCCAGGCAGAGCCCGCTCCGCTAGTGGAAAAAAGATTCAGGGAAGCTTTCTGCAGGCAGAACCCAGAGAGAGGCAGGGCGGGAGCTGAGCATGTTCAGCGCCTTCATCCAAACCCACTAATCAGGAGTTCCTCCTCTTCCCAAGGGGAGGTGGGGGTGAGCGAGTGAAGAGCTAGGTCCGGAGGACGTTTCAGTGGAAATGCTTCTCCCTGAAAATCGGAGAGGTGGTAAATGATCACTCCTGCCCCACAAACAATAAAGACTCTAGATAAAGAGAGAAAATCATTTCTAATCCCTTGGCTCTTCACTCTTCCCTTTTGTGAGTTCCTTTGGCTGCCCTGCACATTTCCTGTGATCACATCAGTCATTGGGCACTGACGCCATCCAGTGCCAGCTGTGGCGGGGGCCTCCCAGGGCTGCTCAGTAACCATCGTGGCCACATCCACTGGGTGGGAGAGGTTCCATGGGGCAGGATCCCATCACTGAAGCACCCTCCACTCCTTACTGATGGGCTGAGGGCTGCTTCCAGGTGGGTCATCACGAATAATTCTACAGCCATCACGGTGGATATATAGCTTTTAGCCTGGCTTCAGCCATTCTTCCCCAGGTGTGCTGTCTACCCAGACTCCCACTAAGTCCTAAGATGACTGTGGTTGGGAAATATACAAAGAACCCAAGAAAATCCCCTCGCCTGAAAGTTATAGAGACAGAGGTGACTTTTTCAGGTGTGCACTCTGAGGACCGTAGCAAACAGTAGGCATTCATGGGAAAGGGCCAGGGGATCCGCTGGGCATAAAACGGCCAGCACTTTAAGTAGCTTCTGTCTGCCCCACTGTAGTTCCAGAGCCACTCAAGGAAACTTCTCACTCATTAGGCATCACTCCACATACCTGGAGCCTGCTGTGAGATCCAGGGACCCCGGAGTTGGCATCCCACAGCCCCAGAAGGTGGACAGGGCAAGTGACACCTGGTGCTATGGTTTGAATGATGAAGTCCCCCCAGAATTCATGTGTTGAAACGTAATCACCAGCATGATAGTGTTAAGAGGTAGGGCCTTTAGGAAGACGATTAAGTCCTGAGGGCAGAGCCCTCGTGAATGGGATTAAGCCCCTTACAGAAGAGGCGTCACCCAGCCTCTCTCGCCCTTCCGCCTTCCACAATGTGGACATGAGAGCACAGTGCCATCTCCAGAGCAGAGAGCAGCCCTCCCCGTTCAGCAAGGCCAGCACCTCACCGTCTCACTCTGGGACCCTCACAGACGGAGCACAGTCACCATCTGGATCGTTGCTGGTCCCTGTGGCAGAGGGAAGGAAAGCCTGGTGAATCGCTCCCCGGCTCTTAAAGATTCACCTACTACATCCACTTCTACTTCCCTAGCCAGAGCAGGTCATGTGATCACCTCCACCTTCCGGGACTGAGCAACTTCAAGCCTACTCTGTGCCCAAGAGAACTGGAAAGATCTGGAGGGTAACACTGCCAGGCCACCCATCCAGCCCCACTACCCAGCCTGCACCTGGCCCTGTATTGGTACTGGGCAGAGACATGAAGCCCAGACTGCCTTCTGGAACTGTGTTGTTCAATGCGGTAGCCAACTGTGCCTGCTGAGCTCTTGAAATGTGGTAGTGCAAATTTAATTGTGCTCTAAACATAAAAGCACACACCCATTTCAAAGACTTGGCAGAACAAAAAGAATGTAAAATATCTCATTTATGCCTTTTCATTTTGATTACATATTGAGATGACATTTGGGATCTATTAGGTTAAGTAAAAGATGTTATTAAACTTAATTGTACCTGTTCCTTTTTATTTTTTATTTTTATTTTTTTTTTGAGACGGAGTCTCGCTCTGTCGCCCAGGCTGGAGTGCAATGGCATGATCTCGGCTCACCGCAACCTCCGCCTCCCGGGTTCAAGCAATTCTCCTGCCTCAGCCACCCGAGTAGCTGGGATTACAGGTGCCGGCCACCACGCCCAGCTAATCTTTGTATTTTTAGTAAAGACGGTGGTTTCACCATGTTGGCCAGACTGGTCTCGAGCTCTTGACCTCAGGTGATCCACCCGCCTTGGCCTCCCAAAGTGCTGGGATTATGGGCGTGAGCCATCGTGTCTGGCCCGTTCCTTTTTTTGATGTGGCTACTAGAAAATTTTAAAATTGCATTTGAGGCTGACATTAGATTTCTATTAGACAGCGCTGCTCCGACACCTCTCATCCCGGCCAATAGTGAGACACAGCTTGCAAATGAAAGCAAGTGGATCCAGCCATAAGTCCAGCAGTCACTGGGGGTGGGGTGGGGTCCTCTCAGACTCAGCATCTGCCCAGCCACGACTTTGACTCCTTGACAAAAACCTCATGAGCCCTCCCTGAAGATGGAGCCACTGCCTCCATCCTGGGCTGGGACCTCATTTTCTGCGCTCCCTAGGGGCCCTCTTGCTGTGTGACAGAGGCAAGCCATGGGGTATGGCAAGGAGCATCTCTGCCACAGTCTGATGCCCAAGGAGCTGCAGCCAAGAAGGTGCAATCGCCTGCGGAGAAGTGTTAATAAATATTTACCGAGCCCTTTGACAGTGCCGAGCGAGAGTACAAATCAGTCCCAGCAGGCGCCGAAACAAGTCTCCTGAGGGCTGGCAGCCAGAGGCGCCACCACACCGGGCCAGAAGCCCACTGACCTCCGGCTGCTTGTACCTACCCTGAGTGGCCCAGGCAGCCCCGTTTACAGAAGCCGTGAAAGAGGACAATCTCTCACTATTGATTTTGTGCCTCTCCCCACGACCGCCGCCCTGGATAACTCACAATGTATGGATTTTTCTATAAACCCCAAATTAATATCTGCAGCAGGTGGGAATATACTGCTGCCCGATGTGGTGAAGCCTCCTAGCCCCACTGGGCTGAGGATTGGAGGACACACAGCCTGTGACTGTCCCTCCCGTGCCTGGGTCCACAGGCTGACCTCTGCTTTTAACAGTCAGCATGCTGGTGGCGTGGAGGCTGGCCTGCTGGGCTACGCATCCACCCCCTATTCCCCAGCTGGGATTCTTGTGTTCTCTGTGTTTGAATGAGGCTGTGCATACAGGAGTTATGAATGCAGGTCACCCCAGGACCCTCCATTCATTAAGGAGAGACTCCGTGCGATGGCAAGGAAAGAGCGGGGACTTTGCATTTACTGAACTTCAGTTTACTCCCAGCTCCACCCCCAGCCTGTAGTGTGGCTTCAGAAAGTTACTTCATAACCTCTCTGTGCCTCCGTTTCCCTATCAGTAAAATGGGGATAATATCATATTAACATGACAAGGCTGATGTCAGGATCATTTACTTTTACAGCAAATGCAAAACAAGGTCATTTCACCTGGGTAAGAGCTACCAAAGAAAGAAGCAAGGTGACTTTGGTAGGTCCCTTGAGGTAGGGTAGTCAGAGAGGGTATCCCTAAAGAGGTGACATTTGGGCATAGAGCTGAAGTGTGGGAAGGCACCAGCCACACCAAGAGCTGCGGAGAGGGAACAGCAAGTGCAAAAGCCCAGAGGCGGGTAAACATAAAGGAAATTTGATTATGGAAACGTACACAGCATTTTCCTCTGCAGGGAGCAGAAGCCCAGGGGTGTGAAGTTCCCACTTTTGCTCTGAGGGGAGGGACCCCTGCTAGGGCAGCAGGTAGGAGTGGGGGACGACAGAAGAGAGAGGGGGAGTCCATTCTTACAGATCTCCAGCCCCCATCTTCTGGGTCCAGTCACAGACCTGCTGGGAGCCCTGTCTCCTGAGCAGGGAGACTGAGAAGCAAGGCACTGCCCTGGGGATGGAGAGAGAGAGCTCAAGCCGAGTAAACGTTTGCTGCAAATGCTTCTAATCCTATTGTCTTTAATAAAACTGATAATTGGGTTTGGAAGTCTCCTCAGGGCCTGGCTGAGCCAGTGGGTTGCTTAGCTCCTTTCCAATCCTTCCCCACCCAAGCTACCTCCTCTGCTTCCATGAATTAATTCAACCCGACATTTCAGGGTATACAGAGGGAGGAGACTGTGTTATGCGTATCTATCATTCATTCACTCACATTTATATTTAGTGAGCATCTACTATGAACTAGATGTTGCCCGGGTTGCTGGGGATACAGCAGCAAACCAAAGAGACAAAACTCCCTGCCCTCAGGGAACTTCCGTCCTAGAGGGAGGAGCTAGGCCAAGAGTATGTAAACGGGGCGTGGTAAGTGCCTAGGGGGAAAACAACCAGGGCAGCAGGATGGGAAATAGAGAGGAGGGTTGTCATTTTAGATCAGGTGGCTGGGAAAGGCTTCATAGAGTTGGGGACACGTGGTGAAGAGCGGCATCCGCGGAAGGAACCAAATGTGTAGACATCTGGGGAAGGGCCTTCCAGGTAGAGGGGACGGCCAGTGCAAAGGCCCTGACGTAAGAGTGAGCGTGACCTGTTTGGGGAACAGCAAAGAGGCCATTGTGGCTGCAGCAGACTGAGTCAGGGGAGATTGAAAATGAAGCCAGAGAGGTGATGGATCTCACAAAAGCCCCTCTACCATACCACAAGGTAGGTACCATCAGCCCCCTTTCACAGATGAGGCATGACAGGGTTGGGGGAAAGAAATGCTTAGCCCCCACTCAGGTTGCAGTATGCCTCAGGGTCTGGGTTTAAGCACTTAATGAGCACACGCTCTCTATGACATCACTGGATGTCATCAACGGGGAGGGACAAGAGCACAGATGCCTCCCTCACCATCCAGTAGCACCAAATATCAGCCAGGTGATATTGTTCTAGTATCATCCCACTTCATAGAGGCAGAAAAGGGTGAAGTCAGTTGTCTGAGGTTATGCTGCTAGAGCTGGGCTTCAAACACAGGTCTGACTCCAGTGCCCACACTCACACCAGGCTGCCACACTGGTCGATCCCTGAATTTGGACAAGAGAGGCACTCAGCCCAGGAAGAGGGGGCTAGTAGGAGCAGAGCAAGGCACAGATCCCAGCCTCCTGGGATGTGGCCTGGGATTCCATCCATCCATCCATCCATATTTCTGTTCATCCATTTATGTATTCACCAATCCATTCATCCATCTATACTTTTGTCCATCCATCTATCCATCCATTCATCTATATTTTTGTCCACCCATCTATCCATCCATTCATCTATATATTTGTCCATCCATCTATCCATCCATTCATCTATATATTTGTCCATCCATCTATCCATCCATCCATCTATATATTTGTCCATCCATCTGTCCATCCATTCATCTATATTTTTATCCATCCATCCATTCATCCAGCCAGTCAGTCTCCTATCCACCAACATGTTTGTCTGGCTGTGTACTGGGAACCTGTGCATGGGAAACAAGCAAAAGTCTTCCCTGCAGCTCATGGGGCTGGCAATGGGGCTGACCCTTTGACTCACTTGCCTGCCACAGTCCACACTCCAGAGCCCACCAGGTAGCCTCACCCAACAGTTGCCCGTCGGAACGACACATCCTGGCATCCTGGGACTTCTTGTCATTTCCAGTCCAAGATTCCATTATAAGGTGTGATTGCCCAAGTAATAGACAGATAACGGATCAGTCCGAGCCCCGCCTGGCACACCGAGCAGCTGCCAGGTTTTTCCCATTAGCCACAGGGCTTGACGGACAGTAATGGATTTCATACTGATGCCGGAGCCTGCGGCGGATAATTCCGTGATAACAGTTTATCACCCACTGACGGGAGGTAATGGGTAGTCACCAGGAAGAAAGCAAACCCATCGGGGAGCCCTGGCCTCCGCCCAGCCTGGCCCTACCTTTGTTGTGCCAACTGCCACTTTCGAACTCGAGGGCCAGCTCCCGTCTGTGCCCTGAAGGATGGCAGAGCCGCCAGTCCACTGCGCATGTGTACGTCCAGGCCAAGCGTGGCTGGTGCCCAAGGACTGTTTGCAAAGACTCTCACAAGAGATTCTTTTTTCTCTTTCAGCAAGTCCCGGCCACCTTCCTTCCCACTGAGACTTGCAGCAAACTTGGGAGAAGACAGAGTGAGGGTTTCAAGGACAAAGCAACCCAATACATCCTCTGGTCCAGTCCTCCTATGCACAGCCCCAGGCTCCAGCCAGGATATCAGAGGGAGACTTTGGCCAGAGTGTACGTGCCCCGGCCGTGTTCTCTGCACCCTAGAAACCACTCATTGGTGCCAGGGTGGTGATGACCTCCCGCCATCACCTTCCAACGCCTTGGGGGGGTCCCCTGCCCCCATCCTCACCTTTTTTTTTTTTTTTGAGATAGACTCTCACTGTGTCCCCTAGGCTGGAGTGCAGTGGCACGATCTCGGCTCACTGCAAGCTCCGCCTCCCGGGTTCACGCCATTCTCCTGCCTCAGCCTCCCGAGTAACTGGGACTACAGGCGCCCGCCACCACGCCCAGCTAATTTTTTTTATTTTTAGTAGAGACGGAGTCTCATCATGTTAGCCAGGATGGTCTCGATCTCATGACCTCGTGATCCGACCGCCTCAGCCTCCCAAAGTGCTGGGATTACAGGCTTGAGCCACCGTGCCCGGCCCATCCTCACCTTTATAAACACTTGAGTATGCCATCTGTCCCTCATCAGGACTTCCCCAATAGACACCGTCTCTTCCAAATCTGCAGGAAAAAATAAAATAAAATGAATGGATACAATTTCCTCCCATTTCAGGATTTTCCCCTTTTTAATTTTGTTTTAAACATCCAGGTCCTCCTTGTCTCTCACTACTCAGAGAGAATAAAACAAATGAATAAGCACCAAATGATGATTAGTGAGAAACTTACATCGGGCTCCTCTTGCTCAGTTCTGCCTAGGTTTTCCTTGAACTTGTGTCCTTGGGCACGACTGGGATTTCCCAGCTTTTTAGAGGGTGTACATCTCATTAAATTGAACATTTCTAAGTCGCTTCAACTAAAAATTCCTGAATTATAACCCCAGTTTCCTTTGCAGAATTTGTATCATTGGAATCTTAGCAGTTTCTGTGGGTTCCCAAGACCCTCCCCACAAAGAACCAGGTCTGGGATCTCAGATCTGGGCACAGGGGGCGGAAGTGCTGTAGTCACTGGCGGTAGACAAGAGGCTCCCTTCTAAAGACCAAAGGAGGGTCCAGGAAGAGCTGTCTATGTTCAGGGGATGTAACGAGACTGGGTCCAGGGGATGGGTGCTCACAGGCAGGTGCAGCTGCAGTGGCCTTGAAGGGTGGATAGAAAGGAGGCCTCTTTGTTGAGGGCACCACCAGGCCTTATTAAACATGGATTATGTGCCAAACACCTTTCCAAGTCCTCTATAAACAGTGCCTTATTTAATCCTGACACCATTCCAGGAAGGGAGTTATAATGATCAGTATCATCCCTTTCTCACAGATGAGGAAACTGAGGAGTAGTGATGTTAGCTAACTGCCCTCAGTCATACAGCCTATCAGCAGAGGAGCCAGGACTCAAAGCCAGGCAGTCTGGGTCCAGAGCCTGTGTCCTAACCATGAAACTGTGCTGCTTCTCCCAACCAGCCGTGGCCGATTGAGGCCCTGCTGGGCCATTCACAGCCCTGACCAGACTGTGGGCCTGCCTTCCCCTAACAGTAGAGTTTTTCAGGGAGTGCTGGCTGGAGCTGCCTCGTTCAGCTTCCAAGGGCTGACTGTGCACTTCCCCACCCAATTCTGTGTTCAGTGATGTCAGGTAAGTAGCTTTAAATCGGCCATGGTGAGCAGGCATGTTTACTTAGACGAGCAAATGCCACAAAGCAGGGCTTTTCCCCCTCTGGAGAGCCGGCTGTTAGCTGTTTTCCAACACAGCACCAGTTCCTGGGGCTGGGGAGATGACAGATTCTGTGCAGGTCAGTGAACACACAAAGGAAGGAGTGGGTAAATCTGTTGGCCCCAAGCTCAAGTCAGGACCGTCTTTATTCATCACAAAGGTAACGCTTGAGCCAAAACTTCATTCGGTTACGCACTCATTCACTCACTCGCTCATTCAACACGTTTCTTTAGCACCAAGGTGGGCACTGAAAAGAGAGACAGATGCAAGGGGAGCCTCAGACGTGGGAACAGGCAGTAGCCACGCAGCCTGCTCCATGGGCTGTGGTGGGTGAGGACAGGGAGGTGCTCCCCCTGGGAGGTGCCCAGGAGGGCAAGGTGTCTGGGGCAGCATTCCAGTCAGAGAGGGGTTTGATCTCCACACTGCAGACAATGCAGTCTCTTTCCATGTAAATCTGACCATGCAGCCCTGCCTGGAGCCTGGAGGGGCTTCCCATTGTTCTTGGGTTCAAAGACTGAGATGGACTGGATGCTGAGGAAGCCCAGCCTCCGGCCCCCACTTCCCCTTGGCCTCGCCCCATTCCCCATTCCCAAACACACAGGCCTTCTCCTGGATGTGCAGGGGCACCAGGCTTCCTCACCTCAGGGCAAGTGCCCAGTGTTCCCTCTGCTTGGAATGTCATGTGTGCACACACGCACACACACACACACTCTCTCTCACCTCATTCCCTGTCACCTGGCTGACTCTCCATCGCCCTTCAAATCTCACCTCAAATGCCATTTCCTCTGGAGCCCCCTCTGACCCTTCTATGTCCCCTGCCCCTGCCAGCCGCACTGAGCCCCCACATTCTCCCAACACAGTGCAGTTCTCAACGAACACACTGCAGAGCCTGCGACTGAACATCCATTTGTGTGATTATTTGGCCAATATCTGTCACCCATTCCTAAACCAAAAGCTCCACAGGGCAGAGCCTTTGTCTCCTTTGTGCCTAGAACAGTGCTCAGCCAAGAGTAGGTGCTCCATAACTATCAGACAGATGAATGAGTGAATGCAGTGGCACATACAGGCACAGGTAAAAGCATAAGGTGAATGAAGGAACTTCAGGTGGCTCCCTGCTGCTGGAGCCCACTGCATTGTGGAAGGAGGGGTTCAGGTCCATCCTTCCTGGGGGATAGGCAGAGTGAATCCTCACACCCCCTCCTATTCTTTAACTCTTGAGGGCCCAGCACAATGGGGAGGAGGATTGGGACAGACAGACAGACAAGGGCTAACCCAACTGCCTTGGAGAGGCCAGTAGCTGAGCTGGAAGAAGGCCACCATCCCCTCCCCCAACCAGTCCCCACCCCTGCCGGGCTAAGCACCAAGACTAATTAAACTGGATTTGCTCAGCCAGGCCCTGGAGGGGACAGCTCTGAGCACTCCAGATGGGCTCTATTTGTCAATTTGAAAACTAATCTCTGACTATTTAAACAGCAGCTTATCTAGGTCCAGACCAGGATTAGCATTTGGCACCTTGGCTGAAGAGGGTGGGTGGCACTCCCCAGGTGTTAGGAAAGGATCTGAGGGTGAATTTCTTTCTAGAAAGAAGAAGAGCTCAGAGCTTCTGCTCCCAGCCCACCAGCCCCGAGGGCAACCCCTGGGACTGACCAGTAACTTGCTCAGCAGGGGCCCCTCCCCCAGCCTTCCTTACGTCCGGGGTACACCCCTGTCCTGGAGCCACCTGAAGCTGGAAAAAGCAAGAAAAGATTCTTCCGTGGACCTTCTGGAAAGGACGCAGCCCTGCAGACACCTTAATGCTGGAGCTGTGCCTTCTGGAACTATGAGAGAATAGATTGCTTTTTCTTAAGCCAGCAGTTTGGAGTAATTTGTGACACCAGCTCTAGGAAATGAACTCAAGCCCTCTACTAGTCCTGACCTCAAAACCAGCTAGGGGACAACCAGGTGACAGCGACGTCCCAGAAGCAAGCAGAGATGTCTGGGGCTCTGACCTTGGGCTTCTCTCTCCACCCTCTCTCCCTAGATGAGCTCATCGAGGACAAAGCAGTGCTAGATGCCTTCTGTAAACTGAGGATGTACGAATGTGGGTCTCCAGCCATAACCCCGTCTCCCAACATGAAATTCACACACACAACTGCCTGCTAGGCATTCCATTGGCCTGAGAGGCACCCCAAATTTTATGCAATCTAAATGAAACTCAGGCTTCCCTGGTGACCCATCTCTTCTCCCGCCTCGGCATCTCACTAAGCAGCACCCAGCAGCTCAGGCCAAAGCCATTGCCTGCTTTCTCTCATGCCCCATATCCAGGCAAATCCCACTGGTTCGACCTTGAAACTATATCCAAAAACCAACCCCTTCCCCACTGACTGCTCCTGTCCCAGCCCCGGCAGCTGCCTGGACAGCTGGCGTGGCTTCCGGCTTCCACACTCCTCCACCCGCTGTCCACCACCCACAGCAGCCAGAGGGAGCCTGCTAAAGCGTGACTCAGACTGCGCCACCCCCTTCTTAAAAAGTCTTCAGTGCTGCAATGAACATACGCATGCACGTATCCTTATAATAGAATGATTTCTATTCCTTCGAGTATATACCCAGTAATGGGATTGCTGGGTCAAGTGGTATTTCTGCCTCTGGGTCTTTGAGGAATTGCCACACTGCCTTCCACGATGGTTGAACGAATTTACACTCTTAGCCACAGTGTAATAGCGTTCCTATTTCTCTGCAGCCTTTCTCTGCCAGCACCTGTTGTTTCTTGACTTTTTAACAATCTCCATTCTGACTGGCGTGAGATGGTATCTCATTGTGGGTGTGATTTGCATTTCTCTAATGATCAGGGATGTTGAGTTTTTTTCATATGTTTGTTGGTCACATGTGTGTCTTCTTTTGAGAAGTGTCTGTTCACG
Organism: Hylobates moloch; assembly: GCF_009828535.3. Taxonomy (NCBI): domain Eukaryota; kingdom Metazoa; phylum Chordata; class Mammalia; order Primates; family Hylobatidae; genus Hylobates; species Hylobates moloch. The sequence continues at coordinate 38,587,047 of NW_026652283.1, read as the reverse complement.
TCCTTTGTGCACTTTTTAACGGGGTTGTTTGTTTCCTTGTAGATTTGTTCAAGGTTCTTGTAGACTCACAATAGCAACGACATGGAATCACCCCAAATGCCCATCGATGATAGATTGGATAAAGAAAATGTGGTACATATACACCAAGGAATACTATGCAGTCATTAAAAGGATCAAGATCATGTCCTTTGAACTGAAAGGCGTTATCCTCAGCAAACTAACACAGGAACAGAAGAGCGTGCAGCACATGTTCTCACTTATAAGTGGGAGCTGAGTGATGAAGCCACATGGACACACACTGGGGCCTGTTGCCTGGCGGAGAGAGAGAGCATCAGGAGGAATAGCTAATGGATGGTGGGCTTTAATACCTAGGTGACAGGATGTGTGCAGCAAACCACCACATGTTCACCTATGTAACAAACCTGCACATCCTACACATGTACCCCTGAACTTAAAATAAAAGTTGAAGAAAAAAAAAAGCCCTCAGTGGCTTCTCAAAATCCTGTATGGTTCCCTGTCCTCACTGGGACCTGAAAGTCCAGGGCTCCCGACCTGTAGCTCTGCCTGCAGCCCGGCCCTCCGCTCCTCCCCTCACCCATGGCTCCCACGCAGCCTGGTGGCTCACCCCATCCCCTCCCCTGCTCCCTCTGCCTAGAATGCCACACCCCTCTCCCAGAGTGTTCCTTCCACTCATTCAAGTTCTTTCTCAGATGTAGACCCCTCAGAAAGCCATTTTCCAACCATGCAATTGGAAACTCTTTATCCCTTTCCCCAGCGTCAATTCTCCCACCTCTCTGTTTCGGTTTCCTGTGTGTGTCTGTTTCTGTCTATGTCTGCATGTGTCTGGTCTGTGTCTATGTGTATTTGTGTTTGGGTGTCTGTATCTGTGAGTGTGTGTGTATGAGTGTGTTTGTCTGTGTCTGTGTAGGAGTGTGGGTGAGTGTGTTTGGGTGTCTATATCTGTGTGTGTGTGTATGAGTGTCTATGTTTGTCTGTATCTGTGTGTCTGGGAGTGTGTGTGTGTGTGTGTGTCTGGGTGTCTACGTCTGTGTGTGTATATGAGTGTTTGTGTTTGTGTCTGTGTGTCTGGGAGTGTCTGTGTATGTGTGTGTGTGTCTATGGGTGTCTG